>NC_090938.1:84436839-85046573 GCF_040938575.1 Ambystoma mexicanum
GCGTTGGTATCTCCTGTCATTTGTTTAGGTGGGATTTGTCTGGTTTGGTAGTTTCTAATATTTGTGGACCAGTCTTTTCTTTTGTTGCTGGCAGTGTGTTTGTGGGCGTCATGCGTCTTGGGATTTTGAAGGTGATGGGGATCCTACGATGGTCACTTCATACGATTTGGTACCAGAGGAGCAGTGTTTGAGTTCATTCCTGCAGAAAACTGTCTAGTGTGTCCAGCTCTGTGTGGGTCCATTCACTATTTGTTTGAGATGGTGAGGTGTTGTGTTACTTGTGGTGTCAAAATTTGGTGCAAATGAATTGTTCATCGTGATTTGTAGAAAGTTTAGCTATGGCGTCAGTGAGTTTTGCTGCAAAATTAGGTAGGGGGTCTTGTCGATCAAACTGCTGAAAACCTGGCTTTTCCCCTAAAACCGACCGGTAGCAAACCAACCCGAACAGACTAACAGCATCTCAATGACATCTATCCAACAAACTACCATATGCGAGAAATTGACAGCTAATAACCCCAAATATAAACTAGAAGGACAAACTGAATTTAACAAGTAAAATAGATCAAAACAGTGAAGTGGATAATAAGAATAAATCATAGGGAAACAATAAAGAGATGTTAACTACTGAAAATGAACATAATGCATGAGGAGCGATGAAGTGAATGGCGTGGATGAAATAGAATGGATGAAGCGTGTGGAACAGATGAATGCGCTGAGTGGAAGAATGAATGAGTGGAAGAACAGATGACTATATAGATTGAGTAGATCGGATGAGTGTAGAGAATGGATAAACATGTTAAGCGATTACGTGTGTAGAGCGGACGAGCGTGTGGCGCGGACGAGTGCGTAAATACAGAGAAGCAAATAGAACGCATGAGTGCGTAGAACAAATGGACCTGCAAATTAGGAGGATGAGATGGATGAGGTACATATCAATACACCATGCAGTGTACAATACAACAATATGCACTATGAATGTATACACAGTATTGACTACAGACTGCCCACACATCAAATGGGAGTCCAACGTCACCGTGTAAGTCAATGTCACTTGGGCACACCCTTTGCAAGCCCATGGAAACGGGAAGCAGGAGGGGTGTGTGTCACACAAACCCAAGCATCTGACCCAAATTCAGGACAAGCCTGCATGTGCCCAGCCACAATACAGCGTATGCCCACGGGGGCCACACAAGGCAACACACACAGCGTAAACCGGATGAGTGTGTAGAGCGGATGAGTGTGTAGAGCGGATGAGTGTGTAGAGCGGATGAGTGTGTAGAGCGGATGAGTGTGTAGAGCGGATGAGTGTGTAGAGCGGATGAGTGTGTAGAGCGGATGAGTGTGTAGAGCGGATGAGTGTGTAGAGCGGATGAGTGTGTAGAGCGGATGAGTGTGTAGAGCGGATGAGTGTGTAGAGCGGATGAGTGTGTAGAGCGGATGAGTGTGTAGAGCGGATGAGTGTGTAGAGCGGATGAGTGTGTAGAGCGGATGAGTGTGTAGAGCGGATGAGTGTGTAGAGCGGATGAGTGTGTAGACCGGATGTGTGAAATGAGTGTGGAGAGCAAATGAGTACGGAAGTGAGGGGAGCGGACGAGTTGAATGTGGAAAGCATTAGTGCAGGGAGCGGATGAGTGCGGGCAGCGGGACAGGAGTAAATGAATGAGGCAGACAGGAGTGCATGCATGGGACTGTCCGGAATGCACAAGTGCATCGTGCAGACTTGAGTGTGTGCAGCAGACTCTAGTGCATTGAACTGTGTGACGTACATAGTATGGTTTGGAATGCAGGGAACATTTGAAAGAGCATATAACCCCATCATATCACCACGCTTACTCTCCTCTTTTCACCACCACTCAACTAGAACGCATACTATGACACCATTCAGTATAACTGTCCTCATACCAACATCCGCCGCTTACTCCCCATCATCCTAAGTAATCACTGCTGGTTACACCCCCCCCCACACCCTCCCTTGCCAGGCGTTCTCCTCAGGCCTAACGCAGCCACATGCGGTCTGGATAAACCCTGCCAGAACGAACACATACTCCTGATCTCTCAACCACCACACCTACCGCTAAAAAGCAGCTATTATACGAATACCGCACCAGCTGCACACATACCCGGTGCTCACATGAGCCTTTGGCTCCCTCTACTCTCTCTACTGAGCTGAACTTCGGTTCCCAAGGGCGTTCAACCTACCAGCGCCTTCAGACTATACCAATGGTATATAAGGCGTTATATAAATGCAAAATAACATAACATAAGGAAGCGTATGTTATTGGTTGAGTAGGAGTGATTTGCAGTCTTCTATGTCTGAGGGTAGTGGTGAGGAGTATTTTTGTGCGCTAGAGCAATTCCTTCTCAGTTTTTCTGTTGGATTTTAATGGTTTGTAATCGTCTGGTATGGCTTCATAGTCTATTGCTTTGTAGTTGTCGGAGCACCATATTTCTGTGGATAACCGAGCATCTATACCCCCTTTGTTTGGGTAGTATATTTCTGTTTTGCTATTGATCGCCCGTTGAGAAGGCTGCAGTATAGTGAGAGGTTTGGCGTTTTATTTGTTGGGGGTCATTTCTGGTGTTTTGGGTTGAAGCAGTGTTCCATCTGATCTTCGATTCTTTTGGGTTGGCCTGTTTGGTGTGCTGTGGTCTTATCTGTCCCTTTTGTTGATGCATTCCATTAGGTTGCACGATGGGTTTTTCTGTTCCGAAAAAGTTATAATTAGATGTTGGGTCTCTTTTTCGAATATCTGGTTAGGCAAGGGATGTGTCTGGTAAGGGATGCCAGTTTAGCTCTTGTTCTTCTTTGAGTTTTTCCAATACTGTTGTCTCCATTGCTGGGTTCTGTGTCTCTGTGGTTTGATAATCTATTGGCGTCTCTTGTGTTCCCACTTAGTTGTGGGCTGTTTGATTTCTGGTGTGGCTGTCTTAGTCCGTATCGTTTCTTTAGTGGGTGTTGGTGGTGATTTTGAGGTGTTGTGAATTTCCAATAGGTGGTTCTTGGGTGGTGTGGTGTGCTTTCTTTTGTTCTGTTCACTGTCCTTTCATTTGTACTTCTTGTATCAGGGCATCTTTGTAGTTGTGGTTTTTTCTTTGATTATTGTGTGTCGGTAGTCTATTGATGTTTTGTATCAAGCTGTTCTGGTAGCAGGTTTCTTGGTTGGAGGGGTTCACTGCGCATATACAAAACTGTGTGGACCGCGTTTGTTGGCTTAACACCCTGGCGAATGACTCTGTGTAATTATGGGGAGTGTTTGTCAGGGTTTTGTATGCTCTTTAGTTAACTGGGGCGATAGCCCTCATGCATTGAGTTTGTTTTCTTGGTTTCTAAGGTGAGGTTTGAAGTCAGTGGTGTGTAAACCAGCACTCTTACTAAATTCGAAGGCAGGGGGAACCAGATTAGTTCCGGTTATATTGCGATGTCCTTTTGTAGCCCACTGGATTGGGTAGAGTGATACAGGGCTGTGCTCCAGGCCAACAGGAATTGCCCTTAGCTGCCTGCCCTGGGAGGGCAAGTAAGAGTGCTGGTCCAAGTGGCTGAGATTTGTTAGTATGGCCCCAACAAGCCAGGCTTAGACCAATACAGTTTTTAAGCGGCTGTGTTCAGGGCAGCAGGAAGCTAGTTAGTGCCATTCTATAGCTAAATCAAGGGGATAAATCAGTGCAGCTTCAAAAGCAGCAGAAACTAAATCCGCCTAGAACGAATGTTGCCAAAATTCAAAAGCAGCATGGGTGCTCCAGCACAGCTTTGGTGTAACTAAACTCGAAATCGGCCAGCTTTAAACAGATCTGCGTGAAATTTCCATTGCGGTAAAGTTAGCGACTGAAATGTTTGCATGAGAAATGTACGAACCACAAAAGGCTCGTAAATTTCTCATGCGAACATGCATTAAAAACCCCTATAAACTCTCACCCCCACCCTACTTAACTTTTGAAGACGCGCTGAGTCCCTGTGGCTCACTTCCGTGATCAGGAACCAGCGCCACAGGCAGCTGCAGGGGGTTTCCTCTGCAACCCCCACTTACTATACTGCAAAGTATAGTGAGCGGTGTGTTGTGGGGGACACCCCCACAGTCCCCGCTTTTTTTGTTTCCTTTTTTTCATCATTTGGCGGGGGGCTAGAGGGGTGTCCCCCGCAATCCCTGCTCACTGCAGTGAGCGGGGTGTTGCTGGGGACAACCCCTTCAGCCCGAAGTCCGACCCCACGAAGTATATTGTGGTAAACGTATTGGAGTGTTTTTATAGTGGTGACTAATTTCAGAACACTGCCTAATTATTTCACCAGGGTCACTAACGGTAACCAAGTACTGGACTTAGTACACTCTGAATAATTAGCTCATGCTTTCCTATGATATTTTATCTACACCTAGCTGTCCCCGGCTACACGTTGCTGTGGCTCAGTCGGGTTAAATGGAAAAGAAAGAAAAGAGAGCGCACGTTTCTAATATGTTTTAATTTCACAATGCTTGTGGGTAGTTTTTTAATGGCTGTGGCAGTTCTCCAAGTTTAGGCAGTTTAATTTTCCTGGCGGCGCAACACATTCCTTTCGTTTCTCCATTAAATTACAGAGCCTTTTAATAAGGACACACTTCAGTCATGGCGCCGATGACAACACGCCGGCTCAAACTATAATTGCGTTGCATCTAAACAGAAATGTGATTGTTGGCATATGCCACACTTAGATGGAATCTCAGAAATGTGATTACTAGCATATATGATTCTCCGCATGCACCACACTTAGAGTTCTGAACCTAGCTCGCGTCAAATCTAGATAGAGAGTGACTGTCAGCATGTGCCGCACCTAGATGGAATGCCACAATTGCAAGGACAGCAATGCCAACTAACCAACCAACTAACAATTCCATCCCTCTGCATACACCTCTCAAACTCTAACCAAACACAACCACAAACTTAAAAGGCAGCAATCCGCACAAACTTCACAACAATGCAACAACAAAACAAACCACACATAGACCTGCACAACAGCACACGATGACTACGGACCACGAAACACCCCAAGCCCAGCCAACGGACCCACTGGGCTGAGGCTGTCAACAGCACATCACTGCTCTCTTGCACTTTTCCTGCTTCCTCCCACTAACTCAACCTCCCCTCCTCTTTCAGAGCCGCCAGAGCGCCAAGGGACCACTACGGTGGTTATAGTGCACGATACAAATGTCCTTTAACATTAACATAATCATCAGCTGGGTTGTACCGGAATGCAAGGTGATTGTATTTGCGTGATTGCTGAGCACAGTCTCGTGTTTGACGCTGATATGCTGTTTTTCGTTGACGTCTTTCAGCCACTCTCAGCCTGTAGCGTTCATTCTGTTGAGAACGAAGCCGATCTGAAGCTGCAGAGCGCGATCGCCGTGCTTGCAACCGTGCATCCTGAAGTCTGGCTGCATGTCGCTCTCTTGCTTCCTCGGCACGTATTTGAGCAATTCTAAATCGGAAACATTGAAATGGAATCATAAAATATTCAGTATAGCGTGTGTTGCTTTTACGTCCAACAGATGGCGCTGTTTTTCAGAAAAGGCATGTTTTTACCTGTCACAGGTGTGACATCTATGTATAGTAGGTATATAAAAACATGCGCCTATTCGAATGCAACGTTGTGTCAAAATTTCAAAGCAATCAATGAACTTTCGGAGATTTTGAACAAACGAACATTTACATTTTTATTTATATAGATATCTCTTTTATACCACAATACATTAAACATGCAAATAAAATACAAAACATTAATTCAGCCACTCTGAGTAAAACAATTTACTGTCACTAACTTTGCTTTGATATTTTCCTTACCCCACGCTTCACATCTCTGTGCATGCCAACTCAATGAGACTTGTGCAGAATAAACTGAGACTAAATTACCTTTTTGAATTATTATTTATCAGAAACTGCAAATATTTAGGTTATACAGAATGACACGTGCACCCAAGTTGTAATTCAAACATAAACAAGGTTTTCCTGTAATGGATTTCAATGCTCTATCTTGCGATAGTGTCCAGCGCTCTGCCTATTGTCTGCCTTGAACTGTGCAACAAAGCTGGGAGAGGCTGTTACTGAGACGCAGCAAAACCTGGAGAAATATAATCACAATTTTACATGCACGTTTAAATTATTAATGCAGCACCTAAAAATGAACTGAATTATTTAACCTACGCTACATAATATCAAACCTCTATTTTAACACGCTCCTCAATTTCAGTATAATTACCTAGGTCAAACTGACGATATTCCCCGATTCAGCCCAGATAAGGATTCTCGAGACTGCAGCTCTTCTAAGGATTCCCAGCAAGAACATACGAGACTCGGCCTCTCAGGAACCAGCCCTCTTCCAGCACCTTTGCTTCCCTCATCATTGTGTGAAGGAATGACCAAGCCCTCTCTGCCTCAAACCTTTTTCTAAAACCCATGTGTCACTCAAAAATAACCCCCTCTCCCCCTTGACAAATAAGCCCATTAAAATAGATTGTGATTTAATTGTGCTTTTACCCAAGATACATAATGCATCGCTAAAGAGAAAGTGTTAAGTCCCTCCGACGCTTCCTGCCTTGAGACGATGCAATGTCTTTGGCAGAACGGATCTCACGTTCCACACTTTAAAACACAGCGCAGCTTTAAGCCAGCACGTTTCCTTTATTCCCATCAGCATGCGTTTCCATCAATCTGCACCCTGTTTATATCATGGAGTGGTTTGCACTAAATGTTATGGGAATATGTTATGTTTATATGTTAAATGGGTAAGGTAAATTAGTATGTTTAGTTTTTTAGTGCAACTCGGCACACAACTGTGGCATCATGGAGCAAAGTGACTATTTTCTAGCATGTTCTGTGCATTGGCATCGATTTTAGATTCGGCCTAAGTCTCATACCCTTGAGTCACGTCTGAGTCTCTCACACTTGGCCCTAGTTAGAATTCAAACCTTCGCTAAAATGTGGATGATGAAATGCAGAGCAACCTTGTATTTCCTACAGTGTGATAGCCAGGAGACATTTGGGCAGTGTCTGTGAAGTACAATGCAATACCTTATTTCAGATGACGGACCTCTCTATACAGTAGGGAGAGACTAGGAATTCCCAGAGGGAGTTGAGAGCTTAAAGGCATTCTGCCTTTAGGTCTTCACGGCTAGTTCTAGTAAGGACTTGGACAGTAGGGTGAGGTCTGCGGTTTCCATACTAACTTGCGGGGCAGGGACGCTTGGGTTTGAAGGATTGGTACATTTTAGACTATCGAGTGGTGTGGCCCTATGGCCCTGAACATGAATTTGAAAACTCTTGAACAGTCTGAGAGACTTGGGAGTATTTCTCGATTCAACTGTGAAAATGCTATACTGCCTCCAACAGCCATTGGTAGGATTCAGTGTACGTTTTATTTTATAGCACTTTTGTAATTGAAGCAGGTGGTATCTGTGTGTCTGGGACCCAGGTATATGAAAGTTGTCTGCCATTTTTAGAGGGATTTGGATCCGTTGCATGTGCTTTAAACATTTTAGCAAATCTAATCTACCTCAAGTGAGGCGAGATCCCTGCTCGACCACTCTCACTTTAAATATTGATGGATTTTATCAATACTATAGTTAAGTGGTTCTCCGCGTTTCCAAGAATTTTTGTTTTTAGCTGCAGGAGAAAGTGTATTGATGCATTATTTTTCTGTCTTTTCTCCATAGTAAGTAATTATCCTTGAAATGTAGATTTATCCGTTCAATTTCCATTTGCAAGCATTTATTGTGTAGCAGGTTGGAGATGCTGCTGTGCTTCCCTTTACATTTGATTGTAAAAGGTAGTTGGTTTCTTATAGCTGCTGTCTCGTTTCTTGAAATGGTAGAAGTGGTAGGGTACTTCACGCTCACCAGGAAGTAGCTTGCATACACTGGGCTTTGCTGGACGTTTTTGTAGCTAGTTTATCCGAAGTAACCTACTAAGGATGTCCCTGGGGAAATGCTCACGTACCACTCCCAAGTGAGGTTTTGCCATGCATTTAGCTTCCTCTTTTGTAAGAGCGGGTAGTTTACATTATTCACATTCACTTTCTGCAACGGCACTTGAGCCAGGTGATTTCTTCGCTCTCGCCCCACATGCACTCCGGTCTACCCCCGTGCATAGGGATGGCTTGCCGAAAAAACACTGCCAGCGATGCATCACGCTTGAGTCAGCACAACGTTACTAGCCTCCTATCCCAAGCACCTGCAGTGACACAAGAAAAGGTGGCTACCACAGCTGAAGGGGGGGAGGCTGTTGGGAGCGGGGAGCCGAGGAGGTGGGTTTGGGGAGGCGGGGGGTTCTTGCAGCTGGTCCAATTCTGGCCCACCTGGACACAGTCCTCGTCATCTACCTCTCACCTGCACACTCACAGGGCGGGCAGCAGGTGGTCAAATTGGGCTGCTTAAGTATTACAAATGCTACCCACCAGGCTAGATCTGAACGTAGGACTGGACTCGGATATGCAAATCATTTCCTCTTCTGCTGGTTGGCCACACGGGGGGCACACTGGTCACCTTGACTGATGCAATGTAGGGACTCCCATCATGTTTCCAGCTGGCTGGGAGTTGTTTGAGGCCCCAGACGTATCAGTATTCAGGCCAGAGATGTGACACAGGATTTTCTCCAGAAACGAATCCAAACTGCAGTCCACTTTTGATGTCTGCTTAAGCTACCTGTCATTTGTAAGCGGTACCAAAGCTTGCAAGGATTCTTGCTTAATTGTCTCCACATCCAGGCTAGTTATTCTAGCACCACACATGCAGCTTGCTCCTTCTATACTGGCACTAGAAATCTGAGATTTGTGCATGCTCCTTCAGATGGCTAAAAGATCTTTGAAGATGTTTCCCACCAATTCAATAATTGCAATATTTTATATATTGGTGTTTCAGTCAAAGTACATCTTCTCTGTAAAACAAATGCATGCAATTACAGAAAAATTAATACACATTTTAATAAAGTGCAACAGGGACCTAAACGCACATTTTCATGGTATGCACATGTAGCAAATAATGGAAAGCGATTACATCTGTGTCTAAAAAAATACTTGTGACTTGTAGATCTAAAAGCCTCTTCACTGGTCACAATGTGTTAATATGTACAGCTCCATTTGGTATCCTGTCAGTAGTTCTTTTAAACAACTGCTCGCTCAAGTAACTTGGGTCATTTGGGTTCCCATGTACTACTCTGTTGGTGGAGTTTGCATAGGCAAATCTAGTGGGGCAACTTAATTACGCATTGATAAACTGGCAGAGGTTTGACACCTGCTCGATGTACAGCCACAAGGTAATTCCGCATAAACCGTGAGTTAAGAATCTCATTTTATTTTATTCACATTTTTAAAGTGCACAACAGCCCAAGGGCATTGTGACGCTGTTACATATCTAAGACTTTGCTGGTTACAAAGGAAGGCTTAGTAATTACATAGACATGCATTTCTGGTTCATCTTGGGGATACAGGGTACATAGCAGTTAGCATGTTGCATGTATATGGAGTGGTGAAAGGGTATGCGGGGCAGGTGTGCTTGGGTGCTGGTGGAGGTTATGTGAAAAGTGTGGTTTTGAGGGTTTTGCGAAATGCGAGTAATGAAGGTTCTGCTTTGAATGCGTTGGGGAGGGCATTCCAGAGTTTAGGTGCTATGTAGAGGAAACCAATGCCGCCAGCATTGGCTCTTTTTATGAGCGGTACGTGGAGTTGGTTAGCATGGTGGCGCCTAGTGTGGCGGGCAGAGATGTTTTTGGAAATGGTGTCTGATAGGTAAAATGGGGCGGAAAGATTGATGTATTTGTGCGTAAAGGTGAACATTTTTAAGTTGTTCCTTTCCTTGACTGGGAGCCAGTGGGCTTCGCGTCTAACTTGGGATATATGGTCCCATTTTGGAATGTGAAGGGCTGCGTGGAGCGTGTTATTTTGTATTTGGAGGCTATTGATGATTTTAGTGGAGGTGCCTGCCAGAAGGGCATTGCAATAATCAAGTCTGGCTCCTATTGTGGCTCCGGCTATGGATAGGCAGTTTTGAGTGGTTAGAAAGGGTTTTATGGCCGCTATAAGTTTTGTGGTGTGAACAGAGGCAGAAGAGATGGCGCTGACATGTCTTCTCATAGAAGAGTCGAGTCTAGGTGGGTCTTAACAGATGAAGAGACTTATGTTAGTGTGGTCGATGGTGAAGTCGGTGTATTTAGTGTTGAGTTTGGAAATAATTTCCTTGGGGCCCAGGAGGATGCTTCAGTATTATCGCCATTTAGGCAGAGACCATTGATTGCCATCCAGGTTTGGATAGTGGCATATATCTGGAGGAGAGCTTCTGCATCATGGTCAGTCTCCAGTAAGGGTGAGGAGGACTTGAGTGTCATCGGCATAGTTTGTGTAAGCAATGCCGATCAAATCCAACAAATCAGATGTTTGGTGAACAGGTTATAGAGGGTAGGTACAGTACAAGAGCCCTGAGGGACTCCACAGTTGATGGTGGTGGGGTCTGCGTTGGCTTGGTCAGATTAGACCTTCATAGCCCTTCGTTTTAAGAATGAATGTTATCCAGGAGATGGCTTTGTCGGAGAAATGGGCGGCGTTGGACAAGTGGGAGGTTAGGATATCGTTGTCAACAAGATTGAATGTGGTGGGGAGATCAAGGAGGAGCAGGAGGACAGGTTTGTTAGTATCCATTATTTTGGTGATTTGGTTCTTACAAGCTAAGAGTGCGGTTTCTGTGCCATGGCCTTTGCGGAAGCCCGATTGTCTTCTGCCTAGAATGGCATTGGATTCCCGGTATTGTTGGATTTGGATGTGGGCAGCTTTGTCCAGGATTTTGAGGAGGAAGGGGACGGTAGTGATGGGATGGTAGTTGTTGGGGCATGCAGAGTCTAGTTTTTTTTTTTTTTTTGAGGGGGCGAACCCAGGCTTCTCTCAGGCTTTGTGGTATGATACCATAGGAGAAAGATGCTTTGATGAATTCTGTGATGATGGGGGTGAGAGTCTGTGAATTCTTTAATGATGGTAGGGGGGACAGATGTCCCCTTTACAAGTGGAAGATTTGATGTTTTTGAAAAGGTTGGTAACTCCGTTTCAGTGACATCTCTGAAGACGAAGAGGGGTATTTGAGAGGGAGGTTTAGGTGGGTGGGTCAAATGTGGGATGTCCTTGTTGGGAAGGGCTTTGTGCTGAGCTGTTATTTTTTTCTTGGAGAGTTCTGACTTTATTGATGAGAACGTCCTGGAGCACCAGGCTTTGTCTTTGGTGATTTCATCCGGGGTAGTGGTGGGGGTGGTGATCTTTAAAGATAGTGAACATTTCCTTAGATTTAGAGTTGGCTTTGGAGATTCTTAAGTTGAAAGATTCAGATTTGGCTAGGAATATGGCTTTTTTTATACATGGATGAGATTTCTTTGAATTCATTTAGAGAGGACTGGTTGGGTGAGGATTGCCACTTGGCTAGGGCTTGCCGCTTGTTGGTGGGTAGAGTAGATGGTTCTTCCGTAAAGCAGGAATTAGTGCATCTTCTCTGCTTTGCATCTGATGGTCTTCTACAGTCTAGGCTACCTTGTACGCAAGTCTGTTTTGTCTCTCAGAATTGGTCCTTTTGCTGGATAAAACCACTGTTTCAGAAAAAGTTGGCCAAACAAGATCTAGCAAGAATATCAAATCTGTGTGACGGCAACATGGCAAAAACGTAAAAGTAGTTCCAAGGATCAAATCTTTTGATGCACTAGTAAATGGATTGCACGGTTCTCAGTCTTTGACTGATAAATTGTGTATAAACTCGTGGCATCATTTTCTCTAACCTGTTTACCACAGAGAGACTCGCCCTTAAGACAATCCCCTTTATGAAAGTATTCGGACCATAGCCTTATCCATATTTTACTTGGTGCACTCTTCTATAAAGCTTAACATTTTGTTTTTAGATTGACGTATGTATAGTATACATTGGAAACTGTCTGTCATTGATGTATGGACACATTTTCCGTTATATGACGTTCAGTATGTCTTTACGTATACAGGCCTTCACCCGCTGTCTTATGAAACTGCTACTGCCCCCACCTCCCCATTACGGACTTTCAGCAGCTGTAGCTATTGCCTAACCACTTGATATGCAATATACCTAGTCGACGATGTACAATTGCTACTAATGTTAATAAGTCTGTCCACAATGTGTTTTACCACTGCCCGAAATTTGCACCAGCCACTGGTTATGATTGAGTCTTGGCTAATAAGAGACCCTGATAATCTTAATGAACCCCTGCCCCTGTTGTAAAGCATTGTGAAAAGGGACTGCTGTTACTTTCCTTTTTAAACATTTTTTTTCAATCGATAGAGTATGTGTGCCGTATTCCTGGATAATCGGACATTTTGAAAACCCGTGGCAGGTTCTCTTGTATGTATTTTTTTTTGTTTAATAAATATTGGACACAACTCTATCTGCTTTAATCAGACGTGTAGTGGCTTGCAAAAGTGTTCCTAACCATTTGTTATAGGCTGACTGCCTCGTGGATGTATAAGATGGCTGTCTTCTATACAATGTACCCATTTGGGACCAATGAGGGAGATCTTAATTTGTTCGTGCCAGTCCCAGAAGTTCCTTTCCCCTTGTTTCCTTATTTGACAACTTTTCTCACCATTGACTGTGACCGTTTTTAATTTATTGAATTTGGATTCCTCCAATAACAAAAGTATTCAATTTAGCCAAAAATTGAAACGATTCCTAGTAAAGCCCAAAAACCAGCCCTACAGATAAGTGTATCAGCCACTTTTACTCCCTAAAAAATGGCAGTAAAAGTCCTCCCAACACAAAATAGGAAATGGACACATGAAACCTTGCCTCCTGTTTTCAGCCACACAGCTCCATGGATACGTTGGACCAGTAACGGACGTTTTGCAACTGGAAGAAACTATTACTTCTTGATCAGAAGGACTAGGTGCAAATAAATAATTACAAACATTTCAGTTTTGCAGTTAAAACCTATTTTTACCCGCTTATAAAATACTCCCATTGGTAATTGGATTTTTACTCCTTTTTACCCCCAACTGTAAAGAAAAATAAGGAGTTCAATACGCCAACCTCGTAATTTTATCTGGAGCACTGCCAAACACCTAATTTGCAAAACATTTCTTTAAAATCTGTACAAAACCGAGCACATCTGCCACACCGTTATCCACTGCACCATCATTTTACCCCCACCTTTCGACATGAACAAGGTCCATCCCCTCGATAATCCTTCTGCTCCTTGCAATGCTAATCAGAACCTTACCCTTTTCATGGCTTCAAGCTCAGTTAAAACATATCAAACCTATTGTGTTGTCTTGGGTGTTGCCCGCTCAGTTGGCAGGTGTTTCCTGGCACCCAGCGGAGTGGGTAGAGACTTGTGACTTTGATGCCTGCTCATTAGTTGCTAATGTTTGATATTGGCAATAACTGCTTTAAGATTAGATCGGAACGTTTGCACATTTGTTTTTAAATGGTTATTTCTGCCTCCATTTGAGTACCCTTAGCTGTCTAGTGGTCTCTCTCGAATCTTTGTTACACACTCCATATAGTTTCTAAAACCCTTCCTAGAGCACAGTGTAGACCAGGGGTCTATCTGTGGTTTTCCAATTGTTTTGTTCTAGTAATCCCAGAAATCCCTCCCCATTGTCTCTTTGGGACCGATGGCAGGTGTAGTGCAAAACAGCTGGAGCGCTAAAGGTTGCAGATCCCCAGTATAGACGGTTGTAACAGCTTAACGGTGGTAAGCCAAAGGTGCAAAAAATGTAATCTATCAACCTACGATGAATAGCTACAATATGAAAAGCAAGAATACAGATGCAAACGCACCCTTTGTGGTCGAAAAAGTAAAACTACAGCTGCATGTCCTTCTAATTGTCTAATTAACACCACCCTCAACCGCTAACAAGATTGCACATGGTTTCATTGTTCTGCTTGAATCCATACCTGTTGTACAAGATATTCTATTGACCATGGCCAAAAGTCACTCCCACAACCGAAGAATTCCTAGTTCCTATCTTATGAAGGCACTGTGTAGAACGGATAGTCTGTCGAAACATAACCTGTAGTGCTTTATAACCATTTTAAATTATTTTTCTGTGCCAGACATTCTTTATTAAAATCCGTTTTTGGTTCTCAGAGGAAGAATTGGCTGATTGTTTTCCCATCTACTTTCCTTGTAGTAGGGAGAACCTCTGGTTGTCAGGTGGCTGAAGCTTCCAAAAACGACATGTAATGTTGGAAGATGATTTAGTGGTACATCCCTTGCATTATAGAATAGTGGGTTTTTTCCCTTTTTTTCAATTTTTTTTTCTCCCCTCCGTCCCCAATAATCACCTCATAGCTTCTTGGCGCTTAGCTCTACAAAGTTGACCTCAGAGTTAAGATTTCTACTCCTGTAACATTGCCATAAACGTTCTGCTTAACATCGAGACCTTTTGGAGGCTGAATAGATGAAACCTAAAGTAGTTCAGCAGTGGTCATCCTTTGTAGAAATGTGGTGCTCCTATATACGAAGTTGTATTCTTTACATTAAATATCGCTGTGTTGCTGAGTATTGAAGTACATTTGTTCCTGAACTCTGCTAATATTGACATTGTTGCTTTATACCATAGACCTCAAGAGGAACATTATCTAGCTGTGCTTTTACCCAAGACATCACACTGACTGGGAAACATTGCTCTATAAAGTGGCCTGTGTTCTGGCTATGAAGAAGCTTGCAGAGGACCGATTTTGTCTAAAATGGCCTCAGTTTTAGCCATTTACTAGTGTTACTTGTGTTGAATAATTGTGTGCTGTATATGGAGGGACTCTTGACCATCTATGCCTGGCTAATAGCAAGAACGTCCTCTCTATTCATTCAGTTTAGTCTTGAGGTTGGAGCCACAAGGTCTAGTCAGCAGTGTGTCTGGCTGCCGTCGCCTTCTGAACACATGTAGAACGTATTGGAAGCCATACACTGCCTCCCCTCTTTTTGCTGTTGAATGTAGTGGTCTGGATGTCCGCTAATGTTCCATGGCTGTGCAAAAAACACACCCAGCCCATTGTTGCCACCGGGTACCCCAAATTCCTACATCAAAATTCGTTGTTCCCAATTGGTGTTACCACTAAGTGTATAACCAGCCAGATGACGTTCAAGAAATGTGTTCAAACAAATTAAATTCCCTGCTGTTTCCAAAAAAGCTGTCTACTATCAGGATATTTGACAATGTATTAATGTTGTCTAGGTACATGCACCATAGAACAACCCACTCAAAGTAAAGAACACCCTAATCGAAACAGAAAATAGATCAGAGATGTATATTCCTAATAACACAATCTTATTTACAAATCCAGAGGAGATGTCAACCACTGTTCCTCAGGCTCAAGCATTTTTAAGATGCATTATTTTGCATTCTTTTGCATTGTGGGATTGTTTACTAACCAATGGCCCATTAGATGGCTGTCTGCAACCACCTGTTCTACTGAACCATTGGCCTGATGCAGAAGCATTTCTCAAATGAGGCATTTTTACATGCTAGCGTTCACCCTTGCTGCTTCCCTTCTAGATCATGTAACTGCAGGACGTGAAGGAATATGTGATGATGAATCTAAAGACCATTTGTACCGTGCATGATCAATTCAAATCCCCCATGAAAGTCAAACCAGTCTTCTGAGACCTTGGCCTAGGAAGCTATTCCTGCCAGCTTCCTGTGAAGTAATTTAAATAGAGGGTTTGCAGCCAAGGCATCTGCATACCACATGCTGAGAGCCAACGACTTGGAGGTTCTCTTGAGGGAGGACATTTTATATAATGGACAGGTCAAGGTACACATTCCTCATCTCACTTAATGGTGAGCTTCTGCAGTGCTGCTGCCGCCTCACAGCAACCAAACGCAGACCACCACCCCGGCCAAATATGGTTCAGCAGTCACATATTTGACTTATTATGATGCAGGGGACATGGGTGAAGTATAAACTGGACAGCAGCTAATTGTATATTAGTGTTAGTCCATTAAAATGGAGTGCATACATGTCCCTGCCTGTTTGATCATAATGTCTGACATGTATATGCAATTAATTTCCCTCCATCGGAACAGGAGAGGTCGGAAATCATTTGCTATGTCTGTCGGCTCTATAGACCTACACAGTGCTGGCCTGTAGGGTTTTTGACCAGGCTTGATACTCGTCCATTAGGTTTGATGCTACCAATTTTCCAGTTTTTGAAGCCCATTCACCATGCTCCCCTTTTTCACCAGTTCTTCGCTGCGATTCTTGTTATAGGCACTGATTGCATCTGATGAATCCTGGTGTTTGATGGACTATCTTGGGTTGTAACAAATACTTCTACATCTGAATACCAATTTATTCCGTGGTTACATTTCTCATTTTTAAAGCGGTCTCAAACGTTTCTGAGCACCACATTTTGTGGTAAAAAGGATCACTAGATACTTCCTTAATACTAGAACATCACATGATGGAAAAAGTGTTTGCAGCATTTTTGTTTTTACATTCCCAGCAATGAGTGGCACCAAAACCACCTCTCCTCATGAAGTCTCATGCATAATTTTCAGTGCCCGCTCTGTAGCAAGAAATAGGCATAGCATCTTTGACCTCCTATCCTCGCAGACTCCGGACCTCATCTTTATCACCAAAACCTGGTTCTCTGACAATTTTGCACCAGTCGCCCACGAGGCCTCTCGCCTCCTGCAACCACCCACCTCCGCTGCCCCCTTGCTACTTCCTTATCGCCCACAACAGACCAACCAGAGGTGGCAGAGTGGCAATCTTCCACAAACCTAATTTCTCTGTCTCACTTGTCGAAACTCAGACATGCAACGCCTCCTGTGAATCCCTTCTGATAAAACTCTCGCTACCATCAACACTCGTCCGCCGCTTCCTACTCCTCTATAGCCCCCCCTGGATATGACTGACATTTTGTTGCCAACAATCTCTGTGACTCAATAGCTACCATTCTGGTAAATCACCCCACCCTTACACTATTGGGAGACTTCAATATCTGGTTCGATATCCCCATCAACCCCATGTCCCAACCTCGGGTCGACAGTCTTGATGCACTCAACCTCTCTCGACATGCCACTGGTCCAACTCATCCTGTGGTAGACCCATAACCGTTGAGTCCTTTGACTCCTGGCTTAAACATTCATTCCTCTCACCCCCTCACGTCCCGCAACCTCACGCATAGGACCGTCCCCAAACGGTTCACGCCCCGCTTGAAGACACTCAAAAATCAAAACACATTGCAGCGCAAATGGCGGGCATCTAAAACTGTCCTCAGCGGATCCATGTTTGTCCTCCACCACCGTAATTACAAATCCGAAATCCAAAAGGCCAAAAAGCCTATTTCAATAAACTAATTCTGGACTGTGGCGGCAGCAGCAAAGAACTCCACAGGATCAATTCCGAATTTGAGAAACCTTCTTGCCCCTATGCCCAAACCACTCCCCCACAAACACACTGCGACTCCCTCTTGCTAGATTTCTACAACACCGCACTTGACAGGATGGCAACACTTAACACCAAATTATCCACCCTCACTCACTGCGCTACATAACCCCTCATGATCCCATTGCCCAGGTACCCTCTATGCCAACCTTCGACTCCTTTCAACCCATCTTGAGAGACAAGTTCCTAAACCTACTTTCTTGCGGCAAACCCTTTGGATTGCCCCCCTGCCCTGCCTCTCTTCTGAAATATTCTCCTCTACTTGCGCAGGAGAATATGCAAGATCCATACTTCACGAATCCCTCACCTCTAGCACCTTTCTGGAAGCCTTTAAAATAGCGCATGTAAAACCTCTTCTAAAAAAAGGCATCCCTTGACCTGAAGAATTGGACTGATATAGAACTGAACAAACTCCTCGACCCCACACAATCAGGCTTCAGACCACACCATGGAACTGAAATCCCTCAGATCTTGATGTGGGATGATCTTAAGGTGGCGGCTGACTCTCAGGGTTGCGCAGCGCTGCTTCTCCTTGATCTGTCAGCAGCCTTTGATGCCATTAACCATGTAATCCTCCTTGATTGCTTGCACTCCCTAGGAATCCGTGGATCGGCACCCAAATGGATTGCCTCCTTCCTCAGCAACGGTAAACAAATTGTCCTCCTCGCACCTTTTTGTCTCTACTGCTCACACTATAAAAACTGAAGTATCCCAAGGCACGTGCCTATCTGCTCTCCTTTTTAACCTCCATCTTACCACTTTACCAGGAATCATCCATGTGCGCACCCTCACCTGCTATAACTGCGCTGATGATACTCAAATCGTCTTAAGAATTCCCAAAACCAACACCAACCCGTGTCCCGACCTTGAAGCTTGTCTCAGTGATATTGACTGATGGATGACAAGTAACCACCTCCTCTTGAACCCTGATAAAACTGAAATTCTGGTGTGCAGCAATACTGCCCTTCTCCCGCAACCGCTCCCCGCCCCCACTCCCTCCCAACTTCCAAAATAGTCAACCTTGGATGGCACTATGGACCTAGGCCTTACCCCCCCCCCCCCCCTCCCGTCAGATCAATAATGTATTGAAATCCTGTCCCTACAACCTCAACTCCTTGTACGCCTTTTCCATTACCTCACCTATCCCAACAGACTCTCTGCTGTTATGTCTATAGTTATCTCAAGACTGATCTATGTCAACTCCTTATACCTGGGAGCTCCAGCATACCAACTTGCCAACTACAGAGCCCAAAATGCTGCTGCCTAACTCCTTGCCCTTGGACACAGAGACCACATATTCAGCCCCCCTTCTGCTCTCTGCACCCTCCACTGGCTCCTTGTCGGAGGTAGGGCCACCTTCAAAACCCTATGCAATACCCACTGAGCAGTGCACAAGACCGGCGCAAAGTACCTACACGAGAAGATAAAACCCTATCTCCCAGCGTGCACCCTAAGACCAAGCACTGCCCAATTACTAGTAATTCCATCCTCTATTTCTACTCTGATTTGAGGTTCCACCTTCTCAATCCTGGCCACAACTCAGTGGAACTAAACTCCCACCCCGCCACATTCGACACACCAAGACTACATGGCCTTCCGCAAAGTTCTAAAAACCTGGCTCTTCCGTAATTCCGATTAAGACCTTCGAAGGCTGCGAAGACCTACAGCTCAGACAAATGCTCAATGAAATTAGTGACACCTCTGAATTAGACTAAGTCACTGATGAAGCCCTCTGAACGTCGCAAGCACAATATGCGTAATGAAACCCTCAACATTGGGCTCGTAAGAATAAAACATCCATTCCAGATACTCTCCTCCCCCATCATTATGCTCACTCTCTACTCTACACCAACACACAATAGAACGCAGCTACACCCCCCGCTCAAATCGGCCTAGCTGCTCGCATACAAACACCACCACACAAACGCCTCCATATCCTGCTAGAACGCTGCTATTCGCCACAATAAATCAGCCTAGTTGCACACATAAGCGTCCTACACAGGCCTAATTCAGCCAGAATCCGGTCTGAGACCAACCTCCTGACTACACACATTCAACTAATCTCAATACCACCACACCTATTGCTAACCTGCAGCTTCCATCAACCAGTCTCATCGGCTGCAACCATGAGTGCACCCTTTGATACCCTACTCTCTACTGACCTAGACTACGGTCCCCGAGGGCGTTCAACCCACAAGAGCTTTGAGTTCATACCAATGATATATAGAGCGCTATATAAATGCCAAATAACAATAACATAACATTTTAATTATCCACAAATAATTCAGCTATTTGCAAAATAAGTATGTCAACCTTTAGAAGCTATCTAACGTTTTCTGACTGTTGGTAGTTTTTGAGGAATTGCCCTCTTTACAGTCAACTCTGTAAAATTTAAGAGCTTTCTTGGTCGTACCGCTTATTAAAGGTCTTGCCACAACATTTGGATGGGTTACAGACCTGGACTTTGGCTAGGTCTTTCTAGAACACACTGTTCATTGACAGCCATTCTTGGTTAACTGCGGAATTTCTTTAATTATCTTGGCAGAAACAATTTCTTGACCATGTAGGTTCCAATGACAAATTCTTGTCAGAAGGTTGTCTTTCTAGGTCCTGCTTAATATTGCATAGGTGGAGCATTTCTGCTCTGGAAATAACCGGCATTAGTGGATTGGAGACATCATGAAGGGCAGTGAGATCATTGAGTGCTGCAGAAAATGTATAGGAAAAAAACAAAACTGCAATAAATGCTGAATTCGGCATTGGGCCGGGAAAAAACAAACCATATTGTCGATCAGGAGATCGACAATATGGTAATTTGGTGGTTGCTGCCCCCCTCACCTCCCTCACTTCCATTAAAAGGAAAGTGGGGAGAAACACTTATTCTCCAAAAAATGCCCCCTCGGGGAACGAGTCATGCAGAGCAACAGCAGGTAAGTGAGGAGCCGGGGGTACATTTTAAGGGTGGACGGGGGGGGTAGCCGGCCGGGGTCAGTTAAGTGATTTTGTTACGGGCATTTCGAATTCGTGATTTTCGAATTTGAAATTTTCGCTAATGAAATAACATACATCCAGATCATTGGCTTGAATTGAGTAGTGATCGTTTTTGTCAAGACCTGGCATCTGAGATCTGGAAACACAAGGGTGTAATATGGAGCAGAGGAGCACAGGAGCACAGGAGGCAGCTAGTCTAAGGTAGGTGACTTTATTCAAGCTAAGGCTACAGTAGGTAGTTAAAGGGTAATCTTCATAGGAAGGAGGACCGAAGCAGGACACGACACCAGGCATCTAATAACATGGGGAAGATGGCGAAAACTTGCATCACACTGGGAACATTCCACTTGTGGACATACAGCAGCCAGAACCCAGGGTTACATTCAGCCGGTAGAGCATCAAGCCCATGGGTCGAAGACACTGAGGTTGTCCGGTGGGAATAGAATAAGTTCTACACAACGACAGTGCTGAAAATAAAGTCGCACTGTGTTCATGACCTTATTAAACTTTGGTAACTAAGGGAGAATGGGTTATTGATTTTCTTAAGGAAACGGAGCACTCAACCTTTGATGGGAAGAACCCACAATTGTAGAGCGTGTGATAGTGTCTGCAAGAGCTGTTGGGGAAATGTGTAGCTTAACTAGAGCACAGAATAGTTAACAGAACGATTATTGCTTAATAAACGCAAGGACAATTCTGTTGCTTGCGTTGACCATACATGTGTAGTCAAGGCGGCAAACGGCACAGAGGTTTGGAACAGCTGACTGAATCTTGGGAGTTTGTTTCTGGAGTGCCTCTCAAACTGCAAAACGGAGAATCCAAGGTATGTCTGGTCCCTTTTCTACAATCTATCCAATCCGCTTTCTGATACTATGCCCGATATAGTTGCATTTCTGTCTAGGCGCAGCAGGCGATTACTGGGTGCTGCTGCACTTCAGCAAACATTCACTCAGTCATTGTTGCCCCTTCATACCTTTACTCATCTTTCACTTAACATTAGTTTCGTCATTACACGCTAGACTCCTGTACCGGCCATTTTCTAACGCATTTTCCATTTTTTCAATCCTAAACTTCCACTTAACTTTATCCAGATCCATTGCCCTTTTTTACTAATGACTCAATGAAAGCCAGAAGTAAATGTCTGATCAATCAATTGTGGAAGAATTATTCTTTGAAGTATAGGGGATACCATTGAAAATGTTGCATCCAGTGCCGTTTGTCAATTTACTGAATTGCACTTTTGTGTAACCAGCATATATAAAACTTGGCTTTTCCACACACTGCGTTGCAGATTATTTTTGGGGTACAGTTTGCTGATTTTGGTTGTAGTTTCTGGTTTTCACCCAACAATAGGTGGAGCGGTTGGGTTTCTTCCATGGTTAAAATGAATTCTCCCACTGTAGACCCCAATGTAATTTAAACTAAAATTGTGCAGGGGTTCTGTATTCTGTAGCAGAGTTTCTATATGCAGGGTTTCCTGCTGATCACGTTTGGTGTTCTGTCAACCTGGTGGAATTACTCCGGCCATGCCTATGTTGTGGTTGTTAAAGGGCACACCCAGGATTCGTTTGACTAAATTTAGCAGGAGGGACGCTTTCTGCTGAAGAAGCTATTCGATTCATAGAGAATTTACCAGGAGTAATGGTTTTACACCTGGTAACCTCTTTATGAATCAGCCAGAGTGTAGCAGATTCCCTTGTTCGGGAATTCTCTCACGATCCCCGCGATACTAGTTACTCCTCTAGTATTTGTCAAGGAGCACCACTCTGCCCTTTTTGTCCTTGTGCCCCCCCCAACCCCCTCACTCAAATCACAAATTGGAATGCTTGTCACTCTAAAACAACCAAGAACTGTCGCATGGGATGGATAAAAAAAAAAATTATCGACACTTGCTACTTAAGCTATCAATGGGCATGACTCTTAAGTCCCAGAACAAAGCAATTCTAACATGATAAAATCATTGATAATAGAAAACACCTATGCTAAAAGCCTCTAAATCCATGAAACAATGCGTAAAGCAAAATAAAGTGCAAACCAGTGTTTGGTTAAAAGGAGCAGTGTAACTTCAAACATAGACACCAAAAGAATAGACCCACAAATACGAACAATATATAATGGTAAAACTCCACAAAGGTGTGTGTATATATATATATATATATATTCGCAGAACGTCCAAAACATGGTCTGCTAGCGGAGGTCATATTACACTGAATCTCCTTATCTGTTTCCAATCACTGGTCATATTGTACAAGGTTTAAATTCCTAAGACCTTCCTCACTGCTAATTTCGACTAAACAAATGAATACATTGTAAGTAATCATCAGAACCAAAACATTTTGTTTTCTTTTTCTGAAAAAACAAAACGGAAGCTGAAACGTAAAATGCCATACCAGCCGATGTTCAACATACTTCCTTATTCAAACAAGATTAATTTTAATTTGTAGCGCTTGTCTCTACAACATTTATTTGTTGTAAATAAAAAAGTTTTTTTTTTTTCAGCAAACAGCCCTATTCACCATGAAAAAAATCCATAAGCCGTTGCCACCCCTGCATCAAAATCCAGAACACAAACCGAACTCTGATCTGCTGTATCCCAAACATATTTGCAATCCGCAAGCAATATGCCAAATCATTATCCAAGCAGTACGAGTGTCCTCCATAGCTTCAATGTGTACTGGCACACAGCGCCCAACCTAATCAACAATCCAAACAGGCAGTCGTACGTTAATTTGATACAACCTGCTCAAAGGACAATGGGGAGCAACGTTATAAATCTAACGTGCCATATATTGTATTATAGTCATTTATATAGCACCGTTTTGTATGGCCTCCATGTGCTTTGTGGTTGGAATGCCCACTAGGACCGAAATCCAGGTATTGGAAAAGTTCTAAAAGTGGACTTTAAGATGCATGTGTGCTGGCTAGGCTTCAGTAAGCAACCCAAGAGGTTGGGTACGTCGTGTGCGGGTGGTGAAGACAGAGTGCTAGTGCAGGAGACTGTGTGCCCAGCTGGACCGAATTTGTAGTAGGTTGTCGCTGTATTCTAATTGCAGAAGTGTTAAGGCACGTCTGGAGTTTCAGTGCAGAGGGCTTTGTGAGCAGCTAGACCGAATTTGACATAGACGTAGCTGCATTCTAGAGAGCATGGATGGGGAGCCGTACCTGTGGCATGTGTCCACAGATGATGTGCGCTTATACATACCTTAAATTTGGACGGAGTTTATCTTCTATGTTGCTTTGTCAGGTTTTTTCTGACCCCTCAACGACTAGCCCATCACCTTGGGAGACTGGAGTGCACTTTCTGGTGGGGTTAGCATACTTCCATTGGAAAGCACCTGCCTAGTGGCATTCATCGACTGCAATAGGCAAATAAATTAAATGGACATTGCCACCTATGGCCTAAGACCAATGGTATCATTTCCCGTCCCCAAGAGAAACTACCATCTAAGTGCATCAAGTTTTCTTTTGTGCACCACCCCCACCTCCACGAACGTCTTAGTGCATCACCATTACTAACCCCCAGAAGCCATTGAAGTGCATACTGTGTTCTATACCCCAAGTTGAACTGATGCACTTTCTCGCTACCTTCAGTGTGACCTAGGAGTTGAGTGTTCTGAGTTCTTGGGTAAGCCCCTCGGTCCAAGTGTGCGTTACATATCTTCTCCCGAAATCAAACTAGGCGTACTGCAGTTGGTACCTCCTAGTGGTCTGTCTAATCGAGCATTCTGTCAGACACTTCAGTGGAAACGTTCTAGGTACAATCAGATGTTCGGGTGTTGTCTGGTAACCAGATTGCACCAGTTACACAGGTGAGGATTGGTGGCCTGGGGGGTGGATTGATGGATGATCGTCTGTGGGAGTGGAAAGGGGCGAGTTTATCAGGGTGTGCTGCTGCGAACGCTGCTTGCATGCTCTGTAGTGTTGGTTTTGTTGGGTCTGGGCCAGTACTTGTGTGCGAGGAGCAATCAAAGGATATTATGGAAGAGGAATTTCAAGAAAAGGAAGGAGAACCAGATTTTGAGGGCCTTTCTGAATGCGAGGTGGTTATCAATGCTGCAGAGGGAGGTAGTTCCAGATGGTGGGTGCAGAAGATCCACCTAGTCTGGTGCAGTTGTATTAGAAGTGCTGTGCTGGATCTGATGGTCCTGGAGGGTCGGTAGCGTGTGGGTTTATCTTGAAGGAATTTGGGACCGGTGTTGTGGATGTCATGGTGAGTAATGCAGATGGCTTTAAAGGTAGTCCGTCGACCATTGGGGAGCCAGTGTAGAACTCTCAGGGCGTGATGTGTTCTCTAGGTGGGAGGCCAATGAGCAGGCTGGCCATGGTGTTTTGGATTCTTTGGAGTTTCTATGTTGGAATGCTAGTGTGCCTAGATAAAAGGCAGTTTGCATAATGTAAGCAGGAGAGCATGATAAACAGGCTACCTTTGCAAATGCAACTGCTGCCGTAGTAATCTCACATTAATGACTGACAAACTCGTTCATCATGGAACTGGTATATATTTATATACTGCAAGTCACGTCCTCTCGAATCAAGTCTACTATGCCACACGAAATATGGCAGAGCATCTTTGTCATGGAAATTAAAATGCCAGATGACATAACATGGACGGCAGCTCCTCCTACCAATGGGCACTGTGCCACATTCAGTCTTGCACCCTTTTCTGCTTCTAGTTTTCATATCCCCTTCTTTCTCTGGAAGTTGAAGCTGATCTCATGTACAACAAAGCTAGCCCATCTTCCCTTCCACCCCTTCATGTATCTTGGCCATATTAAACTCTTCCTCTGTTCTCACTTAAGTCCCAGTAGGATCTGCTGCTTCAGGCACTCGCAGCATGACCAGGACACATGCATTCTAGCTGGACTCCACAAAATGATCACCCACCCTCAATCTCTTCCGCGTGCAATTCTTATTCGTATTTGACTCCTTTCCTCTGCTCTTTTCCCGCTCTTCCTTAAACCACGAAATGGAAATTCAAGCATAACTCTACAGCCCTTCAATGCCTTTTTGTTCTGATACATTTCTAAATATAGAAGGCTGCACATAAAAATTATTTCACCCCAAGCTGATTTGGTGCAGCTTTTAAATATTCCTAAATACCCACCCCACTCACTGAACCCTCCTTAAGGGGGTTCCCTGCCCACCCCTGTCAATTTCTCAGCATGTACTGTCAAAAACATTTACTTCACACATACTAGCTCGCTTCAGCCCTCCCCCCACACAGACACCCATCCCCCCCCCCCCCTTCCAGGCAAACACTCCCAGCCCACCCTCCCCCGTGCAACAGAGACGTGTCCCTCTTCCACAGCCGTGACTTCCGACGCCAGGCGGTGCCCGTTTGCCCCTGTGCGCAGCAAAGGTTGTGACAGGTCACCTTAGAAAGACCACTCTTTCTGAAGCAATCTTTTATTTTTCGATTAATTGAAAAATATTTTTTCGTTTGATACCATTGAATCAGCATTTATGGAGCTCAGTTTGCCAATGGCATCTCCGGTTGAGCCCAATCAAACTACTTTTTCATTCACTCCCGCTCACCCATAACTGGGTCCAGCTACATGACCAAACAAGTCCTCGGTGCAACAACCTTTTTTTGCAGCAGCCTTACAGCAATTTGGTTAAGAATCTGAGGAATGCTCAGGGTCTCCTGCTTTTTTTACCCGTTCATTCGGGCAGGCTTGCGCCAGCCCTCCAGTCCTGCACACCAGGCAGAAGCAAAGCTTTTGGTAGCCTCCAATTAGTTTGCCCCCCACAAACCTCCAGATGCATTGGTCCACCCACAAGGTTTGTTTTTGCGTTGGAAAACCAGGCTAACCATCTTCAAACGAGTCCAAAGAGTGCATGACTAGTCTGTGTGGGCCTACATCTGTGTCAGAACCATTCTAGACCAGCCTTGAAGCATGCACCGAAAGGAATGGCCCAAAACAAAATGACAGTAAGGCTTCAAAAAGAAGTAGTACCCTGCTTTTGACCTTGTATGTATACACCTCTGTGCGCAAATACCTATGAATATAACGGTACATAACCCGTGTACAAACTTGTATGGCAATCTTTATCCTATTGTCAATGTATCTTGCAACTACCTGGAATGTGTTTTGTAACTTGTAAGTTTAAAGTGTTCTTGTACACGCGCCCGGATACCTTCAGGTCTGGCGTGCGCTACAAATAAACAAACCAACAAAACAGTAACACATGACCCCTTCTTGTGAAGCCAAACTAAATTGCTGCTGCAACCCACTCCAGATCACACTTGTAGTGTCATAGAATCACCCTAGGGCCAAAATGTGCTTAGAAATGGATCAGTGTCCATTTAGGTCTGTGGGCTAGTAGGGCACCACAACACAGTTAGTGATAGTTGGTGGGCGGGGGGGGGGATATTGTGAGTGGGCTTAAGTAGAAGTTGTGATGAATCAATTTAAGAGGGAGCAGCCCCATATGGGACTAGGGAGATAAACCTGCTACGCATAACACCCCCCTTTTCTCTAGGGAACAGTGAAAGTGGGGTCCCCCCATGGGGGACCCACCCAGGGGACAGGAAATCCACAGAAAGAAATGTGCTGAACTTGAGTGCAGAGGTCCTTGTGGGAGGTGTGGCAAGTGTGAGAAACCTGCTGCTCTCCAGGGATCTGTCATCCAGGTGGCCAGGTCACGACCATTGCTTTTGGGTCCAGTTCTTGGAGTTGGACCTGTGCGGGAGGATCACCTGGGTGAGGGGTCTTCTGGCAGTGGGAGACACGATGGCGAGATGCAGAATCCCCTTCCCTGTAACACGTTTACCCCATCCTACCCGGTAGGATACTTGGGAACTCAAAGCCCCCCCCCCTCCCCCAACACAAACACTTTCTCACAGACAGCTCGCTATGAGAGAAAACTGATTAACACCCCATCCGTATACCTAACCTGTCCCAATACAATGGTCAGGCAGGGTCAGGCAATTACTCACCATTACACGCACCTTCCATTACACTTCCCCCACACCGGATAAAAGGCGGAGCACGAAAGCAAATGAGCGAGGCAAAGCACACGAGGAAGCAGAAGTTCCAACATGGCAGTTTAATACAAGGCGAAAGACTGCAAAACTGAAGGGGATTGCAAGAAGGGAAGTGCCCTTGAGCCTTTTGACGAGGAACCGTTACTTTCATGAACCTTCGAGAAAAGAAAACGTAAGACCAGGAAACAAGGCTGAAGAATCCTGCATTGTCTCGGAGTTTCCGGGGGCTCTCCTGCATCGATGTCAAGGCGGGGAGAATCGCTTGCTGCCGTGGAACTGTCCTTTGCTCCTACAACAAAACAGCACCAGTGAAGTCAGCACAGCCGGTTAGTTGGGGAGACTGATACCAGACCAGTCTGAGTTGAAGTTAAGGTCGCAAGTGGCAACATTGTATAGTGAACACTGAAGCAAACATTTTATGAAGCGTATGTGATAATCAAAGCAAGTAAAATTGAATGACGGATGAGTGATTGAACTTACAATACATTCGACAGGTCCGACACTGCGTGCATGCTCATTTCGTCTTTTTAAGGTATTCAACTGATGGTGACAAAGAATTGTGAATCGAAGTGGTCTTGCAAAGGGTCAAGCAAAATCCTGTGCACAATCGAAAGTTTTCAATGTTCATAGCGTAAAGAAAGTTGATGACTAAGTAGATGAAGTTAGCCCGAGCCTGGCGGAGGGACACTAATTGAACATTGTGTTTTAAAGAGGATCTGAGCCCGGGTGAGGGGGATCCGAGGTGAATAGTGAATCGGCTGAGAAATTAAGTACTTGTGAAATCCTAAGAGGAATAGAACTTATTGTTTGTCGCATCAGGCCCTCAGAAAGAAGAGACCGTGAGAGGCAAAGAGACTTGGGCACGGATGGCCCTGATGCTAATGATTGAACTGTAGCTTTGTGCTCGAGAAGCTAGAGACTGTGCTTAGCTAGAGTGTAGTGCCTTGTCCCATGCTGAAAACGTGGGGAAGGGAGGCCAACGGCCTGAACATAGTGACCTATCATTTTGTGAACACTGACTCTACTCTCCCTCTGCCCTCATACTTCTTGACCTCTCTACTGCTTTCGATATGGTAAACCACAACATCCTGATCACCCATCCCTGTGATACTCTGGGCATCACAGATCAGGCACTGGCGTGGCTCGCCTCCTTTCTCTGACCGGCCCCCCCAGTTGGAACTTGGTCCCTTTTCTCTCCTATCACTCGCTATACTTGTGGTGTCCCTCTGAGATCTAGCTTGCCCCCCCACCCCCCGGTTCTTCAATATCTACATGGCCTACAGGATCTCTACCTTTTACCTCCAACTTTGTGTTATGTGGATGATGCGCAGCTCTCTTTTAGGCCACCCTCAGCCTCCTCCTCGCTCAACCCTGACGGTCTCTCCACAATTTAGTCCTGATGTGCTGCGAACAATCTCTGCCTGTACGCCATTAAGAGATTGGCCTCATTTGGACCCCTGCTCCCGCTTTCACACGGGCCCGCCTGCCTTGGCCCTGCGCCCTCTCCTACCGATGAGCCAAAACATCTCCTCTTCGACTCCACTCTCCTTCTCTTCGCACATCTCAGACATCGCCAAAAGTCCAACTACCGACTGCACCTCCTCAAAGGTATTCTTCCTTTTCTCACTTTTCCCCAGAGGCTCACTACCTTGAGAGCCCTTGTTCTCTCTAGGCTGGACTAACCGCCTCTTTCTCAACCTTCCTACTTCAACTCTGTCATCAACAACTCATAACGAACCGTAAATCGTTTTCTCAAGCCCAGGGACTTCATCTTTCCGGCTGTGAAATCCCTCCACTGGCTCTCCGTGGCAGCAAGGATTAAGTTCTAGACCCTCTGCATAGTCCACCAGGCTTTCTGGGGCTGGTGCCCGCACATGCTCTTCCTAAATACACTCCCTTCCTAATTACTCTCCCTCTAGAGTCCTCAGTTCATCCTCCAACTCTCTGCAGGTGAGCCGCTTTCACAAAGAGATTTGAGGGTAGATCTTGCTGTCCCACATTAGTATACTTCACTATATCAAGACATTGTGAAGGTCCAAGCAGTGGGGCTGTTGTGTTAGCTGCTCCCTTTCTTGGTAGTAGTACTTATTGGTGGTGGTTCTCCCTTCTCCCTGAACAGCCCCATTCCTTACTAAATTTTGTTAATATCCCACTAGTTGAAAAACATTAGTGGTTTTTATTTTTTCTCCTTTTTAAATGAGTTTATCATTGTTCCAGGTTCCGTTGGGACTAATGCCACTCTTCACAGTTCTGTTCAATGTCCATTGCAACAGAAAACTGTGTAGCGTTGGTCTAGGTGCCTATAATTCCCAACATGTTAAAACTGTGGTCCCAATATTTGCTTGATGAAGGGAACGAAAAACATGTATTGAAAGTTGGTAGTTAATGGCAACATCTTTGTCGACTTTATTAGCGGCTTTATGAATAAGACAATGAATATCGAAAGGTTTTGGAAATACTGTTTAATTTACTTTGTAAGCATAGTGTTGCCCATAATGGCACATTGTTTAAGTATCTTCTGAAGCGTGGCGTAGAACCGATGGGTGAGGGAGGGGCTGAGGGAACAAATTCATTCTGCTCTTTACCACCTTATCAACCCATTTTTACGATCATAAGATACTGATTGTTTTTTTGTTTTGTTTTTATTGTAGGTCCGCATAGCTGCAAAATTCATCATCCATTCACCCCCTGGAGAATTCAATGAAGTTTTTAATGGTGAGCTATTAGCTTCAATTAAGTCTTTCTGCGCTCTAGAGAATGGCACATTTCTTTTCTTAAAAAGAATCATGATTTTATTATTTTATTTATGTATTGCATCTACTATAGCTTGTGCTTTTCTACTTTGCCCCCTTTTCCCCAAATGGTCCAGAGGTGCTCCTTGTAGTGCAAAATATTGCCACACTTTCTACCCTGTGGCTATTGGTTTCCAAAGGATTGCCTGGTTTTACACCCTAACTGCAGACTTTGCAACATTTTGGGGAGACAGTGACGCTGAGAGCAAAATATAATCTGCTGTAGCAGTAAAGGCAAATGAGCAGGGAGGATGAAGCTTGCTGCTTGAGGCCCTTTTGCTCAAATCTCCAACCCCACACTAAACATGGCAGCTTTGGCTGATGGCAATTGTAATCCAAAACATATGGACAGGTAGTGTACTGCTGGTTCAAAGGTGACAGGCCTTATTTTTTTTTTAAACGCGAACTAAGGTTTTTTGAGATTTTCCCCTGCCCACCACCTCTACTCACTCTGGCAGAATGCCAGCATCCTTCATTAAACAATTGACTGGCATGCCGCTTTTGTATGGAGAATTTTCAGATATGTGCTAATTCCCTTCTACCTTAGAGACCCCCAGCTCTTTTGATGGACTTTAGGACTTTTCATTTCTAACCTGGAGAGTGAGAGACCTTTTTCCCACTCGCATGTATTTTTCTGTGATTTGGACTGCATGTTTCTTTTGACTTTATAGTCTGACAAACTCCATAGACGACATCTTTGCATTGTGACGCACAGCACCTTCAGTGCAGTGGCACAGGGAAGTCTCTTAGATTTGCCAAAGGTTTAAATACCTTCTCTTGGTAAAACTGTTTTCAAGAGCAATGAAGTGAAATTTACTTTACTTTTTGTAACTTTCTAGATCCAGCACACTATCTTACAATAAGGTGCTGGAGGGGTTACTTAGTATCCCCTTTGTCTAGTTTCTCATGTAACATTGTTACCCTTTCCACAATTAATGGCTGGTGGCAGTGGTTTACTTTTTACTACCATTGTGTGTTTTTACAGTAGGCTGCAATTGCAGCTGCAGTAAGACACCCATGGGTGCCCATTTTGTCAAAATGGCCCAGTCTTTTTTCACCATTTCTTAGTAAGCTTGTACTACAGATTTGGTAGAGTGTGGAGCAGCCAGGCTTATCTCGAGGGGAAATGTGAGATGTAGTGGAGTTGCACAAAGATTCACAGTTGGAGGTATTCAAATAAACTTACACTCAAGGTTTCTTGCATAAAAAATTCTTAATTTATCAGTTTTAAAGCCTTCTTCAGAAGGGAGCAATAGAATAATAACATACAAATATACTTCAATACTGTACACTCTGAGTTTCTGAATCAGACAAGACCCTTTTGTATGGCCCACAGACACAACCTACACCAACAGGTGACTTCAGTAACAAGGGTGCTGTGGACATTAATATCTTACTGTTGGCATTCAGAATACTCTTAAAAGGTTGTTAAAAGGCAACGTTTATTAGAAAACAAGAAATCACAAATATTCACAAGCAGGGCAAATAGAATTCACTAGAAGAGTCATTCAATTCAATAGGCTAAGCCAAAGTCAATGGGCAAAAGTCTTTGGATGGGATAAAGCACTTCTGGTAAGTAATGGAAGTCTTTGCACAAGTTCTTAGGAGTCTTTGAAGAAAAGAAGAATCAATTGTAGGGCCACAAGCTGATTAGGCTTGTAAGCCCTTCCACAGCAACAGGTAAGTTCTCTTAGACTTGTTTTACAGTACCTTGGTAAAGAAGAAAAGATGCAGCTGAAGACTTCTGTTCCTGTGCAGCTCTGCAGATTTCACTGTTCCTGGGCCTCAGTCGTGGGGACAAGAGGGAGACGTCTGGGGACTCCTGCACTGGCACGGTCAAAGCTGGCAAACGGCAACATTTCAGTGGCTGTTTCACGTTTCAGCTCCTTGCGGTTCAACAAATAGCAAGAAGCACGGTTCCTGGCTATCGAGGTGGACTTTCCTCGCATCTGAGGTCCCGCACTCATCTGAGGGGCCTGGGGGTGCTTGGTCAGTCTGCTTTGTGGGAATCCGGAGGATCTTCCAAAAGCTTTAGGCCAGTTTACAAGCAACGCACACAATCTGGTGTCCCTCTCCCTGGCTCTAAGGTTTCCTGCAGCAACTCTGAGGAAATTGAACCAGCTCAAGATGGGTGTCCAGGTGGCTTACTTGGGAGTTGATTGGTCCTACCAACTCAAAGGGAGAAGTCGTCCTTGCAGGGCTTCTCCGTCGATGCGAACTTGGCAAGTAGTCACTGCAGCAGGGCATCACTGGGCAAACCAACGGTCCAGCAGTTGCAGCAGGCGTCCTCTTCAAGCTCTTCTTTGGTTCCTTCGTCCAGTGGTTGACTCTGCCTTCCAAGCCAAAAGACTCACCTTTTTATTCAGTTCTCTCCCATTCATTCTAGCCTAGCTGTCACTCACCCAGCAGGGTGACTGTCCTTGCCAGTCAGTCAGCCAATCACCACAGAGTGCATTTGGGTCTCCCAGGAGACTAAGCACATGGAGTTTCTGGCACCTGCCTCACTTCCTGCCTACTCCAGACACTTAGGCGCCAGAGGCGGGTTTCTCTCAGAAACCCTGCCAAAGGCGAATGAACAAAGACCAAACCCGGTTTGGCGCACAGAGAAAAAAAACGTGAAGGACTTTTCCACAAAGAGGGCGAAAAAAGAAGAGCTTGGACCATTTTGACAAAGGAGGCTGTGTCATTTTGAAAAACATGGCTCCCGCAATTTAACGTTACCGAAGCTGCCAACAGTTTGGGGTAAATCATGGTAGTTCATACAAAGACCATTGCCACCAGCCATTCTGAGAGGAAAGGGTAACCTCTAAATGCTACATGAGTAACTAGACACATGGAATACTAAGTAACCCCTCCAGCACGCTATTGTAAGATGGGATGTGCTGGGTAGAGAATTTTACAGGACTAAGTGAAGTCAATTTCACTGCACTGCTCTGGTAAACGGTAGTTGATCCAATAGAACGTATTTGAACCCTGGGAAATCTGGAAGACTTCCCTGCGGCACTACAATAAAGGTGCTTTGTGACACAATTGTAAAAGATGCCTATGGAGTTGGTTAGACTCCACAACCAAAAAGAAACAAACACAGAAAACAAATTGAAAAGTTCAAAGTCCCAAAGTTGAGCAAAAGAGCTTTAGGGCTCTAAGGTGGGAGGAATTGGCACATTTCTGAGAATTCTCTCTAACAGCAGGCTGTCTCTCTCTCTCCTAGCCACTCACTGTTGCTACTCTCTACTGGCTCCCTGGTCAAATGACCTATTTTCTCTGAGTGGGCAGACCGCTCCTCTTCACTCCTGGCCTCAACCACTCAACTCCTCAGTGATCTCAACATCATCTTAATTCTCCCTGTTCCTCCTCTGTGCTCTTCGTGACCTCTGTGAGTCACTCTCCCTCTCATCCCCTCCGGCCTGACTCACTCTGCCGGCCAGACACTTGATGTCTTGATATCCACCGGCCTCTACTCACCTCACCACTCCTTTCTCCTGGAGTGATCACTGCCTCCTCTCCTCATCTTTCCATCTCCTCCCCCCAAACCAAGCCTATCCCAAGATTGCCACCCACCTTCTCGTACATCCGGCCCATGAAGCGTGTGTTAATCGAGGCTTTTGCTGCCTCCAGTTTCCACCCTTCCCCCCCCCCACCCCCCCCCTGCCTGCACCTCCGGCTGATTCCCACCCTGACACAGCCCTGTCCCTGTTTTACTCTACTCTTGATGTTGTTGCCCCTGTCATGAGGATCCCTCCAAAGCCAGGTGCAATTCTTGGTATGACTACTTAAACGTAAGTGTATGGCGTTTGAGAGGAAATGGAGGGCTTCCGGCTCATCATTCTTGTAAACTGGCCTGCCGCCTGCTCTAAAGGCAATACCGCCTCGCTGTCCTCTCCAAGGATGAGAGGCCACATTCAAGCCTCTCTCTGCGGCTTCCAAAAACTCAGCCGAACTGTTTAAAATGTGCAAGGAGCTGGCTGGCCCTGCTGCAGTCTCCGCCCCTCCTCTAGCCTCCCAGGCTCTTTGCAATGCCCTTGCCTCTCACTTTAATTCCAAAACCCAGGACATCTTGTCCACCCTCTCCTCCGCCCCCACCCCTTCGTCTCCCCTATCCTTCCCGGCTTGCTGACCCTCCCTCAGCCATCCTTTGTCCTTCTTTCTTCCTGGATGAGGTTGCTGGACGAGTCCGATCGATGAAAGCCTCATCAAAACAAGTCCATCCATGTTCCTCTAAAACAATTGTGGACCACCTCGCTCCGGCCCTTTTGCCGATTTCTGTAACCTTTACTTTGCCTGTGGATCTTTCCCCTCCCCTCTGAAGCACTCCCTTGTGCATCCTCTCAAGAAACCAACAGCTGATCCCTCTTGTCCGGCTAACTATCGCCCAATTTCCATTACTCCCTTTTTGGGGAAGCTCCTGGAAAAGCTGGCCATCTCTCAGACCACCTCTGTTGGCTCTCTCCATGACCACCAATCTGGTTTCAGAGCTGCAAGAAGCACTGAACCTGCTCTCCTGAACATCCGTGAAGACCTGCTCTCCAACCTTGACTCTAACATTCCCTCCATCCTTACCCTACTTGCTCTCCTCTGCTTTCGACACGGCCAATCATACCATCCCGCTCAATCGTCTCCGTGACAACCTGGGTATCACTGATCACGTTCTGGCCTCGCTGACCTCTTTCCTTTCTGATCGACCCTCCCAGGTACAACTTGGGTTTTTCCTATCCTCTATCTCCTTCTCTACCTGTGGGGTTCCCGAGCGGTCTAGCCTCTCGCCCTGGCTTTTCAACCAATACCTGGCAACTCTCGCCTACTACATTTCTATTTTCTACTCCAACTTCCACTGCTATGCTGATGACGCCCAACTCATTTTTAGGCTTCCCTCAGACACCTCCTCCCCTCATCTCTGATTGCCTAATCGCCACTGAAAATTGGTGTGCCGCCAACAATCTTTGTCTAAATGCCAACAAGACTGAGAGCCTCCTCATTGGTACACCTTCACCATCCTTTCCCCTCTCACTCTCTGGCCGGCATCCCTTGGCCGTCGTCCTACCCCATCCTGCGAGACTAAGTATCTCAGTCATCTTTGACTCCACACTTTCCTTTCGTAACGCATCTCTGTTGTCACTAAAGTCAAACTTCTTACTGCACCTCCTTAGAGGCAATGTGCCTTTCCTCTCCTTCCCCCAGAAGCTCACTGTCTCCCAAGCTCTGGTTCTCTCTAGGTTGGACTGCCGTAACAGCCTCTTTCTAAATCTACCTGCCTCCACTTTCCGCCCTTTACAACTAATCCAGAACAGAACTGCAAGACTTGTCCTTGGGCTCAAGCCTTGGGATCGTATCTCTCCAGCTCTGAAATCCCTTCATTGGCTCCCACTGGATGCAAGGATTACATTTAAAACCCTCTGCATTGTCCACAAGGCTTTCTGGGTCCAGAATACCTTAAACTATCCCTCCGTAAATACCTTTGCTCCTCTACTACTAAATCCCTTAGGATCAGTCGTTTTTTAAAGAAACGAGCTGGGGCAGATCTGTCTTCGGCTGGGGCCCTTCCTCTGGAACAGCCTCCCGGCCAACTTGAATCTTGAGAACCATCTTTGGTTCCTGAAGCACTTCAAGACCTTCCTCTTCACTTCTGCCTTTGCCCATCCTCTCCCCTGCTGATCTGTTTTCTTCTCAGCTCCGCGCACCTGGCCACCCTCTGTCCTTCAAGCCCAGGTACCTGCTCACCCTGCCTCCCTCCTGCACTGCCTCCGTGCCACCCCTTGCACCGGAATCTGTATCTGTACCCATAGAGTCCCCCATTTGTCTTCTGCACTTATCACATATATCCTATCTGACTGACTAATCATGCACTTGCCACTGGCTGGCTGCACTACCACTTTTTACTGCCTGTATTTAGTGCACTTATTATTTATCCTGTTGTCTCCTGTGTTCCACAATTTCCACTTCTTCCCCTTCCACGCACTTGCCTATTTTCCCATGCACCTCCCAGCTTGTGGTCCTTCTCTGATTCTTTATTTCTACAAAGACTTCTAAAACATTGTGCAACACTTTCACTTAACTACAAGAAGTGCTTCAGTTCACCTAGACTTTTGCTCAATTGGCATTGACTGGCCTGGCTCCCTGAAACAATCTTCTTACCTCTGACTTTGTGTTTTTACCTTTCCATAGGAAAGGGTTAATGTACTCTTCATTGGGGCTTTAAAAGTACTTGCCTGCTTCAGAATATTTGTGTAGCTTGTTTTTATTACCAACTTTTAAAAAAAATGTTTTTACATCAACTCAGTATTGCTCTAAATGTACCAGTGATATATTAATGTCCAGTGTCCTAGTTATCATCCAGGTGGTGTATAATGCTCTCCAAATCATGGATAAGGGGGCGACTCATCCATCTTCAGCTGCGTTCGACAGTCGACCCCCCCCCCCAACATTCTTCTCTCCCTCCTCGCTGACAGGATGGCATTCTCTGGCACGGTACTGAATTGGTTTATCTCCTACCTCTAAGGCAGACGCCAGGCTGTCCAGATTAACTCGTTGCATTCTAACCGACTTGTGGTCTTAAGTGCCCCCAGTCCTGTTTAACCTTTACATGGAGCCTCTGGGTGCACTCCTCAGAGATCCCTATATAGCCATCCACCAATACGCAGACGATACTCAGTTGTACGTGAGTATGATATTTATAACGTGCCTATACACAAGTGTTTCAAGGCGTGACGAGGCAAGGGAGGGGAAACAAATGGAAGATGGAGAAGACAATCCTACTAGGCCAGGTGACATTGAGCTCTCACAAGTGCATGGGATGGGATGCGTGGGGAAACGGAAGGGGTTAGTGCAGTACATAGGATAACAGTAGAATAAAGACAAAAAAAACAGCAGGACTTCATTCGTCGCCACACATTACCTAGCCATCATCCAGTGGGATGTCTACTGCCAACCTCAGCAAACCCAGCCAAGACTAAATTATTCCTTATCGGTCTGCCTGTTAAACCTGTCCAACAATGGCTCAATGATATGCGCCTAGAAGGATTTGATCCATAACTCGTCAGCAAAATGACTTTCCAGATACATAGCCAAGACTTCCCAAATAGCCTGGCTCAGAATCTCTACCCTTTGAAAAATCAAACCCTTCATCCTGCCGCAGGACTTCCATGCCAAATTGCAGGCCCTTGTGGAATTGAACGTCAATTGGGGGAGGGGGTATGCTCTCCTGACGGGGCTCACAGCTGCTCACTTTGCTCCCCTAAAAGCAGTCCACCATGCTGCAACGCGTCTTATTACAGGAGCACAAAAATTTGACCTAATTATCCCTATCCTGCGCAAACTACATTGGCTTCCCCCTCCAAGCCAGCAGGATACTGTTGAAGACTGCATGTGTCGTCTGCAAGGCAGTCACAAGTAGCACACTAGTTTACTGGTGGCTAAACTCCACATATCGGATGGCACACGCTCATCGTGCAGCAAATGGACCAACCAGCTTGAATCACGCCAATCTCTCTAAACATGGCTCTTAGTCCTTGGTCAGGTGCGTTGTTCTAAGTCCAATGGACGTACATACCAACGCTCAGACCTTGCAGCACTGCGATACTGTTAAAAGATGCCAGCCCAAATGCTGGCTACCCACACTCTGTACAGCGCTCTGCTCTCAAGCTAGGTCCGCGCAAGGTTATCTGAGGATGCTTATTCTCTTCTCCTGATTGGTGTGTGTATGGTGGCTGCGAAAGTTTAAACGCCCCATCCGCCATTTTGAAAGTGGGCCGAAGTTGAAATTCTACTGCAATGCCCGGTTATGCTTCGTTTCCTTGCTGGTACCGTACCAGAATGGAGGACATACAACTAAGGTGAGGCTATTTTTCTTGTGACCCAGGAGCCTGCTTTTGGAGAATGGAGCAGTTCTTTCAATTGGCCCTGTGGTAAACCTTGCCACTGAATGCTACTTGCCCACATCTAATTCAACCTGGCGGTGCCGTGCTTTTATTACGCTGTTTTAGGCTGCTGTAGGAGTCCCTTTTTTCCTTGGTGGATATTAAACTAGTGGGACTTTAGGTAGGCTACTTCCCATACCCCCCCACCCCTCATCAAAACGTGCAGAAATAGTGTGCAAACTTGATGTTCCTGGCTTGAATTTCACTGTCGTTTTTTGCATGTTTGTCATGTCTTCATAGTGGTTAATTATTCTTTTATCTTGTGCCGAAATTTATTTTTCGGGTGACTATGTGCTCCACTCAAGCTGATTTTGAAAATAATTAGTACTACGCTTAATTCTTCATGGTGAGGAGGAACACATTTCACAATCTCCAATATTGGGTCTGACACTCACTTTGAGTTACCAGAAGTTCAAAATGATTTCGCATCGTGGAAGCACAGCAACATGCTTTTCAATCTGAGCTTTTTAAATTGTCTCCAACCTTTTTATACATTTCTTTCTCCTGGTTTTGTGGCTTTCAGAGCTCCAGATAAGGTTTTCAAGTGGCAGTACTTTGCTTTTAAAATTTTGGAATATAACATTTTGTTAGTAAGTTTTACACAAGTTACTGTCTGAAAAGCCCACTTGGGTGTACTGGGTTCCAACTCTCAGGTTTGGCCTGAACCACACCAATGTTTTGTAGAATGGCTGAGCAGCCAGGCTTTGTCTAAGGGGGGGGGGGGCTGTGGGAAGGTACAAGGTACTCTGAGCATACACCTATTCAATAAAACATGAATACACTTAAATGTATTGTAGTTGTCATTTTTATATAGAGGGCCTTTTACCATTATTAGTCTCAATGCGCTAGTGGTGGGAATGCTCTCGGGGACTGAAGTCCCGAGTGTTGGGAGATAACTGGGTATGATTAGAATGCTCTTGCACATTTGGGCACGTTGAGGCTTGGCAGGGCTGGCCAGTCTCTGGTAGAATGCAACCCATGAGGTCAGGCATGTGGATGGGTGCTGAAGGGTCAGATGTCTGGAGTGCTAGAGACTCACTACAGTTCCAGTTGGCCTCAATATGTCGTCATTCTTCGCTGCATACTGATGTTGGAGGTGTTGAGGCGTACTCTGGTGTAAGTAGTTGGAACAATCTTGTGACCAGCGAGACCACATTTGTTGCTGTATTCTGATGTGTGTGGGTAGCCATGCATGTGGCAGATGGAGATTTGTTGTATGTGCACCCGATCTGGTAGTGTCCTCTCGATTCTTGTGGCGGGGACGATGCCCACAAAGATTCAGGCAGATTTCTACTTCGGGAGAAGATACACAGCACAGTGGCACAGGACCCCAGGTATTGATGAATTGCAGGCTGTGGAGGTTGTAGCTCTTCCAGGGATGGCGCAAAATGCAGCCAGTCTTGGGACTGGTTAGGCCCAACACTCCAAGAGAGGAAGTAGTCTTGTTCCGATCTTACCTGTTGCTCAGCAATGGAGGTCGAGACAGCAGTGGTTGCTCGGCGGGCTCTGGCGATCGCTGGAAGTGGCTGCCTTCTTTGGATTCTTCTGTTCCATTGGTCTACAATGTTTTTGCTCAGGACCTCGGAATGTTTGCAGGAACACTGGCTGAGCTCATCAATCGCCTCCCATGCAACATTCGAAACCTTGGAATGGCTGTCCAATGATGACAGCCAATCTCCCAGTCATAATTGGTTTCTCTCAGGCACTCGCTGTGGGGAGGGAGTGTTCGGTTGACCCTCCCCATGTCCTCTCCTGGCAGTCCCTCAAATACCCCATCACAGGCTTTCCAAGGGAAGCCCGGTGAAGACCAAGAAACTAGAGGGACCTCTTCCCCCCCCCCCACCCCCCCCCCCGATAGGTAGAAGACCTAAGAAAGGACAAGCCATCTTCTTCAGGAATTAAAGTACAGCCACCATTTTGGTTCAATGGTGACCCTTGTGTCCCCTACTGCAGCGAGGACAGCCTGCGATACAAGTTCACAAAAAGGTACACTGCCAACAGCCTGAAAAGATGGACTTGTCGCAGTAGCCAAAAAGTTACTTGAGAAGTGAGAAAAGGGAGACTATGTTCCCCCGAGCACTCCACATAAGGTGGGTTGTGCTGATCTCACAAAAGAAAGTACAGGTAGGATAAAAAAAGTATCCCCTGCTGCCTTGGTAACAGATAATTTACCACAGGAAAATAATTAAACATTACAATGGACGCTTTAGGAGCTTCCAGTAACACTGCACAGACTGTGCTGTGTGTTACTTCAGTACAATGCAGATGGCAGAAAAGATGGGAGGTAAACGAGACTCCAAAACAATTTACCAAAAAGAGGTAAAAAGGGTTCCCCAGATTAGAGTAAAAGAATGAGGTGTGGAAAAAGGTTCCCACTCACTCGGGAGAATCAGACAAAAATCCAAGAGACCAGCAAAAAGTGCTGGGGCACTCGCAGGTGGTGAGAATTTCACTCGAAGGAAAATCTACTACAACACATTTTGTCTTGGGGAGTCCCAGTTCTTGCCATCCATAATCTGTCTTTTTATGATGGCAAACCTAGTTGAATATCAAAACGATCTTTTTAATACAAACTTCCTTAAAGCCAGTACTTGATGCAAATGAAATTAGCAATGTTTACTCAATGTGCGCTCTTCACTAGCCATTGGCTGGTGGCCATTGACTTTGTGAGTAAGAAATTGAATTAATGCAGCGAGTGACATTTTGCCCAGCTTCATCTTGAAAATATGACACCCATTTACTTTGAAATGTCCTCTTAAGATCAGGCAATAAGTCTCCTGTGACAATGCTCTGCTGGTAAGACTGATCCAAATAGATTAGTGGAGCAGATGGGCGCTGCTAATAATGTATTATCTTTTATTGGCAGTTTTTATCTGGTGAGTGTTTGTGGTAGGGAGTAAGAGGCTGGTGTACTAATCTGTGGGGCCGGTGGCATGTGTGCATCTCAACATCTTTATTTAGTGTGGTCTTTTATTTTGTATTCAAAAACGTGCGCTCTGTGCCTCTTCATCCACCTGGGTCTCAAGCATTTGAATGCAGTGGTGCCATGTACTCAAAACTGCACAGATCTTCTGGGCAAACCAACATAAAATGGACTTCTCACTGTTCCCAGAGACGCAGCAGCGCGTGTGATGTGCGATCTGTCCTAAGTAAGCATTCCATGAATAATGTATTTTGAGGAAGTTGAAGACTGTTTAAAGATATTTGAGTTGTGTTTTTAATAGAAACCTTCTGTTTAGTCATGGCTAGCCTTTTGGCTACGACCATTGAAATTGCAGTAAACTTAAAGGATTGCGAACTAAAAGGCAAGCGTACACTTCACATGCTTGAAGTTCATTTTAATGTTTTTCTAATTTTTATCTTTTCTTGTCTTGTTTAGATGTCCGGTTACTGCTCAACAATGACAATCTTCTCAGGGAAGGGGCAGCGCAGTAAGTTGTAACTTGGTTTATTTAAAGCAGAAAGGCCCTGAGTGCAACACATTTTTTGAAAAGCCTACATAGGGGTAATGTGTGCTTTCATTACTCTGGTTGCAGTTATACTTGTTCCAAGTTACAGAATCCAAGTAATACTTGTTGACACAACTCCGGCCCTGGATGAACTTCTCTTCCCTTTCTCCAGTAATGTCTATGAATCTGATGGTAACCATATTAAGAAGGTAGAGCAAACAGAAATGTGACCATTTACCCTTTTTTGACAGCGTTTGCACAGATAAATATCTAAAATGGAAGCCTATGCTTTCTTTGCAACCTCTGATACATTTCTCTTCCCCTGCATGTCAACAAATAGTAGGGACTATAGACTGAACCGCCTTTTTTTTTTTTTTTTTTTTTGAAGCATTGATTGGAGGCTTCCACGATTGTGTACCTGGTAGTGGGGGGGGGGGAGCACCAAGCTGAGTTTACCTCTATGGAAATGATGATTAATATCATAGTTGCCAGTAAGTGAGTTGGGGGGTGCAGGGGGAAGGGAATCTAATTTACAGATTGACCACATGCTTTTTTCCATTCTGTTTTCCACTTGCCATATCTGAATACTAAAAGGTCAACTCAAACCCTGTTTTACATATCAAATGGATATCGTTGGGTACATGTTTTCATTCATAACCACTCGCATGGCATGGTAGGAAAGCCAACCAACCGCTTATACTCCCCTTCTTGGGACCAAGGACGGCTCGGCTACAGTGGCCAAAGGAAATGCTCACTCGCCAAGAACACTACTGACTTGTGGTGTCCCTCAGGGATGTTGCTTATCAGAGCTGCATTTTAATGTGTTCTCTAAACCTCTTTGTGATTTGCTTGTTTCTCTGTGTATTCGGTTTGCAAATTATGCTGACGACGCCGAGAGTTTTTAAACTGACTAGGCCTTAGTAAAGATGTGAATATAGTAAGTGTTTGAGGCCATATGGATGGCAGTAAACGCACTGGCCCCAAGACTGAGTTGCTTGTATTGGCCTAACAAATTTAAAAAGCTAGACCCTTCTCTTCCCTCCCACCCCCCAGCACAAATGTTTCATGCTGAATGGTAACCATAAGTTTCAGAATCAGTCAAAAGTTAGTCTTTTAAGATTCACACCTATCCTTCAAGAAACACGTTGTATACCTTAAAGCATCTTGCTCTAAAGCAGGGGTCTCCAACCTTTACGTTAGCTAGAGCTACTTGTAGTGGAGGCCAACAGTGGAGAGCTACTAGCGGGCGATATCGGGGTGGGGATATTTAGAAACCTCAGAATTTTCACATTTTTTTTGGCTCCATTATTAACCCTCTTTAAACAGATGGAATAGCATATGCCTTCATGAATATATTAAGAACTTCAAAAACCTCTTTATTGCATTATTATTTATTAGTAGCTCTCTCAAAAAGACAAATATTTCTTGGACTTCCACACAAATATCCTGCATTTTTTGTGCCCCTTCCTTTGCGTTTTATGCAGGCTTTCTACATGCTAGGCACACTATTGTTTTCCAAATGTGCATTTCACACTTCCATTAAAAAAAAGGAATTTCCAAATTGAAAAATGCTGCTTGCATTCACGAGTTTTCTTTGAAATGTGTTTTTTGTCAGACACCACACATACTCCGTTATTTGCCGGTACAATAGCTCAGCGGGTTGAGCGCTCGCTGCTGCGATCTGAGCGTGATCTGCAGGTTAAAGTCCCGGCAAGGCCAACACATCCTTTCATCCTTCTGAGGTCGATAAATGAGTACCAATTTCAGTTGGGTGATATTGCATGTAAATATGTGCTCTGTAAAGCGCTTTGGATTAAGGCGCTATATAAATAACACATCATTATCATTATTTGGGTGCCCCTCTCTGTTTTAGTACAAGTTATATTTATAAAGATTTTAAATGCTTGTCAAACTGGTTAATCACAAATAAATGCTTCTGTTATGCTGATAGCAGTTTTTAGAAAATTAAACTGTGGGTTCATGGGTGCCAACTTTTGATTTTCACTACAGGGGCAGAAATATCCCCACCTCAGCCCTGAATATAAGCAAGCAACCAGCCCAACCCATACCCTGGCCAAACACATTGTATAGCACTTTTTTTATAAGGCATTGCAAAAAGTCATACAATTAACAACCTGTAGTTTTGAATATATAACATCTCAGCATCGGTCTGTCAACCTGCTGAGCTACCCTCACCCTGGTAGACTTGTACAGCGTGTCTATGGATTGCTTAATGTACTAAAAGTGGGTGTACCTGTGTCATGGAAGTGATTTAAAGTGGAAATGTACAATGTGGAATTTGGAAAGAAGCCACATAAAAGAAATTGTACCATTTTCTAAATATTATTTTGAACATTTCCAGGCGAGCGGCTACTGTGATATTTTCATTGCGTGGTCACAATGATCCTGATCCTGCCCCAGCCCCTCCAACATCTCTGGCAAACAAGAGCAGCTTGCTTAAGCAAGACTGTCGTGGGGGCGCACAAGGCCAACTGTGGTACTACAGGCGGCCTGCAGAAGCATAACGTGATACTGACATTTGTCAGTGGATTCACAAGAAGCTCCATGTGGCACAGCAGCCAAGCTCCCCGCCCGCAATTGGGGCGACCAGGGTTCGGATCCTGAACATGGAAAATAGCTGCAAAACGCACCATTAATAATATAACTTAGGATAAATGTTTATTTTTCGGGATCTTCAGCGCGGGCGACTGAAAAGGCTCAGGCGAACTACTAGTCGCCCGCGATCGACTGTTTGGCGACCTCTGCTCTAAAGCATCTTGCTCTTATTACACAAATTTACTGGGGCAGATTCGCCCGGATCTGTCTGAGGAATAGAGCCCTGATCGCTGCAGCAATCGTAAACACTAAGCTGGATTATTGTGGGCACCTCTAGGGCCAATATACAAAGGCTCCAGGTGGCACGAAACTGAGATGTCTGCACCCCGAAGGTGGCATTATACATGTCCCAGAGGATGAGGAAACCTCTGGAGAAAGAGGTCAGGTTCAGGTTACATGCGGAGTGTCCCAGGCCAGAGCTCTCGGGGAAGGTCGCGGAAACCCCAGAGCTGGACCTCAAAATGGTGACCTTCATTTCAAAGGCGGGTAAGGACTGGAAAATTATAACGCGCTGACCCTGCGCCGATACCCATGAAAACACTAATAGAACCCTTAACTGTCGAGTCCAGCAAAAAAAAAGAGGAAAGGACATAGAGACAGGGGAGTTTATACTGGGCAAAGGATTGCCATTGGTGGACAGAAAGGAGGCTAGGACTTCAGAGCCTCTATGAATCTTGGGATAGATAGTTATATAATTTCATGTTTGTTTTATCTTTGTTTTTTAAGCCGTTTGGGCTTACGTTCTTAAAAAAAAAGTTTGAAAAGATAAAGTTTTGAATTGCTGTTGAGCAGTAATAAAAGAAGAAAATCATAATGCTCGCCTCGGTCTTGTAATAAAATTTATTTTAGCAGTCCTGAAGAAATGCCATGCTCGACATGAAATGTGGAGGCTGCTTTTACAAATGTTGACTATTTTTTTATTTCAACGGAGTATGGCACTGATTTAAATTAAACCTTGCACATATGTTCTCATTTTCCAAAAGCATCTGCACATAGCGGTTCCATTTTCAAGCACCCATCATTTCAGTGATCTGAAGTAAGATTCGGTAAGCAGGAGCTGAAACCTGCTTCTGGGTGTTGGACATCATCCAGCAGGCTGGTGCTACCGCTGGCGTACCAGGAGCGTCTACACCATGCACTGCAATGCTAAATGCAACAAAGGCTGGACACTTTAAATGTCTGTCCAGTATTTATGATCCACTTTATTTAAATGTTTCCTAGCTCATGTACATTCTCAAATATTCAACAATGTCCCATGCATTAGTTGGCCTGGGGAGCCAAAAGTAGCTCCTGGTAACAGTTGGTTTTAAGTGAACCAGACTCCTTTGGAAGAGACAGGAGCTCAATAGCTTCCAGCTATTTTGAACCCTGCATTTATTCTCTAACCTGACAGAGGACAACTGCAACTTTGCAGCATTTTCCTAGTAATTAAGCACAAACTGCTTTAATCTCTTCAGTTCAAAAGGGGAAACGTGACCTCTTTGCCTACAAAATTGTGCAGTATCCATTTTATTTGAACTGCACATAGCTGCTTCAAGTACTTTTACAATTTGAGTTATTGTATGTTGAAGTAAATTGTCGAGCGAATCTCTGATCGTGCTTATTCATTACGCTTGACCTACACACTGTTATTTGCAGAATTGGGGTGGGGCGTTTTGCCTGAAGTGGATCCCTGTTTTGTATATGCTACAGATTTTAATTTGTATATCTCTGCTTGCGTTTGCTATTCCTGCCTCAGTGCTCCAACCACAAGGCTGTTGCACTATACTGGTGATCTCTCATAAGGGTGAAACCAGTATGTCGTTGTCTACAGCCTTAAACTGTCTTGGGTTGAATACAATATTAAGAAGATAGCACTACCCTACAAGACGATCATGTTTCTGCAGCAATAGGCTTGCATTGGGATAATTTGCTTACCCACAATTCATTGGTCATATGGTTCTGAACTAGAAGTACAAGGCAGAAACGTGTCTGGGCATGCTTGTGGTCTTGTGCAGAGGGGATGTGTCCTAGCATTTCGGGCTGCACTGCCCTTTTTGTTGTGGGACCATGCCGGATTTGCATATTGTCTTTTCCCTTTTTTAATGGCTGGCAGGTGAAAAACAATGGCCCGTAGAGTTGCCCAGAGCAATGCCAGAGGTTATGATCAATTCTAAACCTTCCAGCTATCACCTCTTATTGTTCTGCTCTGAGCTAGAGGTATATTGCCACTGATGGCTTATTGGGTGGTATTGTGGTGTGTGACTTGGCTCAAATTGCTTTGTTAGGCATTCACTTAATGTAAAATATGAATTCATTCTGTGCACCACATCTCCAGCTCCCCTGGCCACAAATAACGTGCCTACACACACCCTCCCAGCAGTTTTAACGAACCTGCTTGCAATAGCATGCATTTGTTTGACCTATAGCAAGAACATGTATGCAAGAAACTCAAATGTGCATAGAGTACATTTTTTCTAGTGGTACATATACTGCCTGACTGTTTCTTTTTTTCCTTCTTAAGTGCATTTGCCCAGTACAACATGGATCAATTCACTCCAGCTAAAATTGATGGCTACGATGACCAGGTAAGAATACTATATCTTTTTTGTATTTTAGAACTTTTGTGTTAGAGCGATTTATTGCACCCACTTTCCTTCCCCATGCCCCTTAAATCGATGCTCAAACACTGATGTTTGGATGTGAATTTTCTTTTTGATATGTAAATAAGGACTAAATAGTCTCCAGCATGAAGTGTGCCTGGTACCTACCCATACTTTGATCATAAAGCATCATCTAAGAAGTTCTTATGTTGCTGGCTCCTCTGACACACAGGCAGCCAATTATATGGACTCTTGGAGGCAGTTGTCATTTTAATTATTGTTAATATGCACATAACCAACAATGGTTTTATGTATTATGGCATACATTCATTCAATAAACACCAGCAAATTGCAATTTATAAAAAAGGTCTCCATAAAATCAAACTACTATTAATACACCATCTTATCGATACAAAATGTCAGTTGATTCTTTTTAAAATGGTTAAACCTACTTCATAAAATATCAGTATGTGATCAGGTTTATATCATTACCACACATCAATGATTCCCATATATCACTTATAGTACTCTACTTTCCAGTGTTGTCATAAGCTGCCAGATATTTTGTTGGCAAATACTGTCAACTTTTACCCTCGCATACAATGTGTTTTGCTGATTCAATATCTAATATTCCACAAGGCCTGCAGTATCTATTTTCTTTAGATGGACACAGTTTTGCACCTAGAATTTCCATGGTGTCTTTCCTGTTGAATTTAAACAGCAGGTAACTTCTGATGGTTTCACACTCGGGGAAAGCCATCTGGTAGCTGGGTTTATATATCTTCGAAGGCCAAAATTCGAGATACATTCCGCTATTTATTTTTGTTGCTAAGTTCTCTACTTTGATCATAAATTACTTGTTTCAATTTCCATTTGATCTTGGTAGCGTAAGCCAACTGATTGCTGCATCTATTCTAAATGGGCTAAAGATGGATGCAAGTCTATCAAATAATTTTATATCTTTTTGCTTATTCAGTATTCTGAAGATTTTCATCAATTCTACAATAAATGTATTGTCTAGATTAGCTAGTTTTGCATAAAGGGATGCCATCTTAAATTCAAGTGTATCGCTCACACTAATCGCATTACATTCAAGTAATATATATGCACGAGACATATATTTTTAGGCATACTAATTTAGCTTCAAAGTTCTCCAATTCTTTTATGAAAGACATTCCCCATATTTCAGCACCATATAATAAGCATCAGGCAATCTTGGTGGAGTATGTCAATATAGCCTTAACAGAAAAACCACATTGGTTGCCTATGAAATTACTTCAAGCCATTGTTGCTATCATGCACTTCCTCTTGGTTTCTAACCAATGTAATTTCCAACATAGTTTATGGTCCACTATTATTCCAAGATATTTATAGTGCTCTACTATTTCAATCTGTTGGCTGTTCATAAGCCATTTGTGAGTCGCATCACTACTAGATTGTCATTTTCCTAGGAATTTCATTATCTTTTGCTTATATTACACCCATTTTTCAAGGGTGTCCAGTTTGTGTTGTAAACCCTTGGTTGTATAGTCTTAAAAGTAAGAGGTTGTTGGCATACCCTAGCCAACACTAGGGTCAAAGACCTCTCTCATAAAATCAGCAAGGTATAGGTTGAAAGGGTGGCAGCCAATATGCACCCTTGTTTGACTCCACGCTTTGTAGCTATTGCTTCAGACAGTTTACCTTCAGCATGTAGATGTATTGTTACTGAGGTATTACTATCTAAAAGTTGAATCATGTATAAAAGCCCCGGAGGGATTCCCCAAGACTTCAGTTTGACCCATTGTTGCTACGCACTATTGTGTCGAAGGCAGCCGTGAAATCTATAAAGGCTGCATATACTGGTAGCCTCCGACATGTCCACGAATGTTCAATCGCTGTTACTGGATTTGCGATGTAATGGACGGTAGCAGAGCTGACTCTAAAACCTGACTGACACGCTGGGAGAATATTCTGGGTGGAGATCCAAACATTTAGTTCAAGCATCACCAACATCCTCTAGTTGGCAGGATCTTTCCATTCTTCTTGTAAATGGGGAGAAATATGCTCTTACGCCATGACTCAGGAACTTGACCATACTTGCCAATCTACTTAAATAGGATATTTGATGCATAGGCCCATTTGGTCGGTGACAATCGCAGCAAAGCATTGCATGTGCTGTCATGACTCGTGAATTTGGTAATTTCTCAACAATTTTAGTTAAGGTTTCAAGGGTAACCGTATTCTGCCATATAGTTGCCTTATGATCACCTTCTATACCACGCACAGTAGCGCCAATGGTCTTTGTAACATGTGCTATCCAATCTATCTCTGACACACTGTTGATAGACAGTTTTCTTTTAACTGTTGATAGTTGACCACATTTCTTGATTGTGTGTATTCTTTGCTTGAAGTAGTCAGCCATATCTCTTCTGCTTTACTTTTGTGATGTAATCTGAACCAAGATTTGATATTTAGCCATTCTTATTCTATTCGCTGCATCAGGGCTTTTTGAATATTGTAATTCTCTTATTGTATTTCTAAGTTGCTTTTTGGTGGCGTGTATTGCAGCATCAAACGTATTTTTTTTTTGTCAAGTCAGGTCCCAGAGATATATATACGTTTATGGCTTGTGACAGATTTTATGGTCTCTATCATAAATTCAAACTTGCCAATCAATGTATTGGCTGAAGCTCCAGAGCAGATATCCACATTTTCTGTGAATTTCGCCAACTAGAGTGTGCTATAAGCTTCCCTTTTTCAAGTTTAGTGGGATTCATTGTGATTCTATTGCCTGTAGTTTACACCAATGTTACCATTATCTTGGAACTCATTTATAACGTTCTCTTTGGTTGTGGTTAACAAAAGAAACCAGGGAAGATGATCACTCTTCTTGGCAGCCTACGGTCATATCGCATACTAGTTGATAAGCGCTTTAGTCCACAATCGTGTAGTATAATGTGCTCAGACTAACACCACTTACTCGGGTAGCACGACTATTGTACTCACCGGCCGTGTTACCATTGAGGATTTGTTAGAGTGCAATATTTCCCTATACTATTAGAAAAGCCGTTTGTAATAGGTTCGGAATTTAGGCATTGTGGCATCAAGTCGTTAAAATATATAATTCTTGCATTCAAATCACCAACTATGATAGAAACACTGGGATCCTTGTCTGCAAAAATTGTTGCTACCATTGGTATATTTTCTTGATTGGCGATATAGGTTTACAATCATGAAGTTCGATACTTGTGGGAGATTGCAATCTACAACTGTTGCCAGAACCATCGCAGTAGACCAACGGGTGCCTCTTCCTGTCCATGGATGCTTAATTGTAACTAGAAGTCCTCCTTTTGGTCTTCCTTTGGGCCCTTAAACAGCATCAATTTGGACAGTACTACGACCATCAATAACGCATGTTTCAATAGCCAGGTTTCTTGAAGTGCCACTATGTGAAACTTATCAGTATTCACTAAAGCCCATCACTTGTGTAGTGAGTGTCCCCTCGTATTGCAAGATAATATTTTGCTTTCATCAGGATTGCCTTTCAAAATGTGGCTTAAAGGCTACTGGCAACCATTGCCAATAGCCAGTAAGGTTAGCACTGTCGAGCGTGTTTTTCTTTTTTACTATAGTTAGGTTTCTTAGTTGGATTGGTATTTTCTTTTAGAGGTATAGGACTATGATTTGCAGAACCAGTGTCTGTATCGAGCCTTTTAGATCTAATCTTTACACTTTATGATGGGCTAGCAGGATTTTAAAGTCTATGCATAATAGTTTCTATAGATGAGTATCCCAGCAATTCAAACATTCCACTATGGCGAAGTATATATTTATGTATTGCTATATCAACACACAATAGGTTAGTAATGGTTTTACTGGATGACACCAACTGATCTACAATTCTGAAGTCTTTGGAGGTGATCATTCTCAATGGGACTATCATGGTACACAATTCAAGAATACGTTGTCTATTTAAATAATTAATCTCTGGAATCATTCACCTCAATGTTCAGGGCACGAACATAATTGGGGAAACACCTCATTGTCTAAATTAGCTTTCAAATCGGAGTTCGGTGCAAACTTTACCTGGAATCTTATTTTTACCACGGATTTCGCCATCTTGTTGAGGTTTCGGGACTTCCATAATTTTCTTTGGGATCTCAGCTTTTGACAACTGGGAGTTTTCAAATATTGCTGCTATATCTACTAATATTGCATCATTCATCCTGTTTTTTGTTTTGCTTAGTTTTTCTTTTAGCTGTCATTTTGACCACTCTTAGCCAATTTTCAGAGGAATCGGCAGTATTTTGTATGGGATTCGCTAGAAACAATCTGATATCAGAATGCTTTGGAAGATTATTTTTTTTGTCTTTGGCTCCTATCTTTATATTCCTGGTCGGTTCATGTATTGTCAGTGTGATCTGATAGTTGGGTACTTTAAAGATGGAAATTGTTTTTTCCTTTCTAGTTGTATCAGCCAGAGTTACTGTCTGAGATGATTCAGTATTGGTGATGCACAAGGTTAACGTTGCATCAGCAACACAACCATTCATTGTGGCACATTTAGTCTTTTTTCCATACATTATCGCTTGGAAATATTTTTCTTTGCAGCTATGCTTTTTCTTTTGTTCTTAATTTGTTTTATTGCTGCCTGATATTACATGTGTCTTAGTTGGCAAACATTCAGAGATTGTGTATTCATTTTGCTTTTCACTGGTCCTGCTCTCCGTGGCTGGTTCAACTTTTATGCTTATTGGTGCGCCTTCCCTTATTAATTCTGCTAAGGTATTAGTGCTAGAATCATTCTTTTCTTTTCCTTTTTGCTAATCTCATATAGTAATAAAGGGCGTATGTCTAATCTTCCTTCAATAGAATCACATGTTTATACCAGTGGCACCAGGACGTTTTCTGGGCCTTGAAACAGTTCTTCTGTATTCATACTCACAAAACTTGCATTGCTAGAAACGTCCAGTATATTAGTAGATGTACTTCTGTATGGGATTATCTTCCCCTTTATTTCAGAGATGGACTTCTCTATTGCTAATCTTGCTTGTCTAACAACAATCAAACCAGTAGTTGGGTCGATTTGTCTCCTTCTCCTACTTTCAGGGGTCTGGCCTTCTCCTCACTCTTTATCTTTTTGCTACTCACTAGGACATTGTCTGTGAGATCAAGAGAGGGGCATGCCTCAGCGGTGTTATTTTTTTTGAGGGGTATCTGATAACTATAACCGGTACCTGTTTTGTGACGCATTTTCTTCATTTCAATTGCATTGCTGTTAATGCTTTGGTCTACACACAGGGTAAAAGGAAGGTTAAGCTCAGCTATTTTACTTCATGCTGATACCTGTGATGTTTCACCATTGGTAATGCTGTCTCTTATCAATTCACTACTATTTGAGATTCAGCAAACCTATGCAGCTGGTAGTCATTCATATCATCTATTGTCTTAACTTCAGGTATATGATCAGCACTAGTTGCCTTCACTGTCAAGATCTGGGTTTGCCTGGGGCCTCGACAGTACTTGGGCGAGCAGTTTACTTCCTATATACGGGAACGCAGCATTGATTTCTAAAGAAATCATTGCGGTCTCCAGAGGAGTCATCTCTGGCAAAGTTGTCTCTCCAGTCAGTTCGATAGGATGTTCCATTTTGCTAAAAAATGTGGTCATTTTAGCAAGCTTCCATTCTGTAAGGAGGCTGGGTTGGCTAATTATCTTGCGTTTGCATGCCCGACTATTCCTTACCGGGGGTTCAATACCCGGGTTACCCATACCCAGGAAAGATGGCTGCTTATCGTTAATTTGCTGGGATATTTTTGGTGATTGGCGTAGCGCAACTCCATGTACACCATCAGCTGGAATGCAGACAGCAAAGATGATCAACAAAGTTACGCTCAATCATGGGTTTCCTAATTGGGGCAACTGTTAAGAACCAATGGGTACCTGTAGAGTTTGGAACTTAGGGCACTTAGCCTAACATGTACGGTGGGCTTTCTTACCTACTTCAGCTCATAACCTTGGACTAATAGAGGCGCGAGGTGCACAGCGAACAACACACTTTCAAGCACTTACCGGTGCGGGCGCAATCACCTGGGTTTATCAAGGTTTTCTGGGAGGTTTGGGGGGGGTGGAGCTAATACGTCACCTGCCACGCTAGAAACGGACAAAGACTGACGTAAATTAAAAGCGTACTCCGGCTTAACACTGAGACTCAATAGTCTGTCAACATCACAAGTTTCAATAGTCCGTCAAAATCACAAGTCCCAAAGCATCAGCTGGTAGCTATATTTACTTGCAAAGGCAGTCCCGAGTTTCTGCGTCTCCAATATAGGTGCTTCCTCTTGCAGACTAAAGGCTCACATGGCAGCAGGCAGCTAGAGTCCAGGAGACGAGTCCAGTGCAGCAAACCGCACACTTTCAAGCACTTACAGGTGCGCGCAGTTGTAATTTTTGTCTGTGCTATTATGGACGAGGCAATGAGGATGCTTGTATGAGCGGTCATGGTCATGGGTAGGGTTAGATGGATATTGGAGTGGAGACCAAGATTCTGCAGTGTACTTGTGTAGTGAAATGTAGATGTCTGGGAAGGATGAATTTGATGTTAGTGCATTGGGGTCAATGGTCACTTCATCCCAGACAGCACCTGTATAAAGGTCCTTCCTTCTGTCTGTCTGCTGTTGCCCTAGGATTGTGAAATGGAGATTTGCAGGACTTTTGGAACATCATGAAAATATGTTGTTTGTGAGGGCAGTCTAGGCACTTGGACTGTGGGGTTTGTTGCTATATTAGTTTTTTACTGCATTCCTCTGCTATTTGCATAGTTTCTGTGCGTGGTGCTGTGTCGAATCTGAAAAAGATGGTTTTATGATTTGTTGAACAGCCAGATTTCCAGAAGTTAGTGATTGTGTAATTTCACTATGGAAGTTGGTTTCAAAGTTTGGCTGTGATGTTGGAGAAGACTGTCCTCTGCGCCTCCTTCTGATGGGTCACAGGATTGTTTCAAATGCATTGATTCTCGATCCTGGAAACCTGAAACCGGCTCCACAGTCCGGTAGGGCTTGCCGGTGATGCAAAACACCTTGAAATGTATTATTTTGGTGACCAATTGGCCAGTGGAGAGATTTTAGAACTGGTGTACTGTAGTCTCTCCTGTCCAGCCAGTATGAGTATCCGGGAACAGTTCTAGTTTCTTTAATCAGTGATTCCCGAATTCTGCGGTACATGCTGTCGACATAGTCCCGGGAGGATAGCTCAGCAGCAGCGTGCGCGTCTTGGAAGCAAGACGACACGAAGCAACAACAGGTTCGATCCCCGGGTCCGCTCTTAGAAACCTCTGGGTGTTTAAGCGCGTTATAAATACGTAACTAAGACCAAAAGAAACACAATTACGCAACTAAGAAAAACAAACTATTCCTGTAACAGCGTTCGATGCCTGCGGGCTGTGTGAGCGCTTTATAAATGTAAAATAGTCTATTCTTGATCTAATCTGCAATATGACTGCTTGGGTTGATGTTTAGTGCTTATAACGCGCCATAGCCCGCAGGCATTAGGGTGAACAATGGTAGAACGGTGAGGAAAGGTCCGCATCGTTCCAGATAACTGTAGGTGGACAGAGCAGATCTTGGCTGTGGTTCTCCAAGGTCAGTCCCCTGTCTATCAGAATTGTCACATTTCACTTTCAAAGTCTCGAAGGAAACTCCTTTCTTTATAGACCATGGATTGTTTTAGGTTTAGCACTGGCAGGAATAAGATCTCTTTTATGGATTAAGCGTTGCATTTTGAGGTCTGAGTCTGTTGGCTATCGTTTTGAAGAGAACTTGGGGTCTAGTCTGCTTATTTGTATTAGGAGAGGCTTTCTCGGACGTTCCCGTGAATAGGTTGACTAGCAGTAGTGCTAACATGGTTTTATTGATGGTGATTTTCTGGAGGCATGTTTTAAATTAGTTTCTTTTGGTTCCATGTTTTTCGTTGATTGTGGGTGGGACTGAGACCTACTAATCCCTACAGGTGACGTACAATTTCTTTTTATTTTTTTGCTGTCTTTTAGGGCCCAATGAAGGGCAGAGTGAAAAGCCAGGGAACAGCCCAGCGCTACATTCATATTTCTTCTACAGGTGATCCATTTGCGTTTAAAGACTAGCATTGTTGTTTGGATTTGACTGTTGCCAATTATAAATGCTACCTTGCTGCTGTTTGCATCCTCTAGCTATGTAAGTTGTTACTCTTATGTCCAGAAACCTCTAGTCTTTTGAGGTACACAATTCTATTTTGTGGCTGGGAAAGCGACTGCACTTTTAGGTTTGGGGTCTCTTAAGATTGGCATGGGTCAAGGAACTTGCAAGAACAGTTTGGCTCCGATATCCCTTTTTAAAAGGATAGGCCAATATAATCACAAAGATGTTTGAGTTGGTACATTATCTGCTGTAAGCAAGGGATTTGTAGCACATTGGAGGCAGCCCACTTGTCGATGGTAGTGGAAATGTGGCTTGACGTGGCTACGCTGCTAGGTCTGCCTTTCGTGCCCGTTCGTGTTCACTCTGTGCCTTCTGCAGCTTGTGGCTGGCATCTACCCTCTTCAGGCGGCGCCTTCATCTGTGGTTTGGGGCGGCTGGGTGCTGTGCTGGGAGCAGTGCCGGTGAAACTGCTATCCTGAGAGGTTGCGCGCAAACAGGCCGACGAGCTGCAGCATGAGAGTGAGAAGGCCAACGATGACCCAGAGGCTTTTTCTCTTTTTTTAATTAACTACATTTAAAAATATATATTTTTATTTAATTTTAGCAACGCCTAAAGCATGAAATGCTTGAAATAGGGGGTGAGTGGAGGCTGCTGCTGGAGCCTGCAGAGAGCCCCCCACCCCCCCCCCCCCCGTCTACAGGCATAGAACCAGCCTCCAAGTGCAATTTAGGCCCGTCTACACTTGCGTTCAGTGGCGGTGAGTGCAGACAGCACCCCGCTCCAACACAAGTCTTGGTGGCCTATTGGAGCTTCCTGCCTAAGGGACCAGACAAAATAAATCAGGACAAAAGGGGCAATCCCAGGAAAAACTAAGCCTCCCTCCTGTAACCCACCATACAGAGAGGATGAAATTAGAGGCCATGCAGAGGTTGTCTCGAAAGAGGGACAAATTGTCAGAGAAAGAGCCCTGGTAAACGGGCAGAGATATTGAAAGCCCAACCATGTCCCAGAAAAGGGAAGAGGGAGCCACTTGGTGCTGCCAGTAATAATACTGGAAAGCAACCAAAAATCCCCACCTATTTACCTACCTCGGTGTTGTGCCCTTTACCATCGGCCCCTTGACGAGAACCCACTATTATACCTCTTGGCTGACTCAAGAATGAATCCTGATTCCACAATGGGACACCTTTCCTTTATGATTGATAACAAAGGCTCGCTGCTTATCCTTTGTGTTGACCTGAAGTGCAAGTTGCTGGGACAGAAACAAGCCAAGTATGAAAACCGCTTTGGTGGCATTGATTTTTCAGTTAGCCCTAACCTCGCAGCCTTGGCCTCAAGTCGCAAGGTCCTTTGGCGAGGAAAGTGCATATGCGGATGTTGCAATCACCTCACCAACGGGCGACTTCAATGGAACTGGGCCCTCACTCCGCCTTAATGTGCCACTTATATTCCCTCTTATGTTCCATCCTCTGTAAAGTGGAGTCGCTGTTCTCTCTATGTACAATTTTGGCAGCAGAACATCAAGAACAAACATATTATCGGAAGAGTTGTAAATGTTACCTTGGCCAGCAGTTCGGACCTAGGCACACGAGGAATAACATCTGAGACCCATACCAGTCAGCCAGCAGAAGGGGCTGAAACTGTTGAGACTACCGCCTTCGGGTCTTCAACAAGTAACCAGGCAATAGCAATAGAACCACAGCAATTTGATGTTTCTTCGACCCATCCTGTCACCATGCACAAAGATACCCTAACTATAATAGAAGCGTCATAAGAGGATGCCCCGAGGTGGAGTGCTTAGAGATGTCTCTCCTAGGCTACTGACAGCTTTGGGAAAAGGCTGCCGAAAGGAAAGAACTCAAGCAGGCTAAGGAGATTGGAGTTTGCCTCTGGGCCGAAAGGCACTGCGAAGCCCAGTTGCTCTGCCTCCCCATCCGCCATTAAAAAAAAAAAAAAAAACAGGGCAATGGTACCATAAAGCAGGTTGAACTCTGGGGCCAAATGGACAAAGCAACGCCAGGGCAGCTAGTGGGTAGGTAGAGGCCCAGACGCAAGGAACCAGGCAATAAAGCAGACATCAACATGAATGACGCTTGGAGTTAACAGATGCACTTCTAATAGTCTATCTGGCCCATTGCCAACGAAATATGCGGCAATGGACTTTCATAAAGAGCATCCAAGCAACCATCCAAAGTCCTTGAAAAACCTGAGACCTCTAATAATCTTAGTTCAATTGGTCAAACTGTAGGAACTGTCACCAACAGCTGCCAGTCCCTTCCTAAACTGATCCAGATGACTAGCAATATGGAAGGATATCCTGTGGCTTTCATCGAACAAAGGTAGGGACCTAGTATGTGTGGAATTACCAAAGTGGAATAGCTCCACAAATTGGATACTTATCAAACTGGCTTCATCCACCTTGCATCTCTACTTTGTGCTTGCTCACCTGTGTTGTCTGAGCTGGGTCTCGAGCAGACGGTATACCTTGTCGATAATTAGGGGGAATACGTTTGAAGAGGTGGATGACGGCCGGAGTCTATGCTATGAGCGACCTGGAACAGGCTGCCTGACCGAGGTGGTGTAGAAACCACCATACACATGACTATTCTCTCCTGGAATATAGCAGGGCTCAATAGTTATCTGACCCGGATTGGTGTAACTTTGCCAGAAAACACCAGGTGCTGCTGTTCCAGGAGACCTGGTCATTTGGCCCTGTGGATCTTCAAGGGTATGTGAAGTACACTATCCCAGCGACTGCGGGTAAGGTGGGTAGACCATCGGATGGGGCCTACAGATTTGGATTGATTGGTCATCTTCCACCGTAAAGTTCCAATGTGGAGACCCACTAAATGGATCTGCAGGTCCTCTCTGTGGCAACAAAAGAAGTGGACTGATTCCTGCTAGTTAACTTCTATAACCGAGTCCTGTCAAAACTCCAGAGACTGATCAAATTAAGCATCCCCTTGAACCTCCAGGGAGAGTTGATATAGTTGCCAGAGACATGATCTTTCAGATTGAACCTCTGAAAGAAACATTAGAGCTTTGTGATGATCAATATGTAGCTTTGTCTATTCCAATTCTCAAGCCTGCTCCGCCAAGAGTCCATAGATGGTCGCTGAAAACAGCTTGCACTGCTGCGAATATGAACCCAAGAGCCTATAATGGCAGAACACCAGGCGACCAGCCAGCGAAAGTAACATTCAATGTCCATAAATGGTTTGCCGCGCATAGATCACAGGCACTAGCTGGTCTAAGGTCCGGAGCTTCGAAATGGTTGAAGGAAGCGAGAGTGATCACTAGCCCCTTGTGCTGCATCTCTGTGCAATGGCATCAATCCCACTGTCGGACCAGTACAGGAGCCAAATTGCGACTGGCTTCGAAATTGTAAGGACAACCATGAACTCGGCTACATGGATTAAAAAGCGACCTAAAGCCAGAGGTGTAGGACTCCACCGAGACAACCTGGTAAATAACTACAACAGTGGTCTGTCTAACAAAATGATCATGACAGAATTCGAACTAATGAGCAAGAAACTGGCCCCCTTTCTAACGTATGCTCCAGGTCGACCGAAAGCGAAGATCACAGCGCCAAATGCATGGTACAATGAGGATTGTAGAAAGGCAAAGAAAGCCATTGTATTGTGCAAAAGAGCCAGTGCAGCCCTGATTAAGTACTGCCTCTGGGACCTCAGTGCAGCATATAAGGCTCTGATATTAACAAAAAAAGCAGTCAGCCAAGACAAGGTGGGCAATCCTGCATACAGCACTGGAGCAGGGAGATAGTGCGGCCTTCTGGAAACTTGTAACATCAGGGAGTAGAATCACAACCAGGCTGTCCAATGGCACATCTCTCCAGTAGAGTGGCAGATTTATCTAGACTATGCAAACCCAGACCCACTAGAAGGGACTGAAACCTGGGCAAAAAGAGAAGGACCTAATCCAACCAATGCCCTGGCTGACTACGTTCGAAGAGGTCACAAATGCCCGGAACTCTGAAAAACTTGGGAAGGTGGCTGGTTCTGACCTGATCCTTGTGGACTTCTATAAAGATTAAATGTTAATCTGGGCCCCAATCCTGGTTAAGATTTGTAATACTGTCATTGGTGCGAGAGAAATCCCTAGGACTTGGAGAGAGGAAACCATAGTCCCCATTTACAAGAAAGTGGGGAGGTGACTCCCAGAGAACTCCCGCCCGATCTCAGTATTAGATTGTCAGCAAAATATTTGGGAGAATAATCTTGACCAGACTCCAAACTTAGGTGAGCGAAGCAGGGGGTTATTACAGGAGCGCCAGCAGACTTCTGCGCTGGCAGAGGCACCGTGGACCACTTCTTCCTTTTATTCTTACTGTTTAAAAAATATGTAATTCTGTCGAAAACCAAGCTCTGTGCTATCCTTCTCATTTTAAATCATCCCTTGACACTGTCTCAAGAACCAAGGGGGAACGTAAGGCACCCCAGCCATTGGTGGATGCTATTAAATTATATTCAAAATCTGAGGCATCAGTCGGCTATGGTCCTGGGGGGGGGCAGGCAATAAAAGCTGTTTGTTGTGATTAGAGGGGTGCGTCAGGGATGTGTCCTGGTGCCCCTCCTCCTACTTTATATACAAAGCTTAATTAATAGATGCACTAGAAAAGGCTGCCCTAGACGCCCCAAGAATTGGTAACAAGAAATGACCTTCCCCTTTCTATGCTGATGACGCTGTCATCCTGTCCAGATCTCCTAAGGGTCTTGAAACATCATTGGCAATTTTGTGAGCAAGTGTAGCGAGCTTGGTTTGGAACTTAATGCTCCCAAAATTGTCTTCAAGCCTCCCCACATGAAGAACATTGCTTTGAAAATAATGGCAGATGACGTAACGTTGGAACCAGTCACATTTTTCGAATATCTGGGAATCTCGTTCCACGAGTCAGGTGGCTGGTCTGATCAACTTGAGCCTGCGGAAGTATAGCGGTGGAATACATTCTTTTTTCTGTAGTCATGGTAGTGGGGCAATTTCTCTGGCACTAGAATTATATAAGCAAGCCATACCAGTGGCACTTTCAGGCCCGCTATCAAGTACTGAGAATACGTTCTTGTAGAAGTTACTGCTGCTAACCACAAGTGCCCCGATATCACTGGTGCTAGCGCTCCTTAGTGGTTTTTTCCATAGCCGACCAGATTGCTCTCAAGCTGGTACTTTACTGGGTCAGACTATGGTCTGCACTGGGCCTGACAACATACTGAGAGGCTCTGAAAATCTTTTTACTTTTGGGTGGGGCAACGAGTTGTGGCTGGCCCACCTAAAACATCTAAAGTGGGACAAGATGGCTCTTTGGGACAATCCACTGAATTGTAATAATTCTGCTAAATCTGAGTTTCCAGCAAAGGGAAAGGCTGGAAGACCAATGATCCTCCCTGAAGAATGTTCCGGAGTTCACATGCAGTAAAACGGCGAAACTCTGAGCTTCCATGATGAAATTCAACCTCCCTATGAGCGTTCTCTGTACGCACGAATGATGCTGGGGATATTGCATATAGCATGGTACACTCGCCCATGGTCAATAATGAGATCTGGGCTATGCCCACTGTGTGCTTCTACCAATGAAACATTTAACACATTTTATGCTAATATGCCTTGTTACTATAGATTTAAGGCGAGTGTAACTGATACCATTATTTACCGTGCTGCGAGTGTGTGGCATGGAGGCAGCTATGCAACATTTAATGTGTTCATCCGACAGGAAAAGTTGTGCTTCCATCAGCACCTTATGTGCATCGAGCCTGGCTATTAGGGCAGAAGTGTTTTAATAAAGAGGTTGCTAGCGTCCTCTCATGTGATATGGCACTTATAACGCTCCTATACACAAGTGTTGCAAGGCGCTGCAAGGGAGGGGGAACAGGGGGAAGACAAACGATCCTACTAGGCCAGGTGTCATTCAAATCATTGAAGATTTAGCTGGGAGATGCCAAGCTTTTCCAAGAGTTTGCCCAGGAAGGGAGTGATGCAGATTGGGCATTAGTTAGCCGGGCAGGACGGGTCAGCAGAGGGTTTAAGAGGGTGCACAAGGGAGTGCTTCAGGGGGGAAGGGAAGACTCCAGAGACGGAGTGGTTGCAGAAGTTGGCCAGAGCAGGAGCCAGGGACTCAATGTGGTCCTTGATAGGTTTGGAGGAGCAGGGATGGGCCTGTTTTGATGAGGCATTGATAGATCGGACTTGTCTAGAAACATCATCTGGGGAAAACGGGGGGAAAGGCAGAGAAGGAGGGAGGTGAAGTGGTCGAAGAAGGGCCAGAGGAAGAGCAGAGAGTAGAGGGAGGAAAGGGAGAGGAGGAAATGGAGGACAGGATGTCCTGAGTTTTCGAGATGAAATGAGAAGCCAGTGCTGTGCAGAGGGCCTGGGAAGGGACAGGAGAGGTAGAGACTGCAGCAGGATTGGCCAGTTGCTTGCAGATTTTAGAGTTCAGCCGAGGAGTTAGATGCTGCAGAGATGCAGGCTTGGATGTGCGCTCTCTTCTTGATGAGGACAGAGCCGGTATTGCCTTTGGAGCAAGCGGCAGGCAAGTTTGTCAGAGGATGCACATGAAGCACGCCATTTCCTCTAAGCCACACTGCACGTGCGTTTAATGGTGACGAGGTCCGAGTCGTACCAGGAGTTGCAATTGGCTTTGAGTTTCAGGCGGGTCCTCATGACTGGGGCAAGAACATCGAGTGGAGCATGGAAAGGGCTGTGTCAGGGTGTGTCAGCCAAAGGGGTAGGGACTGTGAGGAAGTGGCAGCGAAAGCCTCAACTGACACACGCTTCATGTGTTGGATGACCGAGAAGGTGGGTGGCAGTAATGGAGTTGGCTTGGCCTGAGGGGAAGAGAGGGTGAGCTGGGAGGAAAGGACAAAGTGATCACTCTAGGAGAGAGGAGTGGTGAGAGGGGATAGAAAGGTTGGAGGAGATCTGAACGTCCAGAGTGTGCCCTGCAGAGTGAGTCGGGCCAGAGGGGAGAATAGAGTCTCTCGCAAAGGTCGCTAAAGAGTCCAGAGGAAGGACAGGAAGCATCCAGGTGGATGTTGAAGTCTCTGAGAAGGAGGAGTTGAGTAGTCGAGACCAGGAGGGAAGAGTAGAGGGCCGCCCACTCAGAGGAAGGAGATCTGACCAGGTGGCCGATGGATAGTAGCCACAGTAAGTGAATGGCTAGGAGAGAGAGCGAGCCTTCAGATGAGTCCTTCGAAAGAGGAGTAGGCCTGTGTAGGAATGAGACAGGAATACACTCGGGGAAGATCAGGGCTACACCCCCTCTGTAACGGTTTTACCTGGGCACGGGGAGGATCGTGTAGTCATCAGGGAGGAGAGTGTCAAAGCTTGTGACGAGCTGACCGTGAACCATGTCTCAGTGAGACCAAGGACATAGAGGTCAAGTTCCTCCAGAAGGCGGCAGATGTCGGAGGAGTGTGTGACAGCTGAGCAAGAGTTTTGAGAGTGACAATATAGGGAAGGTTGCTGTCCTTAAATATTCCCGGGGAGGGGTACAAATCAGAGGTACGCCCTGTGGAAGTGTAGAGTAAGCCCAAGGGGGGGGGGGGGGTCAAAAGCAGAGGGAGGACAGGGCAGGGTAGCCAAGGAGGAGACAGCAGGTGAGGAAGCTGAGGGAAGAGGGGGGAACCACAAAAGAAGAAGGGAAATTGATGAGGCGCAGGGAGCATCTATCTAAGAGGAAGAAAAGCGATATTGGGCCAAGATGTAATACTTTTTTGAGTGGTGTTTTAGGACTTGCTCTGTTAAATTGATAGTTTGATGCATGGTTTTTATTGTATTTTTAACATTTGTACATCTAATTCATTCTATTTCTTTTGTATACATTGTTAAAACTAAATTTTATGCTAAAGGTTTTTATGCTGAATAAAGCTATTGAAATGAATGAACTTATCTTCTGTGAACCCAAATACTATTTTGAAACAAGTGGCATTTAATTCTCTGCCCAGCTAGTAAATATCCTTCTTTTCATTGAATATTATTAGACCGTTGTCTTATTTTAGACAATTCAAGAATAAGTGGCCGTTTGAATGCTAAGGTGATTGGTAAAATTCACTCCGAAAGAAGCTGAGAGAAATTGCACATTAATTGAGGAGTTGTGGTACAGACCTTTTTATAAGACCCTCCTGAATATTCACTTGTAGCCATATCCTGAGTCTTGGAACACCCTCCCTCCTGCCCGAAGAGTGGAGGCCTCCTACTGGGCCTTCTGCAAAGCCCTGAAAACCTGGCTGTTTGTCTAAACACTGATCATAAGAATATTCTATGTATTTCAAATGCTTTGGTTCTTATTTTGTCCCCCAGTGTGTAAATTGGTCATGCAACAGCGCCTTTATGCCCCCGGGCCTTAGGCGCTTTGCAAACCTATAAAAATAAGTAAAACCTCAGAGTGGTCAGTAGTAAGACAGTGGCATCTTAAGTTTTGGTTATGAACTTTGGGTTGGGGAAATCCTAGATATCCTTAACTCTGAGGGGTTCCTTAACTCAACAAAACTAAAGACCGTTTAACATCCTGACCTACGTTCTTCAGTCCTGTGTCCAACATTATAAACTGACTACCTTCAGCTGTAAACGTAAAGCTTATTCTTGAAGTTCCAAACCTAAATTTCCCAGGGGCACAAATGGAAAGAAAACCAAGTTGCATCAAGACCCTATATCTCTTCTAGTGATCTTGATAATGTTTTAGCACAGTTCTCTTGAATCCTTAAAGGGGCATGAGCCTTGCCATATCTGATGCACACTTTCACACAAGAGTGCTAACACATTAAGCTCTCTCGGTATCCCGGTCTTTCTCTCTAGTCTCCAATGACTAGAACACGGTATGGGTTTACTGTGTTCAGTCCTCATTAGTCAATCTCTTTTCCTCGTTTCAGTACCCAAAAGGGGGGGGGGGATTAAGCTTGTAAAACCTTGGCAATCAGTATATATATTACAATGGTCCGTGTAGGAATGTTGCAAAGGTGTCACTACAAGGTATAACTGAAGATCTGGTAGCTTCTGCCTTTCCCTGGCCACGTAAGCAGGTTTCTTGCAGGGTATCATTTGGCTGGAATACCTGATGCTGCTGGGAAAACGGAAAAGGTAGTAGTTTCCTTGATCTATTACTTTGCTGTGCTCTATAGTAAAACAGTAAGGTGGTAGATCTAGAAACCAGCACGTTACTTGGGCATTAGTAGCCTTCCAGAGACTGACCCGTGCCAGGGGGGAATTGTCATTGACCAGTCTGAACATTCTTCTTATAAGATGATCTCTTAGATAAGTCACAGCCCGTTTAATAGCCAATGCCTCAAGTTCAATTGTGGCATAGTTCCTCTACCTGGGAAAGAGCTTCCGGCTGATGTAGAGAGAATCGGATATTCAATACCATCATATTCCTGGGAGTGGACTGCTACCAGTCCAACTTGGGATGGATGCGGCTGTCTGCAAGATGAAATCTTTTCTGAAATTGGCTACTTTCAGGATGGATTCATTACAAACGATTTGCTGGAGAGCGGAAAAACAAGCTTGGTCTTCTTGTGTACATTTTAACTTCTGTAGTTTAGTATTTATAAGTTTGTCGTTAAGGCAAGCTGTTATAGAGGAATCGTTCAGTATACACCTTCTAGAGGAATCGTTCAGTATACACCTTCTATAATAGCCTACCAACCCGAGAAAGGCCCTTGGGTCACTTTTTGTTTTTGGGGGGTTGAGGGGGAGGTGTTTATTGCACTGATCTTATTTTTCCATCTGGGGTTGCACAAGCCCGTTTCCCACAAAAACACCTAAGTACTATACTGATGAACTGGTAATGTGACACTTTTCTTGGACTTTTAGACCTGCTTTCCTTAGGGATTTAGTTACTCAGTAAAGATGGAACATATGTTCACCCCTAGATGTGCTGTGAATGACTATATTGTCAATGTATACCCCCACAAAATGCCAATAATGAACAGAGTATTTGAGCCATCAGTCTTTGAAATGTGACTGGTGCCCCATGAAGACCAAAGGGAAGTACTTTGAATTGATCCAACCCTATTGGAGTAGAGAAAGTATTTTTTTCTTTGTCAGGATTTACTGCCACTTGAACAGCCTTTTGTTAAATCAGCTGTAGAAGGGTAAACCGTAACCGGTCGATCAAATTGTCAATCTGTGGCATGGGATAATTGTCAAATTGCGAGTGAGTTTACCTTTTGAAAATATATACAATCTCCAGCTATTATTGGGTTTTGCGACAAATATTGTGGAGGACCCGGGGGCTTTGGAATGGTTCAATTATGTCTGAGGCTGATCTATTTTCCAATACTTGTATGCTTTACTTCGGACCTCAGGGATCTTATAAGGTTTTTAATTGCCTTCAATCGTATTACAAATGTAATGACGCACTCCCTTTTACTCTTCCTGGTTCATTACAAAGGACATCTGGAAACTGCTCTATTGAATCATGAAGGTACTGTTTTTGAACCTGGAACAGATCAGAAGGAAGTTATACTCACTTGGATTGTCTACCAATAGGCTAGCCATTACTACTGACCGGTATTATACTGGGTCCTGTCTCCACTCTGTCAAATGAGTGATATGATCTATTTGCTTTCTTGGCCGCCGATCTAGTTGCGAGACTCGGTAATTACAGGTAACCGGTTTGTTCCAATATATGGTCCATGCCATTTTAGTGGGTAGTAATGCAAGGACTTTATGGCCAATGGAGAATGATCAGAGTACTGTTATCATGTGAGGTCTTTAGTGCTTGTGCTCTTATGTGGGATTGAACTATAGCCCTAACAGTGGCCATATATTATTTCAAAAGTTTGTCTGTCTCAGATAGAGGCAGTAAAGCTTCTTCTTCCCATGTCTCCCTTAACATGTCCAACACATCTTGGTGTTCCATTCTGAGTCCGAATGGTGAAAATAATAAGTTTTCTGATGTTTGTTAATCTGCTTAGAATCGCATGCTGTGCATAGGTCCGACATCCAGTGGTCACTGCGGAGTATTGCATTTTGTTTTTCGTAGTCGAAAAGGGGATGTCGACAAGGCGTGTCTGTAACACTATCCCTATAGTGACGTGCGTTGTACCCACAATCCCTCACGCGTCGAGGTCCCTCAGATTGTTTTGTTCCGCCCAGCTTCTGGTCGCCTTACGCGGAGCTCCTAGAGAGACATTGCTACTACTTGCTACGGACCTCGGTCCTTAATTATACTTATTATATTGTTAAAGATCCCTCACCTCGACGTTAGCTGTGAAGCTGTTTCTCCGCCGAGCAAGTTTTCGACAGAGGGGAAGAGGCGGAGGAGATCCTTCGGCGCTGCCGAACACGTGGCCTGGCCTCGCCAGCCAACATACAGTGGGGAGAGTGGGGGTTCGAACTTTTATCTTCTCTTTGAGAATGTCTTTCTTTCTCCCCTATCTTTCCCTTGGGGTTATCACCAGTTATTATTGCCTCAACTATGGAGAGGACACCTTTTAAGTTTTGCCCACGCTGTAGGGGCAAATACACTTGGAAGGATAAACACAAGCTCTGTAATCGTTGCTTGCCCCTCGATCATAAAGAGGACAGCTGCGCGGCCTGTAAGCTCTTGAAACCAAGAACTCTTAAAGAACGAAAGGTTAAGAGGTGGGCGGACTACGCTATGTCAAAGTCAGTTTCCTCACCCGCCGCCGCTGTTACAGAAAGTGACGAGGAGGGAGATAACTCGACGTCCGTCACGGAAGTCATTAACCCCCAAAAGGAGCGCTCACGCTCCTCGACGTCCGTCCCCGGCCCCGACGGGCTCGGCTCACGCCCTGCTTATGGGGATGAACACCCCGGCGACAAGGACGCACATAGACCCCATAAGACTAAACACACAACCCACGGCTCTTCTTCGTCGAGGACGAAGGATCCATCAGCGCCGAAGGGGACGCAGGGCACTCCGGCGTCTTCCTCAGACCGTAAAGGTCTCAAGCCCCACCCGCAAACGCAGCCGCGACCAGCGATTGGGCTTTCATCAAACACGGGCGCTACCTCAAAATCATCCGACGTAACGCTCCATAGAGCGGCCGTCGAGGAACAACGCGCAACGCAGGCAACGTCGACACCAGAGCCCTCGACTGACAAACTCGTTGTCGAGAGCCTGGCGAGAATTGTCTCTGAAGACAAACTTACGCGGACAACGAAACAAACGTCGAATACCGCGCCGAAAAAGCACAAAAGTAGCCAGGAACAGCCCCATTCATCTAAGGGCACTTCTGAACTACCGGAGGGCTTTTCAGAGGGAGACGGAAACCTCTCCTCGACGTTGTGGCAGCGTTCTAAGCGTTTTTGAAGGTGAAAACACTGATTTCCCCCCTCTAGACTATTCAGGGGTACCCCATGAGACCCTTGAAAGACTCCATTCTTGTATGGAGAAAATGGAAAGGTTTTTGGGAAACCAAGACCCACCCACCCACTCACAAAAGACAAAGAGAATGGCCCCAGGATGACCCTAGGGACAAGCTTCCTAGGCAGTTTCCCCCTTCCACAGACGTATATGACCTCACTGAGGAGGAGCAATACCTCCAGGAAGATGAGTGTTTGGGTGGAGAGGAAGAACATGAGGAAGAGGGGTTCGAAGAAGATCCTTACACTACTGCAGGAGCTTTTGAAGAAGATACAGCTACCTCGCAGCCCTGGCAATCCCCATCAGTGCACTCAGACCCTGATGTCTTTCACCCTTCTCCTCTCAAGGATTCACATATTGGGAACTCCTCTCCCATAGATGACCAACCTTCACTCAATGCACTATTGCGCAAGGCAGCAGCGCATTTTGAGATAGACACAGGGGAAACTCTTCCTGACATAGACTTTGTAGAGAAAGTTATTAAAGAAAAAGCCCCTGTTAGCCAGTCTATTCCGCTCCTGGCTTCTATAAAGAGAAGAATATCTCCTTCCCTTTCCAATCCTGCCTTAGTAAGAGGGGTCAACCCTCGAATAGAAAAGCTCTTCAGCCCTTCATCCTCTGACCCTTTGTACATCAGAGGACATTCTATTCCGGACTCCCTCGTAGTTACTAATACAAGAAAAAGAGCGGGGGTACCACTATCCACTAGTGAAGCACCACCTGACAAAGAGGGCAAGAAGCTCTATGCACTTGGAAAGAGAATCACGACCTCCGCCGCCTTCTCAACTAGGATTGCAAATAACAATTCCCTACTAGCTAGCTACGCGGATGCACAGTGGAGCAAGCTGCGCAGCGAAGCAGAGGACGCACCAGAACCCCTGCGTTCACGCCTGTTAGCTACAATATCAGAGGGAACTCTTGTAAACCAGGGCATCGTAAAGAACTCCTTAGATGCCGCTGAGACGGCTGGCCGTTCCCTGGTTCAGGGAATACTTCTCAAACGCCATGTCTGGCTACGCAATTCAGGATTTAAGCCGGAAACCCAAGCCTCCCTGATAAATAAGCCCATAGAACAAACACATCTGTTTGGGAAAGCAGTTGATGAGGCCCTAGAACATGCAAAGAAAGAGTTTGATACCATCAAGACTCTTGACCAAATTTCTAGGCCCCCTAACAGAGGCGGCTATGGCAATAGACGCTCCTTTCGCGGCCAACGCCAGCAGCAGAACCAACAGCAATTTTTCTCTGCTACCCACTGGCCCTCTAACCAGGGTAACAACACCCAGTTCAGTCAAAGAGGCCAACGGCGTGGCAGAGGAAGAGGTCGCGGCTCCAGCCCCAAAGGTTCCACGCCCAATACCAACAAATGACCCGAAGATTCGGGTCCCCTCCCATGCATCACCGGTCGGGGGAAGGCTAACATCGTTCCTATCAGCATGGGAGGGAATATCGTCAGACCGCTGGGTATTATCCACCATAGCCCACAAATACTGCATCGAATTCAACGGTTCCCCGAAGTACAGACCCCCACGGAACCGACGCATAACACCGGAACACCTCGCCATTCTGCTTCAAGAAGTAGAAGAGCTACTGAAAAAAGAAGCTATAGAGGCTGTCCCCCTATCTCAGGTAACAGAAGGTATTTATTCAGTGTACTTCCTTGTACCCAAAAAGGACTTAACCATGCGCCCTGTATTAGATCTGCGCCCAGCGAACATCTTTGTCAAACCCCAAAAGTTTTGTATGGTGACCTTGCAGGAAGTAATCCCACTGTTATCACAAGGGGATTACATGACAACGCTAGACATGAAAGATGCATACTTTCATATTTTAATGTTGCCAGCACACAGAAAATACCTCAGGTTCAAGATAGAGAACAAACACTACCAGTTCAGAGTACTACCCTTCGGGATAGCTTCTGCACCGAGGGTATTCACAAAAGTACTGGCAGTAGCAGCGGCCCACCTGCGCAGGTTATCCATCCCGGTATACCCTTACCTCGACGACTGGCTCATAACAGGGGATTCTTACGAAACATGCTTCTCCAATACCCAAAAGACCGTAGACCTTTTGTACCAACTGGGCTTCTCCAACGAAAAGAAGTCCAGCTTAGACCCCAGCCAAGTCAAACAATTTTTAGGGGCTCTAATTCAAACAAAGGACGGCCTCGTCTTCCCCTCCAACGAGAGGGTCCAAAACGTGCTGTTTCAGATCCCCCATTATGTGGCAGGTCGAGAGGTGACGGTATGCAAAGCAATGCGCTTGCTAGGGATGATGGCGTCATGTATGTATTTGGTACCTCACGCGCGCCTGCGCATGCGCCCAATGCAAGAGTGGCTCAACAGCCAGTGGTGTCAGGCCAGCGGACAATGGGACGATCTAGTGGTGGTCTCGCAGGCCTTAGTTCTCTTGCTGCGGTGGTGGACAAAAGAAAACCTGTTATTAGGGAAAACTTTTGCCACACCCACAGTGGAAGCCACTCTAACCACAGACGCATCCCTCACAGGATGGGGGGGCTCACCTATCCCATCAGACTGCTCACGGAGCGTGGACTCCGAGCTTAGCATCCAAGCATATAAACCTGCTGGAACTTCTCGCGGTGTTCAAAGCACTGAAAGCCTTTCAAGAACACCTACAAGGAAAGACAGTGATGGTCCTCACAGACAGCACCACAGCCATGTACTACCTCAACAAGCAAGGGGGCGCTCACTCTCCAGGACTGTCCAAGCTGTCCCAGAATATATGGAAGTGGGCTCTCAAACACATGTTCCTACGATCACATCATGTACCAGGGGAACTCAATCTGCTAGCAGACAAACTCAATCTGCTAGCAGACAAACTCAGCAGAGACTTCCCCCTGCCCGAAGAGTACGAATGGCAATTGCACGAAGACATCGTCTTAGACGTCTTCACGCAATGGGGATTCCCGGAAATAGACCTGTTCGCAACTATGGAAAACTCACAATGCCAAAGTTACGCCTCCAGGTACCCCCAGAACCAGTCCAAGGGGAACGGTCTGTCAATTCAATGGTCAGGGAAATTTGTTTACGCCTTTCCCCCAACTCCCCTTCTCAACAAGGTGGTGCACAAGATGCACCAGGAGCAGGTTACCATGATACTAGTGGCCCCAATGTGGGCCCGGCAGCCATGGTTCGCTCACTTGATGGAGATGTCCCTATCTCTCCCAGTGAAACTTCCCTGCCCGTACAACATGCTGTCACAGGACAAGGGCAGGACACTGCATCCATGCCCTCAGACCATGAACTTAGCAGCCTGGCTCCTGAGATCGTAGAATTTGGACATTTACTACTCCCGCAGAGATGTATGGACATCCTCAGGGAAGCCAGAAAACCTTATACTCGCCACTGCTATTCTAGCAAGTGGAAAAGATTTGTCATCTGGTGTAGAATTAAGAGCATCAACCCAGTTTACTGCTCTCCCACTAACATTGTTCTATACTTGACCCATTTACTGGATTCAGGTCTAGTGTTCAATTCCATTAAAGTCCACCTTGCGGCACTTCTGCATACACCACTTCCCAACTTAGTGTTGTGGTGGAAGATACCAGTTATCAAGGCCTTCATGGAGGGGGTAAAGAGAATACACCCTCTGATAGATAACCCAGCTCCCGGATGGGACTTGAATGTGGTACTTTCTAGACTCATGGGCCCTCCTTTCGAACCCATGCACAAGGCAACTCTTAAAGACCTCACTCTTAAGACTGCTTTCCTAATAGCTATCACCTCCATTAGGAGAGTAAGTGAACTACAGGCTCTGTCTGTACTAGACCCCTTCGTAACAGTTCACAAGGAGAAGGTGGTTCTACGCACACACCCAAGGTTTGCACCAAAATTCATATCGAAATTTCATGTAATCCAGTCAATAGAACTACCAACGTTCTTTCAAAACCCTTCCAGCTTGGGAGAAAAAAGTCTGCATACACTGGATGTACGCAGAGCTGTCATGTTCTACATGGAAAGGACCAGACCACTGAGAAAGACTAATCAGTTCTTTGTCTCTGTGGCAGCAGGAAGAGAAGGAGATGCAGTTTCAAAGTCCACTATATCTAGATGGATTGTTCAATGCATCACTCTCTGTTACACTCTTGCTAAGAGAGAACTACCCTTCAAGCCAAGAGCACATTCCACTCGAGGCACTGGGGCTTCCATAGCATTCATTTCAAATGTTCCCCTTGAGTCCATCTGCAAAGCGGCTAACTGGAGTTCTGTGCACACCTTTAAAAACACTACTGTCTAGATGCACACTCTAGATCTGACTCCCAGGTGGGACAAGCAGTATTAAGACATCTTTTCTCTACTATTCCTTCTCATAACCCACCGCCAACTCCGGGTACTGCTCGCTAGTCTATGCACAGCATGTGATTCTAAGCAGATTAACAAACATCAGAAGACAATGCATTACTTAACGTAAAAGCATTTCTGATGGTTGTATCTGCTTAGATTCACATGCGCCCACCCTTCCTCCCCGCTCGGCTGGAAGGAACATAGACATCCTTTTCTATATTTCTCTTTTCTGTACACTCGCGTCTAGAAGGCTCCCTCAGGGCAAAAAAATACAGAGGGACCTTGACGCGTGAGGGATTGTGGGTACAACGCACGTCACTATAGGGATAGTGTTACAGACACGCCTTGTCGACGTCCCCTTTTCGACTACGAAAAACAAAATGCAATACTCCGCAGTGACCACTGGATGTCGGACCTATGCACAGCATGTGAATCTAAGCAGATACAACCATCAGAAATGCTTTTACGGTAAGTAATGCATTGTCATACAGATCGTTAGGTAGCAGCTTCTGTAGACTTCTAAGGTCTTTATTATAAGTTACATGAGCTGATAAGCATAGAAGGACCACCGGGTCCCATCACCCAGGCTCAACTGGCAGCATTGGAACTCTGGAGCTGATCTCATAGGCAAACATTCCAAACACCTTCAGTGTTCCATGCCATCTCATACCAATGCACTAAGCAACATCATAACACATCTCCTCCCTTTCCGATGACAATCAATCACGAGATGTCCACCACACTCTCACCCCTCCTAAACACAGACAACCCTAACAAGGAAAAGCTCTGTGATGGAGGACCAACTGAACACTTCCAACATATGCATATCTCGCCTTACATGACACCACGTAGAGAGCAACACCCATGCCAAGGTAAACTTTTATGGAAATGTTCAGTCTGGAGAAATATGCCCAAAATAAAATTGCATCTTTTAGAGATGATGCAACTCAAAACATCTAGGGCGATACCACTGACCACCATGGTGACACTCGCCCACAAATTCGGGGTCGCTACCTCCTGACACTTTATGGCACTCACCCACAACTGGGGTTCGCTACCTCCTAACACTTTGTGCACTCACCCACAACACACATAGTAGCTATCTCCTTACACTTTGTGGGACTCGCCTACAAACACCTTGGAGGCGCTACCTCCCAACACCTTGTGGCACTCACCCACAAACACACAGATGATTCCTCCCTGCACTTTGTATTACACAAACACCCAAATATTCTTCACATTATGAACACAGCCCACTTTGAAAATTCAGCTTTTAAGCAACAAACCTAACAGTGGCACTTTATATTCCTAAAAGTCCATGTCGCTGTTTGCAACGTTTCCTGGAATGCCTCAGTGTTAAAAATATACCACTCATCCCCACACCATGTAACACCACTTCAATAGAATAACTAAATTCTATCAGGACTACACATATGAGAATGATTGGATGTTTAATAGTCCTTCCTGAAACGCCTCAAAAAGTTATACTTGAGTCAGATTACAGCAAGATAACAATTTTCAGTCAACCATACTAGGATGCCGCATACACTCCTCACTTGATACTAAATACTTCATACGGTGACTGTGCAACCCTTCCTGCTGCCCCACATTGTTAGCTAGCACACGTAGCATTTTAGTACAACAATTCGCTGATAGCCCACACACTTTCCAAAGGATACACAAAGTTCACATAACACAAGAACATCTGATCTGATCTGATATGATCGCCTTATCTAACAGCTTCTCTCTTCTCCTACTTGGATACTAACGCTACGCACTAATCACACTGGCAGATGCACGTGGGAGCGCATATCAAACTTCCTCCTGCACTCCGACCCTTTGCATCCTTCTGATGGATACTCCATACGCTGTCGTTTTGCTTCCTTCCTCTTACGGGATACCCTGTGATTGGACATGCATCAAAGAGGGTCCTTTTCTCGAAGTCTGTCGCGCTTCACCCTCTACTACATTACAGAGTGGGCCGCCTTATTTTTGTTAGGACAAACAGCGTGTTCAAAACATAAACTGTCCAACGTGCCGTCATCCACAATGACGCGTAGCAGCTTCACCATCCCCAGTTGCTACTTGTGACGTCAGCAGACGCACAGCAGACTCGGTACAATGCAGTCCTCCTCCGGCCAACCATCACCCGGCTGGGACCTCATTGCGGCTCGGAACAATACAAGACTCCCCCAATTTCCAGGTGATCCTAAACGTACCCAAAGACCTCATCTTGTCAAAGCACATCAACCTCGTCAGTACTTCACTCGACCAGACGACCGTTGCATCTTTTACTTTTCTTAAGGACCTGCAGATCACTTTAGAGTTAATGCAGCGATGGTACATATGCACATAGCTTCTTCTTACTCCAACTCGGGGGGGCCGTTCCTCACCAGAGACAACAAAGCTTTCTTCTCAGCCATAGCCCTTAAAATTCCCGCTTGCCTCACCCTGGGCCCCCGCTCCACACTTCTCTTTATGGCCCACCTGGAGTTACTCTATATCCAAAACCCATGCGCTTTACTTCTAGCTTGATCCTGCGCATCTCTTTGGGTTTTAACTGTCTTAAGCGGCTGAACTGCTTTACTTCATCAACGCCCAGTCTCTTCTTAACCCCTGTGCTTCGGGCCCCTGGCTGATGGGACTTACTTTGGGATGGCTGGGGGCAGTGGTCTCTCTTCTTCTGCTGCTCCCCCACCACAGCTTTCCTCTGCTTCGGGTTCTTGAAAAGCCAAGTCTTCAGTGTTCGATAGCAGCTTCTGTAGACTTCTTAGGGTACTTGTAAGATCTTTATAATTTACATGAGCTGATGAGCATAGAAAGACCACTGGGTCCCATCACCCAGGCTCAACTGACAGCATTGGAACTCTGGAGCTGGTCTCATAGGCAAACATTCCAAACACCTTCACAGTGTTCCGTGCCCTCTGGTACCAATGCACAAAGCAACATCATAACACATCTCCTCACTCTCCGATCACAAACCAAACCGTCAACATCATAACACCGATATTTAAAGCATTCTTTAAAAAAAAGTAATTAGCTGTAACATTAATCCCAAGGTAAGATTTTATTCAAAGTGAACATTAAAGCAGGTGAGTAATTCATTCATATGTTACATTCATATGTTACACATGTTCCAACACCCAGAGGTGACGTCATTTGAGGTCACTATAGCATGTATAAAGTATCACCTTTGCAATATTTAGTTTTACAGGAAGGAAAGGTTAGGGTTGTATCTGAACAGACTGGTAGGTTATTGAAACAGTTGGATTCCCCCAAAGGGATGTAAGCAGTCAATTATCCCAGCATTAAACTTGCTGGGGAACAAGCACTGCCAAAGCCAATGGGTTCATAAGGAGGCCCTAAGGGGGCCAGGACAGCCTAAGTCAATGGACAAAGTTCTGATGCTCTTCTTAGAAATATGTTCTTAAATAATCAGTATCCCCGCAACGAAAGGAGTCCCCTTTGGAAGGCGCAAGTTGTGAGGCCAAAGCAGGTAAGTTGAGGTCAACTTAGTGTACAGTTAAATCACACTCCCAAAGATAGGAACCACCCCAAATGGCTTAAGGATCAAAAGCCCCACAGCACCTTGAAAATGAGTGTTCCAGCTGGTTGCCTTCATGATGCAATGCAGTAGACCCTTGTTACTGGTCCTTGGTTGTTGCGCCTTTTCCTCAGCGCCAATGAAGAACGGAAAGCTCTGGTTAGGATTGCTTTGATCCCTCAGTCTTGGACTCTGGTGAGGGGACTCTGGACGCAGATTTCTTGCTTCTGTAGGGTCCTCTGGATGCCCATGAAGATCTGGCTGGATTCGAACTTCAGAAGACAATGCACTCACAAGTGGTCGAGGTACCCAGCGTATTGGGCTTCTGCAGCCTTGGAAAGTCTCAACATGTCGGGGGTTGGGCCAAAATACTTTTTCGAGGCTGATTTGTCCCACCAGTCTAGGGGAGGATGTTGTCCTTTACGGGTCTTCCCTGTCGATTCGGAAACTGGGTCAGCACAGCTGCAGAGCTTCACCGGGCACTTCGCAGTCCAGGAGGGTGCTGCTGGCATCTTCTCTCGTTTTCTGTTTCGGATGCTGTCCTCTAGTGGTCTACTCTTCTTCTAGTCCCAAAAACCTCCCTTTTTATGCAAGTTTCCATTCATTCATATACCTAGGTTGTCATTTGCACAGCAGGGTGGCTGTCTTCCAGGACAGCCAGCTGGCCAATAGGAACTGGTTTCACTTGGACACACCTAGAGACAAAGGACAGGGAAGTTTTGGGACCCTCCCTCACTTCCTGCCTTTGCAGACACACTGGAGCCTGGGCGGGCTTCATGGCTGAAGACCGCCAAAGGCAAACTACACAAAGGACTCAAACCTGATGCAAACCACTGAGTAAAAGCCAAGAAGAAACTAACAAATGGCGAAAAAAGGCAGCCATTTTGGGAAATTGGTCACCCATGTGTGCAGAACTGCAGCAGAGGTATCAGCCTGCATACACGTGTCACTAGGTAGTGTAAAAAAAAAAAAAACTGCTAGCCATTCAAGTGAGTTAGTGTAACAATGTTACATGAGGAATGGGTTAAAGGAATTATAATCCCTCAGCACTCCACATGGGGTAGTGTGTGCTGGACCTATAAAGTAAAGGTAAATAAGACTGGGGACATCTTACTCTTCTTGGGAACAGTAGTTTACCCAAGAAAATGTAGTTAAACGTTAAGAGCAGTCCAAAGGACTGCTCAGTGACACTGCACAAAAGGTGCTGTCACAATGCAGATTCGTATGTAGTTTACCAGACTCCATAAAACAGTAAGGAACATAGAAAATAATTGTCAGGAGAACATGTGAGTGAGTAAACGGCCCCACTTGCTCAAGAGTTCCTTTTTCTTTTTTTATTTAAAAGCCCTAAGTCCAGCAAAAGAGCTGTGGGTCTCTAATGTTAAAGGGAATTGGCAGAAATGAAAATTCTCCCTAACACTGGCATCATTACGTTCCAATTTCTTCGAACGTCCGAAGGACACTTGTTACGGTGTTAAAATGTTCAACCACACCATTAGTTTGAGGGTCATCTACTGAATATACTGATGTACAGAGGGTTTCAATTAGAAGGATGCGTTTAGAGCAAAAACCTCGGGATACCTTGCAAGGCATAAAATAAAGTGTTGCATAGCAATTTGCTATTCAATTCTGTTGGTTTGGTAATTAAATGAACTTGTGTAACAAAGCTAGCTATTTGTTACCCTGTTGAATGAAAGCACAGCTCGCCCTGCTTTCATCTCTCCACCCTCTTTTCTTTAACTGCAAGTTCAAAGCTGCTAATGGAGAGAGTGCAGCAGTAATCGTATCCTCTACTCTTAGTACCAAGACCTGTGTGGGGGTGTGGGCAGGGTTTTTCTTTTGTTCAAATAATTGCAAACCAGAAGTAATTGGATGATACTTTTATTAAGCTGACTATATCCTGTCTGTCAAACACCAGTATGTTTTAGCTTTTAAAGACGGTGAGAGTAACCTAGTGGTAGTCTTCCATGTTAACCCTGAGAGCCCTCTGTTCTGGTGGCCAGGGGAGTCTGGGGTTGTATTTATGGTGGTGCCCAAGGCGAGATGCAGTATACACACGGGACAATAAGAGTGGAGGAAGAAATCCCAAAAGCCTTTATGGGGTATTCTGACTCTTGGCTCTAATCCAAATCTCTTTATTCCAAATTCAAAGTACATTACTCATGGTCCAAGTAAGAGGAGGAAAAGAGTTAAGTACACAAGATCGGGTGAGAAGAAAGATCAAGCCCAACAGAGACCAGTCCGTGATATTATCCGTTCATCTGTAGTCCATCTAGACCCCAGGGAATCCTATCGAGACCCATGCTCATATAAGAAAACATCAGAGAGGTGGAATACTCTGCCATAAACATTGCCGAAAAGGGGAAGCCATCTTATTAAACAAATACAAGGCTAGAGAATTTTTCTATCTCTGCTGTCTATCTCTCTCCCCATTTTTTCCATCAGAAACCTCTTCCTCGGCTTTCATGGGACATCTGTAATCCCGTTCCATCTCTCCCTCCCCTATTTCCGACAAATACTGGGTGGACTGACCTATAGGGAACTTCCCGGTTGGCCTCTGCACACTGGGCCTCTTTTGTGGGGTATTTCTAAATTTCCCCAAAGGAAAAGGGTTTGACTTGGTGAAAATGTGTAGTATAAGGCCATTTTAAAAGTAATTTCCAGGGCCTTTTTTTGTTCCCAGACCACCCCTGACCGAGGATTACCCACATGAAACGCCTTGAGAAACAAAAGGTAGACTGCCACCTACTACCATTAGGTTGTCCCATTAATTGGATCAACAGGGTAAGGCATTTCACATTGACTACTCACACCTGAGTCCACTTGACTCTTTTTTTAAGTATAAAAGGTGTGGTTTTGCACAATCAAAGAAAAGTATCTGGAAAGAAAAGCCAAGGAGCCGGGAGCTGAAGGGAGAGGAGCCTGGAGGATCTGGAGGATCTGGAGGAGAGTGGCATGCCGAGATGCTGGCCCGGTGTCTGTGAGGGCCTGCTGGCGGGGTGTGGAGAAGTTCTAGTTCGCTTGGGATTTGTGCTGGTCCAGGGGCGGGGGGGGGGGGAGCGGTTGGGACTGAGGGGCAGGTGGTGTCACCCTGACCTCGATGCCATATGCCAGGAGAAGATCACCATCCAGTGCAACACTACCCGGTGAGTTTTAACCCTGTAAGCGAGAAACTCTGGAGCGTGTGGCTAGCTGGAGCGGGAATGGAGAAAGACAGTTTGTAAGCGGCACAAAGCGTAAAGAAAGAGAACTGAAAGTGATTGAAACGCCCTGAGAGTGGAAAGTAAGAAAAGGACTTGAAAGTAGATTAGATGGGTGTGAGAGACCCACAAGTAAAAAAGATGCCAGTGCACACCGAAGCGCTAAAGAGAGCAGAAAAGAAGCAAATGACTTTAAAGTAAACCGAAAGTGAAGGAAAAGTGCAAGTGAGCACCGGAGAGCGTAAAAAGTGTGCAAGAGGCACAGAATGGAACTTGATGGGCGCACAAAAGCAAAGTAGTGATTTTGCAAGAGGCACAGTGAAGCAAAAGTGAACCCAAAGGAAGGTGCCAGGAGCACAGCAATGCAAGAGAAGAGAAAGACAAAGAAGGTGCTAGTGTGCAAAGCAAAGTGGTCCAGGAAGCATCTGAAAGGATAGAAGTAAAGCAAGTACAGGAAATACGGAGGGGGGCCAAAGATCAGAGTAGTCGTGCTTAGGAGGAGCAAAGAAACTAGCGTTTTCGAAGACTCTGATATTACCCCATGTCTCTCTTGATACCATGCCTGTCTCACCAGTCCTACAATTCCATTTTTATATAATGCATAATTACAGTAGCAATGTAATGTTTACATACATTTTAGGTTACTGTATCTAAATATCAGTGTCAACTAGGTTTCATTTTGTGGGAAAGATGCATCATTGATGAGTGAACACTCATTAAAATGTACATGATCACACTGCCAAGTGGTTTTGATGGTTAACCTAGTTCTGTACCTGTTGGTGGTATCCCTCTGTGAAACTGGTGCTCAACCCTTGACATTCTATCTCAGCACCCTGATTGCATTATACCAGCTGCCCTGAAAGTGAGATGGCCGCAAACTAGAATATTCCACCTAGTTTGCCCACTTCTGTGCCTGCTACACCTTCCACTCTGCTAAGTCTTACATAACAAATGCACAAAGTGAATTAGGTCTTTATGCAAAGTAGTGCTAAATAGTTCCGTCTACTCTGTACATCTAAAGATCTACTGCAATACCACACACTGTAGTTCGGCTCCTGAGCTCACCTTACTCTGATTATAACTACATTACATATTAGCACCTGTAGGAGAGCGATGGCTAAACTGTTTACCCTAAACTGGCCCTTACATTCTAAACTAAATACAAGGTGAAAATGGGATTTCTTTGAACTATAAACATATAACTTATTCTTGAAGTTCCAAACCTAAAGTTCCAAGGTGTACCAACAGAACGAGAACTGAGTTCTACCAGGGAAAGTGCTTTTTTCCCATAGATTCTTCTAGTGAGCTTGATAATGTTTTATCAGTTCTCTTGAATTTTAGGGGCATGAGTCTTCCCTTATCTGATACATTCTTACACATAGGGGAGCTGACCCCTTGAGCTCTCTCAATACTCCTTCCTGTCCATGGTACTCTCCTGCCAGTATTGTTTCTGCAAAAGGGGGGTGAACCTACCCTTATTATCCTTGTTAAACATAGTTTACTTGCCCGTTCGGGTGTCGTCACTTTCTTGGGAGTCCCAGCCTCACTGGTTGCCTGGTTCATTAACCTGCCAAGGCTTCTCCGCCCTTTGCTTCACTTTGTTTTAAGCTGGATAAAAGAGAATGTTCCAGTATTGCGTCTGCGACCTTTCTTACTTCCATTAACTTTATCTAGGCTTTTGACTTTAACATAGTTGTACTTGCTATAATTTCACTTTGATCAAGTTCTCTCTCGACAATGCTAGTGTCAAATACTTGCACTGCCTTTACTTAGGCTCTTTCTCTCAACAATGTTTGTATCGGTTAGTCACTCTTGGGCTCTTGAGCAAAGTATGCGGTACACAGCATTCACATAGCTGCTCCCTGGTAACTCGTTCACGATCTGGGCATACCGGTCGTGGCGGGGGTCTTCATTCCTCGTGTTTCCCCAGCGTCTCTGCTCCTGCTCAATTTAATGGTCTTGCATACAGCGGGTTGCTCGTGCCTCTCTTCACCTTCCTCTGACTTCAGCAGCGCTGGCTGCCTTTTACCAACAGGTGGCTAACTTATCCAGGTCTGGTTCCTCTTCGCACTGTGCCCATTGGCCTCTGCGCTCTGCAGCTTGCTTGCCTTCTCTGTGTTGCAGTGTCTGCACAATTTGGGTGCATCTCAAGTTTCTGGCTCTCTCGTTCTGCCAAATTAGTTTCACCTGTGTTGCTTTTGTGTCCCGGACTTAAGCTGCAGTCTCCAATGACTAGAAATTGACATGGGTTTACCGTGTCCAGTCCTCCTCATTACTCTTCCTCGTCTCGGTACCCAATAAAAGGTGGCGAATGACAATTTTGGACTAGGAAAAACCTGGGAAATGTATCTGGATTAAAATGGGCCGTGTATGAATGATGGAAAGGTGCATGGTTGTCACTGAAGAGTATAACTGAAGGGTTATCTTGCTCTCTTTCTGTTGCCCTGTAGCTTGTCCTCTCCCACGTGGTCCTCCCACAGATAGCCACCCCCTGGGTCAAAGTCGGGTAGCTTCTACCTTTCCCAGGCTTCCTTCCAGGGAAATCGTTGATGAAGTGGTCAAACCCTTATTTAGTACCTTCTCATAAGAGACCATTAGCCATTGGTTCCTCTGTTGCCTCAATGTTTGGTCCTCAAAAGGAAAGTCTGCTCCATATATTTAAGGTATCAAAATGATGTGATTTCAGTAATCTACATGGGAGCCATTTGCATACTCTGTGATCACCATGAGCCCTTGATGTGGTTGGTGCCTCACTGTCTGATTTGGAGACCCAAGCTTTCATGCTGTTTGCTTGTTAAAGTGTCCCTGGGCTTTTCTCATTTCCAGATAGTTGCAGTTGTGTCCTTCCTTATTAGTGGAAAGCCACGCACCAATGAGTGGCTCATATGCATATTTAGTTTTAAGATGGCTTTTGCTGTGCCCTACATACCTTTTGCCAGATTATTTAGAGTACTTTGCCGACAGGAATTGTAGAGATGGGTTAGTGTTGCAGTCCCATAGCTGTGATGATGACCTGAACGGATACCTGGTATTTGAAAGGACTTGCAGCAGCATGTCATGAAGTGGCTGAGCCCTGTTCCGCTCCTAGGGGCAGCGCCTATGCCTTAGTTCCCTCTATTCTCAAAAACTAGGAGCAAGAGATCTTGGTTCAAAGCCCTATTAATATGTTATGTTTAATAGGAGGGCTGGTAAAATGAGAACCTAAATGCAAACAATGATCAATTGAGCAGTAGTGAATTAGGCCTGCTACTCAATTACAGCCATTTCCCAACCTATGGAACACTAGGGTAGTGGGTTGATCTGTTCATATCTATCGCTGCCCTAACTACAGCTGAAGACAACCACATGCTCAAATCTGCTCTCTCCTCCCTAATTCTATAGATTACCCCTGAGGTTGTAGAAAGGTTAGGGAAGGAAAAACGTTAGTTTCTCAGTATGTGAGGACAACTAAATCTTCCAATTAAATCTAGATAAGCCTTTCACAGCAGTAACAGTATACAACAAGCTACCACTTATAAGGGACACAGTATCAAAGTCAGCGGACTAGAAGACTCTCCAGGGAGCCAGGACAGTCAAAATCACGTAGGACACAGTCTATGAATCTGATGCACTCCTTAGATCGAAGTCTTGCACAAAGTTAAGAGTTTCGGAAAATCACTTGTAGGGTCACAAGCTATTAAGCATGTGAGAAGAGAGTTGAAATCAACTCAAAATGAAGGTAAGCCAATGCAATTCCTGAGTCTTAAAAGTATGGCTACAGGCAGTGAGGTAAGTATCCAAGCCTAAACAGTACCTCTGGTTAGAAGACTGGCCCAGCTGGTTGGACTTCATTCACTCCTTCAGTCCTGCACTTTGGTGGGGGGACTCCAGATCTGGAGATCCTCCGTCTGGAGTTTCCTTTGGAGGCTCCTGGGGCTTCTAGCTGGATTCGTTACTGCTGCAGATGTTTCTCTCAACCCCTGGCATTGGGCTTCTGAAGCAATGGAGAGGCACAGCAAGTCAGGGATGGTGGTTCATTGAAGTTCATCTCGGGGTTAGTCCCTCTAACCCAAGGGGAGACATTGTTCCTTCCAGAGCTTCTCTGTTGAGGTGGAGTTAAGCACAGCAGCAGGGCTTCACCAGGCAATTCAAAGGTCCCGGAGGTTGCAGCAAGTTTTGTTCACGGTTTCTTCGTCTGGTGGTCGACTCTGCCGTAGTCCCCATACCCTCGCCTAAACAGGTTTCTTCCATTCATGCGCAGCCTAGGCTGCCAATCACACAGCAGGTTGGCTGTCCTAAAAGGACAGCCAGCCAGCAAATCGGGACTAATTGCCTTCAGGCATTCCGAAAGACAAAGGACAGGAGTTTCGCGAACCCTGTCCTTCCAGATGCATTGGAGCCAGGGGTGGGCGTCGGAGCTCAAGCCCACCAAAGGCAAGACAAACGAAGGGCTCAAACCGGGCTCATACCTGTCTCAATGCACAGAGTAAAACCCAAGAAAGACCTCACAAACAGAAAATGGCGCAAAAACAGGAGCCATTTTTACAAAATGGTCACCCCTTGATGCTGTACTGCAGCCGAGATTCAGCCTGCACACTGGTAGGAAAAAGTAAACCACTGCCACCAGCCATTTAAAGTAGTGAGGGTAGCATACAAATGTTAAATGACAATGTAGGATAAGGGGCTACTAGGTAACCCGCCCAGCACTCCACATAAGATGGTGGGCTGGACCCACAAAGAGAAAAGGGAAGTAGTCAATTTCGCTTTACTATTCGTAGGAACTGTAGTTTGCACAAGAACAGGTATTTAAACCTTATGAGAAATCTAAAGGATTTCTCAGTGATACTGCACTGAAGGTCTTGTGTTTTACCATACAAAAAGCAGTTGCCTATGGAGTTTGTCTTACTCCAAAGACAGTGAAAACACAAAATCCAAATCTTGTAAAAACACACGAGTTAGAAAAAGGTCTTGCTCACTCCAAGGTTAAGTCCCAAGTCCAGCAAAAAATCTGGGGGTCTAAGGTTGGAGGGAATTGGCACAGAAATTAGAATTCTCCCTAACACCTGCCTTTTGCCCAATTTACTGCTTTGAACCAACTAAGGCCTCTATCAGTTCTTGGCAGTCAAGATGACTTTCAAGTGACAAACTTGTATCTGGGTCTTCAACCAAGATTGCTACTGATGATTACTGTAGCAAAGCCCAGCTTTCAAATGTTGTAGTAATTGCAATGTAGTAATGTTCATTTACATGGATGTTTATTTTCTTTCAAGGTCTTGATAACGGAGCATGGAGATCTGGGCAATGGTAGATTTTTGGACCCCAGGAACAAACTTTCCTTTAAATTTGATCATTTGAGGAAGGAAGCTAGTGAACCTCATCCAGATGACGTGGAGGCAGCCTTAAAACCCTGGAGAGATGCATGTGACAGCGCACTACGGGCATACGTCAAAGATCACTATCCCAACGGCGTTTGCACGGTTGAGTAATCTGCTTTATTTTCAATGTTTTCACATTTTTCCCCTCTTCACCACCTTTATGCATTAGTTTGCAACTGAAGCCTGGTGTTTCATGCACTGTGAAAATGCTCTTAATATATGAAGGTTTCTACAAACTGTCTTACCTGAATTCCTTACCATAGAACAGGGGTCTGCAACCTTAATTCCCCAGGTGTTTTACACTGTAACTATCAGCCCAGGCTAGTATTATCAATGCAGAGGACTCATGGTAGTCGTAGTCCAAAACATCTGGAGATCTGAAGGTTGCCATGGAACAGAAGTAAAATTGATCGCCCCTTTATACATTGCGCTAAGACTTCACATTCCAGCCCATTGGCCCTTCAATGAGACTGTCTTTCCCTGCCCACGGAAAGTCAGAAAGAAGAAGCCCTCACTATTTAAACTTTCATGTTCAGTTTCGACCGTTCAAAGTAGCTTTATTTGCCCTGGCCTGGTTTTACGTTGCTTTAACTTGAGCATTCATGTTGGGCCCCACTTTTTTCCTAGACTTAAACAGTATAACAGTTTTTACTTCCTGGGAATCTTCTTTGTGGTCATTGTTCATACCTCTAATGGTGAAATTATTTAAAAAGTTGTATTGGTTCAGTTTCTGCTTCTAGATTCATTAAAGTGCTAAGCTGCAGGATTGCACCCCTGAATAATATTTTCACACAGAAAATAAATAAGGGAAGCCTGACATGCATGTCTATTCCCCTTTCTCTCTCCTGCTTGCTTTATTTACATTCATAATTACCCCATAAATACCTGCTTTTTAAGTTCTACCCAGTTTGACTTCAGTTGGGCCCTTGCTATTCTTGTTTACAGGTTATGTCCTCTGAGTTCTGCTTTCCTTGCATGTACCATGACAGAAAAGTCAAGTGAGGTCTTTAGAAGATGGATCTGTAAACACTTTAAGACCTAATAAGCAGGTCCATAATTTTGTGTAAAGTATACACTTTATAACTTTTGTTCAAAGTAAAATCTACTTGGACTACAGGTGATAAAAGTGAAAATGTGACCAGTGTCTGAATATTCAAAATGTCCACTAGGTGAATTTTGACTCAGTATTTGAATCGAGCTGCGCTTTTGACATTAGCCACTGTAATGTATTGCATTTGTGTATGTTTAACCCAGCCAGGACACACGGGTACATATCACACTCCATGTCGATGGAAGGTAGTTGCAGGCACAGCCACCTACACTTCAGTATCTGCTCTCATACACTACTTGTAGAGACATTGCACAACCTCTATGTCCCAAGGCAAATTCTAGGTATAGCTGGACACATATTCAGTTTCCTGCTCTTGGATACTCTCCCGGCAATCTCACAGCACCCATCCACAAGCCAGCTCGACACGGGTCGCTAGCAGAGACTTTGCCACCCCTACCTTTGTATTGATTGGCTAAAATGCACACACATTCTAAACTCCTGACAAATCTTCATTCTTTAGACATGGGTGTTAACCTACAGCTCTTTAAGACAATACCAATGGGAAAAGGCACTATAGAAATGGCACATTACAATCACCAACTGGAATTTTTTTGAGAGTCTGGCGGGCCCATGGATTAACATGGCATTTGGGGGTTATCAAAAGTGAATGGAGTGAAGTACAGGTTTGCAAACTGTTCCCCCTGACCTGCCCAAAGAAGACTGAGGTGAATCCACAAAAGATATGGAGACCCCAAAGATGGCAAACCAGCATGACAAAAATTGCTTTGAGATCAGAAGCCGGTGAGGTTGCAGGCCCGCCTGCATGGGAAATGTCCCTGAAGACCCAGCTCACAAAGTTCGTAATAAAAGCCCACATTGCGAGTAAGGAGGATCCCCAGAGAAGCTATCTTGCCATTGTAAGCACCATGTTTAAGCACGCTGTGATTGCAAAGAGGTTCCTGGAGAAGTTGCTGGGAGGCTGAAGTTCTATCATGGAGGTGCAAGCTCTGCAATGGCAGATTTTCCAGCCAGAAGAATCGAACAAAGACTTTGCACAAAGCCCTAGAACACAGTGGGGAAAAGCAGTAGGCACAATCTCGCAGAGGAACACGGCTTCAGCGGTCACGCTTGTTCCGTAGAGGCAATGAACGATGCAGGCAAAACGTACATTTATTGATCTAGCACTTCAGGACAGATTTTACACTGGTGACCTGAGGTGACAGTCATAGGTCATCGTTAGGACGCCTATGGGAGGCCTCCATCCAGTAGTACTGTAATCACAGCCCACTGCACGGGCAGTCCTAGTGGTTAGCAGCCGGGAAAGCCACTGTGGTAATCTTGAAGGGTGACCTGGAAGTGAACGCGGCATTCCTAGTAACGATTCAGCTGGCTCCCCTGGGAAGTTGTGCTATACAAGGTTCCTTTTTGTACGAAGAGAGGCAGAGCTACAGCTTTTTCCCAGTCCTAATTATGCTGTTGCAGCACTGATTTGTTTGACCTCCGGCAAGTCCTTCCTTCTGGTGCTCCGGATCAATCCCTGCAATTAAAATACTGAGGCAGAGTAGCCCTAATATGAGTGAAGGTCTGACCCTAAACTGGGAAGGAGGCACCTGGGGAAGGGCGGGGGGGGGGGGCACCTTTAGCGTTTTCCCACCCTTTCATGCTGCAAGAGTTCTATAATGCTCATTGGAGGTACCAGTGCTTGGGGCGAGGGACATTAAAACTCTACACGATGCCGGAGGGTAAAAGAGAAACAAATAGTCGGTGAGAGAGCGCTGTGGTGAGGGGAAGTCTAGCATGTAGGCCCGGGAGGCAAAAAACCCAGTGTAAAAGCATGTTGAGGAAATTTTACTTGAAAGGGAATAATTACACCACACATTGGGAAACAGCATGCCCGCTGTTAGGCAGAATTGCAGGTAGTGCCCTCTCGGACCACTACACACAATTAGGACTACAGATGTTAGCCAAACCAACCTTTGGAAGAAGTATGTACCACACAGTGTTTGGTAGCGAGCTGAGCAGCCAGACTTATCTCGAGTGAATGTTAGCAGTGCAATTAGTTACACAGAGGACTTTGAATCACAGTGGTTCAAATAAACACTTATACTGAAGGTTTCTTGGTAAAAACAATTCATTTATTACACACATCATTTAGAAAACATTTCACTCGAAGAAGGCAACTTAATATCATAAACCAATACACTTCAATACAAAATTCTAAGGTTTTGAGACGGTTTGAGCTCCCCTGAAATAGCAGCCAAATGGCAGTTCTGTACTTGGAAAGGAGCAAAAGGCACAAGGTACGTAAAATAGATCATATATACTTTTTAGACGGTGCAAATAGTTTGTTTACCAGAGGAGTTCAATTCAAGTCAATAGGCCAGGCCAAAGTGAATGGGCTTGTGTCCTGGATAGGAAAGAGCAGTTCTGGTTTCAAACGGTAAAGTCTTTGCAAAAGTTCTTAGAAGTAGTTTAGGCGAAAAAGAATCATATGTCGGGTTACACGCTGATTAGGCCTGCAAGTTGGTAAATTTTCACACAAACTTTCACCGCAAGAGTGGCGTTCTCTCAATCTGGTTGGCACAGTACCTTTTTTAAATGAAGAAACAAATGCTGCTGAAGTCGTGGTTCCTGGCAGGGCCTGCAGATCTTGCTTTTCTTGAGCCTGAGTCGTGGCGACAAGAGGGAGGACGTCAGGGGACTCCTGCACTGCACGTGATCGTTTAAGAAGGCAAACAAGATGGAGTCACTTCAGTGCCAGTAGCTGTAGATTCAAGAACACAAACCGGTGTCCCTCTCCCTGGTTAATCCTAACCAGCCTTGAGAATGGTATCCAGGTTTCTTATGAGTTTGTTGGTCCAACCAACTCAAAGGAAGAAGCCGTCCTTGAAGGAGCTTCTCTGTCGAATGGAGCTTGGCAATTTGGACCTGCAGCAGGGCTTCAGCGGGCAAACCAACGTTCCAGGAGTTGCAGCATCCATCCTCTTCCAGCTTGTCTTCGGTTCTTTCGTTCCAGTGGTCGACTCTGCCTTCCAGTCCTGGAGACTCACCTTTTAAACAGTTCTCTCCCATTCATTCAGCCTAGCTGTCACTCACCCAGCCGGGTGGCTGTTCTTGCCGGACAGTCACCCAGCCAATCACGGCAGAGTGCATTTGAGTCTCCTATGAGACTAAGCACAGGGAGTTTCGGGCACCTCCCTCACTTCCTGCCCACCCCAGACACTCAGACGCCAGAGTCGGTCTTCAGTCCTGAAGCCCGCCAAAGGCACACAAAGGGACCAAACCTGGTTTGGCGCGCAGAGACAAACACTATAGAATGACCTTTCCAAAATGAAATGGCAAAAAAAGACCGGGACTGGTTTAAACAAAGAGGCTTAAGGCGCCATCTTGAAAGTTGGTTGTAAAACCACTGCCACCAGCCTTTTCAATGGGAAAGGGTAGCATTTGACTGCTACAGGAGTATTTGGACACAGGGATACTATGTAATCCCCCCCCCCCAGCACTCCATTGTAAGATGGTGTGTGCTGGGTCTGTACATTTGGCAAGACTAGTAAATTTCACTTTACATTCTCTGGGAAACAGTAGTTTATCCCAGATAAGGTATTTAAACCTTTGGGGAGTCCAAAAAAGACAGCCCTGTGTCACTGCACTGAGGGTGCTGTGTAACTGACATGAAAATAAGTCCAAGAACACAAATCAAAATACATGAGTGGGGAAAAAAGGTTCACACTCTTTCCAGGTAAAATAATCAAGTCCTCAAAATCTAGCAAAGTTGCTGGGAGTTTCTAAGGTGAAGGGAATTAGCACATTTATGAAAATTCTCCCTAACAGTGTACTGCATAGAGTTGCTTCAAAAACCACCATACCGCCTGCCAAGACAAAAGAAACTGACAGCTGACGAAAGAGCCATACTGCTGGAAGAAACTAAGGCGCTACTCGAAGGCCGCAACAGAAATCTTCCCGGCTAGCCAAGTAAAAAAGGTTATCTAGTCAAATGACTTCCTTGTGCAAAAGAAAGACCTTACCATGCACCCATTACTAGATCTGCACCACGTAAACAAATGTCAAACCAGAAATGTTTTGCATGACCAGGCTTCAGGAGGCGATTCCACTCCTGAAACAGGGAGACTGCATGGCGGCATTGGACATGATAGATGCATACTTTCATATTTCAATGTACCCTGCGCACAGAAAATACCTGCGTTCCAAGATGGCTGGCGTACACTACCAGTTCAAAGTACACCCATTCGGCATCACCTCAGCACCACGTGTGTTCACCAAGGTGCTCGCAGTAGTGGCAGCACACTGCGCAGAAAGTCCATCCTGCTTTACCCTTATGTGGACGACAGGCTAAGCACTGTGGAATCTCCTCAAATTTGCAAGTTAAATATGCAAAAAAAATAAACCACCTTCAATCTGGGTTTCTCCATCAACAAGAAAATATCAAGTCTAGTCCCCAGCCAGATAAAACAATTCCTAGGGGGATGTCCTAAACACAAAGGGGGAGCTGGCATTCCCCTCAAACGCGAGAGTACAAAATATGCTGTTGCAGGTACCTCAATACAAAGTTGCTCGCCAGATAACGGTACGCAAAGCAATGCACTTGATAGGGACGATTGCATCTTGCATTTATTTGGTTCCTCAAGCGCGCCTGCAAATGCGTCCAATGCAGGAATGGTTAGCGAAACAGTGGTCTCAAACAAGCAGACAGTGGGACGATCTAGTGGATGTTTCGCGAACTCTGGTTTAGGCTCTTCGCTGATGGTCCAAGCACATCCTGTTAAAAGGAAATCTTTGTGCTTCACAAGCAATCCCAACTACAGACGCCTCACTGGCTGGTTGGGGGGCGCACTTCCTCCACCACACTGCCCCCGGACAGTGGACACACGCTACTGCCCAGAGACATATCTACTTCCTGGAGCTCTTGGCGGTCCTCAAGGCTCTTCAGGCCTTTTAGCAAAATCTCCACGGTCAGAGGGTGCAGGTCGAAAGACAGCACCACAGCCATGTTCTTTCTGAACAAGCAGGGAGGCACACTCGAAGTCTGTCCAAGCTATCCCAGTAAATATAAAGCGGAACATATTTCTAAAAATTCCAGCATGTTCCAGGGAAACTCAATTCTCTGGCAGACAGTTTAAGCAGACACCCGCTACCAGAACACGAGTGTCAACTTGACAAAAATATTCTCGCTATGGGGTCACTGCCCCCTCCCACCCCACACACACGACTTGTTTGCAACAAAGCTAAACCCACAATGTCCAGACTTCGCTTCTGGGTTTTCCCAGCCAGGGTCGAAGGGGAACGCCCTGTGAATGAACTGGTAAGGGGAATTTGCTTACACTATGCCCCTCCTCCCCCCTGACACCACACCAGTGCAAACTAGTGTACAAGATGCACCAGGAGCAAGTAATTTTGATCCTGGTTGTTCCTATGTGGGCAAGACAGCTTTGGTTTCCACATCTGTTCAAGCTGGCGATGTGCGACCAATGAAGCTCTTGTGTCTATACAAAATGTTGACACAAAGGGGCATCCCTCCACCCACACTGACAATCATTGAAATTGGCAGCTTGGCTCCTGAAGTCCTAGTTTGGCCACTTATACCTTCCACAAAGGTATATGGATATCCTTAAAGAGGCAGGAAAACCCAACACCAGACACTGCTATTTTAATAAATGGAAAAGATTTGTGCTATGGTGCACATCACAATCGCTAGGCCCATTAGAATGTTCTCCAGCTAACATTCTACACTACATGCTTTACTTACTTGACTCCGGCCTAGTTAATTCCTTAAAGGTGCATTTGGCGGCACAGTCTGCTTACACAACTTCACAGAACAGTGTGTCCTGGTGGAAAGTCCCTGTCATTAAAGCATTCATGGAAGGTGTAAAGAAGAGGCTATACCCTACAATTTTCCAACCCTCCCCTGGGTTGAGAGCTCAATGTTGGGCTCTTCAAGCTCCTGGGATCTGCCTTTGAGCCTATGCAGAAGGCCAGCCTAATTCACCTTACCTATGAAACAACTGCATTCCTGGTAGCTATCGCCTCCATAGGGCGAGTCGGTGAGTTACAGGCTTGATCTGTGCAAGACCCCTTTTTCATCATACACAAGAGTTGTACTCCGAACACATCCTAGGTTCTCGCCTAAGTTCATTTCAAAGTTCCATGTAATCCAATCCATAGAATTTCCCACCTTCTTTCAGAATCCATCAAACTCCGCAGAAAGAAGCCTCCATACACTTCATTTACGTAGGCGATCTTATACTGTGTAAACAAAACAAAACCCCTAAGGAAAACAGACCAACTCTTTGTTTCCCTAGTGTCTGGTAGAGAAGGCGATCACATGTGAGCGCCCTCTCTAGATGGATAGTCTGATGCATAAAACTCTGCTATTTGCTATCTAAGAAAGTTCTAACTACCCCCCAAGGGCAAACACTACCAGAGCTACAGGAGCTACCTTAGCTTTCATTGCAAACGTCCCTCTGGACGCCATCTGCAAAGCTGCTACATGGAGTTCATCCATACGTACACACAGCACTACTGCATTGACGCACACTCTGAAGCAGATTCACGGGTGGGACAAGCAATCCTAAATCATCTTTGCTGCTGTACCTTCTAACTTCTCACATCCTTCTCCAGATACTACTTGTTAATCCATTCAGAGCATGTGATGTAAGCAGATCCACAAGCTCCAGAAGGGATACATTACTCACCATAATCTAATTTCTGGTGCTTGTATCTGCTTAGATTCACGTGTGCCCACCCTTTCTCCCCTTAAGGAGTAGAAGGTGCATGGATTATTTCTGGGCTATCACTGATTCTGCTTCATCACATCTGTACGCACGCTACACTTCATACAACCTCATGTCAGAAACAAATCTGTTGTGTCCTCCCACGTATTCCTTGTCTTTGATATTCCCATATCCAGCTTGCCGCTTCAGATTTTTTTTTTCCAGTTGAGGGTGCTGCGCATCGACTTCTGCCAGGTTGATGTCCCTCAGAGGCTTCCGTCTCGATGACTGCCATTACGGGTAGAAGTAGCTGGCACAGTGTCCGTTGCTCAGGTCCGTTTTTCCATTCTTCGGGAACGTAATGCTCGGTTCTGTGAAGAATTCAAAGACTGAGTTTTTTCGTGAAAAATCCCTAGATAGAGATGGCCTCTGCATCAGTTACCATCTACGGCCCGATCTGGCTTAAAAAAATGTCGATTGTGGGGCAAAGATGGCTAGACACACACAGTGTCGGTCTATGGTGCCTTTGGGCAGAGCATCCATGTTCAGAATGTGAAGCGTGTTTGTCGATGACGGTGAAAGCCTTAGGAGAGTGCATAGGGAAGTTGGAGAGAGAGGTAAGACCCAAAAATCCATTACCCCTACCAAACGCACCTCCAGATGAGTCGAGACCATCGTCTCCTCGACGTAAAAACAAATACTCATGTTTGCACCATTCATCCTCTTCGAGACATAGTAAGAAAAGGCGTCATAGATCGCCTTCTACCTCATACTCCAGTTCACCGGAGAGAGTTGCATACCCCACCAAGAAAAGCTCCCCAGCTCAGTGGGAGGAAGTCTGTAAAAAAAAAGAACGTCGACCCTTCCCCACGCCAATCGCTTCAATACTCTCGACTTCATCGAAGTCTATTCTATCGACGACCTCAAAGCCAATAACGAATCCATCAAAGCCAATGACGTCCACGTTGACGATTACAAGTATTTCTCCACCTGTAGTGACTGCTGCCCCTTCATTAAAAAAAACTACATAACTCTGTCCCGTTCAGATTACTTCAAAACCTTATCCTCATTTTTATGAGGGAGAGGATTATGATGCAGAAACTCCCTTTGGTCTGGATGTGGGAGGCCTCCCAAAGCCAGAAGAAGTGATCTCAGAAGAGGTGAGATTGAAAGACCTGCAGGACTCCTTGCAGGAGGCAAGCAGGATTGATACTTCCTCAGAGGCTGTTTAGTAAGCCTGAACCAGGGGATCATGCAGAGAGTAATTACAGGACTCTTACGAATAGGTTGATGGAATATATGGGGTGGTCTAGGCCCACTCCTGTTTACAAGCAAGATGACTTTACCGACATACTTGATAAGGGACCACAAGAAGATCCATTCATCCCCTTCTCAAGGCCTTACAAAAGGTGTCTACAAAACTATTCCGCATTTGGAAAAGGCAGAGGGCAGCCAGCTCAGTGGCCAGCAACGCTTTCCCCCGTGGTGGACTGGGTAAATGTACTAAGACCGCAACAGCAGGTGCTACTTTACCCTCAGCATCTGCGTCAGCCGCCCCAAAACCTCTGAGGTCTTGCATCACAAAACATCAGTAGGATGCAGGTTAACTCAACATCTGACAGAATGGCAGGCTATTACTTCAGATGTTTGGGCATTGAAAACAGTTGCCCAGGGTTACTGCCTGCCTTTCCTACGCGCTGCTCAGTCATTCACCAGGGAACAACTCTTTGACGTTTCCAGACCCGCCCCTTATGCATTTGATTCTAGACCAGCTAGAGAAAGGTGCTGTAGAACCAGTACCTGTACCGCATTAAGAAAAAGGACGGTGGCGTGAGACCCATCTTGGACTTGCAAGAATTGAACATGTTCGCAGGAAACACCAATTGAAGATGGTTACACTTTCTTGGATCCTTCAGGCCTCCCAACTTCAGGATTGGTTGGTATCTCTGGACCTTCAGGATGCTTACTTTCATTGGCCAGTATATCCCAAACACAGAGTACCAGAGGTTCGCCATTGGCAACTCTCACTATCAGTTTCGGGTTCTGCCATTTGGCTAACCTCCGCCCGAGGGTTTTCACCAAGCTAATGGCGGTTGTGGCAACGAGTCTCAGGAGACTGGGGATTCAGGTCCACCCCTACCTAGACGATTGGTTGATCAGGGCGGTTTCCCCAGAACAAGCTCTGGATCATCTAAACCATGTTTGCTACTCCCTCCACAAGCAGCGCTTCTCCCTCAACTTCAAGTCGTCCCTCATGATACCATCACAAAAAATCCAGTTTATTGGAGCAGTCCTGGACGCATCTCTGGGAAAAGCCTCACCACCAGAGGAGAGGGCTCAAAACATTCTTTAGATGGTGACACAATTCCAAAATGCCCAATATCTTCCAGCCTTCAATTTTCTGAGGTTGCTCGGGCCTGATGGCATTTTTATCTTTTTGGTGCCTCGGGGCCCGTCTGAGAATGAGATCTCTCCAGTGGGCTCTCAAGACCTAGTAGTCCCAATTCTCAGGAAAGATGTCGGATCTCCTTCAAATTCTGAAGTCTCACTGGACCTTCAGTGTTTGGCACGTCAGGAAAACCTCTTGAAAGGAGAACCTTTTTGGCAACCATGGCTGGAGATAACTGTGGTGACGGACGCCTCACACATGGGGTGGCGAGCTCATACCAGCGATTTGAGATCAGCGGTCGTTGGTCTCCATTGGAGTCCAAACTACACATCAACCTTTTAGAGCTGAGAGCAATCCGACTAGCGCTAAAGGCTTTCCTGCCAACTGTACGGAGAAAGAATGTCCTGATAATGACTGACAACATAGTGGCCATGTACTTCTCAACAAGAGAGGTGTAGGGTCACTACCTCTGTGCAAAGAGACAATGCAGCTCTGCTTTTGGGCAATACATGGAGTCTCTACCGGCAGTGCACCTAGCCGGAGAGAAGAACAGGACGGCGGATGCTCTGAGCAGGCAGAGTAGTCTCCCACGAGTGGGAACTAGCTCGGGAAGTTCTTTAAGAGATCTTTGCTCTTTGGGGAACCCCTCAAGTGGATCTGTTCGCAGCAAATGCCAACAGGAAGTGTGAACTGTACTGCTCCAGGGAATTTCCCCTGAGGAGCTCTAGGTGACTCGTTTTTTGTGGACTGGGAGTTTCCACTCCTCTACGCGTTTCCTCCAGTCCCCATCATTCCTCATGTAATAAGGAGGTTCAGGAAAACCATGATCCTAATTGACCCAGATTGGGCCAGGAGAACGTGGTACACAGACCTTCTAGACATGTCCATCTGTCCTCCGATTCGTCTTCCACAAATATAGGATCTACTCTTGTGAGAGGAGGGTCAGGTTCTCCATCTGGATATCAGGAGACTACGCCTTCACGCATGGTTTCTGAAAGGCTACGGTACAAGGATTGCAACCTCCCGGACGAGGTAATGGAGGTGTTGCTTTCGGCCAGAAGGCCAGCAACCAAATCCTTATACCGCTGCCGTTTGTTTATTTTATTTGTATGGCGCTCCAAACCCAGACGTAGAAGGGCGTTTAAGAATTTGGTTACAGCGTTGAGAAGTATCTTAGTTTTGCATACTTCGTACAAGTTTATAATATATACATTTCTGAGGCTTGTGGAATCTGCTTAGATCACATGCTGTGAATAGGCCGACATCTAGTGGAAGCTGCGGAGTATTAGTTTGTTTTTTCGAAACTCAAAAATGGGCGTCGACACAGGGCGTGCCAGTAATACTATCCCTAGTGTGACGTCCACTGTACCCAAGATCCCTCACGCGTCTAGGATCCTCAGATTGTTTTTTTCCGCCATACTGGTCGGAAGCATCTTGCGGAGTCCCCTGGCCTTAGCCATACTTTTGCTAAAATTCAAAATTATTAATCTATTGACATCCTTCCCCACCCCAACGTCTAACTTCGACACTCGACGCCGGCTGGAGAAGAAATCGACCGTCGGCTGCTGCATGACGGATTTGGGCCTCGGCAGGCCGCTGGCCTCGGCCCGGGCCTGGTAGGCCGCTGGCCTCGGCCCTGCAAGTAGGGAGAGTGGTGGGTGGTACATACTCTACACTCTTGTTATATAGGTACACCCTATACATTTCTTACACTTAACAGCCCGCTGCCTCAAGGTGCGTATGGAGGGTACCCCTTTTCAATTCTGCCCCAAGTGCAACTGCAAATACCCTTGGGTCGACAGGCACACCACGTGCAATCTCTGCTTGCCGAGGGACCACCCGAAGCGAACTGCAGAGCGTGTAGTAGGTTTAAACCTAAGACACTTAAGGACAGTTCGACGAAGCGTTGGGCCCACCACGCCAGGCAGGCGGCCATGGCAGCGGAGGGCGCCTTCAGCGATGGCAGCGACGCCGTACTTTCGGACGGCGAGGGCATTACGGCGTCGAAAGACAGCAGAGCGCAGGTCCCCGACCTCGTAAGGTCGTCTGGCAGGACGGCTATGGGGAAGACCCCCGGCGACACGCGCTTCACATACTACACACACTAAATACACTAAGTCCAACCGAGACTCGACGACGTCGAGTTCTTGGAAAGAGGCACAGACAGAACGGTCCGATTCGGTGTCCTCTGGGCGCTCTCGATCAAGATAGCCGCATGACTCCAGGCAATCATCCACTCTTGCCAAGAGTGCCTCGCTCCCTAGGCTAACAGAAGTTCGATCGTCGGACGACGAAGACGACTTCCACCCCCAGGCCGCGCTCCAGGAGACGGAGCCCGCAACTAAAGCCAGCGAGGCCCCACGCTCGAAGGACAGGGACACCTCTCCCAATCCTCGACACCAGGCGTCGAAAAACTCCGGAGCCACTAAGGGACAGGGAAAACATTTTTCTACGCACGGGGAGGGGGGAAAACAGCAGAAGAAACTACCTGTACATTCTTCCACACCTGGTAAACACTCCACCCCCCTAAACAGACAGACAAGCCCAGGTCTGCTGATAGGTCCACAACCAGCAAAGCTACTCAAGACAAATCCCATAGACTTGCTGAGAGGCATTCCCAGTTCCAGAAAATGGTCCAGTGAAGACATATAGGGTCATGTCAAGAATGTCTTCTTTGGCTGATTTTTATGATAAAAATCCAGAACGTTTCCTCTCGTATGATCCACAAGGGGCCACACCCTCGGGCTCTACTGATCCTATCCCCCCGAGTAAGAAGGCCCGGTTTGAAACCCCGATGAGGTCTGAACCCTTCGAGGTACAACCTTACGCAACACCATATGCACGGTATCAAGAGGAGGCTTCCTTTTGTGGAGACCAAGAATTTGGTGTGATAGAAGAGCAAACCGGGACGGGCTACTATGGGGATGATGAGGAACAGGAAGAAGAAGAGGATAACCCGCAAACATACAGAGTGGATTCCCCGGTAGAGAACGAAGCCCCGGTTACCGACTCCCCGATCGATAATCAGCCCCTCCTAAATGAGGTTCTCGCTCCCGCAGCAGAACATTTTCACATTGACACCCACGGTGTACAGGAGGAAAGGGACTTCGCAGAAGAGTTAGTGGGAGAAAGGCCAGTTGCCCAGACCATCCCTATCCTTAAATCCATTCAGCGGAGAAAAGATCCGTCCCTGGTGAACCCAAACCTCACCAGAGCAGTCAATCCCAGGGTTGAAAAACTTTTCAGGGCAGCTCAGTCTGACCCTCTCTATATAAGAGGGCATCTAAAGCCAGACTCCCTAGTTGTTACCAACACTCGTAAGAGGGCTGGAACACCCTTGTCTTCGTCAGAAGCTCCTCCCGACAAGGAGTGCAAAAAACTATACGGTTTCGGCAGGAAAGTAGCCTCAACGTCCACCTATCAAGCAAGGATTGCTAACTCCACCACCCTGTTGGCCAGCTACAACTGCCATCAGTGGGAAGAAGTCGCGGCTCTCAGCCTCTGCTCCTGAACCGTTAAAGGGCCAATTAGCTCGGATTTCCGCAGAGGGTAGAGCCGTGTCTGGTTGCATTTTGAAAGCAACCTTCGACGCCGTGGATAACGCAGGCAGATTGATAGCAGAAGGTACTGTTATCAAGAGACATGCGTGGTTACGGCAGTCGGGGTTTAAGGCAGAAACTCAGGCATCACTGTTAAACAAACCGGTGGAAGCCGATCTGTTTGGTAAGGCGGTCGAGGACGCACTGAAAAATGCCAAGGACGGATACGAGACTCTCAAATCCCTTGGCCAGTTAACCAATAAACCCCCTAACCAGAGAGGGAATAGTCATTTTCGTCACCCACGCGGCCAAAATTCACAGAGGATCTAACTATTCCCAGGGGCAGGGTACACAGTGGAACAACCAACAGTCTACCCAGGGTTACGGCAGAGGTAATAGGAGAGGTTGTGGTAAAGGCAGAGGCAGCCCCAGCAAGGGAGGCGGCACGCCTCCACCAAAGCAGTGACGCTCAGTTCAGGGTCCCTTCTCACGCAACCCCAATAGGGGGACGCATTTCAAACTTCACCCAGGCTTGGGAAGGGATCACATCAGACAGATGGGTGCTGTCAACAGTATCCACGGGATATTGTATAGAGCTACTGCAGCGTCCCCGGAACCATCCTCCACGACAAAGAGTACACTCCTTAGAACATCGGAAGGTTCTCCTCGAGGAGATCTCCATTCTTCTACAAAAGGACGCGATAGAACTCGTCCCGGGACACCAGGTAAACAAGGGTATTTATTCAACTTACTTCCTTGTGCCAAAGAAAGTCTTGACAATGCGCCCAGTATTGAACTTACGGCCTGCCAACAAGTATGTCAAGCCCCCAAAAATTTTGTATGACCACGCTACAAGAGGTAATCCCCCTCCTAAAAAAGGGGATTACATGGCAACCTTGGATATGAAAGATGCTTATTTTCATATTTCCATGTTCCCAGCGCACAGAAAGTACTTGCGCTTCAAGGTAGACAGTCGCCACTACCAATTCGGGATAGCTTCAGCACCAAGGGTATTCACCAAGATACTGGCGGTGGCGGCTGCACACCTACGCAGCGATGCAATCCCAGTGTACCCTTATCTGGACGACTGGCTCATAACGGGGGAAACCCCCAGGAATTTGCAGGACAAACATTCAAAGGACTATCGACCTCCTCCACGAATTAGGCTTCTCAATCAACGAGAAGAAGTCAAGCCTGGTGCCAAGCACCTCAAAACAATTCCTAGGAGCAATCCTGGATACCCAGGAGGGGTTGACCTTTCCTTCAGAAGAAAGAATTCGGAATATACTTCTGCAAATTCCGCATTAGCAGTCCGGTCAACACATAACGGTACGCAAAGCAATGCGTTTTCTGGGCATGATGGCGTCATGCATTTACCTGGTCCCCCACGCGCGCCTGCGCATGCGTCCCATGCAGGAATGGTTGGCGAAACAGTGGTCTCAGGCAAGTGGTCCGTGGGACGATCTAGTGGTCGTTTCGCCAACACTGGTACAAAGCCTTCACTGGTGGACAAGAGAGAATCTCGCAAAGGGGAAACCCTTTTACGATCCCGAAGTACAGGCAGTAGTCACTACAGATGCATGTCTGACAGGGTGGGGAGCTCACCATCTCCACCACACAGCTCAGGGTCTCTGGTCTTACTCAGTGGCCAAGAACCACATCAACCTGCTAGAGCTTCTGGCAGTATTCAGAGCGCTTCAGGCATTCGAGCCCCATCTACTAAACCTGTCGGTGCAAATCAGGACGGACAGCACTACAGCCATGTTCTACCTGAACAAGCAAGGAGGGACTCGCTCGCCAAATCTGTCCAAGCTTGCCCAGAAAATCTGGATATGGGCACTCAGACGGAACATCTTCCTGTCATCACAACATGTTCCAGGGGAGCTCAATTCCCTAGCGGATGCTCTGAGCAGACACTCCCTCCCAGAGGAACATGAATGGGTTCTTCACAGAGGCCGTAGAAGATCTCTTCTCTCAGTGGGGTTTCCCCACTATAGACTTATTCGCCACAAGCGAAAACAAGCAATGCCCAGGATTTGCATCCAGCTTCCCCCAACCAGACTCCCAGGGGAACGCCCTGTGGATGAACTGGTCAGGGATGCTTGCATATGCTTTTCCACCAACTCCTCATCAGGAAAGTGGTGAACAAGATGAACAGGGAATCTATGACGCTCGTCCTAGTTGCTCCCATGTGGGCAAGACAACCGTGGTTCCCACACCTACGCAGGATGGCGGTGTGCGAGCCCATCAAACTTCCAGCCTGGTACAACCTACTGTCCCAGCACTGTTACTTTGACAAGTGGAAGAGGTTTGTTATCTGGTGCCAGAGTAGACAAATCAACCCAGTTGATTGCACTCCTTCCACTATTGTTACATACATGCTCCACCTGCTAGATGCAGGATTGGTTTTTAACTCACTGAAAGTACACCTGGCAGCTCTCTCGGCTTACACCACTTCCCATAGCAAGGTCTCGTGGTGGAAAGTACCAGTAGTTAAAGCCTTCATGGAAGGAGTAAAGAGACTTCACCCTCCTATTTCAAACCCACCCCCAGGGTGGGACCTTAATGTGGTGCTAGCCAAGCTCATGGGGCCCCCCTTTCGAACCCATGCATAAAAGCAGTCTCAAACACCTGACTTATAAAACGGCCTTCTTAGTAGCTATTACTTCTATAAGAAGGGTCAGTGAAATTCAGGCTCTGTCAGTGCAGGATCCCTTCTTTACTATCCATAAAGACAAACTGGTTTTACGCACACACCCTAGGTTCTCGCCTAAATTTATATCAAAATTCCATGTAAACCAGTCCATCGAGCTTCCGGCTTTCTTCCAGAACCCGCAAAGCTCGGCTGAGGTGAAACTACACACCCTAGATGTGCGTAGGGCGGTCCTCTACTATGTAAATAAAACAAGACCGCTAAGGAAAACAGATCAACTGTTTGTCTCCGTAGCTACAGGCAGAGAGGGGGATCGCGTCTCTAAAGGAGCCATCTCGAAGTGGATTATTAACTGTATCCAGCTGTGTTACTCACTCTCTGAAAAGACTCTGCCTTTTACGCCAAGGGCCCACTCTACTAGAGGCATTGGGGCCACTCTGGCTTTCATTGCAAATGTTCCCCTCAACACCATTTGCAAAGCAGTTACTTGGAGCTCTATTCACACTTTTACTCAGCATTACTGCATTGACACCCATTCCAAGACACATACACAAGTGGAACAAGCGGTTCTAAGACATTTATTTGCTCATGACCCTCCTCACATCCCACCTCCTTCTGGTACTGCTCGCTAATCTATGCACAGCATGTGATCTAAGCAGATTCCACAAGCCTCAGAAGGGATACATTACTCACCGTAATCATATTTCTGATGCTTGTATCTGCTTAGATTCACATGCGACCCACCCTTCCTCTCCTCCGAGAGAAGGCGCATGATTGCTTGTAGTCTTACCTTTCTGTGTCTCTGCTTGGATTATCTGTACTCACGCTACTCCTCATGCTACCTCATGTCAGAAAAAATACAATCTGAGGATCCTAGACACATGAGGGATCTTGGGTACAGTGGACGTCACACTACGGCACTACGGACGGCACGCCCTGTGTCGACGCCCATTTTCGAGTTTCGAAAAAACGAACTAATACTCTGCAGCTTCCACTAGATGTCGGCCTATGCACAGCATGTGAATCTAAGCAGATACAAGCATCAGAAATACGATTACGGTGAGTAATGTATCCCATATATACAGTGATCAGTAAACAAGAGCAAATGCGTACAATATACAGTTTTCAATATAAATAGTGTCTAATCCAGATACCGCACGGGTCTGGTGTTGATGGCGTTATTCTTTGTTTAGAAGCCAGCTGATCTGTTTCCTAAAGATCTGGAAGGATTCGACCGTTTTGATAAGCGGTAGAGAGTTCCAGAGTTGGGGGGGGGCAAGCACTGTGAAGCTTACCCCTCCAGCTCTTTTTAGGTGTAACCTGGGCACTGATAAGCAAAGAGTGTTGGAGGATCTGGTGGCAGGTTTCAGGGTGAATTTATTAGCTAGATATGGTGGTGCTAGGTGATTGAGGGATTTGTACGTGAGGCAAATGGTTTTTAGATCAATTTTTTGGCGTATGGATAGCCATTTGCAGGCTTTGCTAGTAGCGGAGATATGCTCTTGTCTGGGAATGTTAAGGGCTGCGCGCAAGGCGTTGTTTTGTATTACCTGCAGCTTGTTGAGTACGGATTGATTGGCACCTAGGTACAGGCTGTTACAGTAATCTCGTTTGGATTGTATTAGGGCCCTGGCAAGGGTGAGGCAGCTGTTGGGTGATAGGAAAGGTCTGCTGGCCCTAATGAGCTTGCCGGTATAGGCAGCAGCTGAGGCGGTCATATTGGTGTGTTTGCTAAGGTTGGTATTGGCATCTAGATAGAAACCAAGGGTTTTTACGCTTTTGGCTATGGGGATGGTGTGGCCATCTATGGTGATGTTATAGCTGGGGTCGAGTTTAGTTAGAGTGTTGGGGGAGCCGACGATTAGGAGCTCTGTCTTCTCATCATTCAGGCAGAGGCCATGGGAGGCCATCCATGCCTGAATGATGGAGAATATTTTGTTGATCCGGGCGGAGTCTTCTTGGTAATTACCAGAGATGGTGAGAAGTATCTGGGTGTCATCTGGGTGTCATCTGCAGTTGGAACAAGTCCTGCAGCTGGTGTAGGGACAAGAATGTTAACCCTTTTTCATGTAATACACCAATGATCTTATCCTTCCTATTACACTTAACAAATCTAGGGCTCCAGGTCGGCACAATTAAGGGTTATCTAGCAGCGCTGTCACCTTTAAGCGCACAGCTGATGAACCCTCCTACTTTAAAATGCCCTTGGTAATGCACTTTTTGAAGGGGTTGTCCAATGTTTACCCCCAACTACTTTTCAAGTTACCCTGTGGGACCTAAATTTAGTCTTAAAATGTTTAATGGGTACTCTTTTTGAACCCCTTCATTCGTGCCTGTTGAGATTTCTTACCCTCAAACTGTCTTTTTGGTGGCGATAACTTCTGCCTGAGTTACAGGCTTTATCCTGCAAACTTCCTCTTACTGTCTTTCATAGGGATTAAGCTCTGCAAGTGAAACCTAATTTTCTCCCAAACGTTGTTTCGGAATTTCAGATCACCCAAAAAATAACCTTGCCTTCCTTTTACCCTCCTCCTCATCTGGGGAAAGAGGAAGGAAGACTGTACAGATTTGACGCCAGAGCGTGCTTTGAGTTTCTATATTGGCAGATTAGCAAAACTAAGAAAAACTGAACAATAGTTTGTGGGATACACAGGTCATAAACTGGGCCTAGCCATCACCAAGCAAACCATTTCTAAATGTATCATGCTAACTATTGTAGAATGTTCCAAATTGGCAGGTAAAGACCCTCTGAAGCAACTGAGAGCTCATTCAACCAGGGCTATTGCAGCTTAGTCAGCTCTTCAAAGGGGATTTCAAATAAAATACATTTGCGCAGCTGCCACATCGTCGCCTACGCACACCTTTAAAAGATTCTATAGCTTGGATTCCTCCACTCGCCAAGAAACTGAATTCGGAAAGACAGTATTGTATTCTGTGCCTACTTTAAAAAATTTAATTTTTAATCCCTCCCCCTATATACATTACTGCTTTGGGAGTCCATCAAAGATGAGGAATATGTGGGAGGACACAATACATTCGAAGAACAAGTTACTTACCCATGGTTACTTTCTTTCGAATGGATGTTTCTCCCACGTATTCCTTATCGCCCCTCCCCTCCCATCCTTCCCTGCAGTACCACTTCCCCAGTTGCAGTCTCTCAAGCATAGTAAGTCTCATCCTGGACGATGTCTTAACGCTTAAAAACAGAACTGAGCAACGGACGCTGCGTGCAACTACTTATACCCGTGATGTCATCGAGACGGAGGCCTCCGAGGTACATCTACTTGGCAGATGTCGACGCACAGTGCCCTCGACTGGAAAAGAATTTGTGAAGCAGCAAGATAAGGATTCAGTCCAAAGAACGTTACCATGGGTAAGTAACTTGTTCATCTGAGGGCCCTCGACGCGTGAAGGACCATAGGTACAGTACACGTCACACTAGGTATAGTATTACTAATCACACCCTGTCGACATCTGTGTATGAGTTTCGAAAACAAATCTTGTAATACTTTGCGACTTCCCCTACACGTTGGACTAAGCAGCGCATGTGAATCTAAACAGATAAGATTAAGGTGAGTAATGTATCCCATATACAATGCCAATTAACCAACCCATTAACAACTTCATCCTCTCCACACACCTCAAATTCTAACCAAACACAACCACAAAACTGCAACACAACAATCCGCACAAACTTCACTTCACTACAACAACAAAACAAAGCACGCATAGAACCGCACAACAGCACACATCTTCCGACAGTATAACGCCCCAAGCCCAGCCAACGGAATTCCGGGCTGAGGCTGCCAACAGCACATCACTGCTCTTTCACTTCTCCAGCTCATTCCCACTAACTCGACGCCTCCCAACCCCTCCATTTTTTTCAGAACGCTAGGGGACCACTCCTGTGGTGGTAGTGCGCGGTACAAATATCCTTTAACATTAACATATAAAGTTTCATAGTACTTATGTACCAAAGATTCATTGGCCTACTTGTATTTTAAACCATTTATTTTTACAATACATAGCGTTTGTTTTTCTTTGGACCATATGTATGCTACAATTTCTTTGTACCATGCTACCACATTCTCAGGTCGTACAGCCTTATACTAAGAGTGGGGTTTATGTACTGCCTCAGATGTATGGTTTTATGAAGTCTTGGTAGGAATTTGGAAAAACTGTCCTAAAATAGGTAACAAATACGAAATCACTAATGAAATCATGACAAATTACATGGATGCCAATGTAAAGGTGTAAAAATAACGAATGCAAAACGAACCATAACGGATGGTTACCAGTTAGCTAGAAAAAAGAACCCAAAACAGAAGCAGATTCATTTCGACCGAACCAGGTCGATAAACGGTTGACAGACTGAGGTAACAGCAATAACGATTAAATGAGGAAGCAGAAAAGGAAAAAGTCTTATAGTTTATTTGAATAAATACGCGGGAAAAAGGTAAGTAAATGGAAAAAAAAACAGAAAACTCTTTAAAGATGGTGAGAAAATGAAAAGGATAAAAGTAATTTTAATTTCAAACTCTAGAATAATTATTCTAGAAAAGATAATGGAATTTGCATTGTCGCAAAAGGGAAATATTGCACTGATATGTGCTCGATAAAGACAAAGAAAAGGGTGATAAAATATACTGGAGATGTTCCGGGTGTCTTATTTTAATTCAAGAGAGCGAACGTAATCACATTCCGGGCGGCACTCATCTGGAATTTAAAAAAGACATTTCCGGAATAAAAGGGCGGTACGAGATAATGAACAGGCAAATTGGTTGATCATTACAGAAGTCTAAGTGTGGCATTTCACGTTGCAGGGTAAATGACAAATATAAAACTAATTGAAAAGAGAATTACCAGTAAAAGACAGAAAAAAGAAAATCTACCACCAAATCAATCGTATGAGGAAATAAAAATGCCCATTGAATTGTAGTTTGCGGAGAAAAAAAATAAAGCATTTATACTATGATAATAAACTAACAGTGCAAGGTGTGACTTATTTTAAAAAAATTCGAAACATTGGCAAGTTGATAGTGTGACCAAGGCCATGTCATTTTCATTCAATACATGGAAACATCATGAACAATCTATTTCCCTTAGTATAGAGTTTAATGCCAAATAAGAACGATTCATTCATGGAATTTTATAAATGCATTAATAATGCAATTTCACCAATCCAACCGGAGGCCATAATAATGGATTTTGAGTTTGCGCAAATAAAGAGTGAGAAACCTTTAAGCATACAAAGATGCAGAGTGGTTTTTCCATTATGTGCAGGCTATATGGCAAAGTCCAAACAAGTGGTCTGCAGGCACACTATGCAGAGGACGGAGGTCCAGTTCAATATAAGACTGCTGTTCTCGCTAACATTTGTACCTTAACAACGTAGAGTATTATGAAAAACGAATTCAGACCGACTATTTCAAGATCGATTAAGAATTATTTGAACCGTTGCTCGATTATTTTGACAAAAATTGGATAGGTGGGCCAAGATAGTACCAAGAGAAGAAACTCATGGTTTCACAAAAGTATTTGGAATTGCTCTTTAGCCAGCATCCAAGACAACCCAAAAACAATTACATGGAAGTCTGGCAAAATGGTCTACACCACAAATTCAGCACAATTAAGCCTATGCTACGGAGTTTCATAAAACGATTGAGAAATGAACCATTGTTTACAGAATTGGATTGCACAGGCGGGATCAGGAGAAAAGTCGGGAATTCTGCAAGTAGATTAAAGGAAACCACAATTAACTAAAAGCTGGGAGCAATTTCTTACCTATAGTTTTGCCTTTAAAGTACTGACACAAAAGGTCCAAGAAAATACTTTGATCTAAAAAAAAAAAAATACGGATATCATACACCAAGAAATACAAACATGAAAAAAATTAAATGATTTACCAATGTAGACTTCAGGGCTGTACAAATCCATTGTAAATAGTAGAGCGACGCCAATCCAAATCCCAAGAGAGGTCCACCAAAACCAGCAGAGAACCAAAAAACAAAACGTGAAATATCCGTAAATAGATAATCCAATCAAAAAGGAAAAAAGAATGCAATCCAGGAAAGTCAAAGAAACCATGCCAATCGTAAAAAAAAGTCGAGAGGTTCCTAAAAATCCAGAAGAAAAGAATCCATTGGCATCCCAAAAAATACATTAAAGTGCACCAGCATATCCGGTTGCATCCATAGAAATTACGTCCAACAATCCAATCCAAAAGGGGGGTAGGGGAGCATGGAATCCAGAAAAGGCAAGACACCATGCCTGATCGAAAAGAAAATGTAAAGTCCAGGAGAGCAGCCTGAAAAAATCCACAAAAAATAATCCTTTGGCATCCCGAAAAGGAAAAACATAAAAAATCCAGGAAAGTCTACCAGCACATCGCATCGAATCTGAAGGACTGACGAAAATGGCGGATAGCAACTTCCGTTTACGTCACAATGAAAAAGCCGATAGATGCGAGCAACACCAAATGTAGAAATCTAAAATTACAACTAAGTTTATATTTAAAAAAAGAGAGAAATATTTAAAGACTGTGCATAGTTGGAAATTGATTATATCAAATTAGTTCTTGTAAAACTAGTTATTGACGAAATTCGATAATTACTATTCTTTATTATTGGTTATTTTTGTATTCGATATAATCACTGCATACCTAACAAACGCAAGTTACCTTCAGTGGAATGTTACAGGAACACTGTCCTTTATTTTTGTCTAGCAGCATATCTATTTGATGTGCTTGGGGCAGACATGTGGCACTGTCCCATGGTTTACATTTTGTTACTCTTTGCGCCAACCTTTTTGGTGTGATGCCATTTTGTGGACCATATATTTGAAGTCCTGCCCTTGGGCTGTCTTAATTTTTGGATACCTCCCTGCCTTCTCAGACAAACACCATAGAAGCTAATATTTTGTTGGATCAAGCCTCCGATTCTCCCAGTTAGTGCTTTGTGTAACTAGACTGCTTGAAACTAGAATTGGTGCTAGCCGGTCCCAATTCACATTTCTCCCAGGTGATGTCTCTTGCTGGCAGATGAGGGGCAGCCGGCTGTCATTCATTGGCCCATTGCTACCCGTTTGCTGCAGATCCTTCCTGTTTGAGGATATAACATAACGCTGAAAAGGGCCAAAGGACTGCTGTTGAGGGGAGACGCACAAGACGACTCATTCACAAGTCCCCGTCCCACAACGCTCTCCATGGATGTTGCACGTGTCCCTTCAGTGCAGGCGGGAGAGGCTGACCAATCACTAAAAATGCATCTTTGCTGCACTGGACACGGCCGCCACTTGAAGCTTGAGGCATGGTAGATACTCAAATTGTGGCCCAGGAGCCTGGTCACAATGGCAGCTTCTCATTACCTTGAAGCAGGGTCTGTCTGGATCCCGTATTTCACTGCTGATCTTTGACCTGACCCTCTTCGACTGTTTATTTCCTAGCTGTCCTCCTTTGCCATGGGAGTAGTAGTCCTATAAGAGAGCCTGTCTTGTCTGCAGGGTAATTTCTGGTACTGCATTGAGGAGACCAGTATCTGATGGCCAGACCCAAACCTGACACCTACTGCAGCCACTGAATCTGTGCCCATTGGATCACTGGCAGCAGGACAAGCAGCAGGAGTGTTTTGGCTCCAGTGATCTTTCTTACCAGGTGTGGACACTTTTAGAATCTGTGTTTGCGTTCATGCCACTCTTGCTGCCCAGCCCCTTGTTCTGTAGGGATTTAATAGGCGCAAATTCCAATTGCCAAACACTATTCTTAGCCGAATGTGGCCAGGGGTGTTCTGGATGTCCTCCTTGGAGACCACCTCAATGTTTAGAAAATGGAATTGACCATCTTCCTTTTTGGAAACCCATAAAAGATCTTACCTGCTGGCTTTGCCAAGTCTTGAAAGTGGACTTTTGTGGCTTCCTAGCCCCCCTCCCCAGAAACGTGTGTCTGGACTGAACTCTTTCGAACGCTGGAACTTGGTCTCCACCTAACCAGTTAAGTAAACTGCCTCGTTAATAAGGCATTGTCTGTTTTAAACACTGTTTCCTTCCCCCACTTTTTCTGAAACAATTGTGCTATTGCTTTGTAGTGCCCCTTTGTAATGACTGGACTTGTGTATTTGATGACTGACCTGGTGTGTGCAGAGTGAATGATGTCGGTGACTGAGGGATGTCATGTGTGGAATTTTGTCTATTGTGAGTGAGGGGTACATATAGGTAGATGCTGGTGTGTAGTATTCTTGTTTTACACCCTGCGTATACCTCGGCCTAATAGGATTATTTTGTATAGATCTCTGTGGACCTCTAGTACTTGGCTATCTTTATGTATTGTACCATAAACCAAACCCCTGATCTGACCAGTCGGTCTAACTGCTCAGCCTACACTACCCAGCAAGATTTTGGCAAAACCATGTGCGTGCACTCCAAATTCCTGCAGCACTGTTTTGCAAATCCCTCGGAACGGACCATTTCTACCACTATGATCCAGGGGAAGCATGGGGGTTCCGTCTGAAGGGACGTCTCGGAAGATCCTGCATGCTCCACTTTGCAAAACGCAGCCCATGGCTCTGGCCAGTGCCGTGGCCCGAGTCAGTGTTGTAGTCATGTGGAAGTGGCACGAGAGATGGTGTGCTTTTATTTTAATTGTGGTACACATTGGTGGTCTTTTTCTGGATAACCAAATAGAATGATTGTCCTTCTTGCTAGTTTCTCGTATAACCTCTTGCAGTTTGGTAGTACAGTGTGAAGACCCTTCCAGTGCTTACTTCCGTTTAATCAGGAAGCAGGCCGGGTCCTGCTCTTGGTGATTCAGCTGGTTGGTGCTGGGATCACTTCGCATCGGCCTATTCGTACTGTTTGTGTCACACCATGCCAGCCATGTTAGGAGCTTCTGGTTAAGTGCATCTGATATCCAGCAGGGGGTGCTAGCTCCTAAAGTCGTTAAATTGTTCAGCTGTGGCAATGGAACACGTAATGTTTAAATGAAGCTCCTCTAGCGAGGGTTGTGCTTTCTTATTGGATCCATGCGTTACGAATGCAACAAGCATCACTTCTCGGTTTTTTCAATCTTTTCCACCACTGGGTGACGACAGCGTGGAGGTCATTATATAGGGTTCCTCTCCCCGCCCACCCCCACGCTACCTAGACAATGGCTGTCCTTTTGCATACCTCCACACCTTGCATTTCCGGATTCGTGACTGTACCAGTAGATTTTCTTTGCATTGTGTGAACCCTCTGCATTGTAACACACATGTTAAATGTGGCGAATCCTGGTAGCTGCTTTGCTTGCAAGCGTAAAGTTCAAGCGATTTCAAATGTTTGGCCTTTTCATCCGCTGGACCCAGGTATTCAGTTATTGAAACCTACTCCAAGCACGCTGTCTGGCGCTTAGCCATTTTGCACCCACCTGCCAGAAACATGGAACATTTGACCTCCTTTAAATGTCGTGCAGAATTTCAGAAATCCTGCCAAGGAAGTCAAATCCTCCTGAAAGTCATTGAGTGACAGGCTTGCTGCAAGGCCATCGTAGAAAGCCCCTCTTTTCCAATGCAAGCTTTTAAATTTAATTCCTTCAATATCTGGCCGTGGAGGAGAGCTACACAAATGCTTCAGTAAACGGTCTGCAGTCGCGTAGCCCAATCCATAGCAAGCACTCTGCCCTTAATCGCTTCAGCGCTCCAAGTGGCGTTTCCAACAAGGGGATGCGGTCCACGTTTGGGCAATGAAGGAGATGGGTGAATTCCTCATTTGTTTTGCTGACCGCCTCTCCTTTTTGTTTAATCAGTCGCCAGCCCCAGCAGACAGCCCTTATGCCCAACAGAGGTCTTCTATGCAGTCTGTCAATCATACCTCTTGGGTGCATCCACTTCTCATTTTGTTTTTTTATTCTGAAGCACTGAATCCTACCTGTAGCCCTTTCACCATACAGCAGAGGCCACTTTTCTTGGGTGAAAGGGCTGCCTGTGAGGGGGGTGTGCACTGTACGGCTATGAGTAAGCCCAGACTTTTTTGAGATTTCCAGAGCTGCTCCCCAGCCACTTAAGCCCTGAATGTCTAATGGGTAGGTCAACGCAAGTGATGAGGAAAAACACATTTTCCATGCTTCTGTCCTACAGTGGAATCTTTGGTAGAGAGCAGCAGGAGACCCCCGCTACAGATATTCACATGCACGTCCATAGGCAGCCCCTTCTCCCCACCAGGCAACGGGAAATACTTGCTTCACCTACACTCCCATACCAATCCTTTGGTTAACAGCGTCACCATTATCACAGTGTTTAAATTGCATGCTGATAACGCTAATCTGTATTTTGTCCTTTAGGTTTACGGTAAAACTATAGATGGACAGCAGACCATTATAGCGTGCATAGAGAGCCACCAGTTCCAACCCAAAAACTTTTGGTAAGCGCTTTCTCCTTTTAAAAAAATAAGTGTAGCTTAAACTCCCAATTGTTGCTGTTGACCATTTTATTTCCGTACTGTTTTTCGGTGAAGTCCTCATATCAAACTCTTACGTTTTAGGAATGGCCGTTGGAGATCGGAGTGGAAGTTTACTGTGTCACAAGCAACAGCTCAACTTGTAGGGGTGCTCAAAATTCAGGTTCGTAATATTCTGTTGCCCAAAGTGCCATGTACTGAAAGATGAGTCCGCTGGCGATGCTTGCCTAATCTGTAGCCGTTAGACATTGTCGTGGCCTGTTGGCCCATGCCAGTGTCATGGAAACCCGATAAACCTTTGGTTAATTTGCCTCTACAAGATCTTACAAATCCCAATAGACCGGCCAGGCGAGTTCCTTAGTTAATAGACCTATGCACTCGCCCCATGGTGTCTGGTGTCAACATATTGACTGGTTCCTTCTATAAAATGGTGCATCACCATAAGGGCACTTCATATTTGATGCAATGTTGCCACCCACAGGCGGGCCATGTACAGTGATGCCTCTATCCCATTTACTGCAGTTTGCTGGCGAGTATGGGGATGTTTGAAACTTATTTCACATTTACAGCAAAGTAGAGTACCATGCAAATGGTACTCACCCTTCATTACATCTTCTCGCCAATGTGAGTGGGCTAGTAGACTTTGACAGCCATGGTTGGTTAAGTATTCTCTGCTTCTCAGCCGTTTGCTTTTGTTCACTTCATTTTGCTTTGCTTGTTAGCATTTCAACCTCCCTTTTTCAGGAAGGCTAAATACACTGTAGTTCATGTTAGTCCATGGTTGAAATAATTGCTGATTACAACTTCCTCAAGGCACTGGTGAGTAATTCCTACCCTGTATAGCCTATTCTCCTTGGCTTTCTGTATGAACGATATTAAGAACTGAGCAATTCATAGAAAATTCAGTGTAAATGTGTCCAAATGCAGCTTCCCAATTTGCACCGCCCCATCCTCTCTCCGTACCCTCCTTCTGTCCACTACCTCAACTCTTCTATGGTAGACTACTTCTCCCCACCTCTCCTATTGATTTGGCACCCTTTTGCTCCCCACAATCTCAATTACTTGCTCTTGGGTCTCTGAGCTCCTAATCCCCTATCCCTGCATCCTTCAAATCTGCAAATGTCTTACCCCTTTTGTAGAACCCCTCTGCTGACCCAAACGTCCCAGCAAACTATCGCCGAGTTGCTCTCCTTCCTCATTAATCTAAAGTCCTGGAGCAGGTGGTCTTTAATCGGATCACTATGCACCTTATGGCTAATGTACTTGGAGATCCCCTTTCATAGTAAACACTCAGTCGAGACTGCACATCCATGTAGCCAACTTGCTTTCTAATGCATACCACTGAAAACTCTTCTATACTCCTCCTTTTGGACCTTTCTGTCACTTTTGACACTGTTAACCACTCCCCCTCTCCAGGACCTTGGGATTCACAGATCTGCTCTGGCCTAGATTGTCTCATATCCTTTAAAATCTCTTGGAACTCGCAAACCTCTGACCCCCCCCCCCCTGCCCTCCCCAGAATCAGTCCTTGGACTTCTCTGTACCACTGCCCTATGAAAGTGTCTCATCCTTTGGTTTTCACCATCACCTTTTTTGTTGATGACCTTCAAATAGCTTTGTCCTTCACCCCAGCCATCTAGGCACAGATTATAAACTGTCTCACGGATGGCTCTCCACTGCCTTATTCCGATCTCTATAAAAACGGAAGTCCTTTCTCCCAGATTCAAATGACTCTCCCTCCCCATCTCCTTCCCACCTGATTGTGCTCCCCTCACCCAAGGCTCCCAATCTTTCGTTCCTCTGTGATGGCGACTTAGGACTGCAACAATTCACTCCCACTGCTGCTCGCATTGACCCCAACATTTTGGAAAATGCACTAACCACTCTACAAAAACTCTAATCTCCACTCTTGTGCTCAGGAAACTTGAGTACTGTGCAAGCCTTGTCCTTTGCCTTCCCCTCTATTCATTCCTCATTCTAGACAATTTTGCTTTCTACACTCCTCACCCTACCCAAACCTTCCCCCACTTATTCCTACAGGCAATATCCTGGTTGGCTCTCATGCACAGTGCTCTTCAAGTTCCTTTGTCTAGTCTACAAAGCAGTCTACAAAGCGATTTATTGGCTTGCTCCTTAGTACCGGTCTGATTGTTTACTCACCATCACATTCCCTCCAATCCTCCTTTGCACTCCCTCTGACAATCCCTTAACGAAGGATGCAGGCGTGAAAAAATCACTACAGATTTGTAATTTATTGTGCATGTTTTTCTAATGTGTGCTGCCTCTCGAAGGAAAATCTAAACAAGACATTTGACAAAAGGCCCCTTTTTAATAAAAACGATTTAGTTTTAATGTATTACGGTTTTCTTTCCTAGGTCCACTACTATGAGGATGGTAATGTGCAGTTGGTTAGCCACAAAGATGTGCAGGAGCCCATTACAATTTCTGTAAGTATGAAGTCTCTTGTAAATTCTTGATTAATTCAGTTTTTGTTAAACTTTGTATCTGTTTGTAAAAAGGATCTAATGTTAGAATACTGTACATAATTAGTAGTAAGAAACATGTATTCCCCTAATGTTCCTTTCACGCTAGTCCTGAGAACTGTCGCATCCTACTCCCAGACTATCCTACATAATGCAGCAGCATTGTGGGCACAAGCTAGAAAAACACAATCTGGATCCGGAACAATCTAGTTGACTTGTGTCCTTTTCTGCTCTGCCTTATGTCTCCTGCGCTCTGATCTTTACTGCCTCCAGATGACAAGAATTCTATTGTCACATCTGTGGCTTTCCTGTATCCCAGAAATGTAAAAATAATAGGTTGATTTAAATATACATGGTCACTTGCTTTAGTACATCTAAAGCACATCAAAGTATGTCCCGAAATGTATTTGATTGCGGTAGTAACTTCTAGCTATTGCCTTCCTCTAACTGCACATCCATGGCTCCCTTCAGAAATGCGAAAATAGGGGGTAGGGTGGGCACCGCTTTCTCTTTAAGAAAATTCCACTGTTTCACTTATATTTCACGATTTTTATGGGAGCTCACCCTTTAGCCTAGGCACCAGGTTATAGCAATATCCACAAAGAAGGAACGGACAACTGTATCATTTTTATTCCTGACCAGTCAGTGTCACAAAATTATAGCCAATGCATTTCGGACCTCCGTCCTTCGCCAGGGCTGTTAACACTGCTATTTATCAACCAGTGAAAAATCCCACCATCATGACATTATTCATTAGTGCAATTCATTCCCAATTATCCATCATTGAGTGAAATTCCCAAAAAATATGTAAATTACACATACCAGATAATAGTTGTAGTCCCAAATGAAATTCAAGTAGCAAAAAACAAGAGAATTCATTGTAGTGCATTGGTAATGTAAACTGTCTATTATTTCAAATGTTTGAAATGTACAGATTAGATATATAGTTTTAAATCACTACCTGTTTGCTTTCTATCTCCCAGAGTATAGTTCCACTCTGCTGTATTTACTTCTGAGCAGCACGTGTTTCCTGTGAGTTGAAGCACTCTTGTTTAAATCCCCGTACGATCTAGTCTCTCCCCTTTTATAGCCCATCTTGTTATCTCCCTGGATCTCTTCCTTACCTTGCACTTGCCGTGCTGTATCAACGCGCTTACTGCCCAAAAGGAGCTGCTGCCGTCTGTTAGCGTTTATGAATGCTAATCTATTACACGCATGCGCGTGATGTTCTATTATGTTCTGGGGGTCATCGTATCTCCGTGGTTCACATATTTCAGGCATACTTATAAAGAGTGATCTCGGGTACTTTACTGAATAACTGCTCTTCTCGGGAGCAAGGAAATTACAGGAATTAGTACTTGGGTTTAATGTTTATACTTCTCACGCATGAGTGTGAGGTGTACACTACACTTTCGGGTCCCGCGCATGCGCCTGGATCCCGAAGGTAGTGTTTCTCTATGTGGTTCTCAGACAAGAGGATATATGTAGTGCCTACCATCTGCCAATATTACAGAACCTAATTACTTGCACTACTGTAAATGCAATTTATAAGGTAATATGCATTTATAGCTTAATATACACTCTAACTCGATGCTCTAATGATTATAGGTATTGGTTCCTCCATTTTTCTCATTATATTCTTGAGCTCACTTTACAAAAAATGTGTATACTGTCTACATACATATCTCTACCTTAACCCTTGTTGGTGCTGAATCTCTCCACGATCCACATATAAATCTCTTTACCACATAAGGTATAAACATTGTTACATACATATCTATGCATTTACAGCCATATTTTAGTTGCTCATTAAAGAGAATCCACTGGTTGGCAGTGTGACCACTGCCTTGCGTCGCACAGGGGGTTAATTCCCTGCGGGACATATCGTGGACCCTCTGTTGGTAGCATATTGGGCATACCCAAGTTACTGAAACCTTTCCATCAATCTATCCATTTTATCTGGAAATTACATAAATCAAATAAAATTCAACTCCTTTATACCCCCGGGTCTCAGGGAGTCAAGTCGATCTATCCAAAACGACACTCGTTGATTTAACCTTTTCCCCAAATCTTCATGTGCATTATGTTTGATGACTTCAAGAACTTGTATCCTCATCTGGCTGATGTTGCGTTTCATTAAATTCCAATTTCTTGCCACAACTGAATTCTCGTTGTTCCGAATACATGATCTGTGCTCATTCCATCGTAGCTTTCCTGGTCTTTTCGATTGGCCAACATAAAAGATGCCAGATGGGCATTTGATTTCATAAATTATATTCGGTGTATCACATGTCGTATATCCTTTTAGTTTGATCTTTCACCCGTACGGGGGTGATCTATGGTGTCTCCTTTTGTTACAAAGTTGCAATTAGTGCAATGTAAGCATGGGTATGTCCCTTTTTTCTTGTTGTCTCGGGTAATTTCTTTCCGGGTCTTGTTTTCACCAATCTGTCTCTTAAATTCGCATTTCTTTTATAGGCAAAGGTAGGTAATTCTCTGAACAGATGTTCTACTCTCATGTCACTTGTCAATGTACACCAATTTTTCTTGATCACACTTTTGATCCCATTGCTTTGTACCGAGTAGCATGAAACGTAGACTATTCGGTTCATTTTTCTCTTTCTTTGTGTCACTGTTAGGGGGGGTAAGAGATTTATATGTGGATCGTGGAGAGATTCAGTACCAACAAGGGTTAAGGTAGAGATGTATGTAGACAGTATACACATTTTTTTGTAAAGTGAGCTCAAGAATATAATGATAAAAATGGAGGAACCAATACCTATAATCATTAGAGCATCGAGAGTGAGTATATTAAGCTATAATTGCAGATTACCTTATAAATTGCATTTACAGTACTGCAAGTAATTAGGTACTGTAATATTGGCAGATTGGTATGGTAGACACTACATACATCCTCTTGTCGGAGAACCACGTAGAGAAACACTACCTTTCGGATCCAGGCTCATGCGCGGGACCAGACTGTGTAGTGTACACCTTACACGCACGCGCGATAAGTATAAACATCAAACCCAAGTACTAATTCCCGTAATTTCCTTGTTCCCGAGAAGAGTAGTTATTCAGTAAAGTACCCGAGATCACTCTTTATAAGTATGCCTGAAATATGTGAACCAAAGAGTTCTCCAGCATGGGGTCTGGCATGGATTCACATGCTCATGAATATTCCCCGTCGTCAGGCTGGGAATCCTCGGTAAAGAAAAACCAGTATCAGTTTCGTTTCTGATCTGTCTTTCGTAGTAATAACCAATCACTGGTCTCTGCGTCATACTGACCACAGCCAATGACTGCCCTCTACCTAAGCACCGCCTCTGGCAGCCATCTTCAGATTTTTACCGCACGTTCATGTGTTGGGATCCTCGTGCTATTGCTCTCGAGCGTTGGTGCTAATTTTTCACGTTTTTTCTCAAAAACTTCGTTTTTTTCGGTCAAAAGAGCCTCAAGCTCCACCGACTCTCCATCCGATCAACGGGGACCCGTTTCGGATTCGTCTGCGCCCCTCAAGGGTGAAGATTTCGTCGAGCTACGCTTTTGGAGGACTCCAGAAGTTTCTCAGGCCCGGTCATGGCCCAGGAGAAGGGAAGCTCGACGCCCGGAAAGCTGTTCAGGGTCTGCCCTGGATGCCAGCTGCAGAACGTCTTCAAGGAGGACGAACACTCTTTTTGTCTTTACTGCCTACATGAGGACAAGACGCACGTGGAGAAGAACTGTGCGTTTTGCGGCAACATGTCGGAGCGGACCATGAAGGACCGCCATCAACGTCTCGCCAACTGGCTAGAAGGGAAGAGCCCGTCCGGCGAGAAGAGGAAGAAATCCGAGCGGTCTTCTAAGACCTTTGAGGACGCTGGCACCGGGAGCGCCGAACGGTCGGGCTCTAGGGGCGCCAGGCAGGGCGCACCCTCCCCGGCACCATCAACCACGAGCCAACGCTCTGGGTCGGGTAAGAGGAAGGCCGAGCACCCGGCGAAGCTCCTGGAGAGGCCCCGGTAGAGCTCGAAGGCGGAGGGGGAGCGAGACAGTGTTCCCCCCCCCCCCCCCCCAGGATAAGGCGGTGAGCGCACCTAAGGTGGTGAAGGCCTTAATCCATCCGGCCAAGCCCTCTATCGAAACTGTTGCGGCGGCCCTGGCTCAGCCTGTGGGGGCTACACCAGTGGTGGCGACCTCGGGGCTCAGTCTCCCTGCCACCTCGGAGGGAGTCCTCTTTTGTGCCCATCGATGGGACCCCCGTGGGGAAGAAAAAGGGGGGGGGGGCAGGGCGTCGTCGTAGATTCGGCCTCAACCTCGGAGGAGGAGCTGGTCGAGGTCTTAAGCCACGGCCTCGGCGTGGAAGAAGACCGGCCCGTCGGGATGGATCCCGACGCAGGGGACGACGACATCGTCGAGGGTACCGACGGGGCCCCTGATCGCCCGTCGGATTCCCCTCTGCCAGCGCCGCGATACAACTCGGCGGCCATTTTGTTGGCTATACAGTCTTTATGCTCAGAGATAAGGACGAGACTACCGTTGCCGACGGAACCTCTCCCGTCGGGGGACCCAGAACCGGGACCTTCTGGTGTTCCCCCTACCAAGAGAAGAAGGATCCACCCTCCACCTCCTTTTCAGCTGTCGCGCCCCTTCCAGCCCTCCTCCCCGTCCACCCGAGGGGATGATACGGGGACTGACACGGCAGCGACGGGTACGGACGAGGTTTACGACGAGGATGTACCGTCGTCGCCTCCCACCAGGGCTTCTCCGCCCGACGAGATTGGATCGTTCCACTCTATGATCGCCAGGGCATCCGAGCTTTTCCAACTCTGCCCTGAGGAGAAGAAGGAAGGTTTCCTTTATCAGCGGCGCGAGGCCAAGAGGAAGACGGTCCTCGCGGTGCCTCTATTGGACGACATTTGGGATGAGGGCCTCACCCTCCTCAAGAACCCTTCCACGACACCAGCTAGAAGAGACCGGTACGAGAAAAAGTACCTCCGGGCGCAGCCTACCCCGGACTCCGTCGTCTCCGCGGCGGCCAGGAAAAAAAGCGGGGGGGGTGCGGCCTCCACATCGACTTCCCCACCGGACGGCGAGGGAAAGAAATTGGACGCTATGGGACGCAGAGTCATCTCGTCTGCAGCGACGACGATTAAAGCTGCCAACGCCTTGGCTATCGTGGCCCGATACGACAGGGAGCTCTGGTACAAACTGGCTCCCCTGCTGGACTTCTTGCCGGACGACAAGAGGGCAGAGGCCCTGGAGATCCTGCAGGTAGGTGAGGTGGCTTCGGACCACGCCATTACCGTTGCGACGGACATCGCCGACACTGGGTTCCGCCAGTTGGGCAACGGCGTTTGCCTTAGGTGGCGTGGATGGCTCAAGGCTACGGACTTCCGTCAAGACGTTCAGACCAGAGTCCTGGACATGCCCTTCGATGGGAACAACCTGTTTGGGAAAACAGTGGACGATTCCCTTCAGGCCATTAAAGCGGACACCGAGACGGCCCGGGCCCTTGGAGTTCTGCAACAACGACGCCCTTTCGGAGCAGCGGAGGCAAGGGCGCCTCCAAAGGTTCCGGCGGCGGTTTCTCCTCCTACCGTCAAGCAGCCCGCTCGTCGTCTCAGGAGGCCTACAGAGGACGAGGCAAGTCTGGCGGACCCCGCCGTCGTCGCCAAGGACAAGGCGCTAAAGCCTCGTCGAAGCAGGATTGAACCGGCCGGGGGGTCGGGCCCCCACCGAAGCACCCCGGTGGGAGGCCGGCTGGCGAGCTTCGTCAGCGTGTGGGAGTCCATCTCCACCGACCGTTGGGTGCTGAACGCCTTGGCCCGGGGCCACGTGCTCGAGTTTCAAAGAAAGTGTCTGCGTGTCCCCCCCGTGGCCAGGAAAGAACTTCACGTCCCTCAACTTCTCCTGGAGGTGAAGGCGATGCTCAAGAAGGGCGCCATCGAACTCGTCCCAAAGAGGCTTCGGGGCTCCGGAGTCTACTCGAGATACTTCCTCGTGAAGAAGAAGACGGGGGGATGGCGCCCCATCCTGGACCTGCGACGTCTGAACAAGTTCATCAAGGCGCAAAAGTTCCGGATGGTCACCCTCCAGCACGTCCTGGGTCAGCTGGAGGAAGGAGACTTCCTGTCGTCGTTGGATTTGGAGGATGTCTACTTCCATATTCCCATCTTGAAGGGGCACCGAAAATTCCTCAGGTTTGTGGTCCAAGGGCGTCATTACCAGTTCAAAGCCCTCCCCTTCGGTCGGCACCCAGGGTGTTCACCAAGTGCCTTGCACCGGTGGCGGCTCAGCTGCGCCGCGAAGGGATCCACGTCTACCCCTACCTGGACGACTGGCTCATCCGAGCCAAGACAAGGGAGCTCGCCGTGGTTCACACGGCAAGGACCGTCCAACTTATCACGGACCTTGGATTCTCCGTGAACTACGCCAAATCCCACCTGGTACCCGCGCAAGACACTGTTTCTGGGAGCGAGGCTCAACACAGTGTCCCTTCTGGCCTCCCCGTCGGGTCTATCAAGTCCCTCCTCGGAATGATGTCTTCCTGCATCTACCTCATTCCCATGTGCAGGCTCCGGATGCGCCCGTTGCAGGAGTTCCTGGACGCGCGCCTGATCCAAACGACGGGCAGCTTCGAGGAAAGGATCACACTCGACGAGAGTTTCCGACGAGCGATCGGTGGTGGGGCACCCGCACGCATCTGACGGCGGGCATGGACTTCCAGACCCCAGCCCACCAGGAGACAGTGACCACGGATGCCTCCCTGGAAGGGTGGGGAGCGCACACCGGAAATCTGCACGCAAGAGGCCTTTGGCTCCCGACGGAGAAATCCTTACATATCAATGTCCTGGAGCTCCGTGCAGTGTTTTGGGCCCTCAGGTCCTTCCTTCCGTCCCTCAAGGGCAAGGTGGTGAGGATCTTCACCGACAACACCACCACCATGTTTTACATCAGAAAACAGGGCGGAACCAGGTCCCCAGCACTGTCCAAGGAGGCGCAGGACCTGTGGCATTGGGCAGTCGGCCAAGGGATGTTTCTGGTGCCGTTTCATCTGGCAGGGATAAAAAACACCATCGCCGACTCACTCAGCAGGGAGCTGCGCTCGTGCCACGAGTGGGAACTACAGCAGGATCTAGTGGATCGCCTCTTCCGACGGTGGGGCACACCCCAGATCGACCTGTTCGCGACGGCGACGAACTCCAAGTGCCGGAGGTTTGCCAGCAGGTTTCCCCAGGCGAGGAGCATGGGCGATGCTTTCTCGTTCCCCTGGGAGGGCCTGTTCCTCTACGCATTCCCTCCTTTGCCACTGCTGATCCGGCTCGTCAACCAGCTCAAGAGGTCACGGTGCAGGATGATCCTCGTCGCACCCGCGTGGCCGAGGCAGATATGGTTCCTGGACCTTCTGGACTGGTCCGCGTCCCCACCAATCAAGCTGCCGGTGGACGCGGATCTGCTCTCCAGGGAAGGAGGCGCCATCCTCCACCACGACCCGAAATCGCTGAACTTGCAGGCCTGGCTCCTGCAGCGCTAGAGTTTGGAGGATACGACATACCGGCCGACTGCAGAGAGGTTCTTGCAAAGGCCAGGGCTTCCTCGACTCTTAAATGCTATGGACACAAATGGAAGAGGTTCTCTGTCTGGTGCCACGCACAGAAGATTAACCCTCTACGGATTACGGCTCCCCAAGTACTGCCGTACCTGCTGACGCTGGCCAAAGCTGGACTGGCACACGCGTCCAAGATTCATCTTGCTGCGATCTCCCGATACACCAGAACCACGGGGCGGACGTCCTTGTGGTCTCATCGTCTGGTGAAAGAGTTCATGAAGGGACTGTTCAGATCGTTCCCGCCGGTGAAGGCTCCGGCCCCGGCGTGGGAGCTCAACGTGGTGCTGACCAAGCTCATGGGACCTCCGTTCGAGCCTCTGCACTCGGCCCCGTTGAAGTTTCTGTCGTGGAAAACAGCGTTTCTTGTGGCCATCACCTCCGCACGACAGGTGGGAGAGATCCAGGCCCTTTCCTGCAAGGCCCCGTACTTGACTTTTCACGACACGAGGGTAGTGCTCAGGACGCACCCCTCCTTCATGCCCAAGGTACCGTCGGACTTCCACCTCAACGAACCCTTGGTGTTGCCTGTATTCTTCCTGTCGCCTTCGTCGCCGGCTGAGAGAACTTTGCACTCGCTGGATGTGGCTAGAATGCTGAAGTTCTACGTGGACCGCACAAAGTGTTTTCGGAAGACGTCACAACTCTTTGTGAACTTTGGACCTGTCAATCAGGGGAAGGCTCTCTCGAAGGCTTCCATTTCCAGATGGCTCTCCGGCTATATCATGTACTGTCATCGGTTGGCAAACCGACCGCTGCCTGGCCGTCCGAGAGCCCATTCCACCAGAGCGATCGCAGCTACCACGGCGTTCCTTTCTGGTGTGCCCCTGCTGGACATATGCAGGGCTGCTACGTGGAGGTCGACGCACACCTTCACGAAGTTCTACTGCGTCGATCGGGATTCCAGGGAGGAGTCCACGGTCGGCCAAGCAGTGCTATGCAACCTGTTCGCCTGAGGTGAGCCTGGTGAGGAGGTAAGATGCTTAATGTTGAGTTGGATGCATTGCTTAATGTTGAGCCTTTGCCACCTCCCGTGGTTGTGCATGTGTGTACTGCTATGTATTCTTTATTCATGAGCATGTGAATCCATGCCAGACCCCATGCTGGAGAAGGAACAAGTTACTTACCTGTAACTGTTGTTCTCCAGCATGGGTCTGGCATGGATTCACATGCGAACCCTCCCGCCTACCCCTCTGCGGCTCTTCACTTGGTCATACTGCCACTTCACGTGCTTCCAAATCTGAAGATGGCTGCCAGAGGCGGTGCTTAGGTAGAGGGCAGTCATTGGCTGTGGTCAGTATGACGCAGAGACCAGTGATTGGTTATTACTACGAAAGACAGATCAGAAACGAAACTGATACTGGTTTTTTCTTTACTGAGGATTCCCAGCCTGACGACGGGGAATATTCATGAGCATGTGAATCCATGCCAGACCCATGCTGGAGAACAACAGTTACAGGTAAGTAACTTGTTCCATACGATGACCCCCGGAACGTAATAGAACATCACGCGCGTAATAGATTAGCATTCATAAACACTAACAGACGGCGGCAGCTCCTTTTGGGCAGTCAGCGCGTTGATACAGCACGGCAAGTGCAAGGTAAGGAAGAGAGCCAGGGTGATAAGGTGGGCTATAAAAGGGGAGAGACTAGATCGTACAGGGATTTAAACAAGAGTGCTTGAATTTACAGGCAACACACGCGCTGCTCAGAAGTAAATACAGCAGAGTGGAACTATACTCTGGGAGATGGAAAGCAAACGGGTAGTGATTTAAAACTATACATCTAATCTGTACATTTCAAACATTTGAAATAATAGACAGTTTACATTACCAATGCACTACAATGAATTCTTGTTTTGGTTTTTGCTCTTTGAATTTCATTTGGGACTACAACTATTATCTGGTATGTGTAATTTGCATATTTTTGTGAATTTCACTCAACGATGGATAATTGGGAATGAATTGCACTAATAAATAATGTCATAATGGTGGGATTTTTCACTGGTTGATAAATAGCAGTGTTAACAGCCCTGACGAAGGACAGAGGTCCGAAATGCATTGGCTATAAGTTAGTTACACTGACTGACTGGTTAGGAATAAATAATGATACTTGAAAAAACCATACAAGGAATTGTGGATTGATGATTCTTAATTAGCTCCCTCCTATGTAGTTGTATTTATCTCTAATATCGGTTGAAACCCGGAAAGGGTCTTGTGAGTGAGCTCATCCAGGGATGGAAGTTGTCAGTTCCTTCTTTGTGGATATCCCTTCAGAAATGCCACAGTTTTACTTCTGAAGAGAATCTTCCACCTTGGAAGATTCTCACGTTTGCCAATCCTGTTTTTGATGAAAGTGGATAAAAGGTAGAGTACACTTCTGAGGAGGTGTAGCTGATAGACTTTTTAGATATTTCAGAGTCGAAGATGACCCCAATGTTTTTGTCTCGCAGGTGGGTGCGGGTGCATGGCCAGGGGAGGCCGGCCAGAGTGAAAGTGGAAAAAACGAGAGCAGGGGACCCATTGCGAACGATTTCATCTTACTGGCATTGAGGCAGAAGTCGTTTGCAGCACACCATGACTGAATAGCGGACAGTCTGATATGAGGGAGGAGGAGGCAGCTGAAGGAAAGTTGCGTGTCATCTGCGTGTAACACTGGAAGTTAGAGATGCATATAGACATTGAAGAACCAGGGGGATAGGTTGGATCCCTTTGGAACGCCACAGGTTTAGAGAGCAATAGTGGAGAGAAAGGCTCAGAGTTCCACTTGGGATGGGCGGTCGGAGAGAAAGGAGATTAACCACACCAAAGCCTGACCTGGGATTCATAGGGTGTCACGGAGACTTGCGATCAGGATGTTGTGTTCAACCATGTTAAAAGCAGAGGAGAGGTCCGAGGGAGTGTTGATGTCAAGGTTTGAGAGCAGGTCTTCACAGGTGTTCAGAAGAGCGGTTTCCGTGCCTCTGGATGCTCTAAAGCCAGACTGATGGTTGTGGAAGCAACCAATAGATTCAGTGTGGAGGGTCACCTGAGCGATAGCTAACTTCTCCAGGAGTTTGCCCAAGAAAGGATTGATGGAGATAGGGCAGTAGTTTTCTGGAATGGAGGTGTCAGCAGATGGTTTCTTGAGCAGAGGGTGCACAAGGGAGTGCCTAAGGGGACGATGGGGAAAACTTCACTTGAGGTGAGATTGCAGAGATCAGCCAAGGCTGGGGCGAGGGAGTCCAAATTGTCCTTAATGGTTTTAGAGGGGCAAGAGTCAACCTTTTTGGGTGAGGCCTTCATAGACTGGACTTCTCTGGGGACCTTATCAGGTGTGACGGATGAGAGAGGAGGGGGGTGCCAAGGGAGGCTCCGGTGTTGGTGTACGCTGTGGAGTGGAAGAGAGGGAGGAAAGAAGGTCTTGGGTTTTTGTGATGAAGTGTGCAGCCAGGGCAGACCAAAAGTCCTGTGTGGGACGAAGGAAGAGGCTGCTGCTGAATTGGTCAGTTCCTTGCAGACTTTGAAAAGTTTGGCCGTGGTGTTTGATGCTGCAGAGATATGCTCTTGAATAAAGACTTTTCTTGGAGCGGATGCAGAGTTGATATTGCCTTTGCAGGAGGCTGCAGGCCAGTTTGTCAGAGGGTCCACTAAATGAGTTCCATTTCTGCCCACGAGCCCTACATTTGCGTTTAAGGGCAGCCAGATAGGAATCATACCAAGAGTTGCACTTTTTGGAAGGTTTCAGTCGGACCCTCACGGCAGGAGCAAGAGTGTTGGAGATAGAAAGGTTGAGGTTAGCGAGGACAGTGTCCGGGTGGGAGTCAACGCAGGAATGGGAGGAGGAGAGTAGCTGGAGGCAAAGGCAGCCACTGTCACTTTTTTCATTGGTCTGGTGATTTTGAAGCAGAGTGGCAGTGCAAACTGAGAGGAGAGTGTTGGGTGTGTTGAGAGAAGAGTGGTCGGTCCAAGAGTGTGGTAGTGAAAGGGATATCCGTAGGGATGAGAACATCCAAGGTGTGGCCCGCGGTGTGCCTGGATCCAGAGGGTAAGATAGAAAGGGAATCGCATTGGTCTATCAACTACACCTCCTCAGAGGTACTCTACCTTTTCTCACTTCCCCCAGCGGCTCACTGTCTTGAGCCTTGGTTCTCTCTAGGCTGGACTATTGCAACAGCCTCTTCCTCAATCTCCCTTCGGTCCTGCGCCCTCTGCAACTCCTAGGGACCACATCTCTCCGGTGCTGAAATCCCTTCACTGGCTCCCAGTGGCTCGAAGGATCAAGTTCAAGACCCTCTTCACTGTTCACAAGGCTTTCTGGGACCGATCTACCTGCAACGCTGCCTACCTAAATACTGTCCCTCACGAGCCCTCTGGTCTTCTACCTCCAACCTTCTGCGAGTGAGCTGGTTCTTCAAGCAGAGATTTGGGGGGACATACTTATCCTCAGCAGGTGCCTCTTGAGCCTGACCTTAATTTCCAGAAACTCCTCAAGACCTACCTCTTTCTTCACTTTCCCTCTACCATGCTAACCCAGCTCTCCATCTCTCACTCCTGACTGTCCTCTGGTGTACCTCAGTCTCACCGGTCCCGGGCACCCGTGCCAGTCCTCTCTCGCACTTGACCCAGGGCCCTACACCCACCCTCCTTCACAGCATTTAGAAATAGCCCAAAAGAGTGTCTCTCTCTGCACTTAACCCAGTCTCCACCGGTTGGGTGCACTTGGACCTCCCTCCCGCCCCCCCATGTTACCTTCTATGCACTTGCACAATCCAAATGCAACGTGCCCGAAGATGGTCGGTCTGTTCTCCTGTCTTCCTCCCCTTTTGCACTTGTGAAACTGCAGAATCACAGTCGGGCCCATTTGCAGCTATTTGCTGTGTCTCAAATGTTAAATGTATTTTACACACTTAATCTGCCTGTCCAGGCAATTATCGTCTGAGTTTCAAGGGCTCTGAAAGACTTTCCCCAACCCATGTTCCCACCCTCCTTGAGCGCTTTGAAACACTTTCCTGTGTATAGGCGCTATATAAATAAACCATACAATACAATGCCCATTGTTTATCAATTGCTTCTGATGGACATAGCGTCATGACAACCTGGTTCCACCACCTAAAAACTGTATGCTTAGTTATTGGTTTGCAGTGCCTGCTTCTGTCCATGCTAGAGACCACCTGTGCTGACATATGACTGCATTAATCTACAACTCTATGCTGCACTTGATTGTCATGGCTGCTTTCTTCGGCGCTCAGGGATGATCTGAAATAGGCAACTGACTGCCATGTTTCTTTTCCCCTTGATCTTGGTTGCCTTTAACTTAAACCTCAGAATCCTGTTTAAATGTTTACTGGTAAGACTGTCGCATATGCCGTGCCTTTTTCTCATTTAATGGAGCCATGACAGTTGTGGGCTGCCCCAAGGCTAGCTTGTTTTTGTGTTTTTAGGATTTCCTACTGGCCGTTATTAGCTTGCATCTATTTTAGTACAAGAACAGTCAAGATCCACTCTATTTGAAAGTTTAGTGTAGACCTCTAGTTAGGTGCCCATTTTAATTGCATAGGATTGAGGGCTGTATAGACCTGTATATAACTAGACAACGATTATTAAATGACTTCTGCTCTGCAGGAGTATAGGGATGACTAGTGGATAAAACCGCCAACTGAGCCCCACACTACTAAGCCAGCACTGATCCCAATCCTAAAGGCGAAACAGAGCGCAGCCCAAAAATATACTTTTTGTCTGTTGGTGGTGAAAGCCAAGGCTAACTTTATAACTTGAGGAGGGCTGTCGGCTGATAACCAAAGAAAACAAAATTACTTAATGCAATGGATCTAAAGTGAAAATTCACAATTAACGTTTTATAAAATACACTTTTAATAAAATGCAAACACTAGAAAAACTCACGGCTGTAAGACAATGCAGACTTTTGTGAGGGGGCACTGGGTAGATGAGCACGACGTTCCAGCAATCGACTGGCAACAATGTCACCATTCAAAGATGTCACTTTGAATATATAAGTAGAGCATAGCAGGAGCTTAAGTCTCTATAGTCTCGAATGGTGGGCCCTGTGAAGGGTTTTGTGGGGGTGCGCTCTTCACAGTACTTTTTTTTTTTAATTTTTTTATTCTGGTATTCAACAGTGTCAAGCAGTGATTCTAGTTGCTTTTGGTATGGTTCAGTGGATACAATCCCACTAGAGGTCTGTGCATGGTTGCTTTGAAGCTATGGGCTCCTAATCGGTCAAGTCAGCGTTGGAGTCGTTCAGACGATGGCTTCCAGTGGTCCAGGAACCATCAAGTTTACGCAAGACTGTTTTTGCTAGGTCAATATCAATATGGATGTCTTCCCGATTTCTCTCTTAACCCAGACAAAACCGAAGTTCTATTCTTTCCCTCCAACTCTCTTCCACCTCCCTCCCCCATTCATTCACTTTCCTCCCTCCAATCTTCCTATCTCTCTTCAAGCTCGTAATTTAGGGGTTCTATATGACTCCTCTCTCCTTCTCTCAACATATTTCCCTCACTTCCCGCACCTGTCGCTACCACCTCTTCAATATCCGCAAAATCCGTCCTCTCACCTTCCATGCTACTAAACTCTTAATCTCCTCCCTCATCTTCTCCCGCCTCTTTTACTGCTCCTCCCTACTCTTTGGGCTTCCTACTTCTCACCTTGCCCCTCTTAAATCCATCTACCACTCTGCGGTTCGAATCCTCTGTCTACTTACCACCCGTGACTCCATCTCTACCTCTCTTCCTTTGGCTGGCTTCCTTTCCACTCCCAACTTTCAATTTCTCTGCCTTGTCTTTAAATCTCTCCATGGTCTCGCTCCCCCTTATCTCTCCTCCCTTCTCTCCTTCTACTCTCCCTCCCGTTCACTTCGTTCAGCTGACCACTTCCTTCTCACTGTACCTCCCTCCCCCTCTGCCTCCTCTCGCTTCCGCTCCTTCCAACCCCTAGCACCTCTACACTGGAACTCCCTTCCTCTTGCCATCCGCTCTACCCCCTCCTTCACCTCCTTCCGCTCTTCCCTTAAATCTCTCCTCCACTCTCCTCCCTGAATCACCTACCCCCTCATGCTTCCCCCCCCTCTCCTCCCTATTCTTCCCCTAACTATTCCCCCCTCTCAGCCTCCCCATCCCTCCTCCTACCATTTTTCACCACTCCCCTCCCATCCACTCCCTCTCCCCTCCCAACCTAACTCCCTCAGTTAATTGCTCTTTTCATTGTTTAGTCGACTGATTCATAATGTATTTGCTTCTACTGTTATTGGTTGTTTATGTAATTTGTTGTTCAATTGTACAGCGCTTTGGCGTAAAGCACTTAATCAATAAATACAAATATGGTGTTCGAGACACGTCCATGGCTTCCACCAGTCTAATCAGTGCTGGAGTCAGTTGCTCCAACGATGCTGAACCTGTGATCTGTTCGACCCATTGCCACAGATGCCTGGATGTAACAGATACCTAGATGGCTGGAAGTGCAGCAAGTGGGTATACGTTGTTTGAGTGCCAAATGCGGCTTGAAGGGCATAGAGCGTGGTCGATGGCTTCTAAATGTCTCAAGTTGATAAAAGTAGAATTCAGCAGCATCTGGGTTGCTGGAAGTCCCCATCCAAGTACAACAGGACAAAGTGGGACTACCATTTCTGGCATGCCTGGCTGGCACTGTCACCTGGATCCTTAACCGTGAATGGGGTCCTGATTCCAGTGTGAACAGCAGAGACCTTTGTCCACAGCTGTTAATCACCACTGCTCCCAAAAATGGTTGGGGGACCATGCTCTCCTGTTACTTGGATGCCTTCTGTCTTCGTCTTTTATAACAGAGGACTTTAGAGTAGACTGTACTCTCAACAAGAGTTCCAGTGAATCCTTCTTGTCTTTGTAAGAGTAAGATTATTCAAAGGAGGTGATTTACTTGAATTGTAAAGGTCAAACTTCACAAGGAATTGGTCAAGAGGTGTGCTATACATGATCCAAACCAGGCTGTTGTAACAAGTGCAAGACAGGAAGAGCTAGTGAATCCTGACATTTACACAGATGGTGGAACCCTTATCACCCACCTCGTCCTACCCCCTATTCAGACTGTCCCTTTGCCATGCCTTCTAACACCAGGGGGACTACAGTGGCCTGGACCCTTGTGTGGGTGTACCTTTTAAATCCGTGCTGCCATGAGACTTGCAGGGAGTTTTCCTGTGCCCTATGGGAAAGAGTTAACCTTGCTGCAGGAGAATCGGAGACTGCATACTGGTCAGGACTTTAGTGGTGACAATCAGACTTGAAACTAATGCCCATTTTTCCCGTCTTATCTGGGCCCTTATCACAGAGCTGACACTAGTGCGATACCAAATTGCTGTGGCTGTATCATTGTGTAATCTTAGCAGTCACCATGCCAAAATCAGATCTGGCTTATATTTAAAGATGAATGTGCCACCAGACTGTCTAAGGCATACAATTATTATTTTTGGGGTGTAGAAAATTAGAAAGCCTAGTCTGCCTGCTGGAACGTTGTCTTTTCTGCTACAGTTAGGCACGCATTTGACATTTGAGCCTGCCCTGTGCCACTGAATGACATGATGCTGAGAGCGCCAGCAGGTGCATGTTTCAACTATCATTTTATGATGGAGAATTTATGAACGATTAACAGACCTCCCTTTCAGAAACCATTACCCATATCATTTCATATTAATACAAAGCTAAGGCTTCCACACCCACGCAGATGGCAATCCATCACAATGCTTTGCGCTTTTTTAAAAAAAAAAAAGCCTGTGTAGTGATTGAACTATCATGCACTTGATTCAATTAGAGTTTTGAGCCTTCAGTACACCTTGTATTTGAGCCTGTCCTTATTATTCATTGCTGAGCATGTCTTTGCTTTCAAGGCGAGGTTGGTAAGTGGCAGTCGACTTTGACAATTCTGCCCGTATCTGCTGGTAGCTAAATAAAAACAAATGAAGTGTAGGGATTGCAAATGCACATGTGCTATCTTGGACTTGTATCCCAAGATTCTACAGCCCACTTCCTTTGACATCAGAAGAAACCTAGTTCGTACTTGCCCATTGCTGAGCGGGTGTTCTATTCCTGTATCCTCGTAAAATGCTTCAATTCCACACCACTGTTGAAGCTTTTGGTGTTTATGAGCTTCTTTCATGCCCATCCTCTACTTACGTGCAACTAGTGATGTATGTATTAGGCAAGTGGGAGACTACACAGGCCTTGTCCTCTTAGTATTGGGTAACCCATCTACTGGTATAGCTCTGTACTACACAAGTTTGTAGTGTGACTGAGCAGCCAGGCATATCTCAGGTTAGGTAATTGTGAGCTGTAGCATTGAAACGCACCAATGCAAATATCCAAATGACACTTTCACTCAAAGTTTTCTAGTAAAGTAATTATTTAACGGTCAGTTTAAAATAAGCATGCTTTAAAAAGGGCAATGTGCAACAATAAAAATCTACTTCAAAATACTTTCTCTGAATCAAGGCAAAGCAAGTAAATACTCTTTAGTGATGCTTCATACACACTTCCTACACCCCGAGGTGACTTCACTAAGACAGTAATGGCATTTATAGATCACTTTTGCACATATTCTGAGGTTGGTAGAAAGGCAAGTTAAGAGGAAGGGAAAATGTATCACCTATGAGGGACAGTAAATACTGAAGTCAAATGGACTAGAAGAGCCTGCAGGGCGCATGGGCAGCCAAAGTCAATTGGAGCAAAGTCTGGAGCTTAGGCACTTCTGAGACAGTCTTGCGCAAAGTTAGAGAGTTAGTTGAAGACAAATCACTGTAGGGTCACAAGCTGTTACACTTGTGAAAGTTAGAGCTGAAATCAACTCTTGAATGCAGCTACTGCAAGTCCCAACTGGGAAGCGCAGAACTACTAAGAGCTAAGGACCCCAAAGTCTGAACACTACCTTTTTGGTTAGGTGTTGCAGCTGGCTTCTGTCTGATTGCAGTGTTGCAGATACTGTGTTCCTGGTCCTCAGTCGTAGGGACAAGAGGGAGATCGTCTGGAGGACTCCTGCACAGCAATTCAAAGATTGGCGGCAGCTACAGGTGTTTTTCGGATCAGCAGCACTTCACGGTTTCAGCATTCGGTAAATGGCACCACCGTGGATCTTGGACACAGGTTGGGCTTCCTTCACTCCTTGAGTCCAGCACTCTGAGGTGACTCGAGCTTGGGTCGTCATGCTTCGTAAGGGTCCTCGGGAGACTCCTAGTGCTTTTTGCCAGCTTACAGATGTTTCACTCGACTGCAGATTACTCGACCCTGGCACTCGGTTACCGCAGCAGCAAAGCAGCGCAGCCAGTTGGGGATGGTTTTCCAGCCAAGTGCATCACGGGGTTAGTTGGTCCCACTAACCCAAGAGAAGTCGTCCTTTCCGGAGCTTCTGTTGTCGATTAGAAAAAGGAGCTTCAGCACAGCAGCAGGGCTTCACCAGGCTGTTCAACGGTCCAGGAGGATGCAGCAGGCTTTGTTCACTGTTTATCAGGGTATTATTCCCAGTGGCCGACTGTCTTCAGTCCAAGAAGCCTTGCCTTTTAAGCAGGCTTCTACCATTCATGCACAGCCTAGCTGTCACTCACACAGCAGGGTGGCTGTCCTGCAAAAACAGCCAGCCAATCGGGTTAGGGTGCAGTCAGGTTGCCCTGGAGAATAAGGACAGGGGAGTTTCGGGCCCCTCCCTCGCTTCCTGCCCTTGCAGGCACACTGGAGCCAGAGGCAGGTTTCAGTACTGAAGCCCACCAAAGGCAAAACGAGCAAAGGGTTCAAAACTGGTTTGGCACGCAGAGTAAAACCCAAGAAAGACCTCACAAATGAGAAATGGAAAAAAGACTGGTGCCATTTTGACATACTGATCACTCATTGATGCTATACTGCAGCTAAGGATTCAGCCTGCAGTGGAAAAGCACAATGGTATGAAAAGTAAACCACTGCCACCAGGCATTTAAGGTAGTGAAGGTAACACTCATTTTAGATGAGTGAGTCGGAAAAGGGGCTACTAAGTAACCCCCCCCTCCCCCCCCCCCAACACTCCACATAAGATGGCGTGTGCTGGACCTACAAAACGGTAAGTAAAGTCAATTTCACTTTACTATTCTTGGAAAATTTATCCCACCCAACAAAGAGTATTTAAACCTTAAGAGAAATGTAAAGTATTTCTCTGACACTGCACTGAAGGTGCGTAGTGTCATCATACAAAAGGTAGATGCCTATGGAGTTTGTCAGAATACAAAAACAAAGGAAACACATAATCAAAATCGGATCAAAATACATGTGTGAGAAAAAGGGCTCACTCTACAGGGTTGAAATTGAGAACGGGCTGGGGTCACTAGAATGGAATTAGCACAAAAATGAGAATTCTCCCTAACAGCTTGTATTTGCGTACTTTGCAAGGAGATTTCAACTTTTCTAATTTAATTTTGGACATGGTGCATTGTCAGTTTAGGTTAAGGTATTTACATTTTGTGCTACCGGACTTCTTAAATTTTGAATAATTGCTTAAAATTAATTTTATGCTGCTAACACTGATCTGGCAATGCAGAGGAGTATTGGTGACCTTGCAGTCACAAGAGAGCCAGCGTTATTTTGTATGAATTCTTAAAATTTGGAAATTGGCATACAGGTTGGGTGTGTGTGCTGTAGTTTGTCTAACATTTTACTGAGGGTTGATGTTTGTATTTTTTTAATTTTTTTCTAGAATGAATTTCAAACTGCCAAGGAATTTATTCAAATTATAGAACATGCAGAAAACGAATATCAGGTAAGATAATGCATTCCAGGCTGATTAAAACGCCAAAGTGAAATTTATATTTCGAATGGATTGTGTCCTCCAATGTATTCCACCTCTTTGACATTACATGTCAAAGCGGTGGAATACGTTGGAGGAACATCCAATCGAAAAAGTTATCAGTTGGTAAGTAACTTTCATTTCAGAGCTGAAGGGAGAAACTTCCGTAGAATAGGTCAATAATTGTGTGAACTTCATTTAAAAAACCAAATGATCTGTGTTCAATGCGAATAACGTGTATACGCATACTTGATTAACTTGCTAACCTTCGATGTGGGGGGGTGTGAGGAACTTCACCAATTCTACTATAACTAGAAGCCTATTTATGCAACACACCCATGCCCAGCAAATAGTGCTTCTTTGGTTCGAGCAGTCTGCCCTCCAATCCTTCTAAAATGTATTGAAAATCGAAGCAAGGTAACTAATTTGAAGTGGAATGTCACATGGCTGATGTTAATCAAGAGTGCATCTCAATAGTAAAATGTTCCAACAACATATTCTCCCAAATCTCGCTATTTCAACACAATAGCTAGTGAGATTTTGATCTCTGGGTTAGAGTTCCTGCACCGTCTCCCCATAGGTTACGGGGGAATCTACTCCATGGTTTTTAGTCCGTGTTGTAGGTGAACTCGGAACCCTGCTTGGTTTTTGGTCTATTTCAGGTGGTGACGGAAAATAAATGGCATCTGGTTGAGAGAACTTGAGCCGGGTGAGTTGGGCTGCTGGGGTGGCCAAAGGGAATGGGATTCTAACCCCTTTTGTGGGGGTGGGGGAACTTCAGATGTATAGTTCTCGGGCTCTGGGGGGCAGTCTCTAGTGTTTGCAGAACCACTTCTGGCATCCCCAATTCCAGGGGCTGGCTGGACATTGTCGCCTCTGTGGATGGCTTTGAATCACATTCCGACCTTGTTCTCGTGCGCCTCCTCCGCCTGTTACTCTGGGTGAGAGTGGAGGCCTTGTGCAATGACTGCCTCAAGTTTCTGGATCATCTCCAATACATGCAACCATGAGGTGCCTAGAAAAAGGCAATGAAAATGTGCTGGGCATTGCACCAATTACTACTTTAAGGTGAAATAGGCCATGCTATGCTTACTATTTCTAGTAGAAGGGAGTCGAATCGCTGATTGCTAACCCAGGCATTTCAACACAGTTGTGAAGTAGTTGATGTGAGCCCCGCAGGAAAATGGCTCCAGTGGAGGGCATAGCTTCTGCCACCAACCAGTTAGGACTCGGTTATCTTTTCTTACCCAGTCCTGCTGCCCCTGCCTTTAAGCCTCAGTGCCTCCTCCATCCCTGTCCTTCTGAGTGGACCCCAATAGTCTTTCCTAATGTATCCACACTGTTATTGTATCCCCTTGTTGTAGAGCGCTATTGTTGGCTGAAGTAGTTACATAAAAGCCAGCACATACGCACAGCCCAGTGATCACAGGGTGAAAGATCCAATGGACTCGGAATGACTAACCAGATTTAGGTAAATGAAACTCCCTGATTAAAGACACAATACTTTGAAGAGCCGACATGGACTGCATTTTTTGTTTAACCTACCCATATATTAAGCGGATGGGCCTTCGGCGGGTGGTTGCAGTTTTGCAGTGATGCCACTGGTTTGTATTGATATATTGCAATGGGGCTGCAAGCATGAACTGTTTCTGAAAGATGGTCCCCCTTTTGCATGTGACCGGTAATTAAAGATGCTATTGGAGATTTCTGCGGGCAGAACCCATATATCTACACTTGGGATTGTGTATTGTTAAATATTGAAACTCCCTCTGTTCCAGCCCTCGCCTTCCCCACAGACCTTGATCTATGAGCTTCAGAGTAAAGGCTGTGTCATTCGTACATGATGCTTACTAGGGTACTTGTATTTAGTCTAGTCTCTCATTTGTGGACTTCACCTCACTACGCACGTGATCGCAAATGGAGTTGGTTGGTGGCAGAGGAGGAATGTGCGTGCGTGGGTGGTGGGAAACGTGTGCATTGGGAACAATCTACATTTGATCGTTTCAAGTTGATTAGTATAATGGCTGCTATTCAGGCATACGAATGGGCTCGAGGCAGGGGTGCCGTATACGCAGGTGCTCCGGGGCCCGGGCACCCGCCGGCCGGCAGAATGAAGTCGTGGCTGAGCCCCTTCCCACCCCCCTCTGGGCCGCAGAGAAGAGACGCAGTATGGCTGGCCCTTGTTCCATCCATACTGTCTCTCTCTCTGTGGCGGCCTGGCTGAACGCCGGGTAAAAAACGATGTTTACAAATTGAGGGACAATGCAAAGCAGGAGGCTCTTGTTTTTGCATCTGTCCCTCAAGTTCTAAAAATCGTTTTGGGTTGGGTGTATTTGTACATCTGTGCACCCCTCTCGCAAAGAGGGGTGCACAGATGTAGAGTTACACCCAACCCAAAACAATTTGTATAAATTGAGGGACAGATGCAAAGCGAGAGCCTCTGTCCCTCAATTTATAAAAAATCTTTTTGGGTTCGGTGTACCGCTACATCTCTGCACCCCTCTTGCCACGAGGGGTGCACAGATGTACAAATACACTCAAACCAAATCTGTGCATATCTGTGCACTCCTCTTGCATTGCATCTGCGGCGGGAGGGGGCCGGGAGGGGGCAGGGAGAGGGCAAATGAGACTGCATGTCTCTGAGGGTGCATGTGGTGAGGGTGAATGCTATGGCTGGGGAACGGAGGCCTTGAGGGAGGGAACTCCCCTGAATTCTAAGGAAGGAAATAGCGCGAGAAGGGGGGGGGGTTAGGTGGGGATTACCTTCTTGGGGGGATTTAGCAGGGGAGGGGCAGTAGAATGTGATAATTCAGCATTTTGAAGACCACACAAATTGACCGAAATAAATCGGTCTTTTTTGTACTCAAAATGCAGAATTATCACACAACCCAGTATGAACCTTGCCATACTGTTGACCTTGTTCAGTGTAATAGCATTCAATGGGACAGTACTTGCAGGGCCTAATGGTGCATAGCTAATGGGCTTCTATATTTTTAAAGAGAACGTAACAGCCCTTCTTAGCAGGGCTGTGCAATCTATATGAGCCAGCACTTTCTAGTAGAGCTGTCATATTTGAAATGGGGCAGTGCTGGTGGTACTCAGTTAGCTTGCTATACTCTTGATGGAGTAGTACTGTTTCCCGACAGGGCTTCTATAATTGTTGAATCTTCTCAGCGGTAATACTATGCTTTTGTTGAGGTAATGCTAGTTCATCTTAGAAGGGCTGCTATACTTTTGATGAGACAACATCAGCACTTCTCAGATGAGCTGCTACACTCTTTTTGACAAGGCCCAGCACTTCTCATCTGATTTATTTTTATTGGTTATTTATAATGCGCGTAATACCCAGAGGTTTCTAAGCGCGGACCGAGAGATCGAATCTGTGTTGCGCGGACCGAGGGATCGAACCTGTGTTGCTCCGTGTCGTCTTGCTTCCAAGGCGAGCATGTTACCCCTGAGCTATCCTCCCGAGACTCTGAAGATCTGAAGTACATTTAATGATACAGAACCAGAACTATTGAGCAAGTCTGATATCATCAGAATAACACTGCCGTGGTTATACAAGAGCTAATTTATTTAAAGGGATAGAATTACTGAGAATGTAGCAGAACTATTCAATAACCCAAAGTGTTGAAGCATAGTTCATGTGAAAATACTACACTTCTCACTGTTGGGACAGTACTGACACTTCTCACAGAGGCTTCTACACCTTTTATGGGGCAGCACTGATCCAGCCTACTGGACAGCTTCACTTTTAATGGCACCTCTCAATAGGGCTGCTATACTACAATAGGAAATGAGCAACACTACCCTGCAGGGAATTGCATACTCTTTAGTTTATTTATACTGCGCGCCAAACCCTGAGGTAACTGCGCACCGGAGACTTGGAGTACGTTACACCAAGAATATGGACATACAGATATAACAGTAAGAGCATGTGTCGCACATAAGAGGAGTAAAACATTGGTTGGTGAATCAAACGGAGGGGGCAGTCTTGTTGGCGAGCCAGGACTTCATTTTTGCTCTGAACGTCCAGCAGGATGGATCAGCTCCAAGGTTCAGGGGTGTAGCGTTCCACAGTTTGGCAGCGAGGACTGGGAAACTTGAACTGCCTGCTTTTTTAAGGGCAAATTTAGGGATGTCTAGGCAGTGAGAATACAGCGTTCTGGTGGGTCTGGTTGATGTGCGTTTGTTGAACTTGACTGTCAGATACTTGGGGGGGGGGGGGGGGGGAGAGGCGGCTGGGGCATCATTGGAAAGGCATTTGTGGACTATAATGAGAGATCTTAATGTGATTCGGTCTCTAACCGGGAGCCAATGGGCATCTTGCCTGTAGCTGGATATGTGAGAGTGCCGCGGGATACTCGAGGCCGCTCTCAAGGCAGTGATCTCGTTGTTAAGGCATAGGCCATGTTATGCCATCCAATTTTGGATTTCCAGGTAGAGGTTGTTAATTTGTGCGGAATCCTCTACATAGTATCCCGATAGGGAGATAACCTGGGTATCGTCAGCATAATTAGTGTATGTGACACCCAGATTGTCCAGGCAGTCGAACAATAGCTTTGTGAAGATATTGTATAAGGTCGGCGAGGCGCACAAGCCTTGTGGGACGCCGCAGAGGATGGGGATGGGGTGAGCTGAGGCCCCTGGCTAGAAAATGCAGCTGAGGCTGCCAAATGTTCTGTGAAGATCTGGTGGTCTGAGATCGAAGGCTGCCGAGAGGTCGAGCAGCAAGAGAATGGCTAGATTTCCCTTGTCCTTTGCCTCGTCCATCTGGATTTTTAGGTCCAGAAGGGCTCTCTCTGTTCCATGCCTTGGCCTAAAACCAGATTGTCTCAGGCCCAGGAGGTTTTCTTCTAAGTGCGTCTGGATTTGCAGATAAGCCACCCTTTCTAGGATCTTCAGGATCTAAGGTACTGTGGTGATGGGCCTGAAATTGGTAGGGATGTTAGGATCTAGTCATTTTTTTAGGAGAGGCATGACTCAAGCCTCCTTGAGGCTACTAGGGACTGAGCTTGATTTGAAGGTGTTGATTAGGGCTGTAATGAACGTGGCCAAATCATTGGTGCCTTCCTGAATGATGGTAGCTGGGCAGGAATCCCCTTCGCATCTGGAAGGTTTGAGGCCTTTTCTTTCGTTGAGACTGGGGTGAAGGAGAAGGGAGGACAGATGGGCGTTTTAGTATAAGGTGGTAGATGGTTTGCTCTTAAGCCTAGGGTGGATTTTTTCAGTTCTATTTTAGATTTAGCATGGTAATTTTGTCTGCCAATGCTTTTTGGATTCTCTCGCACCAGTCTGCATCTTTCACGCAGGTTTCTGAGGGTGGTGAGGGGGACTCTAGTTCCCTTAGGATGGTGAAGAGCTTCTTTGTTCTTGATTTGGCATTGTCAATTCTAGTGTCATGTCTTTTTTTTTTTTAGCTCTGAGGATAGCGGTTTTGTAGGTGGTGGATGCTACCGTAAAACACGTTCTGTTGGCCATTGTGGGTTTTTCTTCAGGTAGTTTCCGCCATGCGTTTGGCATTTCGCAGTATTTTGAGCTCGGGAATGAGCCATTTTTCAGGTGGGCTGTTGGTTTAGCTTTAGTAAGTTTGATAGGTGTGAAAATGTCTATGGCTGATTCAAGAGTTTTGTTGTAAAGGTCAGCGAGGTTGATCACATCTAGGTTCGTGTAATTAGCAGGGGTCAGGATGTTGTGGATTAGTGGGCGGAGGTTTTGCAGAGTGATACGGTTATTCCTAGAGAGGGTTTGCAGGATGATGGCCGGTGCTTTAATAGGCAGCGTTTCCCCTTGGATGGAGGAGATGATGACTTGGTGGTCTGACCAGTCAATTGATTCATTTTTGAGAATGGTAGTCGAACAGTTGTGATCAGCTAGCCAGTCCAGGGTTCTGCCTTTGTTGGGAGTTGGGTCTGAAAACCTGTACGTGAACCCAAGTTGGGAGATGGTGTTTTCCAGGGAAAGCCCATTGGCATCGTTCGGGTCACCAAGGCCTGGGTTTTGATCCCCCAGTAGAATAATTTGAGATACTGGTTTAGTGTTTGTGGTCAAGAGGTCGGGTATCTCTTCCTCGAAGGATGAGAGCTGTCCAGGGGGTCTGTAGATGAGGTGCATAAGGATGGTTTGTGCTTTGGACGGTTGGAACTTAACTGATAGGAGTTCAATGGAATGGAGGCTGGGTGAAGGTGTAGCTCTGAGGCCAAGGGATGGTTTGGCGATAAAGGCCACTCCTCCTTTACCAGATGATCTATCGTTCCTTAGTATTGAGTAACCCTCAGGGATGGCGAGAGAGAGAGGACTGGGCCTGCTGCTGCCCGGTTTCGGTGACTTCTAGGAAGTGGAGATTGTTGGCGGAGATAAGTTCAGCAATATCAAGTGCATGCGCGACCAGTGACCGGGCATTGATGAGAGCACCTTTGATCCGGGGGTGATCAGCAGTGCTGATGGTGGTTGTTGGAGTGTTGTCCAAGATGATCATGGGGCTGGCTAGTGGCAGTTTGGGGTGGGAATAGAGAGTGGGGAGTTTTTTTATTGGAGGACCTAGTCGAAAGGAATCGGGAGCCGAGTCTACAATTTCTGTCCTTCACTGGGCATGGGTGCCAAGGTGAAGGTGGTGCAGCAAAGCAGCGGATCCATTCTATGGGGCTGAGGGGATGGTTTGCCCTAGGTGCCTCAATGTGGCTTTCGCAGGCCGCGATCATGGTGAAGGTACGGTGAGGGAGAGCTAGCGCGGGGTAAGATGGAGAGATGAGGTTGAATACGTGGAGTATTAAGGCAGTGGTTAGCGCGTATCTGAGAGGGGCTGCCATGTACACTTTGGGTTCAGGGGTACGATCTGGCTGTACCCTATGGACAAATCTAGTTACAGTGGTGGGGCACAGGTGAATGCAGTATGTAGGGCTGGGTTCGTTCAAGTGGTAATAGTACTAAGGTAAATGCAGCGGCTAGGCAAGTGGTAAAAGTACTGAGGTAAATGCAGTGGTTAGGCATGTGGTAATAGTACACAGGTAAATGCAGTGGTTAGGCATGTGGTAATAGTACACAGGTAAATGCAGTGGCTAGGCAGTGGTAATAGAACTCGGGTAAATGCAATGGCTAGGCAGTGGTAATAGTACACAGGTGAATGCAGTGGCTAGGCAGTGGTAATAGTACACAGGTAAATGCAGTGGCTAGGCAGTGGTAATATTACACAGGTAAATGCAATGGCTAGGCAGTGGTAATAGGACACAGGTGAATGCACTGGTAATAGTACACAGGTAAATGCAATGGCTAGGCAAGTGGTAATAGTACTCAGGTAAATGAGGCTGAGGTATGGAGCAATGCAGAAGACAATGGGATCAGTGGTCGCTAAGCTAAATTGGGCAAAGTACGTGGCTGTTGTTGGAGAGGGGCGGTAAGATGTATGCACGTTAATGGGTGCATAGCCAGGATAGGACATGGGTCTGTGGACCAGGTAACATCATTCTATGGGCTGCTTCTGTGAGGGTGGGGGGGGGGTTTGAGGGTAACTCACCCGATCTGAAGTAATGTTAGTGTGGATAGGTCTGCAGTAGAGTTGCTTAGAGGTAACAAAGGGGGAGTTGGCACTGGATGCCACCGAAGCAGCACTTCACCCACCACAGCTGCTTTATTTTTAATGGCAGTGTTTGTGTACTTCTAAGCCACTCTGCTTTACATTTAAACAGCCTTGGCCAGAGTTGCTCACTGAAGTGAGCATGTGATCCGGGATCTGCAGCCCACACACACGCGCAGGGGATTCCCATGCTCCCACTTGTGAAATTTGCACCAAATTAGTGAGATTGTGCTCCAAGGTAGGAGGCACACGCACAGGCTGGCTTTGCTCTGAGGTTTGACACACTCACAGGATGGGCTGGCATTTCGTTCTCCCATCCTACTTGTGTTGCTCTGCCTTGTGAGGGCTACTACAACCTGGATGATTAGAGGGGTGGAGTAGGGACAGTGATGGCATACTGGAATGCACCTGGAAGGCTTAAACCTCCTTGTTGAATTTAGTATATGCAGTACATGCTAGCCAATGTTTCCACTGTTCTGCACTCCACCCCCCTTGCACCAAGTTGGCGACTACATGCAAATGCGGTCATATGACTGCCGGTGATGTCACTTCCTGTGTTTGGGCACCTCCTGGGAAATTCATAAATCGGCTCCCCTGGCTCTGGGGAGTTTTTAAAAAGTAATTGTTATTGACGCACATGAAGTTGCTTGTGATACAGGATTCAATATGTGCAAATTCTTGGGACTCGTTTCTCCACTGCAGAGGTTTGAATTACTTTTGGTCTCCCCTTCCCTCTTCCAGACTGCCATCAGCGAGAATTACCAGACCATGTCTGACACCACGTTCAAAGCCTTACGCCGACAGCTGCCAGTCACCCGCACCAAGATTGACTGGAACAAGATTCTCAGTTACAAAATTGGCAAAGAAATGCAGAATGCCTAAAGAGAGGAAATGTATAAACATGTTAGTGTGCAAAAAGAAAATATCAGTGCGCTCTTATGACAAGTAGGTTGTTGCAGGAGAAAGTTTATATAAAGTGCGGTATTTTTGCTAGGGCTTTGAAAGTGAACCTATTTTCTAACCTTTTGAAGCACAGATAGTCCCTCAGTCTATTGTGTTTCGAGACCTTTGCCATAGAACTTTTTGTTGTGACTGCACTTGGGCACAGGAGGTGATAACTGAGCCACAGAAACTGTGTGAAATGTTAATGTCATTGTTACAGTTCGAAAATGTACTAGCAGTGAAAGCCCTCGTCGCCTGTAGACTGGCAACGGTTCCATGCCTTGTTCCCAGCCACCAACGGGCCTTCCTGCTTCTGCGACTATGTACACATGCCAAACTATGAAATGTACTGCAACCGCCATCACACAGCCAGCCCATAGTGATATATTCGACAGTGAGAGAACATCCATTTCCGGTAAAAATCCCGTTATGAGTACAATTTCTTGAGGCATTTTTATTTAATTCAAAGACTCGAGCGATGCCTCTGTTCTTTTGCTTTGTCTCCCATTTTGGTGGTAAAATTATCTCGACATTTGCATTTTTATGAAGAAATAAAACATTAAAGGTATTTTTTATATTCTAAGACGGTTCATGTAAAATGGGTGCGCGCATCTTGTAAAGTGAGCCAGAAACTGAGAATGCAGATGTCTGCCGAGAATGGATCTATCGTGCTTTGCTTTGTCACAAGTTACAACGGTTTGTACCACAAGTGTATGAACAAAAAAATGTAAAAATCCTAAATAAAGATTTGCACCAAAGTAAAAAATGCATTTTGTGAAACTTTCATTCCATTCTGCTTTATCTGTACCATTCTACCGCACAGGTTTAACATTTCCTTTCAGAGGGCATTGGCTTAACACTGCCTTTTATGATTGAAAAGCCACCTCCAGCCATGTTTTTCTTGAAGACCAAATCTTGCAGGGGGGGTGGCGCGAGTGAAAACATAAACCAGGGACGAGGATAGGACAGAGCAAAATATCAATCGGATAGTGGAGTAAGTGCTAAACTAAGGATGGCGGAGGTGATGGAAATTTGTTGTAGTGTTGTCCGTGAGGGTAGAGAGGGGGAAGCAGGGTGATGGAGTAGCGTAGAGTGCTAGGAAACTAGTTCTTCAGAAAGGAGTGGGGCTTTGGGGTTGAATTTAAATCGTGGTACGGTTGAAGTTGTAGGGAGAGGAAGGTCATTCCAGAGTAGGGGAACGACTAACGGAAATGGGGCGCGCAGGGGCTCGAGTGGTGGTAAATAGGTGAGCCAAGTATGATCCTATCCAGCAAGGAGGACAGTAGGGAGTGTGATGAGCAGATGGATAGGATGGGGTGAGTCCATGGATAGTTTTGAAGGTAACTTTATACTTAGCCCTTAGTTTCATTGGCTGGCTATCTATGAAACTGCGCAGAGGAGGTAGAGGTTAAGCGAGAAAGGGCAAAAATGGGCAGACCACAAAGTTGAGGCTTTGTCCAGCGATGAAAAAGCAGTTTTGAAGGCCAGAGAGGAAACTAGCGCAGTAGTCTGATCTACAGACAGGACTAAGGCAGAGATTAGCTGTTTATTGAAAAGGAGGATTTGTCCGACATTGTGGAGGTTGAGTCTGCCTGAAGTGGCAGATTGGGAGATGAAGCACGAGAAGTTGTGTGGTGGGTCGACGATGACACCAAAGTTATAAGTGGAAGCAGAGTAAGGAAGCTAGTCTGAGAAGGGGAAGAGATGGCCTGTTTGGATGAAAGTAGAGAACTTCGGTCTTAGTGGAGTTGAACGTGAGCGAGTGAGACGTCAGCCAATACTCAATGGTGGAGAGAGTGACATTTTTAAGAGTTTGGTGGATAAGGAATGAAAGGAGAAGACGACCTGATTGTTATCAGTCGAGAGCTGATGGGAGAAGCGTAAGAGATAAGGGTGCCAAGAGTAGAAGTATAGTGAAGAGCAGTGAACCAAGTACAGACCATTGGGAGCCCCATCAGTAATGGGGTAAAGAAGGGGGGGTGTAAGGCTGTCCCAGGACACCTGAAAGTGTCTGGTGCTGAGGTATGGCGCAAACCAAGCGAGGGCCTCATCCCTGATGCCGAGGAGAGATCCTGTAGAGAGGTCAGAATGGTTGACTGTATGGAAGGTAGTAGAGATGTTGAAGAGTAAGAATAGATGCATGATGAGCGGAAGAGATGAAATTGCTGACTTTGAGGATTGCTGTCTAGGTAGACTGCAGAGGACAGAAGCCGGGTTGAAGAGGGTCCCGGAGGTTGTGTCAAGGAACTCAGTGAGTTGATTGAGCACTACTCACTCTAGGACTTTGGAATAGTGTGGTAGAAGAGAGGGTGGAAATTGACATGACATTTGGGATCTAGATTGTAACGAGGGATGGCAGTAGTGTTTGATGGGATGAGGGGAAAGTGGCATGGTCAAGAGAGGAGTTGAAAAGGGAAGCAGGCTGTAGAGCAACACTGGGAGCCATGTGCTTCACAAGGTGTGGGGGCACTGGAAGGGTTGACCTGGAGGAATAGGGCAAGACGCGCATCAGGGTTGGTGGGGCAAGAAGACCTAACAGGAGAGGATGGGAAGAGTGGTGAGAAAAGTGAGCAGGAGGAGGGGATAGAAGGTAAGTAGCAAGGGTATTGTGAAGTGGAAGTGGTATTTTGTATTGTGAAAGCAACGTAGAGGGAGATCATTTGCAGAAAGAGATGGAGGTGAAAGTTGAGAGATTTTTGGAGGTGCCTAGGTTGGGAGGATTGAGAGGAAATGAGATGGTCAGAAGTCACGTTTGGCAGAGTCAAGAGTAAAGAAGTAGTTTTGAAGAGCACAGAGTTGGAGATCAGGAGGAGTGTCTTCAACTTTGCCAACGAAGATAGTGGTGCAGGTCATTGAGGTAGTCTGTTTGGAGGAGGGAAACCTGTGCTTTGTAATAGTTGTAGATGGAGACACGAAGAAGCGGGAGTTGCGATTGAGACAAAGGCAATGGCATGATCGGAGGGAGAAGAAGAGGTCTAGATATTGGAGGCAAAGTTGAGAATAAGGTCAAGGGAGTTTTCATTTGAATGGGTGACAGAAGAGTGAGTGGTAAAGGAGAAGGTTAAAGTCAGTGCAGCAGAAAGAAAGCTTCATTCAAATTGCCAATGACCATGAGGTGGTGATCGGGAGGGAGCGAGTCAAATATTTGGGAGAGGTGATGGAAGAATTAACCTAGCGGACCAGGTGGACTTTAGAGCAGTACTGTACCATAGGGGGGGGCAGTGTTTTTGTGGAGATGTAATTGAATGAGGGAGAAAGGGGAGTAGGAGAGATGGGAAGTTGGATGGGTAAACCGTCCTAAAGCACCAACCCTGCCAGTGTTATTTATATTGCACACTGCTGTCATTTCCATGGTGTCCAGGTACTCTGAACGATCAGGAAAGGGGGTTGGAAGAAGTTAGTTGGTGGGATCGAGAGAGAAAAGCGCATGAGAGCTTTCATATGCTGTATGTAGCTTCAGTATGGAAAAAAGTCGTGTGCTGATTTTATTTTTTGTTGGTAGACATTGTGTGGTGTTTGGTACATGTGTGCCTGCTGTGATTGTGTTTGGTTGGTTTAGATTCATTTTGGGTGTCTGCAGTGGTTGCAGAATCGGAGGGAGGGGTCCAGGTTTCAGTAAGAGGTCGAGAAGCAGACAGAGGAGGAGTAAAGTAGTCTGAGGTAAAGGAGGCTTTATTAGAGCAGAATGTGCATTCCAAAGAGTGAGATGTAGCAGTTTTGCGACGTTGAGTCTGAGAAATGGAGCGGTGCTGGGGGGTAGATGCAAGAAGAGGAAGTGTAATGGGCGCTGGGGTTGGAGTATAGATAATGGGCATGGGAAGGGAGTTGGTTCTGAGCGTAGAGTTTGTCTTCAGATGTGTTGGTCCCCACCAATCCAGACCAGGAAGGAACTTCAGGCCGGTCAGGAAAGTGGTGGTTGGCTTTACCAATGCTGGTTGCTACAACAGTCCTCCCTCTGTATATTAGTCAATTTTTTTGATTTCTCCATTAACTGAGTAAAACACACTGAAAGCATTTCACACACACATTTCTGGTCTGCAGTGGTTATTCAGCTGCTTGGATTTATGATTGAGTATCTGGAGGGGCCCAGGTGCTCTCCCGTTTTCCAGAATTCTAGCTGATGGCGGCAGCCCAGCTCATCAATGGAAGACACCTGTAACAAACAGGTGACAGTTGTCCAATCGTGGACCCCTGCGACCTCAATCTGCCCAGCAACGGTGCATACCCTGGCTGAGTGTGGATTGGTAACAAACCATCCAACCAGATTTTCATCCAGTTCACATATGAGTGAAATCTGAATAATGAGTGGGAACCGCTTATTTCTAAATACTTTATTTAAAAACATTTGCAAACTTTTACATGGGTATTGTAATTTTCGACCCGAAGAGGAAGGGAAATGGCGCAAAAAACGGCCCTTATTTTACATGCAAGGTCCTCAGAAATGCAACGTAGTAAACATAGATCCATGGCTTAGCACTTGAAAAAAGTTGACAATCTGTTCACTGCCATTGCCAATTGCCTGTACCCTGTACATCAAAAAAAGTAGCTGGGATGTTATTTGGAGAAAAGAAAAAGGGACAGTGGCCCTGCATTACTCGCCGAAGGGTGGCTTGTGCTACAATGTTAAAACAATTGAAGACGCATTCCCTGCAGTGGTTGACTTGGGGACTGACTATTGCACCCTAACCAAAATGAGTGAAGCAGGCAGGTGAGTCAGAAGGGACTTGCTCACCCCAAATGCTACCTATGATCCTTTCAAAACTAGACTTTCTTAAGAACCGATATCAGTTAGAATAGTCAGTCTCGATTGGTTATTTCACGATCCTGTGAGGGCGTGTCGGAGCTGTTCCATGTCGTAGGAATAAGGCACATTTTACAGTGCGGCAGGCAGTCTGCCTTGGTGCAAAACATCATTCAACGAATAATGGTATTAAGACGCTTTTTCCCTTATGTGAATACTGTGCAAACATGCGCATGCATCAGAGCAACATTTCTGTGGAATGGCACCAGATCTTAATCTGCTACAGAAACTTTTTTCAGTTGCATTTACAACTTTGCACAGTTATTAGCTCAAGGGAAAAATTGCCATAAACCTATGACCAGGGCTCTGTCTAGATCCATTCAATCTGAAACGCTACACCTCGACTCCTACCCACGCGAGAGGCCACACCGTTGACGCAATATTCAGCACCGCAAACTTATCTACCCAGCCCCCGCACCTTCAGTCATGGACGGATCACTCAGCACTCTGTCTCACCATACCACTCAACACAGTGGTCCGTGGCCTATGCACCACACGTCCACCAGCAACTGCCTCCTCTACTTTCCCACTATGGAACAAAGTGGTAATCACCCCAGATCTTGAATTTTCACTCCAACTCCCTCAACGCACTCTTCCTCGCGGAAGGACCCCAAGCAATAGACTCCTTCGACCTATGGCTTACCAATGCCCTCAAACCCCTCACCCCATCAAAATGTACCTTGCAGAGATCTGGACCAATGTCAAGGTGGTTCACCCCCAATCTCAAACCTCTCAAAACTCTCAAGCACCGTCTGGAACGGGCCTGGAGAGCTGACCCTTCAGCCCAAAACAAAACCACCCTAGCGAGGACGACCAGAATTTACAGATCGGAGATCAGAAAAAGCAAGAAATCATTCTACAGGAACTGAATCCAAAATGCTCGCAACCCAAGTCGGAACTACATAAAATTCTAGCACAATTCAAATCCCCCTCATGCTCTCGCCTGTCCATTCCAAGCTGTCAAGCCTTAGGCGGCACACTCTCGCTCCACTTCTACAATGCCGCCAACGAAAGACACAACACCATCATCGCCAAACTGCAAATCCTACCACCACCGCCCACTGTCCTGCAGCCCCCCACATTCACAATCTTCTTTTGACTCGCTCTCCCATCACACACCAAGAATTACTCTAGCTGGTAGTCAGCTGCCCGTCAGGCTCCCCCGAAGACCCGTGCCCCCCTCAATGCTCAACAAAAATACTAACCTCTACCTGTTCAGGTAAAGTCGCAAGCACAATCCTTAATCACTCACATCAGGATCCTTCCTGAAAACTCCCTAAAAACATCCTACATTAAACCTACTCTTGACCCACTCCTCCCTCAGAACTAGCGACCTATCCCCCATACGAGTTTCATCGCAAAACTGATTGACTGCGCGGCTTACAAACAGCTTGTCCAATTTGCCAAAGCCAACCACCTCCTAGACCCAGCGCAATCAGGTTTCAGACCACTAAGGTGGAAAAGAATCCTCCCTCGTCTCAATCTGATACAACCTCAAAAGAACCGCCAACGCAGTTCCAATCATGCTAGATCTTTCCACAGCCTTCAATACCATTGACCACTCGATTCTATTAGTCAGACTACAAACACTAGGAATGAAAAGCGCAGCCCTTTCGTGGATCTCCTGCTTTATTTCTAACCGGTCGCAAATCATGCACCTCAACTAGTTCACATCTATATCGTGTCCAGTTTGTAAAGGTATCCCCCAAGGAGCGTCCACATCACAGTTAATCTTCAAATTCTAGTTACAACCCATTCCTGCATTCATCCGCTTGTACAACCTTACCTGCTACAACTATGCAGACGATACCCAGATCATCCTCAAAATTCCGAACTCCGAAGGCTCTGGCAGCCCGCACCTGTCATCGTGCCTCTGACATTGATCACTGGATGACGACTAATCACCTCATCTTCAACCCTTGGAAAATTGAAATCCTAGTCTCCGGGAAAACATCATTCCTCCCCAACCAATGCTGTGGCCCAAATCACTAGGACAAGCACCGCTACCCTCTAACGTGGTAAAAAAAACCTTGGATGCAAATTTGACTCAGATTTATCCCTCGCCCAACACACCACCAGTGTATCCAAAACCTGTTTCTTCCTCCTATGTATAGTCGGACGGATTTTCCCCTACCTCACCTAACCCCATCATTTCCCGGCCATCAATTCAATCATCCTTTCCCGCCTAGACTTCTCAAACTGCCTCTACGTAGGAGCCCCAGCATCCCTACTAAGGCAACTCCAAAGAATCCAAAAAGCGCCAGCACGCCTGCTCTTTAACCTGCCCGCCAGAGAGTACATCAGCCCTACCCTGAGAGTCCTCCAGTGGCTCCCTATTGCTCGATGTATCACCTTCAAGCCATGTGTATCAACCATTGCGCAGTCCACAACACTGGCACTGAATTCCCCCGAGACAATATTGTCCCCTACCAACCTTCCAGGAATGTCAGATCTCGCACTGCATTTCGCCTAGTTATCCCACCCCACAGCTCCATAAGACTTGGCGGTTCCTCCCTCTCCTTCCAAGTGCCAATCATCTGGAATTCCCTTCCATTACACATTCGCAAAACGGAAAACCACCTAAAATTCGGGGCGGCCCTTAAAACCTGGCTCTTCCCTATACTCTCCTAATTCACTGCTCCCTGTGAATACACCACTAATAAACTCCCCCGCATCAATTGCAACTCTGGGGCTGGCCGCCCTCGCAGCGGTTTCGTCTGCCACTCCACCATATTACTCAGCAACACTCCCAGCCGACTGGTACTCCAGGTAAGCCAGCAGCTTTCGCTGTGGCACACAACACTTACCCTGCCCCTGCGCACGGCCCACATGAAACACTACTAACAATGGGATAAGTAGCACACCCCCATCACAAAGTAATTCACTGCCACTGTTAACCTGAATCGCTCATTCAGGGAAGCTCTCAGACTAGCAATCCCCCACCACGAAGGTATGCCCAAAACTAGGCACAACAAACCACCAATGTCTATTACCCAATGGAAACCTACTGCACTATAGGCTGAAACCCACAGCACTGTGAAACCTAGGCCTCCCCCACCATGCAGGATTCTCAAATCTAGGTGTAGCCTCCCTCTTGGTTTACTGTATGATTAAACCTCCTGCATTTTGATACCTAATCCAATCGCCTGCTGTACATCATTCTCACTATAGCCTCTGTCTTGGTTTGCCATATGCCTAAACATACTGCACTGTGAAATATAGACCTTTCTCCCACTATATAGGGATTCTAAGTGATCTGACCGCGGCTGGAAAGTTTGCATGCAAAAGGCGCAAACTACCAAAAGTTTGCACCTTGCTCATGCAAACACTTACTACGGGGGCTACAGGGGTTCCCCCGTAAACCCCCGCTCACTATACTGTAAAGTATAGTGAGTGCTGTGTTGCGGGGGGAAGAGGTGCACCCCTGCAGTATTTGGTTTTTTATTTTATTTATTTTTTACGTACCCGCAATGCTACCACCAAGGTTCAAACTTTTGGTGGTATCATTTTTCAGCCATATTGTATGGTCGGACCTTTTTTTTTCGGTCCAATCGTACAATACCCTATATAGGATTCTCAAATATAGGTGTAGGCTCCATATTTGTTTATAATATGCGGATACCTGCTACAGGATGAAAGCTAGGTCCATTGGTATAGGACTCTCAATACTAAACCTTGACATATATTGCCCCAGCTGAGCAATCCCGCAGCCTATGGTATGTATTCTCACAGTGGACACGGGCAAGCATCCACGCACAATAGAATCCGGCTATGGCCAAGCACATCCGGTCTACTTCATAGATAGCCGTCCAGACTGAAACACCCGACGTACCTCAACACCTCTGCCACCAGCATACAGCGACCACCACCCGAAAGGAAACCGGTATAGCTGGCCTCACATAGACTTAACAATAGCAATCTATCTCTAACCCGCAACAGCACCCACCCCTGTGTCTGACCTCTCTTGGGCTTCTCAGTCGAACCTTGCCAGCCACCCAAGTCTGAGAACGGCAACATGCACGCATGCATCTCTAAAGCTAAACTATGGCTTCTTTCCAGATGCTTTGCAACATCAACTTAAACTATACTAATACCCTAATTTTTAGTTGTTTAAATAAAGGTGGAATGTTCTAGACTTGCAGGAATGTAGCATTTAAGGATATTTGGGGACAAGAAGTAAGATTCATATTTTGTCACATGCTTCCCCTACCTCTGTACTAGTAGTGGTTCTCAGCAGTACTCGAAATGGCTGCAGTGTTTAAAAGATAATCCGGAGATTAGGGTCTTGCGGGGTGCATGTCTACTTAAAAAAGCAGTGCTCCCATCCAAGTGCATGGTAGAAAAGGGACGGAAGGAAGGACCAAAAGCAACTTTGTTTTTGCAGTGTTTCAAGGCGTACTCTCCTGTGTTTTTGTTGGTCATGTGATGGCACATTGAGTAAATATTATAATCATAGAAGCAGTGGTGCATCAGTGAATGAACAGAACAGCCAACACGTGTTTCGACTTCAGGGTCTTTATCAAGGCTTTGGCAGTTAGTGAGATGTGATCTTGCCAGAGTGACAATGGAAATTTACATTGTTTGAAGAGCATAGTTTCTTTATAAATATGGTTACATACGTTGGTGTAGAACATGGTTCACAATGATGGGTGCATGTTATTACTTTCCGTGATTCATGTGCATATATTCATACAGGTAGCATTGGTTGTTGCCAATGCCGCGTTGGTGGAAACAGCAGGAGGAGGGAGTGAGGAAAGCAGGGAAGAAAACAGGATTAGCACATGTTTTTTTTTTAGTTTCTGTATTTCCGTTCAGTTGTTGCTGGGTAGGTGATCGTGTGGTGACTAGTATACAATGGTGGTCCAAATGTGTGTTGGGAGCATATGTGTGACATTGTTGAGGGGCTTGATTCGTGTGTCTCTAAATAAATGTGGGCCTTCATCTGACGGGGGTTGAATTGTTGGCCAAAGTGCAAAGGTGCTCTCCATTGGAGGAGTGGTGGCATGCATGACTTATTCAAAATGGTGGGTCTCATGTACAGACTAGGTTAAAGCTGGTCTCTGGGACGTGCCTCTGGACTGAGTGGGTCCCTGTGGGTTTGGGATTTGGGTGATTTTTCTGGGCTGGTGCGTCGATAGGGTCTCTGAATGTTGCAATGTGTGGTCCGCTGCTTGGGGGTTGGTCATACATAATTATACTGGGAAATGTCATCATTGTATGAAGTTAGTCATGTTCGGCATTTAAAGGTATACATAGTTGGATAGCATGTGTACTGGATATTTTAAAATGCGCTCGGCACTCATTTGTGCTGCGAAAGTGGCGAACTGTGAAAGCGTGCAGTGATCTTTGTGTCTAGTTCCGTTTGGGCTGCATTCAGAGGGAACTGCATCTAGAATGAGATGCACGGTACAAGTCTGTAGATGCCTAGCTAATATCCTGTGGTATAAAAACGGTGGCAGAAAGAGCAGTGGCATAATTTCTCCTATAGGAGGATCATCTAGTTCTTCAGGGATGGGAGCTGAAGGTGGGGGGGGGGGCAGTGACGGGTAACAGGTACACGGGGGCTGCTGGAAGAACTTCCGGATGTCTGTGGTTCTCCTGAATGCCATTTGTAGCAGTGGAGTAGATTAACTGATGTTTGGTGACCGAAGTGTGTAAGGTGAGAACGTAGATCTTGAAGGACCAGGATATACCAATTTTATTTGGGTAATGTATGTAAATATTCGCTATGTAAAGCACTTTGGATAAAAGCGCTATATAAATAACAAATTATAATGATATGCACTATCGAAGCTGGTCTTTGGCTTCTGCCCAGCAAAGAGTCTCGCTTAAAGGTAAGAGCTAGCGGAGTATACATAGCTGGGATGGACAGGGTGTCTTATGCCCCGTGGAAAAAGCTGGCACCCCTCTGGATTTAAGGTAGCCTTTTCGGTCTCTAGTTATAGTGTGACGATGGTGGAGCACCGAAATTGTGCTAGATCGAGACTTCATGAATCTGAATGGTTGGTCATGTAGTGGGTCCAGGTTTGGTGATCTTAACCATGGTGGGCGTCATAGGCCATACACAGTCTTCAAGATGGCTTTTTGTTCAATGGGCATCTGCTTCAGATGCCAAAAGTAAGACCAGCGATTGAAGTCCTTGGGGTTTGTATGCCGATTTCTCCGGCAGTGGCTGGTGCAGCCAAGTTCAGAGGTGGCCACGCCAAGGATTCAGGCGGATTTATGGAATCCTACTACAGCTAGTGTGTTTTCTTCTAGGAATTATTTCTTTGACTGTTTTTTTTCTTTAACTTTTAACTAGAAATATATAAAAAGTATAAAAGTTAATTTCTTTGCAGATTCTTGTTCACAAATTCAAAATTAAACCTGAACTCTACACTTTTGTTGCAAATGCACCTTTTACAAAATAAAATCTACTAAATCCCTGCAAATAAAAATATATAATCCACCTACAAATGTGCCCCTCTTCGCTACTATACATTAGCTTTTTTTTCTTTTTTAAGTGATTTTGGTTATTTAAAACCTTTACACTATCATATGAATCACATTTCATTTTATTGAGACCTTAAACGCTTCCAATTTTCACACAATCTAACAGCGAAATTATTGCCATGAAAGAATAAACACTATCCATTGTTGTAAAGACTTTTCCACAAAGCGGTGGGGGGGGCATGCAGCTTACTTTATTATCATGAAATAACCACAACCGCTCCTTTCCACGACTTCACCCCAGCTGGACAAACCCATCTACTGCAAACTAAGTTTAAAAAAAAAATGGTTCCATCTTGGAATTTAAATTATAAAAAAAGCCACATTCAGAATAAATGATATGGCATTTATAGTGCGCCCATACACAAGTGTTTCAAGGAGTGACGAGGCAAGGGAGGGGGAACAGAGGGAAGACTGACAACGATCCTACTAGGCCAGGTGTCATTCAGATCGTGCGTGCATGGGAAGGGGGAGGGGAAAGTGCAGTACATGGGATAAAAGAATACATAAACAATAAGTACGGCCTGTTGGTGGCAAGGGTAAGTGCAGACATCAGGTGTCAAGTGCTGGTAGTGGGACTGTAGGGATACAGAAAAACAATCCCCAGGTGCGGGGGTTGCCAGGAAGGCAGTGCAGGTGTGTGACTGGAGGGGGAGGGGACCTGGGCCCGAGAGATCAGAGGGTGGCCAGGTAACCAGTGCAGTTTCAGCCAGGAAGTCAGCAGGGGAGAGGAGGAGAAAAGGCAGAAGCAAAGAGAGAGGTTTTGAGGTGCTACCGGAACCGGAGATGATTCTCCAAGTTTCAGGAAGGCAGAGAGGCTGTTCCAGAGGGAGGCCCCAGCTGTAGTATCGGTAATGGTAAGAAGACATCTGGGTTCAGGTAAGGCACAGGAGACCAGTATATATAAAAGGAGTGAGTTTATTTATAAGTTACAGAGTTACAGGGCTAGTTATATAGAAAGGGGCAGAGAGCTAAACAGATGACATCCTTTCAGTAAGGTTCTCCCATCCTGTGTTCCCAACTGTAGTTCTTGGAACCTTCAGGTCCCATCACATTCCATATGACATAGCTGTGTTCTACCATCAGCAGCACTGTGTGCACCCCGTGCAAATAGATAAGTACAACACTACACATCTCCCTCTCTTCAATTGAACACCAAACAAAGTATCACAAACCAAGCATTAAAAGAGGCTCTCAAAATTACACACTCCTGCAAATCCGTTAAACCTATACAACATTCACAACCAAGAAAGCGTATCCACATCCACATTCACCTAACTAACAATCAAGTACACAAATCACCACCTGCCTGGGACTGCCACTCCCGGGCCTCACAACTGCCACTTGCAAGCACATACGTTCCTTACCACACTCTCAACCATCAGAGCGTATCTCCTCCCACTCCACCTGCCACATGGAGACAAAGGTCTGCCACACCCAGCACAAACGCGTACTCCCGCAACCATAAGGAACTATCTAACATTCATATGAACCTCTTATATTTTATCCTTGTCAACATTACATTTGCCTCACAACCATAACTGCATAACTACATACACCACCATTCCTCTCCGAAACACCAGTGGTTTGCGCCATCACATATTCACATACACACCCTGCCATAAGAAACAATGAAAAGTGGGAAAATGCAGAAAAGAAAACTCACAAAACAAAGATCACATTAAAACAACGCAGCTGGAAAAGAACGGCGCGAGAAGAGAAAATACACTGCGACAGAGACTGATCAGATCTGAGTCCAAGTGCAAAAGATCTTTTAAAACAAAATTGTTTTGAATGCAGCCAAAAAAATGAAAGCATCCAAGGTTTAAAAAACATGTTAGGCCAAGGAATCTAAACCGGTAAAATATTCATATGCATGCCATAAGTAATATGCCCAAAAAATTGTATACATACCACGCAACATCTGTGTCACATTTAACCATAGGGCTCTCTCATTTAACATGAAATCACTCATTATTTTCACTCATGTATTACTTGACATCAGAACGATGCTGTGCCAAAAATATTATACTATAACATGGCAACAGAACGATGCTGTGCCACTTAAATTATACTTATTCCAATTCACATCTTGGATAATATATTATTAAAGAACATATTTCCCCTTGGAAATAACACATTTAAAATATAAATATGCATTGCAAACATATATGAAATACAGCATTTGAAAACCTGAAAATCCTATAATATTGTTAAACACTACACGCAGGAAAAAACATTTTTTTTCTTTGTGTTTGTTGGTTAGGTTGTTGGTGTGATATAGTGTTATGCATAAATACACCCACTCATCCTCATATAGTAAGTGCATCACCTTTGAAATATTAGCACTTACCAATATGCGATCCACTTCATAACAATACGTCATGACAGTATTAGCAATTGTTTAACCATCATAATAATAAAATCCAACAGAAATAAAGGATGTCCGAAAGGATGTCATCTGTTTTTTCTCCAGTGGGTCCTTTCATATTGGGATGAACAGGCCAAGTATATGAGCTTAGCTGGAGCCAGAAAACACCTGTTCATCCCATCCTCGTCGCCATTTGTAGTATCGGGAATGGTAAGAAGACATCTGGGTTCAGGTAAGGCACAGGAGACCAGTATATATAAAAGGAGTGAGTTTATTTATAAGTTACAGAGTTACAGGGCTAGTTATATAGAAAGGGGCAGAGAGCTAAACAGATGACATCATTTCAGTAAGGTTCTCCCATCCTGTGTTCCCAAATGTAGTTCTTGGAACCTTCAGGTCCCATCACATTCCATATGACATAGCTGTGTTCTACCATCAGCAGCACTGTGTGCACCCAGTGCAAATAGATAAGTACAACACTACACCAGCCAAAGAAGGAGATCTACCACCAACTCGTAGCTTGGAGAAGCGACTGACCCTGAGGGAGTTGGAGGCAGATGAGCGAAGAGCTCGAGAAGGAAGATATTTAGGGAGCCAGAGTTGAAGGTATTGAGGCCCCAGGCCCCCAGAAGGCCTTGTGGACAATGCAGAGGGTTTGGAACTTAACCCTTGCAGCCACTGGGAGCCAGTGCAGAGATGTCAGTCCTGGAGAGATACGATCCCTTGGCTTGAGGCCAAGGAAAAGTCTTGCAGTCCTGTTCTGGATGAGTTGCAGAGGGCGGATAGTAGAAGCGGGCAGATTTAGAAAGAAGCTGTTGCAATAGTCCAGCCTAGAGAGAACCAGAGCTCTGGAGACGGTGAGCTTCTGGGGGAAGGAAAGGAAGAATACCTCTGAGGAGGTGCAGCTGGTAATGTGACTTCTTGGAGACAGAGATGTGAGGAGAGTGTGGAGTCGAAGATGACCCTGAGGTTTTTAGCCTCACATGTGGGAGCAGGAAGAGGGCCAAGCGAGGCCAGCCAGAGAGTGACAGGAAAGGAGGGAGTGGGTTTTCCGATGAGTCTCGGTCTTACTGGCATTAAGGCAGAGATAATTGGCAGCACACCACTCCTGGATGGCTGGCAGTCAGCCATCTCTCCTCCCTCTCTCCTCTCTGAGGGTAGCCTGAAAATGAGCGAGTGTCATCCGCATAGCCCTGGAAGTTGGGGCAGAGTGCGGCAATGCAGTGGGTAAGAAGTGCCAGGTATTGGTTGAACAGCCAGGGAGAGAGGTGAGACCCCTGGGGAACACCACAGGTAGAGATAGAGGAGAGGAAGGACCCAAGTTAAACATGGGAGGGTCAATCAGAGAGGAAAGAAGTTGGCCACGCCAGGGCCTGACCTTTGATACCCAAGTTATCACGGAGACGGTTGAGCGGGATGGCATGGTTGACCGTGTCAAAGGCAGACGAGAGATCAAGTTAGATGAGGACACTGGGGGTGTTGTAATCAAGGTTGGAGAGCAGGTCTTCACAGATGTTCAGGAGAGCAGTGTCCCTGCTTCTGGCAGCTCTGAAGCCAGACTGATGATCATGGAGACAACCAACAGATTCAGTGTGAAGATTGAGCTGGGAGATGGGCAGCTTTTCCAAGAGTTTGCCCAGGAAAGGAGTGATGGAGATTGGACGATAGCCGAGCAGGACGGGTCGGCAGAGGGTTTCTTAAGAAGAGTGTGCACAAGCGAGTGCTTCAGTGGGGAAGGGAAGACTCCAGTGGCAAAGTAGTGGTTGCAGAAGTTGGCCAGAGCAGGAGCCAGGGAGTCAATGTGGTCCTTGATGGTTTTGGAGGAACAGGGATGACCCTGTTTTGATGAGACTTTCATAGATCAGACTTATCTAGAAACCTTGTCTGAGAAGAACAGGGGAAAGACTGAGAAGGAGAGAGGAGAGGTGGCTTAAAAAGGGCCAGAAGAAGAGCAGGGAGTAGAGGGAGGAAGGGGGAGAGGAGGACAAGATGTCCTGAGTCTGAGATGAAATGAGAAGCCAGTGCCATGCAGAGGGCCTCGGAAGGAACAGGAGAGGTAGAGACTGCAGCAGGATTGGCCAGTTTCTTGCAGATTTTAGAGTGCAGCCGAGTTGTTAGATGTCGCAAAGATGCGGGCTTGGATGTGAGCTCTCTTCGTGGTGAGGACAGAGAGCCGGTATTGCCTTTGGAGCAGACTGCAGGCCAGTTTGTCAGAGGATGTACATGAAGCATGCCTTTCCTCTCAGCCACCCTGCACTTGTGTTTAAGGGTGACGAGGTCTGAGTGGTACCAGGAGTTGCACTTGGCTTTGGGCTTCAGGCGGATCCTCATGGTAGGGGCAAGAACATCGAGAGTATCAGACACAGCAGAGTGGAGCATGGAAAGGGCTGTGTCAGGGTGTCAGTCAGGCAAATGGGGAGGGGGGATAAGAAAGTGACAGTGAAAGCCTCAACTGACACGCGCTTCATGGGTCGGTGTAAAAATACTTATGTTTTCAATAAGGAAGCCAGTGAAGTCAACTGATCAGAGTGATGAGTCAAGATTGTATGAAAATAGTTTTTAAAACAAATAAGTCCTGCCCACGATTAATGCAGTTTTCGAATGACGAGTGCCTTCAAAGAATCAGACACAACGCTTTGGGACATGCAGTTGGGAATTAGCTAATGGGCAAATCCTGTTTCACAAACAAGATGAGTGAGTAATTGACAAGATCTTTTTGCACTAAATGGAAATAATTTGGGAGATGAACTATGTAATACAAACAGAAGTTTGGTATTGAACTTTGAGTTTGAGGCTCTTAAAACCGAAAAAGCAAACCTTCTGTGGCGGTTGGCTCTGATGGCGTATCAAATTTCACATTCAAATGGGACCCAGAATTATGGGCCTCAATATTCTTAGTGTTATGTTAAAAACATGTGTGAGTGCGAAGATTTCCAGAGTCTTGAACCTCCAATTTAGTCCCAATGTTCAAAAAAGTTATTGCATGCAACCAGGGAATTGCCAACCGATTGTCTTGTTGGATGTGGGAGCAAGATCTTTTCCTCTCTAAGCCTTACGGACCTCAATAATTGGGTTGTAGAGACTGGTAATTTGGATAGAAATCATCATTCAGGGTTTCATAAGGAGTTCTGTAAACCTTGGTTACTCTTCACTTTAATCATTAACATTAGTTGGTTCAAAACAGTTGTCTATGGCCTTCATAGATATCCCTTTGCTTTTAATAAAGTGGACAGGAAGAGATTATGCAACAAAATGACTAACAATGTGCCATATAAATGTTGTTATCCATACTTAGTGTGAAAGGTCCAGGTCAGATGGGAAGGGTGCAATGTCTACAGCTGTAGCTACCAAGAGAGGACACCACCAAGGTTGTGCCTTTGCACCGGCACTCTTTAACCCTATATATGGAGGATTTGGATGAGTACTAAGGCTAAAGCCTTCCCTTGTTGTGTTGGTACCCTACCACTTCAATACCATACCTATGGCCTGGTATTACTGCACCAAATGCCATTCAATGGTGTTTGGATAAAATAATATCATATATGAGGGCGAATAACCTAGAAATTAAAGTGGCGAAATCAAAAGTAATTATATGCGACAATGTAAGAGAAAAGAAGGCTTGAATGTAAAGTATAATGAGGACGTGATGGAGAAAACGGACCATTATGCCTGTCAGATTTTCATTACATGACTGAAGATAAGAGTAGAGAAGACCAAAAAAGTGTGGGGTATTTATTGCATAAATAAATAATAAATGGCACATACGGCCACTTCTCATTACTCCCATATACTAAAATATAAAGCAACAGTGATCCCTTACTTTGACACGTAGATCGTAATGAATATTGATGACGCAATGTGGCAAAAGTTAGAGGGGTTTATTTGGAGAGGGGTGCTTGGACCTCCTAGCTGTGTTCTGATTACAATATTGAGGTATGGATTGGGGCCGATTTCTTTAGGTAGTTATTACGTCTTATTGTGGAATGCCCAAAAGTAACTGCACATCGACGTAAGAACGTCAATTTTTTTTTTTTTTTTAATGATATGAATATAGACCCAACATCGCATTTTTGGTTGAGGATTTTAACTGGGAAGCAAATCTCTTCAATACTGACAACCTTGAGATTTGCTGATCAAATTTTAAATGGCATTGAAGGTAACAATAATGGGAAATTGTGCTGCAATAGGATGACGTATATCATGCTTAGTGAAAGCAGATACCTTATTTTAGTTGTTGGGGGGAGAATTGGGTATTGATAAGAGTGATTAGCAGAGTTCCATGGTCTATGAAGGACGTTTGTGGTCCTGAGGAAGCCACTACAGCACTTTAAGAACCCTCCCCTAGTGCCACGCGCTGCAAAGGACTTTTAAGAGCAATTGTGGCAAGACAAGGTGACTAATCTCTTTTATTTGCTTGACCTTGGGCGTTTGTGGGCTTAAGCTTATGTATGTGACCGGCTGATGTTGGTCTCTACAGAGTGAAGCTTCACTCCGAACTGTTTATTTTCGTTGGTGCACCTGGCCAAAGTGTTTTGCTTGCTAACACCAAATCGTGTACGCTGGAGAAAAAAAAAGTCCCTGCTTATGTTACTGGGCCTTCCCAGTGTAATAAGCCTGGAAGTGGCATAGTGCGGGAAGAGATGGTGAACAGGTAGGTGTGTGCAGCAAATTGCGTTTCCCTACACCATATGTAGCATGCATATGTAATAACAGACCCATAAACGAAGTAAGGTGGGAAAACCTATACCGTAAGCTTTATTGCACCAAACCGAATACTCATAAAAGCACTGATAATAAAGAACGTAAGATATGCTTTTGTGGAACATTGGATCGGGTGAGCAGGGGCCCTGCTCCATTGTTGGGCCAACTCGAGGCTGATCCCTGCTGCCACCCTGAGGGGTTACATGGCAACTCTGGTTCCCCCAAAAGTTCCTCTTTCTGCCAAACTCCCAAAAATGTTTCTCTTGAAATTCTGCATTCCTGCTATTGAGAGATGGACCACGTCTTGGTGGAACAATGTTATTATTTAAAGAAATGGCCCGTGTTTGATGAACCTGAGGCCAGTATAGGGAAAAAATTTGATTAGTGCTTTGTTTAATTTCCTTCTGGATAGTTCTATTGCTTTATTTGAAGCATGGCTGGGGAAATGAAGAGATGAAGTGCCTCCTCCATGACAAAGGGGAAAGAGGGCAGCCAAACGGCCCATCTCCTTTCCAACAATGTGTGGGTGGTGACCGGGGCAGAATCAAAGGACACAATCAAAGGACACACCAGACTCGCGGGTGCCTGGACCTGGGGAGAGGAGCTGGCGCAGGTAACACTTAACTGAGAAGGGGCACACATGTCCATACAACAAAGACCAAAGGACGGCCCCCAACTGGACTGCCACATTCAATGACAATGGGGTGCTAACATGCCCTAAAATAAAAGTTGCCCATCCTGGCCCTGCCCCCCTTTTGCCCCGCCACCTGTTAAACAGGGGCGCGTGGTGGGCAAGGGGGGGTGGGGGGATATGCCATTTCACCCAGGGCGCTGCTGCTCTTAAGGCCAGCCCTGGGTGAGGGAATCCTTTCTTGAAACCAGCAACTTTAAAGTTTTGCTGCGTTTGTGCAAATACATTTTTCTGCAGGAACACAGTAAAAATGTAACGTCGCCTGTTTCAGGAATGGCTTCTCGCCCCCCTCTGACTAACAGAAAAGTATAGCGTTACGCCATTGAGCTAATCGGGCTTCAGCCCGCCCCTCAGCTCACACATTTGGGGAAGTGGCGTAGGAGGGAAGCCCAATGGCGTTGGCGCCTGGATGCCTTCTACCTCAAGCATTTGGCTGGCGCCGCCCATGCTGCACCCCCGCCCTCCTATCCTACACACCCACAGCTGTAGTTTTCATTCTATCAAGCTCAGCCAATTATATTCCCAGCTGCCACTCCCCCCCCCCCCCCCCCCCCCGCACCAGTTGCCACTGGGTGCTGTTAACTTTCGTTTCTCGCTTTCGGTCCAAGGGTCATCGCCACTTTCCTGATGAGACCGTTCTGGCTCGCCTTTAAAATCCTGCTAAACCTCTATTAAACTGAGCGTCTGCTGCGGTTTCCTGCTATCCTGTTTGGTGAGGTGCTGCACCACATGGCTGTGTGCTGGTGTCTCCCAAGTGCACGCCCCCCTAACCCCGCTTTCTACAGATGTTCTCTTACTGAGCCCTAAGAGAGCAGGGGTCAAAGTGTACACAAGGACGTAGGGGTACTATGTTCCCTGCTGGCCTTCAGCCACCCCATTCCCTCGCACCCAGCCACACCCCCAACGCCACCCCCCCCGCAATACTTACCCCACATCTGGATCCTGCCTTTACCCCACTCCAGCCTGTATAGACTGAAATAAACACGGTGACAGAAACTACATCTTAATACCCCACCCCTCCCCACAGCATGGGCTTTATACTCCCTCCCCTTTCTAACCACCCACCATGCACACCTTTCAATGGGCATGCTAACGACTAAAGGCACCCCACCCACTCGCCACTCATAAAGCACTTTGGTTTAAAGCGCTTTATAAATTACAAATAAAATACAAAATGCACCCATTGGATGAGTATATAGATGTGTCTGCCGGTGCAACAATTTCACCATAAATTGCACAAATGTAAAAGACAAACTTTGAACACTGTGGCGCTCATTAATGGGCTTGCTCCCCAGCAGGCTGCAGAAGTTAACACAGCAAACCAACTGCTACAAGATAGCTCAACGTCATGTGAAGTTAAATCCGATTCAGCAAGTCCAAGGTTCGAATCCCCAGTAAGGCACAGCAGCAAAAACATAAAACAAATGTGCTCTTGCAGAGGCATTGCTAGGATTGTCTAACAAGTGGGGCCTGAAGCTAATGTAGTTGGGCCCACCTCAGTGACACTAACATCTGTAAATGCCCACACAGCGCTGCTCAGTGGGGATTTTGGGTGGGCCTTGCCCACTCAGGCCCTACCCTCTCTGTGGCTCTTTGCCTTCCATTTTCAGGAACAGTTCTCTTGTGAAAAAGTAAGGGAGAGATGACTGACTTTATTGGAAAGTAGAGGAGCGCCGTACCCTTTAGTTCCCGCCCACATGCCCACTTTCTTACTTTCAATAGCCGGCCTTGTAGTCATGCGTGCACTTTGAGGGGGTGTGGCCTGGGTGCATGGAGTGAGGAGGTGAAACAGGGCTCCCGCGTTGATCCTGATGCGATCCCGTAAGCTGAGGCGTTGGTAGTGCCTTACAGGAGGAAAGCCGACCTACAGATGTAGGAACGGGTTCCTCACACTCCTACAGTGATTCCGCAAAAAAACTGAGCTTTCACACGACAGGAGAAGACCCAGAAGGCAAGGTCCCCCGGTGAACAAAGATGGCGGACGGAGCCGCGTGGTGGAGCATATGCCAACTGCCTGATTGCCTGAACCTGGTCCCTGGCGGTGCATAAGAGTGGAAGGGGACTGATGCGGGACGAACAGCTGACCGGGGAAGGCAAACGCGAGCCTACTCACCGGAACGATGAGAGCGCCCAAGAGACATTGCCTGGACCCGCTAACAGACAGGTGAGCAGCGAGGCATCATACGTGCACAAGCAGACACACCCTGAGCTGCGGCTGCGGTCCGCTACTGTGAGCGATAGCGGACACTGGGTGCCAGGAGTGCCTTTAAGATATCAGGTCCCAGAGACGTGGATCTGAGCGAGCAAAAGAAAGACGAAGCACAGTGCCTAAGCATACGCGAGCTGAGAGTGCCCAGACTGATGTTGGTACTGGGGAATGCACGGCATGAGGTAAAAGGGTTCTGGTGGGCTGCTACTGTGGAACTGCCTGTACGGCAGACTGTGACAGATCCTCTGTTTGGACCCCAGCGCAGAGGGCCCCGAGGTATATTGCAGTGGGGACACAAACAGATGTGATACGCTCGAGGCGCTGCCTCATTAGCCAGATGGAGCGGTGTTTGGCGGTAAGTGTAAGCCAAGGGCACGGGACTGCTCGAGTGGGGATGAACAGTTGCCCACTGCGCAGCACCGCTGATTTGATGTTACCTGAGGATACGGCGGCATTATCCATCAAAGAGCTGCTAAACATAAGAGACGTGCAAGCCAGTGGGAAAGACAGGCGGCCATCAAACCCCCAGAAAGCTGATAAGCTATAAGGCCCTGCAAATGCCACAACAAAGCATTTACGCATGCTCCAATGTGCCCGGTGTGATGGCTAAGTGGCGATAAAAATACAGGAGGGCCTGGCAGAGGAAGAGGAGATAAGGCTCAATGAACTATCTAGCTGGGTGGGAGCATGGACAATTAACTAGTGGAGGACGCTGCAATCCTGGGTACATAGCCCAACACAAAACTGGGTAGCTGCTGTGGACCATCACTGGGGGAGAGATGGGGGCTAGTTGCGGACTAACACAAAGAACACCCGACTGCAGTGTACATTTAGAGCCAGGTGAAATGGGTGGCACCAAGGATCAACTGGTGGAAGCTTACTTAGGTGGCAGAACTGCGATTCCAAGGACGATCATTGCAGTAACATTAACTGATACACAAGTACGTTCTGAGCTGTTTAGTAGCGCAGCGGCACAGGAGCCAGGTGCTGAATTGCCACTAAAAGCAGACCGCTACATGAGCAGGCAAGAGCAGGTACCCACCTAAAGGGAAAAGCAAAAACACAATTATGGACTCCTTCAACAATTCAACCAGGTCACGTGAATCAACGCCATGCAACACTGCGGTACACTGGGAAGCGGGAATACCAGAAGTCTGCAACAAGGAAGATCAAGTGCTAGCGGCAATAGCGATGCCTGGGTTGTCTCTCGAAACAAAAATTGATGAGTTAAAGTTGATATGCAACTGATGAGGCAGGATATACGTAACATGACGGAAAGAGCCAGCTTGAAGGAAACCAACAAGACCACGAAGGACCTGGAAACAAGACTAAGGGAGCTGGAAATGATTAACGCTGTATTGGAACTGTGGTCTGAGGATGCAGAGGGACAGGCTCGACGGAACAATGTTCGGTTGCTAGGAATTCCGGAGGGGTTGGAGGAGTTGAAGGGTCCGAACCCCATGGGTTATGTGGAGAACTTGTTACTACAGAAAGTTGGTGCAGGCAACCTCTCACAGGGATTTGTGGTGGAAAGGGCCCACAGGTACCTGCAGAAACGGTCCCTGCAGGGGTCGTACCCTCAACCGATGATCGCTAAGATTCTAAACTTTCAAGATAGGGAAGTAATCCTGAAACATTCACGAGAAGGAGGAGGGATACAACATGACCACTCCAAAATAGCCATCTATCCGGACTATACGCCAACAGTCCAGAGAGCCAGAAACACCTTTGTGCCAATCAAAGCCAGACTCCGACAATTGAACATCAAATACATGCTTATGTACTCTTTCAGACTTAAGGTGATCTATAAAGGCCATTCTATTTTCCTTGAAACTCTGACAGCAGCCACTATATGGCTAGAGCATAACTAAGATAAAGGAGAGGAAACTGTCACATGAGCAGTAATCTGCCGCAAGAGAATGGTGGGAGCGTGGAAACTCTTACATTTATTAAGTTGGTAATTAAGGTTTGCTGGAGTGGAACAAGCACCCAGTGCAACCACGCACCCAGTGCAACCACGTCAAGGAAACTTCAGTTAGACTGGAGCGACGTCTGGCCGCCTACCTTGGGCTTGCAGGTTTAATCCACGCAAAGGTTGGTGTCGGCCTGTTGCCGGCACACTTCAGCTCGCACACAAAGGCCCAGATGGGTCATGGCGGTGCGGGGGCGCCCGAGTGCTGCCTGCAGGGTACAGCAGCCGGGCACGAATTTTTAGTTCTGTTTGTTGTTTGGACTGTTCTATGTTCTTCACGTACAAAAGGTAAATGTAAGAGAACAGATATTAGAGCTGGCAGATGGATGGGGTGGCCTGGGACACTAAAGCATGAATTGGAGGTAAATGTGTGGAGACTGTGCGGCTGGATGGTAAATGCGGGAGAGCAGGGGGAAGCAGAACTATGACCATGGCAGCTAACATCAGGGTATTAGCGTGTAATGTACGGGGATGGGTACATACATGAGCAGAAATCACATGAAATAATATCTTGGCATAAAAAAGGTGTACCTTGCACTGTTGGAAGAAACCCATCTCACGGATATAAAATACGCATGCTGGGTTTTCCATGGACAAACACTGCTGTGCCCTTCCGGTTGCTGGGGTTGCTAGCGATGGAGGCTGGTGCAAATGGGAAATATCTGATATTACGGGGTCACATTGAACAAGTAGAAGTATGCATAATTAATTCCTATTTCCCCAATCACGGAATCCGTCTCACCTTAGTATGCTATGTGATAAAATAACACCATACCGGGAATGTTTTTTATTTGGGGGGGGAGGGTGGACTTCAATTGCATTAGAGATCTAGACTTAGATCGGTCTCTCCCACCTGTGAATCGAACAGTGTGGGATCCGGTGGCACTGAATGCATTGCAACTGAACTTGGATCTGGTGGATGCATGGAGGGGACTACACCCTAGGGATAGGTGCTGCTCCTACTTCTCTTCGCCTCATTGCCTGTACACCAGGATAGGTTACCTATTTGTGGATAGGACTCATCTGGCGGAAATAGAATCCGTTCAATACCTAGGCTGGTCAATCTCGGACCATTCACCGCTCCTGCTGTGTCCAAAGCCCCCCACACCCATGTGGCGTATGCCCACAGACACCTTGACAGACCACATTTTTAGAGAAGGGCTTAAAACTAAACTAGAGGAATACTTGGAGCAAAATGTAGGTAGTGTGAAGGACTGGAGCACGGTGTGGGAGGCAATGAAAGTTGTAGTGAGGCGGGGAGGTCATTGCCAGTGCGGGAGGTATCCGAAGGACACTAAGGGCGGAACTAGAGAAGTGGGAGGAGGACATTGGGTGGCTGGAAGCCAGAATGCTAGGAAACCAAGATGAGGAATTAACTCTACCTGAAGCCAGAAGAAGCTGCCAGGATGTATGGTCATAACAAAAAGAGGGGTATGCACCTGGTGATGCAGCTTTTGGTGGGGTACTACAATATACATACATTGGGTTTCCAAAAGTCCACTAGCGAAATTATTATTTTGCCCACATAGTGAAATAAATTCAATTATTTTTTGTGTTGAGTATCGTTAGATATCTCAAATATTTCAATACCTTTGTAGTTGAAGTGAACAGTCAGCCGCACAAAAAAAAAGGGGAGAAAGAAAGTCTTTGCATTTTGTTTATTTCATGTTTTGGGAAAATGCTTTTTTTTATAAAAAGTTTTCTTTTTTTTAATACAAGTGATTTGACAACAAAAAATATAATGAGAAGTTGTTAAAAGATAAGCAAAAACATTACATGTTTAAATGACAAAAGACAATAGAGCAACAAAAACAATTTATAATGTTAATTATGCAAATCAAATTATTTGAGAGTATTCAGAGTCTTTCAGAGTCCTAATTCTCAAGACAGGTTTGTATGATCAATCAAGGAATATCGAGGCTTAGTACCACCAAAAATTGGATCCGCCAGTCACTAAGTCAAAAAGTTATGAATATAACTTTATTCTGTACAGACTCCCAACACCTCGCAGTGTGTATTAGAAAAGGACTGTGAGGGGAGTGAGTACTGGTCATCACAAAACATGCAGTATTTATACACAGTCCTGGGCATAGCCAAGCCCATCTCCAAACTAATAGGTTACAAATTTGGGTTTGTGCCCAGTTCACATAACAAATATACAATATTGGTTTGTACTTTAAACATGTTGTCCCGTCCGTGAAGATTCAATGGTGTTGTTGGTTCTCCAGCTTAGGTTGATCCTAGTTTCAAGAAACAAATTCAATAGCTTATTGCTAAGGCACATGGTTCTAGTTTGTCTACCATTCAGTTCTTATGTTTGAGTATGGCTGAGGCTATTGATGCAGACAACACTTAAAATTGAAGTTCACTTTGGCTCCAAGGTTCCTTAAACATACTGACAAACTTTGTTGTAGTCAGCTGTGTGGATCTTTAGTTTTTAGAGTAAGTCCTGTTTCAAGAAATGTACAAAGGATCCCTTCAAAAACACACACCATTAGTTTACATGCATTATAAATCACTGTTTGAGGGAGGATGAGTTTTGTAGACATAGATAACACTTTGAGTGAGAGTTCATTCTGACTACAAGGTCTGTTTGCACAGAACAAATAGTCTGCTCTGCCAGCCCCATTGTTGACATAGGCTCAATGGTCGTTTCTGCTCTGGCAGCTGAAAACATGTTTTTTTAATTTTTTTTTTATTTTAAAACTTTATCTTTAACAAACACACCAAACATTACAGCCTTTTTTATGGCAGTCATAATCAGTAGCAAAGCATCACATTATACAGTCTCTATCTTTCCCCTTCCCTCCCCCCAAACTCTAGCCGTCTCATCCGTGCCGGAATCTTGGTACTTGTCAACTCATCTGAGTCTTCTGTTTCATGAGTGACCTGGTGGGGATTTACCATTGAGGCCACCAGTTGCCTCCAGGCTATCAGAAGTCCCACTTCCTCCTCCCCTCCCCTAGTGGCAGCTTCAAACCATACCACAGTTTCTGCTTCTGCCCATCTCAGGAGGTCCGCCCACCACATCTCCACTCTGGGCCTATGGGCCCCTTTCCAGCGCATTGCTATTATTCGCTTTGCCAAGATGTAGGCCAGGTCTTTCATCTTGCTGACGTTCTTTGAAGTACGTGGCCTAGAAAACCCCACAAGCATGCATGCCCAAGCAGACCCAACGTCAAGCACCACCCCCCCCCCGCTAGCCATCTTCATCTTTATTTCTTCCCAGAATCTCTGCACCTCGGGACAGGCCCAGAAGATATTCAGTAACCCTGCCTCTTCCTCCCCGCACCTGAGGCATTTCTGAATAGCCGAGCCTCCAAACTTGGCTATTCTTCCGGGGGTCAGATAGGCCCTGTGGGTGACATACAGTTGGATCTGCTGGAGTCGCGCATTCCGTGACACCTTTTTAGGATACCTTTGAGCTCTCTCCGACTGTCCCTCTGTCATGAGTTCTCCCACCTCCTCCTCCCAGTCCTTCCTCAGTTGGAGCAGCTCTTTCTCCGCCTCGTGCCCACCCTCCGAGACATCATACATCATTTCCAGAGCGGCATCAGGTTCCTCCTCTAGTACCTCCTCCTCCTCTGGTCCTTGTCTCCGGCCACCTCTCTCTCGCCCGTCACATGAGCCTGGTATAAGTAATGTATTGACCTTTATGCAGCCCAGTCTCCTCCTGCAACCTCTGGAATTCCAGTGCCCCCCCCTCCTGCCATATGTCTCTGAGGGTGGCCAAGCCCACCGGTTCCCAGTATCTACGAACCCCCCTGAACAGTTGGGAGTCATTCCCGCTTAGCACCACCAGCGGGACCTGCTGAGAGAACGGATCTGGGACGCCCACGATTCTCCATGCCCTGCGCCAGACTTCCCAGCCCAGCACCAACAAGCTTCCCATCCCTGCCATTTTAGTTTTATGCAGCCACACTGTCTCTCTCAAAGTATGGGGCTATATCACCCCGCAAGAGCCTAGCTTCAGCCGAGTCCTCTGCGGACAACCACCTAGCCACATACAACAGCTTTCCCGCCAAATAATATAATTCAAAATTCGGCAGGTTTATGCCCCCCTTATCACATGTATTCTGTAGTTTCCACAGGGCCACCCTATTCCTGGAGTTGCCCCATAAGAAGCCCCTGCACATGCCATGAAGACTCACAAAAAATCGTCTGGGGATCAGGTACGGGACGTTCACAAAAAAGTCTGGGCAGGACCACCATTTTGAGTAGAGCTGCTCTTCCCATCATGGCTAGGGGTAATCGAGACCAGAACACCATGCTATTCTTGATTCCCGCAATTGCTTTTTCTGTGTTGTTTTTGTGCTCTGTCTCTATGCTATGGTAGATGTTTACGCCCAGGTACCTGAATGTCACAGGCTGCCAGGGTATTTGCAGGATGGGTAGACTCTCCAATGGGGTGTTCTTATATCTTCCTAAGGGGAACAAACTGGACTTCCCGGGGTTCACCGAAATGCCAGAGAGGGTGGCATAACGATCCATCACTTCCAGCACATATTGCAGGTAGCTGAAAACATGGTTAATCATTACTGAACAGAGAGCAGAAGTTAGAATCAAGATGGAGGATATTTTCCCAAATGGCGTTTGATGTCAATTCTAATTAACTGCAGGTTTTAATACAAATGCGAAATGGCTTAGGACAATATTCATAATCGGACGATATTTATGCGAATATGGTTTAACAAGGATGCCTGGGAGAGGCTATCAAATTTGATTACACAGTCAGAACTACTAGGGCGCACTCAGAGGGGGTTAAGCCAAGTAGATTATTATCGTGGCTGTGCAAGAGAGAACACCCGAGACACTTAACCACAGAACTTACAGAAGATGAGGGCAATTCACACAAGTCACAACAGGCAATTAATGTTACCTTTGCCGAAATCTATTCCCATCTATATAGTCTTGAAAAATTGATACCCCAAGAGGACATATTGGGCACTCTAGAAGAAATAGGATTACCTAAATTGGGTAAAGCACACTGTGACGCATTAGAACAAGACATATCAACTGAAGAAATAGGCGAGGCAATTACGTCACTGGCTACAAGCAAGACTCCTTGGAGCAATAGTCTCCCCCAGAGTTTTACAAAGCATACGCGTCGGTTTTGACCCCAGTGTTATGAGGTCTTTAAAGAGGCCTATGAAAAAGGGGTGCTTCTGACCAGTATGAGAGAAACCCTAGTGATTCTGATCCCAAAGCCAGGGACAAATGCGATTCATATAGGTCACTGGCAATGTTAAATTATGACATAAAGATATTAACGACCATTTTGGCTAAGCGGCTCTCCAGGTTGATTGGTGATCTGATACACAGGGACCAAAGTGGCTTCATACCCGGTCGCAACACAGCCATGAACTTGCACCGACTACAGCAAGTTATAGCACAAACGGCTGACTCACAGGCAAAATATGCAACAATCTTGCTAGACGCGGTAAAAGCGTTTGATTCATTGTACTGGAGTGGCTGATTGCAGTATTGAGAGAGTTTGGGTTTGGTGAATAGTTCATTAAATGGATAAAGGTACTATACACTGCACCGGGGCGAGGGCTAAATCCGGGAGGTTGTTGTCGGCCTGGGATATACAAAGGGGTACCAGGCAGGGATGCCCGCTGTCACCTATGCTATATGTGCTCGGGCTACAGCCGTTAGCAATCTATCTTCGAAAAAAGATCCCAGAAGCAGGTATATGGGTCGGAGGAGTTGGCCATTTGATATGGCTCTATGCAGATGATGTATTATTGTACCTGAAGGACCCACACCACAATGTACCATTGATACTGGAGGTGCTAGATAATTACGCAAAGGTATCTGGAATCTTCTTCAGTAGAACAAAGTCTTGTATATTTCCGCTGGCAGGCCTGAAAGGGAGGAGTGTGGACGAACTACCAAAAATGGGACTCCAGAGACAGCTCGAATCATTTAGATACCTAGGGGTGAACATAGGACACACACCAGAGAAAATGCATGAGGATAACACGGCAGCTGTAGTGAAGGGTTTAAGAAAGTCTGTGACGTTCTGGTCTAAGCTACCGTTATCTTTGATGGGCAGGGTTGCTATTACCAAAATGATAACTTTGCCAAGATTCCTGTATTACTTTAATAATGTTCACTACTATATCAAAGCCCCCTTCTTCTGCTTATTAGAAGTGCTGTTGCCGGAATTCCTATGGGGTGCGGCCCGCCATAAACTAGCACTTGCAACACTTTGCCTACCTTAAAGGGAGGGGGTGGGGGTGCAACCTCCGGATTTGGAGAAATATTATTTGGCAGCGCAGCTTAGGGTTTTAGATGTCTCTCAGATGAAGCCACATCAGAAACAGTATTACTACAGCGTCTAGTGGCACTGGCACGACTGAAAGAAATACCCTGGGTACCACTGGGTTGCTTGGGTGATATGCCGATGATTGTGACACTGGGGTGGCGGGTGTGGCATAGGACCTTGACGCTGTTGAGGTTAAAGCACCCCTACTCACCTGAAAATCCAATTTCAGCAGATGTCTGCAAAGACAAAATTGATCTAGCAGTGGTAAGACACTGGGAGAGATGGGGTTCTCTACACCTGGGGGCGATATGTATGAGGAGGATGTTTTCAGGGAGTTTGGATCTTTGCTTGAGAAGGAAGGGATGCCTACAGGGCAATTTCTGTGGTACCAGAGGGTTCTGAAGGCGGCAAGAGGGAGATGGACGGATTGGCCTGGAGAGCCGGCAAATAACCCTTAATGACTCTAATGCACAGCCTAACTGATGGCTGTACCCCGGTGTCCAGATTATACGGGCTACTGAAAGACAGACCCAACCCTAAGAGCGTGGTACTGAAAGAACGTTGCGAGGCGGACCTGCCGGGAGATATAACCGAGAGTGGGAACGTATATTGTTCTACCACCGGGAAGTGTCCCGCTTTAGACTGATCCAACTGAATATACTGTTCACCTACATGACACCACACAAGATAGCCGAATTCAACAGCAACACACAACCATTGTGCCCCTAGTGCAGCGCAGAGGGAGCGGGGCTAATACACATGTCCGGAGAAGCCCGGCGCGGTGACAAGGGCAACGTGCTTGGACTGTTGTGAGACTGTGGAGCTGGGCTGTATCAACATTGAGAGACCCTGTGGAGAGAGCTAGAATAGCTCTTAATTACAGAACTGCAAAGGATTGTGGCAACTGGAACACCTCTGAACAGGGCCCTGTCTCTTTAATCAAAGTCCTTTCTATCTTCGGTTAACGTACCACGTGACACATCATGTGATCAGGAAGTGCGTTACAAAAGCAAGGGCACGTCACCCTTGCGGCGAGAAGCCCGGCGTGGTGACAAGGGCGACGTGCTTGCACTGTTGTGAGACTGTGGAGCTGGGCTGTATCAACATTGAGAGACCCTGTGGAGAGAGCTAGAATAGCTCTTAATTACAGAACTGCAAAGGATTGTGGCAACTGGAACACCTCTGAACAGGGCCCTGTCTCTTTAATCAAAGTCCTTTCTATCTTCGGTTAACGTACCACGTGACACATCATGTGATCAGGAAGTGTGTTACAAAAGCAAGGGCACGTCACCCTTGCGGCGAGAAGCCCGGCGTGGTGACAAGGGCGACGTGCTTGGACTGTTGTGAGACTGTGGAGCTGGGCTGTATCAACATTGAGAGACCCTGTGGAGAGAGCTAGAATAGCTCTTAATTACAGAACTGCAAAGGATTGTGGCAACTGGAACACCTCTGAACAGGGCCCTGTCTCTTTAATAAAAATCCTTTCTATCTTCGGTTAACGTACCACGTGACACATCATGTGATCGGGAAGTGCGTTACAAAAGCAAGGGCACGTCACCCTTGCGGCGAGAAGCCCGGCGTGGTGACAAGGGCGACGTGCTTGGACTGTTGTGAGACTGTGGAGCTGGGCTGTATCAACATTGAGAGACCCTGTGGAGAGAGCTAGAATAGCTCTTAATTACAGAACTGCAAAGGATTGTGGCAACTGGAACACCTCTGAACAGGGCCCTGTCTCTTTAATCAAAGTCCTTTCTATCTTCGGTTAACGTACCACGTGACACATCATGTGATCGGGAAGTGCGTTACAAAAGCAAGGGCACGTCACCCTTGCGGCGAGAAGCCCGGCGTGGTGACAAGGGCGACGTGCTTGGACTGTTGTGAGACTGTGGAGCTGGGCTGTATCAACATTGAGAGACCCTGTGGAGAGAGCTAGAATAGCTCTTAATTACAGAACTGCAAAGGATTGTGGCAACTGGAACACCTCTGAACAGGGCCCTGTCTCTTTAATCAAAGTCCTTTCTATCTTCGGTTAACGTACCACGTGACACATCATGTGATCAGGAAGTGCGTTACAAAAGCAAGGGCACGTCACCCTTGCGGCGAGAAGCCCGGCGTGGTGACAAGGGCGACGTGCTTGGACTGTTGTGAGACTGTGGAGCTGGGCTGTATCAACATTGAGAGACCCTGTGGAGAGAGCTAGAATAGCTCTTAATTACAGAACTGCAAAGGATTGTGGCAACTGGAACACCTCTGAACAGGGCCCTGTCTCTTTAATCAAAGTCCTTTCTATCTTCGGTTAACATACCACGTGACACATCATGTGATCAGGAAGTGCGTTACAAAAGCAAGGGCACGTCACCCTTGCGGCGAGAAGCCCGGCGTGGTGACAAGGGCGACGTGCTTGGACTGTTGTGAGACTGTTTGGAGCTGGGAGGAGCTGTAAAGCTGACCTGGTATCCACGGGGACGTCACTCAGCCTGGTCTGACCTCTTACGACCTCTAACCCTTCCCTGGAGTCTACTCGACTGGAGACTGAGCCTGAAACACAGGTTTGGTAGAGTTTAGCTCTCAATTGTCTCTGCGTGCTTGAACCCCTTTCCTCCCCGGGGTCCAACCCTTCCCCTTTGTCCACAGCTCACCTTATTTTCTTAAGTGGTGTGCACTCCGTCCTGCTTTCTGCGCTGGGGCACGTTGATTGACGCGGGCTCGTTGCTGCCTAGTTGCTTCACTGGCGAGAGTCTGACCGGTAAGTATAATGAGTCTTATAAACAGTTCTCTAAGCTTTGTTCCTTTCCTTTAGATGATGGTCGATGTCCGGGGATGGCCCTTTCGTATCTGTGTTGAACTGAGTTTGTATTTTCTGTGTCTTTTAGGTGCCGCAACATTTTCAGTGCGGATGCCAGTTAAGAAGAAGAAATGCAGTGAGTAAGCGCGGATGCGGTGCCTCTAAATGTTTCCACGCTAACCTGGTGTGTCTTTTCCCTCTTGTAGATGGATGAGAAGTTCTGGAGATAAAGTTCGTCCAGAGCGGCTGGGATTCATGGTAGCGTTTGTATCTCGTACAGTCTTTAAAGTAAGCAAAGATTTGCAGAATGCTTACTAATGCCTTTTTTTCTGTTCTTTTCCCTTTCCTTAGGAAGCGGCATGCCTGAATGAGAATGACAGCGCCGAAGATGTCCGCAGAACAGAAGGAGTGATGGAAGATGGGCTGAAGCTCCGCAAGGTAAGGCTGTTCCTAACGGTGTTCTTGTTCTTGCAGGAGCTGAGCGCAGAAGAGAGATGCAGGCCCTCCGGAGACGGATCCGAACACGGTGAGTGTCATGCTGCAGGTGCAGAAAGCCAAAGCATGTTTCTCAGCCTGGCCATGGCTTAAATAGTCTCTGGGTATCCCAGGTGTCTCTGGGCTGAACCACACCCAAAAGGCTAGACTACATATGCAGTTCTAGGAACCAAAATATGTGGGGGCATCCATCTTGTCCCCATCTATGCACTACAAGTCCAATGCTCATTGTTATCCTATGGGAGTGAGTGAGTCTGGTGCCACAAGCGCCAAGTCTGACTCCAAGTGGCTCTTTGGAGAGATGGAGGGGCCCTTAAGGGCCATGTCGGTGATCGTGGCCTGGCTCCAGCCGGATGTCTTGGAGGGCTGGGGACGCGAGGGGCAGGAATCATGACATGAGCCTTAAGGGAAGTCATACCCACGTTCTGCTGGAGTGCAGGATTGGAATTGTGCCATCACAGGCATACGGCTGGGTCCATCAGCAGCAGCAGAAACACCCCAGGAGACTGACGGGAGCATATATAAGGTACTTACTCTGGTAATAGGGTGCTGCAATAACAAAAAAAAACTGGGCTTGTCCCGCTGTTGCATTGTAAGTGCTACCGCAAGACCACAGCGAGCTAGAGATAATCTGTCCAGGTGTGTACACTGGGTAAAGGCTGCTGCTACTATTGACTGCAACTAGGACTTTTATAGAGAAACAATAATAAGAAAAATGAAGTTGCACAGTAAGGTTCATCAGGATGACCATAGATGACCAGAATGCGATGGATCATACTCAGAGGAGATAGAAATTCAAGACTTACAATCTACACCATGAAGTGCTCCCACCCCAATAATGGCACCAGCCATAATAGCAATAGCGCAGGGGCACACAGGCAATCGGCTGTAAAGAGCAAAACATCCGATATTGTACATCTCTGGAAGCGTGGTCTGGAATTCACCACCACAACAAAAAAATCCAAAAGAAAATAGAAGATCATTTGGGTGGGAAAAAACGAACGAAAAGTCTAAATGAGCTCCAAAGTAAGATCTGAGAAATACCAAATAATTAAGAACAAGAGTCTTTATTTAACCACGATCCTCCATCTTTAGTGGTCATACAAAAAGACAATTCCACTGAAAGTGATATAGTGGACATAAAAATGGAGGAAGCTTTCGGTGTGGTGACACCTACACAAGTACAAAATATTGGAAATCACCGGGGCGTGGCCTGGTGGCCATGTGAGCAGACGTGCTTGTGGTGAAGCTCCCGATGATCCGGCATGAATCCTATGAAAAAAGTGCAGATGCACAAGCCCTTCAAAGAATATTAAAGCAGGTGCAGGTGTATGAAAACACAGGGCACTGATGCAGACGGACTGGAGCACTCATGCTGCAAGGAGTTGGCAGATAAGAGGGAGCGAAGTTCCCGAGAATTGGAGCCCCGTGAAGACAAGATGGCGGAGGCCCTGGGCAGCTGGGAGACAAAGGAATCAGTGTGCGGACCGGCGACTGTACCCAGGGCATGAGCCAGCGCGGAGCGGGCCGTGTACGTGTGCAGAAAGGCAGATCCAGTGGAGTGACACGGACGAGGGGATTGTGCCCCCAATAGCCACTTTGCAGACGAAACGAACAGACGGATAGGCAGCCAGCACTAGGACCGCGCATGTGGCGAGGCAGGAGCAGCTGAATCTCTTTGGCCGGGCGGTGGCAGTGCCTGGGCATTTTAGGGCTAGAAGATCATCCCAGCCTGACAGTGACTGGCCTGGGGAGCCGGCGACAGTGGTGCTGACCGGCGTTTGCGCATGCGGCACCCGGGAGGCGCCGTGTATGTGTGCACACGGGCTCCGAGTCCATGCAGGAAAGTGGGCATAGACGGCGGACCCGCACAGCTCGCACGTTGAGGCGGCCCAGGCATCCAGCATCTGCGCAAGACGGCGCCACGACCTCACCGATAGACGATCGCTGAGGGCTGCGACAGCTGCAGTCAGCTGGGAAGTGCCCAGCGGACAAAACTAAATACTGGCGGACTGGTCCCCTGCGGGGCGCGCTAGAGGAGGCAGATCAGGCACCTAGAGGGCAGGGGGAGAACCCGGAGCCGGTCACATCCCATTGCCCTCCCCTCCCGAGCCAACTTTTTGGGCTGGACTCAAGCACTCCATTACCTGGCGGGGGACAAGGCGAGGACAACGCACAGGAATTGGAAACGTGGCTCCCGAGCTCAGAACAGAGATCGGGAAAAAGGAACCGCCAGGAGCGAACACGCTGGGTCCCACAGTACGCCCTGGCAGAGCAGAGCAGGGCATGCAACGCTAGACGGATGACACAACGAAAAGGGTGGGGGGTGTGTCAAAATAGATGGTGATCCCCATCAATAGTGCCTGAACTGCCCAGCCGTTTAGTTGAGGAGAAGGTTGCTGACTGCAACACGAAGTTGGGTACACACAGGGATGAGCACCTTGGTGGCACACACATGAGAGGAACGGGCAGATACATGACGGACGCCAGTACCCCCGTGTGAACATACAATAGGAAGCTACTCGGGGGCTCTGATCCTCAAGTCGAAAGCAGGAGGAGAAAATCATTATAGCGTGGCAACTTAGGGCGGAGTCATAAGTGCGCCCACTGAAACGACTGTGTTGGCCGTTGCGAGTGTTCCGGTGTTGCCCCAACACCAGAGCAGGGATGAAAGGGCCAGCCTGCAATAGCCTGAGGAAACCCTCCTGGGTGTGCATAGCTGTACGCACTGAATGACGGTGACCTGGACGCTCTACACGGAACCCTGTCCAGCACATGTGTCCCGGTACTGCCCAGATAACAGGGCAGGAGGGGGTGAATGGACTTGTTGATGGCTTTTGATTTTCTCGGGCATGCCACGGAGGAATCTGACAGACCTCTCGAGGTGCTGAGGCCCCCATACTTGGGTAAGGCCTTGGGCATTGGAACGGAGTGTGCACCCTCCTCCCCCTATTTGTGGAGCATAAGAGGTGGGCGGACCCACAACATACGGCTGCTGCGTCATGTCTAATAAGCCTCTAAGACAAAGAGTGAAGCAACCTACGCTGGACGAATTTGCCAGGACACAGCCGGGCCCGGAAAGTGCCAGGAGCAAAGACAAGCCCCCCGCAGGTGGCATGGCCGCCGCGGGTACGAATCAAGAGGTTCTGGCTGCAATTGCGGACTTGAAAGCAGACTTGAAAGCGGCCTGGGAGGCCAAGCTCGAAATAGTTGTGGCTGAATTGAAAACAGTGTTGGACCTTAAGGTTGGTGAAGTGCAGGAGGAGGTGAATCTACTCCGACAGGATGTAAGGTCCCTGTCGGAACGCACAGAGAGCCTGGAGAAAGAAGGGAGTTCGAACACAGCGGACTGCGCCTCACACAAATCGGAACTGCATGCCCTGGTGCAAAGAGTGGGCAACCTGGAGAGTAGAGCGGAGGAAGCGGAAGGACGCGCCCGAAGGAACAACATCCGCATTGTGGGTATACCGGAGGGAACAGAGGGCCACAACCCCACGGAGTTTGTCGAAAACATGTTGCTACAAGAGATAACCGGAGGAGTTCTGTCTCAAGGATTTGCTGTGGAACGAGCGCACAGGGCCCTGACGAGGAGGCCGCCGCCAGGCAATCCGCCTAGGCCAGTCATCGCAAAGATCCTTAACTATCGGGACCGGGAAAGGGTTCTGGAACACATTCGCAAAGGTGGAACAATCAAGCGAGGGGAGGCACACATAACAGCCTACCCGGAATATACCCCGATGGTGCAGCGGAGCCGAATGAACTTCGGGGCTGTTAAGAGGAGACTGAGGGAGGCAGGCCATAAATACATGCTACTTTACCCGGCGAAATTGAAGGTTTTTCATAAAAACAGAACTTTATTTTTTGACACTCCGGAGGATGCCATCGGATGGCTTGATACGCAGGGTTGCCCCCAGGAGCCTGACATCCAGACGGAAGAAGGAGGCGGACGAGATAAGTAAAGTGTAATGGGAGCACAGAATGATGGTGCGGCTTCAGATTATGGGACTTGATTGTAGTCATTGATGTGGCCTGTCCGTAGACAGGACCAGAGTAGAATAGATAATGTATTGTGTGCACTGTGACTGTTGCTTTAGTAGGGAGCCTTGCAGGGCTAGTCCTCACACCCCCATTTAGTGTTAATAGTTAAGTGGCCATTAGGGTGACTTCACCCTACTGAGCTCTGAGCGTACCAGACAGAGCTAGATGTGGGGGTGCCTGAGATCCAGGGATGGAGCTGGGCAACAGTTGGGGAGGGAGTTGTTGGGGAAGGGATGGGCGGGGGGAGGAGAGGGAGGTGGGGTGTTCGATGTGTATATAGTTTTGGGGAGTTTCAGTTTAAACACGAGCCTACAGGGAACAGCCCTAGAATTGTATCTGTAATGCGCAGGCGGATGGGGTTGGCCGAGAGGGAGAGTGATGGGTACTGGCGAGCCATGGGGGATCTTAGAATAGTGACGTGGAATTTCAGGGGACTCAATAGTTATCTAAAACGAAATAAGGTCATGATCTATTCCAAAAGACAAAAGATAGATATTGCATTGTTACAAGAGACGCATTTGACACGGGAAAAACTGGAGCTGGTGGGGAGAAAGTGGAAAGGTACTGTAGTATGGTCTTCGTATTCGGCCTATGCTAGGGGTCTGCTGGTCTGGGTGGCGCCGCAAGTCCCATTCGAACTGATACAGGCAACGGTGGACACTGAGGGGCGTTTGGTCATAGTGAGAGGGTTGGTAGAGAATAAAGAGGTGTTCATTGTAAACACGTACGCCCCTAATCAAAACACGGCAGAGTACTTCCGGACTATGTGCACCAACCTGAGCTTGTGCATGGGGAGCGCAGTGATCTGGGGAGGGGGATTTCAATTGTGTGTTAAACCCCGAAGTAGACAGGTCGGATGACAAGATGGTCAGGCCGGCCCCAGCAGCTCGGGCATTGCAGTCATTGATAGACGACTTTGGATTGGTAGATGTGTGGAGAACGAAGCATCCTAATGAGGCAATATTCACATTACTCGGCCCCACAACAGCTGCACACTAGACTTGATTATGTCTTTGCCACATCAGATGTAATGATAGAGATCGTTCAGATAGAATATAAAGCGAGGGTCCTGTCGGATCACTCGCCCCTGGTGCTGGGGTGGCAATACTGCTGCCCTAGGGCACGGATTCCGACGTGGCGCCTCCTTGCGGAGGAGCTTAAAGATCCGGTTTTTCGGGAGGATATAAGAGATGAGATCATTAGCTATTTTGAGGTGAACACAGGCAGCGTTGACTCGGCGGGGACACTGTGGGAGGCCTTCAAGCTGGTGATGCGGGGTGTGGCCATCGCTAAATCGAAAGGCCTGCAGGATGGGGTCCTGGCTGATTTACAAAGGGTGGAAGGGGAATTGGAAAGAGAACTAAAAAGTGAAAGCATAGACACCGAGCTGGTGCTTAAACTACAGCAACAGTGCATGGAATACTGGGAAAGGCTCTGTAACCTTAATTACAAAAAGTACGTGGAGAGACAACATGCGGGTGGAGATAAAACAGGCTATCTCTTGGCGTGGCTATATAAGAGTGAAACCCCTAGGCCCCCGATTAGGACAATAACCAGAGAAGATGGGGTGGTGGCAGACACCCAAGAGGGAGTCAACAGGGAATTTGCGGATTATTATAGAGAACTATATGAGGATAGAGGAGGAGGCTGCCGCGATGAGATGCTAGAAACTCTGCAAGACATGGGATTGCCCAAGATAAGCGCAGAAGAAAGAGAAGAACTAGATGCACCAATTACTTTGGAGGAGTTGGAGGAGGTTGTTAGACAGCTGCCTACTAGTAAGACCCCAGGAGCGGATGGATTACCTAGTGAATTTTATAAAGCATATGGGGCGGAAGTGCTCCCCCAATGTTGGAAATGCTCAATGAGGCATTTGAAGTGGGACAGTTGCCGGAGTCGCTCAGAGAAGCGATCATAATACCGCTCCCTAAACCTGATAAACCTGGGCATAGCTGCGGATCGTACAGGCCGTTGTCGATGCTGAACCAGGACAGCAAGATATTAACGGCTGTCCTGGCGAATAGACTGCGGAGAGTAATTAGCAAGCTAATGCACCCGGACCAAACGGGCTATGTCCCGGACAGGAATATTACTCACAACCACAGGCGACTCCATCGGGTGATCGAATGGGGCTGTGACAATGAAGGAGAGATGGCAATCGTGTCTTTGGATGCGGTAAAAGCTTTCGACTCGGTCAGATGGTCGTGGCTGCTGGCGGCCTTGGGAGAGTATGGAATGGGGCTGGGGTACATTAGGTGGGCGGAGATGCTGTATAGTGAGCCACTAGCCAGGGTGCGAACAGGAACAGTGATATCTGAGAGATGGCAACTCAGCAGAGGCACGAGACAGGGGTGCCCCTGGTCCCCGATGTTGTACATCCTGACTCTGGAGCCCCTGGCACTATACCTGAGGCAACAATACGATGAGATAGGTATTGAGGTTGGGGGGGGAACGGCACCTGATATCCCTATATGCGGATGATTTGTTGTTATACTTGAGATACCCGGAAGAAAATCTTCAATATATTCTGGAGGTGATGGAAAGGTATGTGAGGTTGTCCGGTATAGCAGTGAATCCCCAAAAATCTAGCATTTTCCCGCTGGGCAGTTACAAGGGGATCCCTGTAGAAAGGTTGCTGGTGTTGCAGGTGCCGTGGACTGTGAGCTCCTTCCGCTACCTTGGAATAGATGTGTGCCATACGGCGGAGGAGGAACACAGGTGTAACACCGAGATGGCCGTTGGGAAAATCTGCAAATGTATGAGGTTTTGGGAGAAATTGCCCTTAGCAATGATGGGGCGGGGAGCGATGCTTAAGATGGTGGTTCTACCCAGGCTCCTACACTACTTTAGCAATATCCCGCATATGATCCCCAAGAAGTTTTTTGTTCAACTAAATGGTATGTGTAGAGACATTCTGTGGCATGGTACCCGGAATAGAGTGGCGCTCTGGAAGTTGCAGAACTTTCACGAAAAAGGGGGTGTCAAGCTACCTAATTTTGAGGCCTATTATATAGCGAGTCAATTACAGTTTGTGGCCAAATGGCTTTCTGATGAAGCGACCCCTGAATTTAGATTGTTTGGGCAGGACTGTGCCCCGTTTTACCTGAAAGAAATTATCTGGTTGCCTGAGTCAGAAATAAGGGAGTGCCCGGGTATGATGAGGCTTGGGTGGAAAATGTGGCGACGAGCATGCATAATGATGGGGGAACCGCTCCCGTGTTCCCAGCAGTTACCTCTGGTTGCTTTGGCGGGAGGGGATGAGCAACTGAGGGCGATTATCAGAACCTATTGGGAGTCGGTTGGGCTAGTAACGTTGGGAGACATATGGCAGGAGCGGACCATCAAAGAGTTTGAGGGACTTGGAGAGGAGACGGGACTACATGGGGGTCAGTATGTTACGTATCACAGGTTGGTGCGGAAGATTCGGATAACGTCGCCTGAGACAGTGCTGGTGGAGGAACCGGACGCCATTATGGGGTTGATATATGACACAGCTGAAGGGGGGCATGAGATCTCTAGATTGTATGAGATGTTAATGGCTAAAGTTGGAAAGGAATTGATGCATTTGAGATTGGATTGGGAAACAGAGGTGGGAGCCCAAATGGAGGATGGGATGTGGGAGCGGGCCCTGGGATACCATAAGAAAGTATCTAGGAATGCCAGATTGCAGCAAATACAGCTGTACGTAACGCATAGAGCGTATATGACCCCGCTGAGGATATCTAAATTCAGGAATGCTGGGAGACAGGCGTGCCCTAAGTGCGATGAAGAGAATGCTGACATGACACACATGTTTTGGTCATGCACAGTGATCGATTTCTGGAGAGAAGTCGCACACAAGCTGGCAGAGAAAGGGGTCACGCTCGCTGTAGACACGGCCTGGGCCTGCCTGTTGGGAGGGTTTCCTAGGCCACGAAAACTGAAGCATGTTGAGAAACTGAAAGACTTTGCGTACGTGCTTGCAAAGCGAAGGATAGCTATGGGTTGGAAAAAGTGTCATAAGCCACGGGTGGAGGTGTGGTGGAAAGAATTACAGAAATGGTCAGAGGCTGAAACGGTGGTATGGCAGGAGGCAAGTAGCATGTCTTGGGAGGAAGAAGTGGGTACCCTGATGGCATGGAAAGCATTGATATCTGGACTATTTGGAACAATGCTAGATCCAGAGGAATCTGATGAAAATGACGCCCTGCCGTGTGTGACAGATACTGAGTGTGGAGTATAAACAGGCTCGTGATGGGGGGTCGGAACAGGGGGGCAGTGAACAAAGACTATTGATGTTAATGTAATGATTGTGGATTGCACTGCGTGTTTGGTTAGTATTGTTGGTTGTATTGAAAAAATAATAAAAATTATTTTAAAAAAAAGTTTTAAAAAAAATTTGGAAATTACCGGAATAATAAAACCATGGAAGTAAGTCAAGACTGTAAACAAACACCAGAGAAAGGGGACACAAAACAAGCAAGTGCTGTAACTCCCACAGCCCTAAATTTTGTACTAAATTCTCTGGTGACAGTTTTTGAGCATTTGAAATCTGAAGTACAACTGCAGGCTGGAACCTTGCTGGAGCTGGCCAGAGAGACAGCTTGCATAGAACCAACCATAGTGGGGCTAACCACACAAATTAATACAGTATTACACCATATCTGAAAGAGCTGAGGTTTGAGCTATCAAAACAAGGTCTGGACTTATAAGCAATTGAAAGGACCCTTGCAAATAACAAAGAAGAAGCTAAGCACAATTGTTTGCTTTTAGAAATTCGATCCCTAGTCAAGGGCCAGAAGATTAAAAAAAAAATTGGGCCCTAGAAGAATTTATAGTAGAAGAGAATGATAACAACTGTTTTGACGATACCCCCCATCGGAATCTGTTTTAGAAGAATTCAGAAGACTGGTGCACATTGTGGAAGAAATAGAGGATGGAACAACTGAGCCTCAATTAATTGAGCAAGGTGACTTGCCACAAAACCAGAATGTGTGGTCTCCAGAGTGAACAGAAGCCGGAAAACAACTTTCAAAGGGAAGGAGAAAAGCTAGGAAAAAAGAAGTCAAAAGGAAAAGCACAAGTGCATTTCCAATTAATCTTAGAAAAAAATCAAAAGAAAGGTCCATCAAACAAGCAAAAAGGGAACATTTTGATATGTGATGAGCAAACAAAAAGTAAAGAGAATACAATTGTAATACAGGAAGATTCACAAGAAAATGAACAGAGTGATAAAAGGTCCTACTTAACTAACGAGAGAACAAGAGGAGTTACAAAAAAACCCGGAAAACTCACATTAGTTGAGGCAGAAAAAAGAAAAGTAGGAAAAAAGGTCGTAGCTTTGGACCATACCAAGGGAGCATCAGACTATTCAGAGAAAAATAGCGTAAATGTGGGGCTTCAAACAGACCCACTAAGGAACCATACAGGAGACCTTCAGAACATGGGGCCAGAGGCTAATGGCCCCATAAGCCCTCTCGAGAAAATAGAAGAACACAGAGGGAAGAACATCACTAAGAGTTGTCCCTCATTAAAGGGACCCCCGTTGGCCCCAACATTTCTGAAGATGAGAATATATGCACACTTAAAAAAAATATTTCCCCTGCAGTGGAACCAACCCGAAAAATCGCACTGATTGTTTTTATTTATTTTTATTTTATTTATTTGCAACGATCTTCACATGGAAATACAATTACTCCTATGTTGACTGAAAGTAAAAAATTGACAAGATAAAACAAAGGAAATAGGAGGTGAACACAAAGAACAAGTAGAAGAGTGTCCACCGAGGGCTCCCCAAGGGGAGAACCCCCAGCGCCACCCTTCGGTGGGTAATTTTGAAGATCAAGAATATGCAATCCCAAAATTATGGCTTAAGGCAAAAATCAAAATCCTGCAACACACCTCGGTCTGCAGGGGGGCTATCCTGGGTTAATTTAACAAGATTCCAAACCTCTTCCTTTTCGGGTCAGGAAACATGGAATATGTAAAGTTCCCGAGTAGAAGTAATCCAAAATTGGTAGAGATGGGATTTATGTCAACAAAGGCATGGAAAGCAATATAAAATAACAAAAAAGAGCTCGAAAAAAATCAGTCTGGAGTTCTTTGAAAAATCACCAGGGGAAGAGAAAAATGAAAAAGAAAGCGAGAACTGTCTAAACAAAGGGCTAAATCCAAGAGCAACGGGAACACTAAATCAGAAAGTATGCTCGAACCCCCAGGGGAATAGTGGGGATCCCAAAGCTAGTACGTTAGCTGCACTCCCTGAGAACCTCACACAGGTACTGCAGAAATTTGGCTTGGGGCCACAGAGCCTTTGGGCAAGATGAAATAAATGTCACAAGCTGGAACACCCGTGGCCCAAATTCATTTACAGCAAATAGAAGGAAAAAAGTCCTCTTTAGTAATACCAATGTTATACTACTTCAGGAGACTTGGCATAAACATCCAATACAAATAGAAGGATTTACAATTTTTATAATACCAGCATCACAGAAAGCAAAGGGTCGGCCATCAGGAGGGCTACTACTTGGAGTCAATAACTTGTTAAGCAAAGATGTTACACTATTACATAGTGAAAAGGATGATATTCTTGCATGTAAAGTAGGAATACATTCAGCAGGGGGACAGTCTCAACTCATAATAGTGAATGGGTACTGGAATCAAGCGCAAATTGACCTCCACAATTTCCACCTGTTGCTATCCGCAGTATTGGAAAAGATAGCACTGTTCCATGGCAAAGCCAATGTGATTTTAGGAGGAGACTTGAATGCCCAATGTATATCAACGCAGGGCAACAAGAACAACTCAAAATGGGCAATAAAATCGAAGACTGGAATGCAATGGGTAAACTATCTGAACTCATGGGGACTCAAATTGCTAAATGGTTCTGTACATGGTGACAGTCCATCGAGACCAACCTGGTCACGTCGCAATTCCTTCTCCACACTGGACTACTTCTTTGTTTCTGAAGACATTCAAAAAAAGGACATATCTATGGAGTCCATCTGGGGGGAAGGGAGCGATCATGCTCGCATAGAAGTAAACATCTTCAACAAAGCACAATCGGAAAAGTATGCCCATGACCTGACCATGAGAAAAGGGAAAGTAACATTGGTACAATATAAGAGAGAGGGGAAGAAATTAAATGATAAACTTGACCAAATCTCCCTAAATGAACAAAAGGAAAATTGTAAATTGTACATTAAAAAATGTATTTAGGCTGTACACCCGCCAAGTGTAGGGGCACCCCGGAAAACAACCCATCATTAGCATTAATTTCATGAAGAAACAAGGGCATACAAAAAAAATTTAAGGAGAGAATGCAGATGGCTGAAAAAACTTATAACAAATCAAACAAAACTGCGAGGAGAGCTACAAAAGCTCACAAGAACTTATAAGCAGTGGTCACGAGCCAGAAGAATTCTGCGTCACCAACAAGATAATGAGCAGATGCTCAAAGCTTTATGTGAAAATAGCACACATAACATTTGGTCCATTATAAATAACTCGGGCAAGAAATTAAATAGTAACAGCACTCAATGTGACCTAGTCCCGAAAAGAGCTGGATAGACTATCCTACAAACATTTTTAAAAACACGTTAAAGACCTTGGGAGGAGGGAAGGAAGCTGCACAGTGGGAACTTAACTACGATAAAAAGTTAATAGAAGAACTAATCCTAAATGCTTCATCCTCGAAGGCAGCGGGCCCAAATGGGCTAACATATCAGGTTCTAAAACGCCAAAACCTTGGTGAACCTTCTATTCAAACTCTATAATGAAATACTAGAGAATCAAATGTTTCCTTCCTCATGGAAGCAAGCAGTCGTCATACAATTCTACAAGGAGGGCGTCCGGTCGCATCCAGATAACTACAGGCCAATTGCCCTCCTTGACATTGAAAGCAAAATATTTATGAAAATTATCTTGACAGAGTTAGAGGACTGTGCAAAGAAAACAAATGTCCTATCTAAATTTCAAACCGGTTTCAGAAGTGGTATGTCCACAACATTAAACGGCCTAACATTGAATCTCCTGGCAGAATATTCAAAAGAGTTTGGAGAGGGTCCTATATATGGAGCCTAGATAGACTTCTCCAGGGACTTTGACCTGGTTATAAGGGAACATCTGTGGGCTAAAATGAGAGACTGGGGAGTACCGAGAAGATTGTTGTCAATGTTAATTGAACTACATAAAGACACCTCACTGATGGTACGATTAGATGAGGCTGGTCACCTTACCAACTTAATTAATGTTGAACAAGGGTGCTTGGGAGCACCATTTTTCTTCAACCTGTATCTATCAGATCTAGGGCCCTTTCTGCAATCCTGGACAATGGCGAGCGTAAAACTAAATACAACCAAGGTTTATTGGCTCGCCTATGCAGACGACATAGTCCTGATTGACAGGGCAGCAGTAGGGCTGCAACACCTATTGAAAGGCCTAAGTGAATATACTAAAATAAATGGACTCCAAGTAAACCCAAAGAAATTGAAAATCTTAGTGTTGAAACACCCAAACAAGCATATTAATTATGGAAAATGGTTTTTTGAAGGTGAGGCAATCAGAAGAACAGAAGAGTTAGTATATTTGGGTTATGTGGTTCATGCTTTTCCATCAATCAGCAAAGTGGAAGAAGAAATAAGGTTAAAGGTTGAGAGAGCGGTGCCACAGATGAAAAAGATTCTTCATGAACTCTGCAAATTCTCCATTATACCGTTGTTAAAGTTCTACGTCGCAAAAATAATAAGAGTTATATTATATGGCCTGGAGTCCAAACCAACACTTTGGGATCTAGATTGGCAAGACGTGGAAGGACAGATATGGAAAAGATCGTTAGGTTTGCCAAATTGCCTTCCCATGTCTGTTCTAAGTTTCGAACTCGGGCTAAAGTCTCTGGAGCAACAAGTAGACTGGAGACTGCTTTCACTTGACAGACTGATAGTAGAACCACAAAAAAACTCACTATATGAGGACATAAAACTGCAGCTGCAAACGGGCAAGTCAAAGATACTTAAACACCTGGAAGCAAAAGCTATTAGAATTCTGATTGAGGCCGATTCATCGGTGGAAGTTTTGAAGGCAAACCCCCTGAAGGCAAAGAATGAAACTGAATTGAGGGACTGGATCAGAACAGGGGCGAAAATGTGGTATTCAAAACCAAAGAACAGCTTCCTAATAGTGGATAAAAAATGGGGACAGTTGCCAAAGTACTTATAAAAACATCCGAATTGGGAATCACAAAATATATTTCTCAGGGCGCGCTTAAATCTAATCCACACAGGAGAAATCTTAAATATTAGAGGACAAAATCACAATGCTATCATTTTGTGTGATATCTGCACAGATCCAAATAAGCAAAACCTACAGCATTTGCTTTGAGACTGTGAGGGGACCTGGGATATCAGAACAACCTATTTCTCTAAGTTTGTAGACAAAGAGGAATGGCTGTTTTCTGAACATTTCTGGAACCTACTGATTTCGGGGCATAACACAGCCCTAACACTAGCAGTGGGCCAGGTCGTAACAAAGATTGGACTGCTACCTATGGAAAATTGGCAGAATGTAGACACTATTCTTAACTAGAATCAGGTGTAACGCGGGAGTGTCAACGATTGTGTGCTACCTAAGACCACTACACCTTCTTTCTGAATATTTAAGTTCCATAGAGGAAAGCTAAGAGCTGGAGGGCTTGACCAAAAGGGCATGGCCTGGTTGTTTAAATATGTATTCCTTTTTTTTTACCTTTATGAATTTAGCTCTCTATTCGATTTTATGGCATGTAAAAGCAATTATGCTTTATTATATATCTTAATGTTGGAATACTGCTTTGTAAAGGTCAGATTTGATCAAAACAAATAAATAAATAAAAAAAACATGTTCTGGGGATGCACACACACACAATGGTTCTGGGGGCTAATAGAACAGAGCTGGGATGGTACGATATGACTGGACTCCGAAAGAATGTCTGCTGGGTGCATACCCTAGAGATAAAAAATCCATACATGTAGTAAAATCCATGGACATGGCATGCATACTGGCCAAAAGATCCATAGTGAAGGCTTGGAAATCAACCAGGGGCCCGCACTACGCACACTGGCATACAGAATTCAAAGGCTAGGCAGAAGCTGAGACCAGAGTGTGGGGTGGGGTGGGGTGGTTACTAGATCAGAGTTGAACACCAGTGGTACTAATGAAGCTTGGAAAACGCTGGTTTGGGACATGTTCCATCCCTCAGATGGCAAACCCCCATGAATGTCTACATGCTAGTAATAAGCCAACGGACAACTGATGTAAATAAAGTATAACATGGCAATGGTGCCAATCCAGATGTGAATCCCTCCCAAAACACAACAGATGATAACACATGGTATCCTAACCATCTGCAAAGAGCAATAAGTCATATTGCCTAATAAGTGAGGAAAGTGTATGGTTATTGTTGTTACCTTGTTGTTAATAATGTATAAAGGCATGTACATGCAGCCTATACTACAAAAAATGAAACGTTTCGATACATGTATAAATGCTTACATTCAAATGCCAATAAAAAACATTTAAAAATAAATGAGTGCACTTTGGAGTCACTGGTTTACAGATCATAAAGAGCCTTAGTTCTTCTTTCATTAGAGCAAATGTGGGCCTCAGGTAAATCAGGCGAGAGGCCCTGGCTGGGGCCTTCAGCCCCAGGTAGCTCCAGCTCTCCACTGGGGCTCCACTCTCACCAACATTCCACATGCTATTGTTACGGATATTTATGCGGCAACTATCGATGAGGGAATTGCTTTCCCTTTCCAATCAAAAGCGCCACACCAATATTCCTTTTGTGCAATTCAGTCTAGACCTGTCTGTGACTCGTACAGAACCACATAGATCCCTCACCCGTTAGCAATAGGTAAGACTATATATTTATTAATGAATAGGAAAATTAATGTTTGTACACAATCACAAATCACGCCACCTCACTCTGTGGCCCAAATGCTTTTCTTTCCTAACACTTCCCTTTTCACGAATTGAAAACACTAGTTGGTTTAAGATAACACTTATCACAGACTGTTTATCCCCTCGATATGTACAGTCAAAATACTTTGCGTGGGGTTTACTTTTAATAACGTGGCACCGTGAAACATGACTGGATCTTACACCTAGCAATGCACGTTACATGAAGTTTGCTTTAAATAATATGCAACGCTGTTCAATTTGAAAAAGCAATTTCACATAGACAGGCTCTCTCTGTATTTTTAATCTCCTTCGCACTTTGAAATGCTAGCAGTGTTGGAGCACAACAGACCCTGGAGAAAACTAATTAAGAAATCACCACAAAAGGAATCCATTGCAATACCAGCAAGAACACAGCCACAAGGCAAAAAAGCCCCCAAGAATAACTAACACAGGAGGGTTTACACCCCTGTATCCCCCCAAAAACTCAAGGTCACGGGAAGCCACTCGCAACCGTGAATCTACCAATCAGAAAAAAAAGCAAAAAAGACTAAACCATGCCACATCAAAGAATCGACCGATGTGGGAGAACATAACAAGAGAGGATATCCATACGGGAACCACAGCTGACTCCTAGAGCGACACACTGGAGAACATCATCAGAACGCACAGCTGCAACCCCCACAGGAAGAACTCCCTCACCCCCCAACCCCCGAGAACAAGACCAAAATGACTCTACCTCACACCATACCTGGCAACAAACGGATCAACAAAACAGATGCTTGTACATGACATCAGGATAACAAGCCCCCATAGGAAAAAGACAAGCAACTAGAAGAATGAGAAGCTGCACCCTCACTCCATACATCACCAAAACCCAAGAGAACCACCAACACCATCCTGGATCAAAAGGGGAGCCTGAAATGGCCATGAACCCGATTAAAAACCTAACCAACTTGTTCAACGATGAAACAATAATAACCAAACACTCTGAACAAACCAAAGATAATGAAAACCACCAACAAAACCACCCAAAGATGCAAACCAGAACCAATCAATCTACTACAAGGAGAAAACTACACTGCAACCTAATAAACCCCAAATCCATGTCCAAACACGCAACCGAAATCTAAGACCTACTCTGCGACAGGGGAATTGACATCCTATTCATCACAGAAAACTGTCTTTCCACACCGCTGCCTACCTGACAACTTCAAATGCAAGCAGGCGAACAGAAGTCTACAAAGGAAATCTAAAAATCAAGACATCAGAGCCTTTAAACATCCAGAACTGTGAATCCTTCCCTCATCCCCCACCTTACAACGGGACCACAATGAAACCTCACATTCATACTGGTCCAAAAGCCTCCAACCTACGACTGAAGGCAACCTTCAGACACCTTCATAGAAGCAGTCACTAATCTAGCCATCAAACATGACCATATGATCATTCTCGGGAACTTCAAAATATGGTTCGAAGAAGAGAACTTCATATCGCCGCCGAAACCTTTACCAAACCCCTTGAGGCCATGAATCTTCAACAGATGGTGAAAGGAGCGACCCACACAGCAGCACACACCTTGGACGAAATCTTTGGCAAATAAAACATGATCACGACAGCACCGGCCAACCAAATTCTATGTAGTGACCACCTCATCATCCCTTTGTGATCCAAACACCATCAGACCCATCTAAATATCCACTAGAATACCCACCAATTTGGAAAATAAACTGGAAAACCATCAGAAAGAGTGACCTAGAAGAACAACTAGAAGCGACAAAGTCAAGGGAAATATTATTGGATTCATAGACGGAAAAGCAAACCTCATTCAGAAATGGATTGCAGAAACACTTGATACTATCTGCCCAGAAAAACACCTCACCCCATCAAGAAAGAAAGCAGTAGCTCAATGGTTTACCCCCCACGTAAAAGCAATGAAAAGAACTAACTGTAAACCAGAGCATGATTGGAGGAAAAACTATGACCGAGACAAAAGAGTAAAATACTGAATACAAATTAGATCATACAAATCTGAAATTCTCAAAGAAAAAAAGCACTATGGTGAGCGAATCGGGAAAACCACAAACCCTCAAAGATAGTTATTCAACATCATAAATGAGATAAGAAATCCACCCGGATGCAACAACTCACCAGTGTCCTCCCAAAAACTATGCAATGATCTCGCAGATCACTTCAAGAACAAAATCGCCAACATTCACTGAGTCATACAAAGCAAACCAATCGAACAAACAATCCCCCAGCCACCACCAACCACTAGACCACCAAGCAAAATGTGCTGCTTCCAACAGATGTCAATAGAAAAACTACTAAGCCTGGTTAAAAACAGTAACAAGGCAGGTTACCCAATGGACCCCTGCCCTCCAGACATCTATAAATACATCCTCGCACAGGACACAGCATCGGAATACTACCTAAACCTCTCAATCAATCACTAACGACAGGGAGAGTTCCAAGAGCATTCAAAACGGCCTACATCAAAACTCTGCTCAAGGACATAACGGGAGACCTGGAAACCTCACAAACTATAGACCGATCTCAATCGTCCCATACCCAGCAAAACTATTAGAAACCTAAGTTTATGAACAACTACTGGAGCACGTCGAAAAAAAAACATCTACTGTTCCAGGCGCAAGTAGGCTTCAGACATTGAAAGGAACAGAGACAGCTCTAGTCTCAATATGGGATGTTCTAAAGATGAATGCAGCACCAATTCAGCACTGATATTACTGCATCTATCGGCGGCCTTTGACACAGTCAACCACAATGTCCTAATAAAAAGACTGGAAGATATAGGACTATGACTAGTGCTTCTCTGGATCAGATCCTTCCTCTCTGAAAGAACAGAAACAGTTTGGTTAAAACCTTTTGAATCCACACCACGAGACACCACCAGCGGAGTAGCCCAAAGCTCATTATCACCACTACTCTTCAATATCTACATGACTCAGTCCATGTTTTTTGATGAAGTTGATTAACTAACATGTTATGACTATGCAGATGATACACAAATCATCCTCAAATACAGCAACACACAAGAAGAGAAGGCACCCCAAAAATGGTGTCTCAAGGAGATTTACCAGTGGGTGAACATCAACGAATTTAAGATTAACCCAGACAAAACCGAAATTATGATCACACCTGAAGGCAGAGGAAACAATGAGCGGATCCCATGGCCAATAGAACTGGGAAACCCACCAACACCAACTGCAGCAGTAAAAACCCTTGGAATCAGAGGTGGACAGAATCAGCCAAACCGGCTGGTGCCCCCCCCGCTCGAAAGAGCGACGTTTGGGGACCCCTGTGGGGGTGAGATCGAGCGCCGCGGCCAGCAAGGGGGAAAGGGCTGGAGAGCTTCACGGCCGTGACACCACTAGTGGAGCCGCGGCCTGCCGGAGCCTGTGGAGCGTGCGGGGGAACCCTGGCCCCTCAGCCAGCTCACCGCACACGTCGGAGCGGGGCCGGCAAGCAGTCAACAGCACCGGTGAGCCCAGAGCGGGCCCTCCGAACGGGATGCAGGCCCCCCCCCACCCGAGCGGGAGAAAGTTGTCCTGGGAGCGCAGGCCGGCGGTCGGCACCACCGCGGGGCCTAGGGGCCGCCTCCCTAGGCATTGGAACAGTGGGATCCGGTTAACATCGCCCCTCGGCTCCCGTGACGGACGCGGGACGGCAACTTTGCTGGCCAGGAGGCAGAAGCCGGCCGTGAAAGGCGTCGGCGCAGCCCAGGGTGGCCGCCGTCCCCGCCCCAGACGGCCCTGATCCTGCCCTGGAGCTCCCCCACAAAAGAAGATCACACGGACCATCGGGGGCCCCGCGGAGCGGACGGCTCCCCGCCACGGAGTCTGACTGGGAGGGGGCGCCCCCACCCCCTCCCCCGAAAGGCCCAGGAGAACACAAGGCCTGCACAAACTATACAGACAGACAGAGGGGCAGTGGCATATTACCCAGAAAAGTAGATGGTGGCCCCTGGGTTCACTCCCAGGGCGTGTGCCCGCCTAGAGTCTACCAGGAGTGAGCGGCAGGTGGGGACTCGCCTAAAACAACAATATTATTGCTATCCCTAACCACCTTCCCCATTGGCACAGCGGAGCAGTACACCTAAAGACGTACACCCCGGGAACTGGCCTGGTGTGTTTGCCGCCCGATCCCCGAACCAGCTTGGCAAAAGTCAAAAACAAATACAGATGGACTTGTGATTGTAGAGGGCGTTGGTTACCGCCGGATTCACTGCACTGTGAAATAGTGTATTGGGGAGAGTAGCACACATTCCCGGCACACTCTGCAGCGTGGGCGGGACGACACCCACTAAGAATCACTGTCAATCTGCGTCATCTGCTTGCATTGACATTTAGTAAGTGCACTCGAGAACAATTGTGCATTGCAGGCAGTATGCAGCTTTAACAGGCAGCTCGAACCGAATGGCATACAGTGATAGTCTCACGGCCTAACAATTTATTACAAGGCTCTGGCGAGTGATGGTTAAGGTCTGCTGGAGGAGGAAATGCTAACAGTCGCACTGATGTTCTTGGTGCCGAATTCTGAGACTGGAATAATTCGGGAGATTCCATGAATATTTTCACGTGCACACGGATGGCCTGAAGCTGAGACAGAAGGCCATCAGGGGACACACATAAAGTAGGAGTTGTCCGCTCATCCACGATAATAAGCCTGGTTAACCTCCGGCTGCCAAGACACAGCTAGGGCAACGCAAAAAATTAAAACCCGTGAGCAATGGGTCTGAGGACGTGCCCGATGCATGGCAGAGTCCACTGCCTGGAGAAGTGAGGAGCCCACCCAGGTGGTGGATTGGGCCCGAGAACTGTGACAGCCTGCGACGGACATACAATAGCCGATTACCCGAGCCAAACCTAAAAGAACATTGGCAACAATAGCAACATATACTCCACACTGGGAATAAAGGGCAAATTAAGAAGTGCTGGTGGCAAAAGCGACAAACACACGCAGAATCACCATCCCCTCCACCGGGGCCGACACCTGCAGCAAAGGATCTCCCAACTAGCATAATGGTAACAGTCAAAGAGGAACTCTTAAACTTCTTGAAAGGAATGGAGGCCAGAATGACCAAAGCTTTCCAGAGTCAAATGGAACAATTAAGGGAGGACCTGAAATCATCCCTCCAGGAGGTCAATAAAGAAATGGCGGAGATGGGTGAAAGAGTGGACATAGTCGAAAGGGGCCTCTCGAATATCACGGAAGAAACAAACCAAAATAGCCTGCTACTGGACCAGTTGGCGACTGCAACAAACAACCTAGAACTCCAAGCGGAGGATCTGGAAAATCGCTCAAGGAGATCCAATATCAGGGTCAAGGGCCTGGTGGAATCGGTGCAGGACAAGGATCTAAAAGATACCATGCAACTCTGCTTCAGCAGCCTGTTAGCAGATGTCCAACCGGAGTCGATCGGCTTCGACAGGATACACGGCGTGGGCCCAATACGCAATGAACCGGGGTCGAGACCTAGAGATGTCCTGATAGCAATGACATCTTATGGTCTAAAAGAGGAGGTGCTACACGCGGCAAGAACAAACGGAGACCTTACGATTAATGGGTCCCGTATACAGTTGTACCAGGACCTTGCCCTGATTACTCTCCACAAAAAAAGGCTAATGCAACCTGTTACAAAGGCCCTTCAAACACAGCGAATCCGATATAGATGGATGTACCCATCTGGCCTGTCGTTTACATGGGAAGGAAAACAGAGGAGAATCGAGAACTGCGCAGAGGGCCTGGCTTTGCTGCACCTGGAGGATGAGTAACCAGAGGCGCCCATACGCCCACGCCCAAACATGAATGGCCCGTCTAGCAAACCATGGGAATGGTCAACGGAGAGAAAGCAAAGACGAGGGAGGAAAGGAAGACCCGGAAGCTCACAGCCGGTTCATGACCGGGAACGGAGAGGCCCAACAGTTCCGAACTCGGCCCATCACACGGATAACGAGTGAAGTGCTAACCAAATGTGAGAAAATAGCACGGCTGAATGGAACCGCCTGTAATACAATTCCTGACTATTGTGAACTGGGGAAGGGTTGGAGGCCCTAAGCCCGCGGTGACCAGCGGGGGGCCCCTTGGGAGCCCAGGCCTCATGCACCCCCAGGATTGGGGAAGGGGGGGAACTGGAGCGAAGGAGAGGAAAGCAGGGAACCAAAAGACCGGGAAGAAAGGGGAGCCAGCTCCACTATTGTGTGAAACGGAAGCAAGAACAGGCAGAGTAAGCTATAGCGAACGAAAACATAGGGACCCACAGGCAGACAATCTTCACCTAGAGAGTAATGGAGGAAGTGAACATTGTCTCGATTAATGTCCAGGGGCTAAACTCCCCCGCGAAAAGGCGTTCGATTTTAGGTAGACTGGAAGCTATGCAATCAAACATAGCGATCCTACAGGAGACGCATCTGCTCCAGAAAGATGAAAAAAGTATGCGGAGCAGAACAAGCCAAACAAAAACAAAAGGGGTGGCAATCCTATGTAGCAGAGACTTAGACTTTCACAAACAACAAACACTGAAGGATCAGGTAGGTAGGTACCTTGGGGTAAAGGGTACTGTTAATGCCCAATTGTATACAATACTAGCACTCTACGCCCCCAATGAAAAACAGGACCAGTACATCCCTAAATTACTCCAGAAGGTGGGAGGATGGTGCGAAGGCCGAGTGATAATAGGAGGGGATTTTAATTGTGTAATGGACCCGCAATTAGATAAAACACCCCCCCCCCCCAAACGCAGCAGATCAGCAAAACAGACGGGCCCTCGGAAAGCTTTTTAAAGATTTGGATGTGATAGAAACGTCGCGATTTTTCCACCCAGACACCCGAGAATATACACACTACTCAGCAGTACACAGGGGTTACTCTAGAATAGACATGATTCTGGTGTCCTCTACATTGATCCCCTCTGTCAAAAAAATAGAAATCGGTGTCCAATACCTCTCCGATCACGCCCCAGTTGTGACCTGCATAGAACCGCAGGGGACAATAAATAGACCCTGACCACAATGGAGGCTAAACGAAACAATCCTGAGGGATATTGCACTAGGGGCACATATGGATGAAGCCATAGGGAACTATTTCCTTGAAAATGACAATGGGGGGGTGGACTGGAGGGTGGTGTGGGATGCGGGGAAAGCAGTAATTAGAGGGGAATTCATAGCACAAGCAACGCAATACTATAGGGAGAGAGCCCTTATAACGCGCAAATTAGAAGAAGAGGTTAGAAATGCTGAAAAGCTCCATAAGACCCATCAGACGCCCAAAGCCTGGCGAGACCTTAAAAAGGCCATAGCCAAACTAGAAAACCATACCGTAGATAGAACGGCGCAAACACTGCTAAACACGAAACAATCATATTAAATACACGGGGGGAAAGCGAGCAAATTCTTGGCAGCTAAACTACGCAAACAGAAGGCGCGTAATCATATCACCCGGCTAAGAAATAGTAGAGGGGAACTGCAAACTGGAGATGAGGAAAAACTAGAAACGATGGTCCACTTTCACAAAAAACTGCTGATTAGCGAGAACCTGAATGCAGCAGAACAAGTGTCTTATTTGTCAGCCGTAAAACTGCCACAGATATTGGAACAACAAAAAGAAAAATTGGGGGACCCCATCACAATACAGGAAGTGTGTGATGCGATAGCAGCGCTACCCAGGGGAAAGGCACCAGGCCCAGACGGCCTAGAGAATGGGTTTTACAAAATGTTCCAGATACAATTGGCAACCCCCCTCACTCGCCTTTTCAATCTAATCAGGGATAGGGGAGCAGTTTCAAAGCATATGGGACACTCGACCACGATATTGCCCCTAAAACCTGGGAAAGACCCAGTAGAATGCACCAGTTACCGCCCCATAGCTCTCCTCAACACAGATGCAAAATTGTATGCAAAAATACTGGCGAATTGATTGGCAGCAGTACTGCCCGAGATAATACACGAAGACCAGGCAGGCTTCATAAGGGGGAGACACACTCAGGATAATGTCTGGCGCGTAATTGACATAATAGACTGGGGGGCGAAGGGGGCCCAAAAATTCTCGATCGCCGCATTAGATGCCACACGAGCATTCGACAGCATAGATTGGAGGTACCTAAAATTGATATTGAAGGGTTTTGGCTGTGGACCGATATTCACCAAGATGGTTCTGGCAAATTACCAGCATCCATCTACGCAACTAATGGTGAATGGCTATACCTCAGAAAGAATCAATATCCGGAGGGGTACTCGGCAGGGTGCCCTCTATCCCCGCTCATATTTGCCATCGCAATGGAACCATTTGCCTGCAGAATAAGGGAAGACCCGGGAACTAGAGGGGTGCGCACCAGGGAGATCCAAAACAAGATAGCCCTCTACGCAGATGATATCATGCTCTATATGGCAGACTCAAGACACACATTACCCAGAATAATCAGAGAACTGCAGAAGTTCGAAAAGACATCAGGGTTCACAATACACTATACAAAATCTAAAGCGTTGAATATAACCGAAGGTAGTGGGGACATAGCCTTCCTGAAGGAACATTATCCCCTGAAATGGGAAAAACAGTCCCTCGAATACTTAGGAATCCATATCACTAGAACTGTCAAGAATCTGTTCAAGGCAAACATTATTCCTCTATGGAAGCAAGGTTGGGGGAAAATAGAACAGACTGCGACAGATATCCCATTGGGTAAGCTACCATTCCTAAAAACAAAAGCAAGAGATACGGGAGGTATCCTATTAGCGGCCACTAGGGGCGTGGCCAGCGCTGATGGCGTAAAGACGTGACTGTGTGGAGCTCCCGTCTCGATCCTGGCCTAGATCCTTTATTCGACCTATATTCTCGACCCGATCAAGAGCCAAACTCACACCCAGGAGGGGGAAGTGATTCCGACTCCACCCGGCGCGGGATCGAGAAGAATCGGAACCGGCGTTCCCGAAAACGCAGCTTTTGTATCGGTGCCCCCGGGTGAAACAAGATGGCGGACGGCGGCAGGGCCTGACGGAGGGACGGATCGAGCAAGCAGCGAGGCATCAGGGAGACAATCCATTGGGCGCCGCCTCCCCTGCCCCTTTGAACTGAGCGGAAGGTCCCCAGTGAGGACACCGCCCGTAAGACCGGACACACTTGCATCTCCCTACTCCTCGGGAGACGTCCCGCTGCCGGGGACCCCGAACACACGAGATACCCTCTGCATTGTCCAGGGGAGCGGAGGGAGCCATATCCGCGGCTCCGGGACCGTCGCGGAGGAGACACGAGGTGCCACCACCAGGGATACCCGTCGGCGATCTGCTGGCCGCGGGGTGCTGCGTGGGTCGAGGCGGCGGCGACCCAGGCAGGCCCCTGTCGCCGCGGCATACTACGCGGGCCCTCCTCCTCTCGCCCTGAACAGTTAACCGGGCGGCCGAGGCGCGAACAGCTCATACAAAGATCCACTGGTAAGCCTGCAGACCCTAACTACTGGGGGAATATTCTGAACCGAGCCACACAATTACCTACACCCCTTGTGCCGCCAAAGAATACCGCTGAACTTCACTGAAACACGCCGTTCTGTGTGGCTCACTTTGCCTTACACTGCCTGGGCGCTGTTTGGGGGCCCATTCCTGCCGCCACAACACCAGGAGGGCCAAAAATGTCTACTTCTCGCAGCAAGAACAGGGGTGCAACAATCATGGACTCGTTCTCAGGGGCTAAACCCAAACTGCCCAGCCAATTTGAGATCCCCACACAGACTGAACCCCCGACAACCGCTGCCGACCCCAGCAACGCCCAGGTGCTACAGGCTACCGCAGCGCTCCAAACGTGCATGGAGACCAGGATAGATGAACTCAAGGTGGACATGCAGCTCATCCGTCAAGACGCCCGCAACTTAGCGGAAAGAATGGGCAAGGTGGAAATAAACTTACAGGACACCACAGATACTGCCAAGGACTTAAAGCAAAAAGTCATCACACTTGAGAGACAAGTGGCTCATCTTGAAGCGAGATCGGAGGAAGCAGAGGGAAGGGCACGCCGAAATAACATCAGAGTCCTTGGCGTTCCGGAGGGGATGGAAGGCACAGACCCCACAGAATTTATCGAGTCCTTACTTATGCAGGAAGTCGGGGCTGGTAAGCTCACACAGGGCTTCTCTGTCGAGAGAGCCCACCGCGCCCTACAAAAGCGACCCCCTCCGGGATCGCACCCTCGCCCAATGATCGCCAAGATCTTAAACTTCTGTTACAGGGAAACGATCCTCAAATTCTCAAGGGAAGGAGGTGTGATCAGACGAGATGGCTCCAAGATCGTAATCTATCCCGACTATACCTCGCAAGTGCAGCGAGCCAGGAACTCATTCATTCCCGTCAAAGCCCAACTGCGGAAGCTCGGCCTCAAATACATGCTCCTGTACCCCTCGCGCCTCAAGATACTATACAAAGGCAAAGCCGTCTACGTGGAGACCCCGGCCGCAGCCACCATGTGGATGGAGCACAACAATTTGGCAGAGGGAGAGGATTGCATCCCGACACCCAACGGCTAACTCCAAATAGTCCTTTTTACAGCGACAATTGACTGGCTCCTTCAAGGACGGGAGCTCTACGGACCAACCCACGGGCATCGCCACAACCCACCCCAAGCATGGCTGGCCCAAGGCCTACACCACAAACGCACCACATGACCTGGACAGGCCGATGGGTAGCGGTAGCCCCCGAGCGTTGTCCTCCCAGAACAGCTGCTGGGGGCAACACACAGTTAACTTTCTTGTTCAATCCACCTGTTCGAGTGGGAGTTAAATTTGTTCATAAGTCTCCGATTGGCACACCAACGCAACAATCAAGGTCAGCAGGAAGATTGCAGAGCACAGACCCAGGGGGCAGCTGCACAGCACATGGAGCTGGTTTGAGGAGGGTTGAGACCGCCACGGGCTCAGTGCCCCAGCCCCTTTGCCACCATCATGTCCACACACCTTAAAATCGCCACCTGGAATGTGAGGGGTTTGGGTACCTACTTACGCCGGAACAGAATAAAATCCTACCTACACAGAAAAAAGATAGAGGTGGCCCTATTACAAGAAACCCACTTAACCAAGGAATCCATGGCGGCACTTGAATCATACTGGGGCGGACAGGGGTTCGGGTCCACATACTCCAAATTCGCCAGAGGGGTGTTCACCTGGATCAGTCCCCACATCCCCTTCCAGCTCACCAAAGCCGAACTGGACCCTGATGGAAGGTATGTTATACTCTTGGGCCACATTGAACAAACAGAGATATGCATTGTAAATTCATACCTCCCCAACAACAACATCCCCGCGCACCTCACTATGCTATGCACAAAGATTGCGCCCTATAGAGATGCATTCCTTATCTGGGGAGGCGACTTTAATTGCGTCAGCGACCCTGTGCTTGACAGGTCGCCCCCCCCCTTGGCAGGCCCCTCAACCGCTACCACCGCCATGAACGCCACGCTACACCAACTAGACCTGGTTGACATCTGGCGGGAACAACACCCCGGGGATCGGGGCTATTCCTTCTACTCCTCGCCACATAACCTTCACACCAGAATCGACTATCTCTTCACCGGCAGAGAGAGATTCCCCCAGATTGACTCCTCTAACTACCTGGGTGGCACCATCTCCGACCACTCTCCCCTGGTAATTGAATGGAATATCACTGGACCCAGATCTCCCATACCTACATGGAGGATGCCCACCGAGGCACTTAAAGACCCGGAGTTCAAGGAAAGCCTCAGAGAATCTCTAGAGAACTACATCAGTGAGAATAAAGACAGTGTTGACCACCTAAGCACGGTCTGGGATGCCCTCAAAGTGGTTGTAAGGGGAGAGATCATAGCAAAGGCTGGAGGCACGAGGAAACACCTCAGAACCGAACTTGAATTATTAGAAACTGAAATTGAACAGCTAGAATCCAACACCCTGGACCCCCATCCACAGGAGGACAAGCTGGCCAGTGCTAGGGCCGCCTGTAAGGAAGCTTGGGACAGGCTGGCCAAATTTGATTACATCACCAGAACCAACAAAGCGCATGCCCATGCCGACAAGCCGGGTAGGCTACTCGCCTGGCTGTGTAAGAAAGAACACCCTAAGTACTCGACCACAGCCCTAAGAGATGCCGATGGCAAGCCACAACGTTCCCAACAGGGAATTAACGACACCTTCGGGCAGTTCTACACCCAACTATACTCCCACACTGATATGGTGCCCCCCGAGGAAATCGCAAACACCCTGGACGAAATTGGTCTGCCCCTACTCCCGCTGCCACATAAGGAGGCTCTGGATGCTGATATCAACATAGATGACATAAAAGACGCCATCAAGTCTCTGGCTACCTGCAAAGCTCCGGGTAGTGACGGGCTACCCGCCGAATTTTACAAAACCTACGAGCCAGAACTGTCCCCGCTGCTACACGAGGTGTTCCTAGAAGCTTATGAGTCGGGCATCCTGCCTGGGAGCATGCGCGAGACTTTGGTGGTTCCGCTCCTCAAGCCTGGTAAGCCTGCAGATGACTGTGATTCCTATCGCCCTCTCGCCATGCTCAATTATGATGTTAAAATCCTCACAACCATTCTGGCTAAGCGGCTGTCCAGGGTGATCAGAGAAGTGGTACACCCCGACCAGAGTGGCTTTGTGCCGGGCCGAAACACCACTGCCAATCTGCGCAGATTACAACACGTATTGTCACATCCCACTCACACAGGGAAATCCCACGCTTTGCTTTCTTTGGACGCCATCAAAGCGTTCGATTCAATTTTTTGGGAGTGGCTGATTGCGGTACTTAGGGAGTTTGGTTTCGGTGAGCGATTCATTCGATGGATCACAGTTCTCTACACCAAACCGCGAGCACGGGTGAAAACTGGTCGGCTCATCTCCACGGCATGGGATATACAAAGGGGCACAAGGCAGGGCTGTCCGCTCTCCCCCATGCTATATATAATCGGGCTTGAACCCATTGCCATTTACTTTAGGAAACAATTCTTTGATGCTGGTATAAGGATTGACGGGGTGGACCACATAATTTCCCTATATGCGGATGATGTTCTCCTTTATGTGAGGGACCCGCAGCTGAATGTCCCAACCATGTTGGAGGTCCTCGGCAACTTTGCCAAGGTATCAGGAATACACTTCAGCAAACACAAGTCTTGCCTGTTTCCGTTGGGCGCCCTCCGGAATACACATGTTGCTGAACTCCCCTCCCTGGGTATAGGTTGGTGTCCCACCACTTTCCGCTATCTGGGCATCAATATTTATCACACGCCTGAACTCATGCACGCCAACAACACGGTAGCGGCGCTGCCTCCCTTGCGCAAGTCAATTGGGTTCTGGGCTCGCCTCCCCCTATCCATGATGGGCAGGGCTGCCATCATTAAGATGATTGTTCTCCCCAGATTCCTCTACGGTTTCCAAAATATTTTTTACTACATTAGAACTCCCTTCTTCCGTCTTTTAGGAAAGATACTTAAAGACTTCCTGTGGGGCACTAGTAGGCACAAATTTGCATTATCCACGCTGACCCTCCCTTACGAGCAAGGAGGCATTCGGCTCCCTGATCTGGAACGTTATTACCTGGCTGCCCAACTAAGCTTCGTGGCCAAATGGCTAGATGATGATGTTACCTCCGAAACACTGCTTTTACAACACCCGATTGCTCCATTCCGATTAAACGAACTCATTTGGGCCCCTCAACGTCTTGTAGATGGGATTCCTTTCTTAGCTACCCTGGGCCGTCGGGTATGGCAAAGGGTTAAAAGTCTTCTTCACTTGAAACACCGATATAACCCGGACATACCGCTCTTAGCCGACCTATGCCAGAACTCGGTGGACCTTGCCTCCATTCGACACTGGGAAAGGATGGGAGTATACACTTGGGGGGATCTATACAATGAGGGCACCTTCCGGGATTTCTCCTCCTTGCAATCTGACGATGGCGTCCCGGCTGGTCAATTCCTCTGGTACATAAAGATACGTAAATTGGCTAAGACTAAATGGGACACGTGGCCTGAGGAGCCTGAAACTGACCCCTTCATAACACACCTATATGGCCTGGGGGATGGATGGAGGCCTGTCTCCCGTATATATAGTCACCTAATTGACAGGCCCAACCCCCGTAGTCAAGATCTCAAAACCAAATGGGAGAGAGACCTGGGTCACGAACTGTCCGAAGCCGAATGGGGCAGAGCACTAGCGTTCCCTAATGCGGTATCCAGAAATTCCAGATTCAAATTGATACAACTCAACATGCTATACAGAACATACTTGACACCGCTTAGAATAGCCAAAATATATCATCTACCCCAGCATAACTGCCCATGGTGTGGCAGAGACGGAGCAAATCTTTTACACATGTTCTGGGGATGTGTCAAGGTCCGACGACTTTGGGCGGGAGTGGAACTCCTATGTAGCGAGGCAGGCATGACCAGATATGAATGGACCCCGAAAGAGTGCCTTCTTGGAACGTATCCCAGACTGGCCAAGTTCAAACACTCAGTCAAGCTCATGGACCTGGTATGCATTCTGGTCAAAAGGACCATTGCTATGGCTTGGAAGCGACCTGGAGGCCCACAATACCAGGTATGGCACAACGAACTGGAGCGCTGGATAGAGGCAGAAACCTCAGCTTGGGAGAACGGCCTCACCACATCCCCTGAAGACACGAGCTTGGGACTTGCTGCCTGGAAAACTCTTACCTGGGCCTTACTTAACCCCTCTAACGATGATAAACCCCCTTGAGCAACTAGCCCCTGTTGACACAAGATATCTGGTAAATAATACTGGCACAGCACCTAACCTGTGCTCACTTGCTGCTCGACCCCCCCATGTTGCTTACATCATTGACCATATGGAGACTTGTTAATGTTGTTATTGTTTTGTTTTTTCTGTTTAATCATTAATGCACAAGTGGCCTATTTTGATTACTCCTGATTATTACCGTTGTGATTGCTTGACTCAATGATTTAACTGTTTTAATACATAAATCCCAATAAAGAAATTTGAAAATAAATTAGCGGCCACTAAAACGACCCTACACAGCTGGGATAAGGCTATCCGTAGCAGGGGAGTCAAACTAGGTCTGGGCCCACTATCCCCTATCACGTATAATCCAGATTTCTCACCTGGCCTTCACAAAAGGTTCTGGGAAGGCTGGAACAAAGCAGACACATTGTCCCTACAAGATATGTATCAGGACGACGCCCCACTTACCTTCGAAGAATGCAAACATAGATTCGGTTTCGTTGAAAACCATAGATTTAAATATATTCAATTGCGTCACTGGATCTCACACCCAGAGGTAAAAAGAGCAGGGTTACGACCCCCGGTAGAACTAGAACTAACAATACGGGAGGGGACACATGAAAAAGGGATTACTAGACTATACAAGCCACTGGATAAGGCGCAAACAGACGACTCCCTCCAGTACATGTAGGACTGGGAGCGGGACATAGGAGAGGAGATTACACAGGAAGAATGGAGTCAAATCTGGAGGAGGGCGCACAAATTATCCAAATCCACGGCAATTAAAGAATCGGCATACAAACTATGTTATCGCTGGTATTTGCCACCAAGTAGAATACACAGAATGATCCCCACGTATCCCCCAGAATGTTGGCGTCAGTGTGGAGAAAGGGGAGACATGTTCCATATGTGGTGGTCGTGCCCAAAGATAAAAATATATTGGGAAGAAATACTGAGCCTGATCAGGGACATAACGGGTGCAGACCTACCATGGTCCCCGAAAGTCATTCTGCTGGGGGCAGTGGCAGAAGGGAAATATGCAGCCTCGGGAAACAGAGCAGCCCTTATAACCATAACCCGCCTTCTGGCTGCAGCAAGGATGACAGTGGCCCAACGATGGAAGACAGTGGAGGGCCCTACAACTCCATGGTGGTGGGTGAAAGTGTGCTATGCTCAGTGAAAAGTGTCTCCAAACTGAAGCTGGCAACAGCACATCACAACTCTTTTCCAACTCAATCCTAACCAACCAACCACCCACCATTCCCCCTTGCAATACAGATCTGCGTCAGCGCCTGGAGACCACAGAAGTGGTATCGGTGTGTGATATAGAAACCTTTAACATTAACATATGCTGTGAGAAGTAAGAAATTAGTCAGACACAAGTATGATATGTTTTTGGTTTAAGACTTTTATTGAAAACTAGCAAAAAGTACCCGTACTCCGCACAGGTTCTCTAGACAGAACTAACACTCCTCAATTGTTGAAAATCAATGACCCTGTAGGTCGCTGTTCCGAGTTGCTTATCACTTGATGTACTTTGCACTCTGAAGTAAACTGCACTGAGAATGGGTGCTTGTGGCTGGCTGACATACCCCGGAGCAGACGGGGAGGTGAGAGTTAGAGTGCTGCAGCATATTGGGATCTTCTGTGAGCTCTTCCCACCTGTCACGCGGCAGTTTGTTGCGGTGCAAATTTCTCAGAAACAGTGTGCGTTAGGGCCTTGAAACGCGGTAGTTGTGTTCCTCATGTCCAGATGCTTGCAATGAGCTCTGATCAGAACTTCTACGACCACCTTCATGTTCCACCACTTCCAGGCAACCGTCTCATGTGTGCAGGGGCTGAAATCCGGTCAATGGGGTGGGATGTCCACATGTAATTTAGCCAGTGATTTCCTGAGGGTCCCAAATGGTAACTGCAACATTTGGTGCAGATTGGTGGAACGGTGTAGAATTGTATGAGGAACAAAGAAACCCACAAACAAATCTTGACTTTTAAATATATATATATATAAGGGGTTGGGGAAAGGCCTATCGGACACTGCACTAGAGGAATTTCCCTACCTAAATAAAAACTAAGGCTCTGTACATGTCAGGATGTCAAAACCAAAACTGCCCTGTGTCCAATGTTCTATTCTGATCCTCACACTACAAACTTCACTCTAAGGTTAAAAAGGAAAGTGTCTTGAACCTTGAGTATTTTGAAAATGTTGTTCTTAAAGGAAGGATACATGACTTAAACAAAAGTATCTTAAAGGATAAAGTTCTTGATTCCAGAGAGTCGCTCCCTTCCCCTGGATTCTTCTGTATTCCATGAGGTTTTCAAACACTGGTGTTCTCTGGTCCTCTTATGGATAAAAGTCTTTGTTCCAGATGGTGTTCCCATCCTCAGAATTTCTCTTGACTTCTTAAGTGTTTATTCGCCACAGTTCTTTGGACCTCTCTTGGTTAAGTACAATGCTTACACCATGTCAGGAATGCAGGGTGCACAAAAGGTTTCACTGTTACTGGTAAATCCAGACGGCTCACATCACGTTCTGCTCATCAAGCCAAACGTTTCACAGTTACGGATGCAAGTAAATATTGCATCTCCTTTAAGAAACACTGGCAGTTACCTTGGAGACTAGGACGCTTCCAGTAACGTAATCACGTAGATACGCACTGCCCATCTTGTTGAGTGTTTTTAAGCCTCCCCTTACGGAAATTCAGCGCTTCTGATTTTGCGAAGTGTGTGCTAATTTTGTTTGTTTCTTGTTCTCTGGTGTTCCTATTCTTGCTTCGTTTCCTGGATTGATCTTGCTTTTGTCCTTGTCTGCTGGGTTTTTCCCGATTCCTTAGGCTTACCCGAACTGCTACGGACCACGGACCGTCTCACGGATTCCCTACGCCTCATCCCCGAATAACATTGTGCCCAAACGGTTTTTCGATTCTTGGATTTGTTTCACAGACTTCTTACATCAACTTCCTGGATAAACCTTTGCTTCAACTGCTGCCGACTCGGATTTCAACTTCACAGACTCTCACCTGTATTTACGTGGTCTACGGAATTATATACAATCAGCCTCTAGGTACTCTTCCGCCTCCCAGCTGGTATGAAATAGAGACTGCCTTGATACTTGGCTGGGGAGGTGAGGTGTCAGGCTCCTGTTGTCTGGCGCAGAGGCAGCACAAACACCTGCCTCCCCGTTGGGTCTTAGCACCTGGGATGTAAAAACCACAGGCCACCTTGACCCGCCGGGGAAAGAGGGTTAAGGTCCGTTGGTTTGGATGGGTAGAGGGAGTTCAGGATAACCGGAAAGAGGGTTAGGAAGCTGTTATGGATAGGTGGGGGTTTTTTAGGGAAACATACTCCTCGGCTCCTGTGCGCCGCTCCGATGGACGTACTCCGCCCATGCACTCATGCACCTCACCCACACTGTGTGCCCTTCGAAGGGAGCCTTTGTACTGGAGCTCCTGAACCAGGACACTACGACATTAAAGTGCTGACCAGTGCAGCAGGACACTATGACATTAAAGTGCTGACCAGTGTAGCAGGACACTATGACATTAAAGTGCTGACCAGTGTAGCAGCAACATTAAGCACACCGACATTTACTCATGCAGCACGCTTTCCCAAATCATGTGCGTGAACACCAACCCCCTCGCATTATTCTCATGCACCAAAAACTGCACTTGGCTCTGATTGCTGGCTGGTGCCTCCGATCCTCCTGACTTGTTTGTGTGCTCAGCCAAAGTACGCTCAGCCAAAGTACACTCAGCTTTCACTGCAAAATACCAAGACACATTGTCAGTGCGGGCGAAAACAACTCGTAGTTGACTTCACTCCGAGTTGCCTCAGGAATGTTTTACCCGCATTCCGTGCGTGGGCAATTAGTCACGGCATTGCCCAAATCATGCAGGGTCTATGTATTGATTCCCAGTTTACAGGGGACTCGTGCGCGATGCTTCTCGTGCCTCTGCCCCAGTTCGCGGTTCGGTATCTAAACCGACAATCCCAGCCGAAAGTACAGCCGACAACAAGTGCTTCAAAAAGAGAAACTTATCTTTGGTTGTGCGCGGGCCTGGGGTGTTCAGGCGGGAGCTTATGCCCCGCGCAAGCGTGCCTGCCGGAGCTCGGATGAAACACGTCTTCTCTCCTCTGCATCCGGAATTGCGAGCGTCGTCCCGATGGCGCGGCTCGCGCATGCGCATTAGCGCGGGCGTGGCATTTCCTGACAGCAGGCTCGTGCAAGGCACGGCCTGCTGGGAAATGTAGTTCCAGGGCGGTTCTCCATCCCAGGGACTTCTTTCTGCAAAAGGGATGGAGAACCCGCCTTGAGTACTGGGTAGGGCTTTTTAGGGGGGCTAACACCCCTTCTGCAACCCCCACAGTGGCTGCAATCTGCTTTTTGGCCCCAACACGTGGCCCAGCCCTGACAGTACTCCCCCTCCCTCTCGCAGGCCCTGGTTTAGCGGGGTACCTAAGATGGAATTGGCGAAGGAGTCGAGGAGCATGAATGTTTTGTGCCGGTTCCCAGGATTGATCCTCCGGGCCGTACCCCTCCCAGTCTATGAGGTACCATAGCTTTCCCAATCTAAAACTTGAATCCAAAATAGCCCTTACTTCGTATTCCGGATAACCATCCACCAACATGGGTGGGGGCCGTTTTGTTTTTACAGAAGCCGGGGCTGGTTTTAATAAGGCCACATGGAATACCGGATGTACCTTCATATGTTGTGGTAATGATAGTCGGACCGCCACTGGATTGATGATTGACGTGATCGGGAACGGGCCAATGAAACGAGGTTGGAATTTACGAGGCCCTTGTAGGTGGAGGTTTCGAGTTGAAAGCCATACCCGATCCCCTGTCTTGTAGGGGGGGCTCACTCTCCTTTTCTTGTCGGCATAATGTTTATATGATGATTTTGCTGAGTTCAAGGTATGTTGTATGGACAGCCAAAGGGTTTCAAGCCGTCTTTTTCGTTCCTGCGCAGCTGGTACTTCCGGTACATCGACCTGCGGTAATGGCTGGAAACGTGGATGGTATCCATATGAACCATAGAATGGTGTTACCTTGGTTGACGAGTGGACAGCGTTATTATACGCTAGCTCCGCCAGCCAGATGACCTCCGCCCAGGTATTGTCTTTGCCTTGAATGAGACAACGCAGGTATTGCTCCAGTGTCTGGTTTAAGCGTTCCGTTTGCCCATCCGTCTCTGGATGGTAAGCAGTGGACAAACGTATACTCATTCCTACAGTACTACAAAATGCTTGCCAAAAACACGAAGTGAATTGTGGCCCTCTGTCCGAGATTACATTATATGGGATTCCATGCAGTCGGACTATGTTCTGCAGGAACAGATCGGCCAGTTCACTAGCTGTTGGCGTGCCCTTACAGGGTACGAAGTGAGCCAACTTGGTGAGGTAGTCTACGACTACAAGAATGGATGTGAATCCGTGGCTAAGGGGTAACTCCACTATCAAGTCTAAAGAAATGGTATGCCAAGGAGTTGGCGGTGTTGGCAATGGTTGCAAATGTCCCGCTGGTTTCTTATGTTCGGATTTGTTTCTCATACAAGTATCACAGTTGGAAATGTAACGTTGCACATCCCTCTTCATACCCGCCACCAGAAGTGCCTCCTTAGTAGTTCTATGGTTTTTGTTTGTCGAGCCAGGATGACCTACAAATGGCGAGTCATGACACCACTGAATTGCTTGTCGTTGAAGTGGGTTAGTGGGTATGTATAGGGCCGTTTTGAAAAAGGGCAATCCATCCTTGATTGTCCGATCCGAATCCTGCGCCGTCCATTGCGCTAAATCTTGTACAGACATTGCTTTCCGGATATCTTCAAACATGTTGTCTACTACGATGCTTCCTACAATGCAACTTGGTTTTATTATTGGTTTGACCTCTTCCTTTGGTTCTGAGTGTTCAGTGTTGGGCTCGGGATATCGTGACAGAATGTCCGCTTTCCTATTGTCTATTCCCGGACGATATGTTACAACAAAGTCAAACTCTGAAAAGTACATGGCCCATCGTAGCTGTCTGGGACTAAGGGCCTTGGCCGACTTCAAGAATTGTAAGTTACGATGGTCAGTAAATATAGTGATGGTGTGTCGGGCCCCCATTAGGTAATGGCGCCATTCCCCAAAGGCTGCTTTGATGGCTAACAGCTCCTTGTCTGCTATTACATAGTTCCGTTCTGCGGGTAACAATGTCCTGGAGTAATAGGCGACGGGGTGCAACTGTCCGTTGTCATCACGTTGTGACAGGATGGCGCCGATGGCATAACTTGATGCATCAGTCTCTACTACATAGGGTTTGGTTGGATCTGGATGCATGAGAACCGGAGCTGTGATGAATGTGTCCTTCAGGGCTCGGAACCCTGCTTCTGCCTCTGCATCCCACTGGAATGGTATTCCCTTTCGTAAGAGACGGGTAATAGGCTGAACCTTTTTAGCAAATCCCTCTATGAAGCGGCGGTAGAAGTTCGCGAAGCCTAGCACCGTCTGGACGTCCTTTACTGAGGTTGGGGATGGCCAGTCGATGATAGCTTGTACCTTCTTCTGGTCCATATTCACTCCTTGGGGTGACAAAATGAATCCCAGAAACTCTACCGTGGATTGATGGAACTCACATTTTTCTAATTTAGCGTAGAGCTGGTGTTCCCTCAATCTCTGCAACACAGCCCTCACATGGCCCCGGTGTTCTTCCATACTTTGTGAACAGATTAGTATATCGTCGATGTACACCACCGCAAACACATCCAGATACCCTCGTAGAACCTCGTCCAAGAAGTGTTGAAATGCGTCAGGGGCGTTGCAAAGTCCAAAGGGCATAACTTGGTACTCGTATAGGCCGAATTTTGTGCGGAAAGCTGTCTTCCACTCATCCCCTTGTCTTACTCTCACAAGGTGATATGCCCCTCGCAAATCAAGTTTCGTATATACCGTCGAACCACGCACCTGGTCCAATAACACTGGAATCAAGGGAAGAGGGTAGCGGTTTTTGATGGTAATGCGGTTGACCGCTCTGTAGTCGATGCATGTCCTGAGTTCTCCGGATTTTTTGGGCACGAAAAACAGGGGCGATGAGACTGGAGATGTTGAATGCCTAATAAATCCATTTGCCAAGTTGGTGTCAATATATTCTTTTAGATGTTCATTTTCTGACTCCGTAAGGGTGTAGATTCTACTGCAGGGGAGGATCGCACCATCCTCGAGATCAATCCTGCAGTCAAACGATCGGTGTGGAGGCAAAGTCTCAGCTGCCACTTTACTAAAAACATCCCGGTAATCTTCATATACTTCCGGCAACACTGTCTCCACGCCTCCTATGAAGTGAGACGAATCCCCCGGCGTTCCGCAGGTCCTACGGCAATGTCTTGACTGCAACAGCAACGTTCCCGTACTCCAGTTGACGGTGGGGTTATGGAGCCTTAACCATGGTAACCCCAAAATGAAGCCGAACTGTGGAGCTGCAATAACATCGAATTGTATTGTCTCTTGATGAAACTTTCCACATTCCAGGCGTAAGAGATGGGTTTGCTGGGTAATGGGTCCTGAGATTAGGGGTGAACCATCCACCGATTTAACTTCTTCTTTCAGTGCCTTGTTGCTCAATGGAAGACCCAATGTTAGCGCTACCTGCTCGTCTACAAAATTGCCCGTAGCTCCAGAATCTACCATTAAAGACACAGGAATGCGTTTACCTTTCCAACTTAGATTGCCTGCAAGCATGACATGTGCTGCCTGGTTGTGTTGAGTGTTGGCCAGTAGTCTCGGGGTGTTTTTAGTTTCGCTCGTCCTTGCCAACCTCATGGGCGAGCTGCGGCGTTTCCCGAACCCCCTTCTTTAGGTGGTTTGGCAGAACATTCACGTACGAAATGGCCGGCCTTACCACAGTACAAGCATAATTTTTCTCGTCTTCTTTTGTCCTTTTCCTCCTTGGACAGCGGGCCGCGAACCGTCCCGATCTGCATGGGTTCGTCAGCAGCCCTTTCCACCGCTCTGTAAGTTTTCTGCTGATCCAGTCGTGCCAAGGGTTTAGTATCCCACTTACGTTTATCCTGCCGGCGTTCATTCTGCCGTTGCTCCAAGCGGAGTGCTAAATCTATCATTGTAGAACATGTTTCAGGCTGTGGGTCCACCTGAGCAATGAGGTCTTTTAGATCTTCCCTAAGGCCTTGATAAAACAGAGCCATTCTTTTGTCCTGTGGCCAATCAGTCTCCATAGCCAATCGGTTGAAGGCTGTTACGTAAGACACTAGGTCTCTGCTTCCTTGCCTTAAAGTGAGTAGTTCCCTGTCCTTAATCAAGGATGCTGAGCGTCGATTGAATATTTTGCCGAACTCCTCCAGGAACATGTCCCAACTGTATAGCAAGGCGTCATCTTTACGAACCAAGGGTGTGGCCCAAGAAGCAGCATCCCCAGTGAGGTAGGAGATTACAAACGCCGTGCGCGCTTGGGCTGTCCTGAACACAGCTGGTTTAGTCAGAAAGTGCAATTGGCACTGCATGATGAATTGGTTGAATTGTTGGGGGTCTCCATGGTACCTCTCTGGGGCAGCTAAGGGTAAGGGTGGCTCCGTGGACACCTGCACCTGCACAGGGGTTGGAGGGGAAGCTCTGGGTAAGGGGGTTGCTTTGGCCTGGGTTTGAATCGTCAGATTGTGTACTTGCCCCGCCAGGTCTTGATAATCCTGTCTAGTTGCGGCTAATTCCGCCTTTAGTTCCTGAAGTAGGGTCACTACGTCAGCCATGGTTGTACTGCCCGGGCGCCTAGTATACTTGGGCTCGCAATTCTGTCAGGCTCCTGTTGTCTGGCGCAGAGGCAGCACAAACACCTGCCTCCCCGTTGGGTCTTAGCACCTGGGATGTAAAAACCACAGGCCACCTTGACCCGCCGGGGAAAGAGGGTTAGGGTCCGTTGGTTTGGATGGGTAGAGGGAGTTCAGGATAGCCGGAAAGAGGGTTAGGAAGCTGTTATGGATAGGTGGTTTTTTTTTAGGGAAACATACTCCTCGGCTCCTGTGCGCCGCTCCGATGGACGTACTCCGCCCATGCACTCATGCACCTCACCCACACTGTGTGCCCTTCGAAGGGAGCCTTTGTACTGGAGCTCCTGAACCAGGACACTACGACATTAAAGTGCTGACCAGTGCAGCAGGACACTATGACATTAAAGTGCTGACCAGTGTAGCAGGACACTATGACATTAAAGTGCTGACCAGTGTAGCAGCAACATAAAGCACACCGACATTTACTCATGCAGCACGCTTTCCCAAATCATGTGCGTGAACACCAACCCCCTCGCATTATTCTCATGCACCAAAAACTGCACTTAGCTCTGATTGCTGGCTAGTGCCTCCGATCCTCCTGACTTGTTTGTGTGCTCAGCCAAAGTACGCTCAGCCAAAGTACGCTCAGCTTTCACTGCAAAATACCAAAACACATTGTCAGTGCGGGCGAAAACAACTCGTAGTTGACTTCACTCCGAGTTGCCTCAGGAATGTTTTCCCCGCATTCCGTGCGTGGGCAATTAGTCACGGCATTGCCCAAATCATGCAGAGTCTATGTATTGATTCCCAGTTTACAGGGGACTCGTGCGCGATGCTTCTCGTGCCTCTGCCCCAGTTCGCGGTTCGGTATCTAAACCGACAATCCCAGCCGAAAGTACAGCCGACAACAAGTGCTTCAAAAAGAGAAACTTATCTTTGGTTGTGCGCGGGGCCTGGGGTGTTCAGGCGGGAGCTTATGCCCCGCGCAAGCGTGCCTGCCGGAGCTCGGATGAAACACGTCTTCTCTCCTCTGCATCCGGAATTGCGAGCGTCGTCCCGATGGCGTGGCTCGCGCATGCGCATTAGCGCGGGCGTGGCATTTCCTGACAGCAGGCTCGTGCAAGGCACGGCCTGCTGGGAAATGTAGTTCCAGGGCGGTTCTCCATCCCAGGGACTTCTTTCTGCAAAAGGGATGGAGAACCCGCCTTGAGTACTGGGTAGGGCTTTTTAGGGGGGCTAACACCCCTTCTGCAGCCCCCACAGTGGCTGCAATCTGCTTTTTGGCCCCAACACGTGGCCCAGCCCTGACATGAGGAGCGTCCTCGTTTCATCGGGGTGTTGAGTTACTGGGACTGCCTGGCCTTAGACGTCTGCATTTCTTCGGGAATAGTCCCACCCATAAAGAAATCCTTTTGGCTGATTGTATCAATAATTTTAATTTCCATATCATCATCAGAAGAAAAGTTGAATGGTAAGATACTCTCTGTAAAAGACTGTTGTCTTTGTTAGTAGTCTTGCCACTCAAACTATATTGTTACATTATATTTTAGGTTCAACTCTCACGTTTTGAATAAGGCACCTCTGATTATCTTTCACATTATTCTGTGCCTCATTAAAGAGCCTTCAGGTTAGTGTTCAGGGCAGTCTTGTATGAATTCCATTTTTTGTTCTTGTTACTGTCTCTAAATCCGGACCTTACCTTTTAGGCAATAGAGAGGTAATCTTCCAGTCCAGCTTCTGTTGGGTCGGGCAATCCAGTTGGTTTCCAGTCGTCCTGCAGTCCAGTTTGGGTCCATTCTCCCAAAGAATATCCTCCTGTGTGTTTCGGTTTAAATCCATACACAGGGGTGTATTGTTAGGCAGAATTATTTGCCTACACTACGAGGTCAACTGGATCAAGGTGAAATCTGACACTCCACAACTGTTTCACTTCACAATCTCTGGGCCTCTCTTGGCCAAGTACAACACTTGCACAGCAACTATTTAACTTCACATAACTTCACAATCTCTGAGCCTCTCTTGGTGAAGTACAACACTTGTACAACAGCTGTTTAACTTCACAATGTTAGGTCTCTATCCAGAACAGTTCTCCGGGCTTCTCTTGGTCAAGTGCAACATTTGCATTCAAAAGTTATTTAGCTTCACAGTTCCTTTCAAGAACAATTCTTTGGGCCTTTATTGTCCAAATGCAACACTTGCACATAAAGCTTGTTTAACACAATCCTCTTCGATTGCCTGGCATACTCCCCTGCATGGATTTCTGGTTCATACACTTGGAATTGCCTTGTATACTCTCCTGCCAAGACCTCTGATTCACTCCACACACTTGTGACTGCCTGGTATACTCCCCTGCCAGGACGTCTGTTCATTTAGGTTTATCACCCACTCCCAAAGTTGTCTGAATATAATATTCAATAATGTATCTTCCTGATATATTATATTGTTTCTGTGAAGAGTGTGGCACAGAGAGCGGTGAGTGGTGCCCAGGGCACTATTGATGTTGCTTCAGAAGTTGCGTCAGAAGCTCTGTTTGCCATTATGAATAACAATAACTAAGAGTAATGATTTGCACATTGTTATTTCCAGCTTAAAAGGAAACACAAGATAAAATAAACACAAAAGCACTCATACGTGGCTCACACACTGTTAAAGCCGCAACTGATACAGCTGTTCACAATTGTCCTAAACAGAGGGGAAAAGTATTGAGAAATGAACTATACCTTGCTTGTTGTTGACCTTGCATCTGTGGACGGTGTGGCTAGTGCTACTGACCCTGAGCATCCCGATCCCACGTCTTTGTTTTCACTGTTATGCCAAGGAGCTCGCCTCTGGCTAACCTTCCGGAACTTGGGGAGGCAACAAACCTGGCACCCACTGCAAATTATAGACTGCAAAAAAATCACAGCAAGGAGAACTGGGTGAGTGGCTTCTGTGAGGTCACTGACGCAGAAATCCCATAAGCTGTGGAGGAGGTATCCACACACAAGAAATCCCCATCCTTGCTGGCTCGTGACCCCTTTCCTCCTCCACATATGGCCCAACCCACAGCCATTGTCTGCACCCCCTATGTCATTGCTGGTAAAGTGATGCTGCACGCCAGTACACCTGCAATCTGCCCAGAGATGAACCTGGAGAAAAGACTGACAATGGACATAGAGCAAATAACATGCATAATAAAAAAGGATTGACTCAGTTCAACTGACTCCTCAGTGAAAACAGTTGCTGCGAAGGCAGAAAATGAAAGAGTGGAGGGACTTGGAGACCCATGGGGGAATTAGAGAGAACTTTTTCTGAACTTGGAATGGTCACGCCATTCTCAAAAACGGGTATTTCACTCAAGGAATTCCTCAAGAGTCGGTGGTCATCCTCAACACTTGACTGACTTCAGAGGCGAAAGTTAAATTTGGAAGACCCAGGCCCCACCTGACTGTGAGAATACTAAACCCTGAGAATTTCAATATAATGTCTGCAATGATTACTGTAGCCCCTTTCTTGATGTTATACGAGTCAATCAACAACAACACAAAAGATCATGCCACTTTGCTGGCAATGCTTCATTCTAAAATAATATTACTGGAAGGCAATATCGCTGTTGCAAGAATTGAGGCTGAGAGGGCTCTTGTCCTTGTAGCGGGGTCCCAAAGAGAAAACCTACATCAGTGTGACCCTGCTCCCGGTCACCCTCACTACTCTCTGAGCAGATCTGTGACTGAGAAAAAGAACGACTAAGGGAGGATCATTGAAGTAACGAACACTCTCGTAATCCTGGGCTGTGAATCACAGAAGCAAGCCGGGATGAATCCAAACATGGAGCCTGCACAGGAGTCCTCACACAGAATGTCTACAGTGTTGAAAGTTACTGCGAGAAGACCTCCTTCGATAGATAGAGATCAACTGATCCTGCCAAAGTCTGAGGAAAGAGAATCGTCCCGAGATGACGGCGACTAAAGATGAAAGGGTCAATAATTGTGTCTCCCCAGCAGAGAATTAACCAATTTTCCGACAAAAGCGGTGGAAAAGACAAGGAAAGAAAATGGTGTCTAAGAAAGCAAAAAACCAAAAGACCTGACCCAAGGTGAGATCCAATGACTCATGGAAAGTTTTGTGAAACTTGCCCATCCCCCTGCAAACATCTGGACATCAGACGAAGCCGGGGAAACAGAGCAATCCAATCATAATGGTGCAAACAACTGGTGCCTCAAATTTAGAGACACACATCCACGAGGACAGTATTCCGGGGGGAGATGAAGAAACCGCTCTGGGCACGCTAATGAACCGGTCAATCTATATGGTGGAGGATGACATCCAACAGGCCCCCGTTGTTAGGAAAGATTTCGTAATTGTAAGTCATTTTCCTTCCATGTGGCAACCCCTAAACTTTTTGCTGTTGTTTTTCACCTTGTTCTTGACTTTGCCAGAGAAGTGCAGCCTTCTGCCGCACTCCTCTGGGCTTTCGCTCCTTTTCTTACGGGGAAACTGACATGCCCTTAAGACAGTCAGTACCGGGGAACGCTGTTTCCCGTAGTTTCTTTATCATGTTGCGGCTTTAGTGCAACATGACACAAGAGGGCACTGTAAGCTAAGTTACAGCTCTCTTGGGTCTCTAGCCTTCTACAGGCCCTAGATACTCTTTTAGGATGGTATTTTGATCGGTGCAAGTCATTCAGGGACTGGAATGGTGGCAGCGATCGTTTTGTTTATTTTGAGCTCCTTTTGGCGTTCTGAGCACGTTTTTCGCACTGAACCCAAAATGGTGGCCTGGCTCCCAAAATGGCCAGTCCACGAGGCTCCTTTGTCCTGTCCACTGACCGTCTTGCTCCCTTCACCTTCCCCAGGTCGGGCGACCCGGGGCCTTCCTTATTTGGGCATGTACTTTCCCGCGAAACGTGGTTGCTTTCGCGGGCTTCTACATGTCGTTTGTGTGCCTCCAGGGTGTGGGCTGGGATGTCTGGTCCCAATACACATCCTGGGTGCCAGAGAGTCTAGGGTGGTGTGAATGCCTGGGACCACCGTGGTCCGTGATTGGTCCACGTATGGTATGTGTGTTGATGAGCCGATCTCCCATTGGCTCCCCTCCGTTTTGGCGCGAAGGGAACCGTGGATAAGAGGGAGCTGGAAACACCACTACCAGGTCGATCTCCTGAGTTCTCACGAACGAAGGAATACAGGAGCCAAGTATCCTGCAACCAAGAGGCTGGACCGAGGAATCGCTGGTGACCCGCTGAAGGAATCCTCCTTTGCACTGCTGTCGTCCTGTGAAACCCTTTCCTCCTTGGATCGAACCAGAAGGCCTGTACTGGTGCTTCGACCTTTGGAATAGCAGGAACAGCTATTCCCGGCGACTTCATCCTCTCCTGCCCAGTAAGCCTTCGGAAGTGTCTCTGGGCCATCCAGTTGACTGACCAGCTTACAAGGGAGTCCTGCTCTGTAACCGCCGCCAGGTTGTGTTGTATTTCGAGTCCTTGCCACTCTCCCACGCTTCGTACGCTTGGCGTCCCCAGGTCTGAAGGGAGGAGTGTACATTTGGCTTGAATACACACGGCCGCTCTGTTGTCCTGCTGCGGCAACAAACTGTGCTGGTTTCGTCGATTGGGACGTCTTTTTGCTCTACACGACTACGAGGCGTTCCCTGCTCTTCTGCACCTGCCAGCTGCTGAAACTAACGTGGAGAAGCCTGGGTCTGCTTGCTTCGGGGACCGGTGAGTAGTTTAGCTAGGATCTGGTCGCCCTCCTGCAGTATCCCATTGCTTTTCCCTGCTGTGTAAAAACAGCACCCGTTTGGCCGTACTCGCGCTCTGCTTCTGCCCGCTGTGGAGGCTGCGCTTGAGTTGCGGAACCTGTTCTCCTTCTGCTGTGCACTAACCCGAACTGCCTGACTTCCTCCGAAGAGCTTCCCCTTTTGCCCGTTGGCACCGGCGTGGCAGGTACTTTGAGCACAAGGCTCCACTCTTCGCAGGGCTCGGACTTCCATCTAGTTAGGTGCCTCTGAAGGCGAACTGAGTCTAAAGCGTTATCGCACTGCCTGTTTTCCTTTCCTTTCAGGTGGACTACATATTTCGTGCTTTAAACGCTTGCGACTGTGTATTTGTATATATATTGTGTTGATATGGTATGTGTTGGTTTAATATTGTGATTTTCTCGCTACGGTCATTGTTTTAAAGGCCTTAAAATAAATGTGTATCTATTTTTGATATAACAACTGTTTGGAGTACTTTGTAAGCGCTCTTGCTTTGTGTGCTCATTGCGGGCTTTCAGTTACCCTCACCCCTCTTGAGACCTAGTCTTGACCGCCGCGATCGCTACCTTGATTGGTCTGGCTTGTCCAGAGGTTACCCTGTTCCAAGTAATTAGGTTGGCCTTCTGAACTTCTGCGCCACCAGGACAGAGTTCAGAAATCCGTCTTAACACCCGTCACAACTCGACAGAGAACATCAGCAGTTTGGAAGAGGGAAACACTTCTAGAGAATTGGGAGACTCAAGAACTCTCTCTCCAGAATTTCTGACTTGGTCCCCAAAAAGATAAAAAGTCGATGCTAAGTTCAACCAAGAGAATAAAACAAATTTAAACTATCCCCAGGCTATCCTGAGGGGAAGCGGCTCGGGCCACAAGAGTGAACAGATAGGTCATGACCCAGTGTGAGAATGAGGTGGACCGAGCGGACGGAGCGGGAGGGTGCCCGCTCGAGAAGGCGGTGAACTCAGGTCAAGACGCCCTTTCCTCAGGGCTGCCACTGACCGCTGCGCCGGGTCCGGCGTGGGCGAGGCAGGACTCGCTCTTGCCACGGCCACAGCAGCCGCAGCAGCAACGGGTAGCCAGAAGAGGAAAGCCCTACGCGCCAGATGGGATTTGGCGGCACGCAGGGAGAGGCGGTGCCCTTTGCGCTGGCCGCCAGACCAAGGCCACGGGTAGTGAAGTCCCGCTGGACACTTCCCCACAAAGGACCCCACACCAGCACAACTCACCTGATATTCCTGCGGCTACGGCCTCCATGGCCACCGCGGCTCCCGGAGAGCGGCACATGGAAGGCGGGCGGAGCCAGAGGGATGCCGGATGGAGGTGGGGAGGGGCTGTAGACCAGAGTCCACCCTCCCTGGGGCAGAGTAGAGGCGTAAGGAGGCCGTAGGGGCCTCATGGTCAGAGTGGACAGAGGAATGGAGGGGGTGGTTCCAACCTGATCACTAACACTGCTGGGGAGGAGGTGGAGGCGGCAGCCCACCTTATAAGGGTGGGATCCTGTGGGCAACTACCTATCAGGGGGGGAGACAGGAAGTGCTTATGATTGGTGGGGGCCTGAGCCTATAATAGGGTATATAAGGAATAACGAAAATCCCTCTGTGTGTGTTGTTTTCAGACCCCAGGAGAGGAGAGAGGAGATGAATGGCGGGCCTATCCAGGCTCATGTGAATAGAAGGAGACAACAGAGGGAAAGACTAACCCCAAGGCTTTGAGAGTTGTGAAGGATCTACCTCCAAGCAAGCTATTGTTTATTATCCAAGGAACAAGGACTCTTTGTGCATACAAGAAATAAAGTATTCTTTGAGCATCCACACAGTCTTCTGTCGTATATCTTACACCCAGATAAATGCATGCTGCTGAAAAGACTAGAGGACATACAAGATAGCCTAATCCTGATTCGAACAAATATATTATGGAGCTGCTACATTGTATACACAAGCTCAGGCCAATTTGCTCTAGGAACATCAGTTTGGTTGAGTTTGTGAACGAGGACCAACTTGATCGATTTATCTTGCACCTAGAATCTAACATGGTGAAACAGATACTGGTCCAGGCTGCTCTGTGTCTACGGCCTTCTGGGTTTGACTTAATGATTGTTAACAACGTACTACAATCTCAGAATCACAGAAATCAGGAAAAAAGCGATAACTGGAAGACCAGCAGTCTGAAAGACCCAAGTGATATTCAAGACAAACAAAAGAAAAGCAAAAGCGGTGAGGGGCGTCTGGAAAATTAGGGCTGTCTTAAGGGCTTGTAAGGAGTGGTGTTCACTAAAAGGGACAATTGGGGGGAATAGCGGCCCTGAGAGAAGGGTGCAACGGGCCCCCGTACAGGGGAGGGGTCCAGTAACAGAGACCTCATGGTCCTGGATGGCACATGCCTTTGTGATAAACAGAAAACGTTAGCTGAAGGTCCAGAATGTGTTGAGGAACATAGGCATGGTCTGCGGGAACACGAGAGGTCATATTGTTCTGACTTGAGTGTCGTGTAGACCGATGAGACCTCCGTCCCCAAGTGACGCACAGGGGAACAAATAGAAACCCGCTGTGCGACCCTTGAGGCCACAGGTGAGAGATGTCTTCCCAGATCCACGGAGCCTCTGGAACACCGATGCTGCTGTCAAGAAGGAATGAGGTTAAGCACCAGGCAATCACAATACAGGCAGGTAAACAAAAGAATCTAAAGTGTCTTACCTATCTGGTGTAGGGGAGACCCAGGTAACCTAGTAGGGAGGTTCGAGGCTCAAAAAGATACAGCGGTCCCTGGAGTGGTAGAACCGCAGGTAAGCGTGGATACGGGTAGGCCACCTGTAAGATAGGGCTTGACTTGGGCGTAGAAGTACAGCAAGATACTCAGGGATGATCCAAAGACAAGTCGAGGTGAAGTCCAAAAATCCGGCAACAGGTAAACAGTTCCAAGTAAAGGTACAAAGGGGTGTCCAAGATAGAGTTCCGTGGTCGAGGTAGCATGGAGCAAGTAGTAACGCCAAACAGGGTCCGAAGCCAGCTGAGAAGCAATGATCGTCCTGCCTCTCAGTTCTTTATACTGTGTGTCCCTGGGTCATGTGACGTCTCTGGGCCATGTGACGTCCACCAAGAGCACGTGAGGAACGCCACACTGTATCACGTGACCGACGTGATGACGTAACGCCGCCCCTTCTGCGATATATCCTCCAAGGCAGTTGCCAATGCAGGAAAGGTTGTAATCGAGCCCGTACACCAAAGAAGGTACAGTGTTTTCGGTTCTGTGGGTTCACCGAATCCCTTGAGCCTCGAAGCTGGGGTGGAGATGTTGGGGGAATGTGAGCAGTGTTCTGATGTGGGGAGGCCTGATGTGCTGAGGATCGCCTAACATAGCCCCTCCCCAACGGCCCACGACCCCGTGGGCAGGATGGATGGTCTAAATGGAAACGGGCTACCAAGCGAGGGGCGTTCAGGTCAGAGGCGGAAACCCATGAACGTTCCTCCGGGCCGTAACCCTTCCAATCCACCAGATACTGGATCCTACCCCTAAACCATCTGGAGCCCAAAATGGCCGACACCTCGAAAACATCAGGAGAGGTCAAGGACACCGGCGCAACAGGGGTACGAAGACGGACAGAGTCGGGACAAGGTTTGAGGAGGGAGACATGAAACACAGGATGGATGCGCCAAGAGCTGGGAAGCACTAGACGGAAAGCCACCGGATTCACAACCTTTGATATCACATAAGGACCGACAAAGCGAGGTAGCAACTTCCGACAACCCACTAGGCGAAGATGACGTGAAGACAACCAGACCCTGGAACCCACCACCAGAGGGGGAGCAGCCCGACGTTTGCCATCCACACGGGCCTTCATAGCAGCCTTTGCTTCAGTGAGATGAACCACTGTACTAGCGTGTAAGGCAGAAAGATCCCTAAGACATGTCGTGGCCGCAGGGTTCGCAGGACCAGAAGCATCAGGGACCGGCAAGACCTTGGGATGTTGGCCATAGAGGGCGTAAAAAGGAGAATAACCAGTGGCTGAATGAGCCGCATTATTATATGCGAACTCCGCAAGCCGTAAAGCGGCCAACCAAGAGGTCTGATGTTGCAATATAAGGCAACGAAGGTATTGTTCCATAGATTGATTCGTCCTTTCGGTCTGTCCATCGGTCTCAGGATGATAGGCCGAAGAATACCTGGTATCAATGCCCAATAGCTTCGTCAGGGATCTCCAAAACCGAGAGGTGAACTGTGACCCTCGATCAGATATAATGACCGAAGGAAGGCCGAATAGCATGAACACATGTTCAAAAAACAAATCCGCTAATACAGGAGCCGAAGGGATACCTTTGCAAGGAACAAAACGGGCCATTTTAGTGAACGTGTCCACCACCACCCAGATGGAGTCAAAGCCCTTCGACTTGGGGAGATCAGTAACGAAATCCATCGTCAACGTATGCCAGGGCCTGGGAGGTACCGGAAGCGGAAGCAACAACCCAATCGGTCGACCCCTTTGATGTTTAGCCTGAGCACATACTGCGCATGATCTAACATAACATTCTACATCGCGCTTCATAGAAGGCCACCAACACCAACGCTTGAGAAGATCTAAAGTGCGCTCTTGTCCGGGGTGAGCGTTAAAGGGAGCGTCATGAGACCACGCAAGGGCCAGATTACGTGTGTCAGGTGTGGGAAGGAACAGGCGTTCATGTACGAACGGTAATCCATCAGAATACACTGGGTCCCATTCTCGCAACTGGTCAGAATGATTGCTAGTCCAGGATCGAACCGAGTCTATCAGTGACAATGAGGGAGTACAGAGACAAATCACATGACTCTTTCCGAGAACAGTGTCGGGGAATGTAGGCAATTGGACCCCCCCCGGGGAACGTGACAAGGCATCCGCCTTCCCATGTGCCGTTCCAGGACGGTGCATAATACGGAAGTCAAAAGAGGAAAAGAAAAGATGCCATCGAACCTGTCTGCTATTAATGCATTTCAGAGAGGCCAAATCCTGTAGATTCCGATGATCGGAGTATACTGTGATGGGATGTTTAGCCCCCAGAAGATGATGACGCCAAACACGGAAAGCGTCCATGACAGCCAAGAGTTCTTTCTCCGTAACGGTATAATGAGACTCAGTACTGGAAAACTTACGGGAGTGGTATGCCACTGGATGTAATTTGCCTGTATTAGGACATGTTTGTGACAGTACCGCCCCGAGGGCAAAGGAAGAGGCATCTGCCTCGACTATGAACGGAAGATCAGGATTGGGATGTTGGAGTACCGGTGCGATAGTAAAGGCGGTTTTCAAAGTCTCAAAAGCCTCCTGCTGTTCTCTCTGCCACTGATATGGTACCAGAGGACTAGTCAGGGCCGTGAGTGGGGCTACAATCGTAGAAAAGGAAGAAATGAAACGCCTATAAAAGTTGGCGAATCCTAAAAAGGCCTGCAAGGACTTGAGTGTTTGAGGTACTGGCCAATCTAAGACTGCTTTGACCTTAGACTCGTTCATGGATAACGCCCCAGGGGTGATGTGGAAACCCAAAAACTCAACAGAGGTCTTATGGAACTGACATTTCTCAGGTTTGGCAAATAAGGAATGTTTTCTTAAACGGGTTAATACTTCTCGGACGTGTTTTACATGGTCATCAAGATCACGAGAGAAGATCAGGATGTCGTCCAAATACACAACCATGTACACATCCAGAATATCCCTGAAAATGTCATTCATGAATCGTTGGAACGTGGCCGGGGCGTTACATAAGCCAAAGGGCATGACAAGATATTCGTACAAGCCGTAACGAGTACAGAAAGCAGTTTTCCACTCGTCTCCCTCGCGAACGCGTACTAAATTGTATGCGCCGCGTAGATCAAGTTTGGTGAAAATGGAAGCATATGTTAAATGATCTAAGAGTGGAGTAATTAACGGGATGGGATATCTATCCTTCTTGGTGATCGCGTTAAGACGCCGATAATCCACACAAGGACGTAAATTCCCCTCCTTCTTGGGTACAAAGAAGATAGGACTTGCCGCTGGTGAAGTGGAGGGGTGGATGTGTCCTAAACGCAGGGCGTTCTGTACATATTCTTTTAACACCAGTTCCTCCGAAGGAGACAAAGAATAGATCCTGCCCGAAGGAACAGTGGAATCAGGAAGCAATTCGATTGGGCAGTCATAAGTTCTATGTGGAGGAAGTACCTCAGACGAGCCTCGATCGAAGACTGATTCGAAAGCCCGATATTCTGGCGGAATCCCAGACATCAACCCCCCAACAGTATGGGACTGTATGACTTCTGGATCGTCAACGGTCAGTGTGAGTTGTGCTAAGGCTCCCAAGACCCGAGAGAGTGTGTCAGGGGCTTGATGGACCGGGAGACAATAATTCTGACAAATATCGGACTCAAAGAGTACAGTGCCTGCTTGCCAATTGATCAGTGGATTATGTTCACGTAACCAGGGAATCCCTAGTATGATGCTGAACGCTCTGTATGGTATCCAACCTTTGATGGATCACTGTGTTTGCGGCGGCCATATCTGCCCTTAATATTGTAATTGCCTGAACTAAAGCAGTTATGGGTTCGTCCGTGGATCCCTGCATCGTCTAACACGACTATACGGCTTCTCAGTCTGTTCTGACTTGAGTGTCATGTAGACCGATGAGACCTCCGTCCCCAAGTGACGCACAGGGGAACAAATAGAAACCCGCTGTGCGACCCTTGAGGCCACAGGTGAGAGATGTCTTCCCAGATCCACGGAGCCTCTGGAACACCGATGCTGCTGTCAAGAAGGAATGAGGTTAAGCACCAGGCAATCACAATACAGGCAGGTAAACAAAAGAATCTAAAGTGTCTTACCTATCTGGTGTAAGGGAGACCCAGGTAACCTAGTAGGGAGGTTCGAGGCTCAAAAAGATACAGCGGTCCCTGGAGTGGTAGAACCGCAGGTAAGCGTGGATACGGGTAGGCCACCTGTAAGATAGGGCTTGACTTGGGCGTAGAAGTACAGCAAGATACTCAGGGATGATCCAAAGACAAGTCGAGGTGAAGTCCAAAAATCCGGCAACAGGTAAACAGTTCCAAGCAAAGGTACAAAGGGGTGTCCAAGAGAGTCCAAGATAGAGTTCCGTGGTCGAGGTAGCAAGGAGCAAGTAGTAACGCCAAACAGGGTCCGAAGCCAGCTGAGAAGCAATGATCGTCCTGCCTCTCAGTTCTTTATACTGTGTGTCCCTGGGTCATGTGACGTCTCTGGGCCATGTGACGTCCACCAAGAGCACGTGAGGAACGCCACACTGTATCACGTGACCGACGTGATGACGTAACGCCGCCCCTTCTGCGATATATCCTCCAAGGCAGTTGCCAATGCAGGAAAGGTTGTAATCGAGCCCGTACACCAAAGAAGGTACAGTGTTTTCGGTTCTGTGGGTTCACCGAATCCCTTGAGCCTCGAAGCTGGGGTGGAGATGTTGGGGGAATGTGAGCAGTGTTCTGATGTGGGGAGGCCTGATGTGCTGAGGATCGCCTAACACATATTCATTTATTTTAAAGGGGTGATCAAACATTTGAAGGGCATGATATATTATGTTTCCAGGAGGTTCCGGCTCTGCCTCATCCCATGTATGGACAGATTCACAATGCTCTTGAACCCGGCAAGGAAGGGGACCATCATTGGGCTGCTGTTAGCCATAGAAAATGGTATGGGCATTACAGCACATGAACAGAGAGACCACAACCCATGCAAGCAGATGGTGAAGCCATAAAGGGATAACTATAATCAATTTATACTGGAACCCAGTGGCAATCTCAGATGAAACCTACATTGAAGGAGTAATAGATGTGATGGAAAACTGTATGATTATTCTTTGTGGAGATTTAAACATAGACTGTAGGGACAAAGAGGGTGCCCTGTTAACAGAATCAATTTCATCTTTGAAAATGACAGAAAAAAGAGGCCTCTGTTGGTTGAAGGCAATGGAGTCCAGAGACCTACATGTTTTAAACCGACACATACAGGGGCGACACTCATAGAAAACCTACTTTTGAGGAATGCAAAGGGCGACAGTGCATTACATATTTGTGTTCAGAAATATGCTATCCTTAATAGAAGAGTTATAGGTAGTCAATTTGAAAAGCAGAGATTACAACCTCTTGAGAATGCACTGGTCGGGAGGGAAAAATATGGGGGGGTGGTACGTATATGTCAAAAACTGAAGTAACACAGGGGAGAAACTGCTTACGAATGATCAGAGAAAAACCTCACCTTGCAATACAGTAACTGTGTAACGACATGGAATGGGGAAAACACCTGGTAGGTAATGGACTACACCCTAGTTTACAGAGCTTTGTGGAAACTGACAACAGGAGTGAGGGGGGGGTGGTCTGCTGCCATCACCACGTCTTTAACACAGAGGTAGTTTCTCACAGGAAGCAACTCAGACAAGATCAGAGATGAATAAAAAAAACCAGCTGCACTAGAAGTACTGCCAGCCTTGATCAAGAGGAAGCAGCAATATAAAAACTGGGTGCGGTTCCACAAGGCGGCAATAGTGCAATTAAACACTGAAACTATGTTAAAGGCGATATTTAAAAAGCAAACGGGTGAGATGTGGGAGTTGATTAACCAGAATGATACTCCACAGGCAGCTCTCCAGACGAATGTAGTAGACGAACAAGCTTGGATTGACCACCTCACAAGCCTTTTCGAAGGCTTGGAAGTATTAGTACTCAGAGAAGATAGTTGGTCTGGTAAAAAATAGACCATCTCCCATGAGAAAGAGGATATCATGGGATTAATTAAGGAAGCTAGCAGCTCTCGAGCTCACAAATGCGATCCTAAAAATAGACCCGGAGCTATGGTAAGACTTCTTATGGGTCCTCCTCGAACAGATAGTGAAAAACTATCTTGAGGGCGGCCATTATATTCCTGATATTCAAGAAGGGCAATATGTTTTATCCAAAAAGCTATCAACCTATTTCCCTTTTGCACTTGGCAGGAAAAATCTTCACGTCCTTGACGTTGAGACATTTGGTGGACTGGATCGATACTGCTAGATGTAGAGATAACTTCCAGACTGGGTTTGTTAAAGGATTGGGAACCAGCGTAAACACCATCATATTTAACATACAAGCAGGGCACTTGAAAGAAGGTTGAAAATATATGTGCCCTTAATTGACTCAGCTCAAGCATTGACAGCATAGATCGGCAACTTTTATGGACTAAAATGATGAGATGGGGCTTTCCTAGAGATCTACTTGAGGCAACAAAGGCCCTATATTTGGGGACCTCCTTGAGAGTAAGACTGAACTCCGCAGGGTGTCTGTCTGGGGGAGATACCTACATTTCGGGGTTTGAAACCAGGCTGCCCCCTGGCACCAGTGCTTATAAATCTGTTCATTTCAGATTTGGGAGATACCATAGGGCAGGCGAGATGCATCCCGCTACAGTCGGGAAGGGAGGTTGTTAGGCTGGCTGCTGTACGCCAATGACCTGGTCCTCCTGGACAAAATGCCTATTGGCGTAGTGTCAATTTGACAAGCTGAATGAGTACATTGACAGAAATGGCCGGGAGATTAATGCTCCAAATTCCAAAGTGCTAACACTCCAATCTGCCCCCGCGAGGAAGAGCATTATACCACATGGCAGTTGGTGGGCGGCCCCTGGAGTGCATAGACATCTCCAGATACATTGGCATTTGTATTAACTAGAGGCTGGTGGACGCTCCGAGTGAGAAAGCGCTGAGAACAAAAGTGAAAAGTCTGACATCACAGAGAGCGATACTCCATAGGAAATTTGGCTGTTTCTCCGTGCTCCCGGTGCTTCAGTTCTACAAATTAAAGGTGGTTGCAGTTTTCACCTATGGAGCTGAAACGTCATTGTTTATCCCGCATGTTTTGTGGCCAATTCTGGAGGGAATATTCTGGAATAAGGTCCTCGCCCTTCCAAGGTCTATCCCAATCCAGGGTGTGAGGTACGAACTGGACCTGCTGTCTTTACGTGCTATGGTATGTTGGAAAGCCTTAGCATTGTATTGGACGTGTTTATTAGGAAACGCCCCTCCATTGTTCCAAATGGTGAAAACCGCACTAGATAATGACAGGGTAAGGATCCTAGTTGAGTGAGATTTGGCTTGTGAAGGTCTTTTGGACAAATTAAGTTCTACAGAGGACGAACTAGAACCCAACCCTGATATGGTCAAGAAGATTTGCATAGATCACTCGATCTGCATGCAGAAAGAGGTTAAAGAATGTTTTACCATTTTAACCACAAAGAGAAACCATATTGCACAGTGTCTCCATACCTGAGCAAATTCCCCAAGAGCTATTTTAGACATCAGTTCCTCAGACTAAGGTTAAACCTATACCCAAGTAAGGAGGTGCTTTCCCCCGCGCCTAGGGCTCTGGGATTGTAATGGGAAAAACTAGCATGAAACATAACAACATATTCTACTATTTTGCACAGACTTCACATCTATGTGAGCATAGTACTTTGGGAGCCTAGTCGCCCAAGTAAGCACTCTAACTCCGGAGGAATTGTGGGTTACTTTAGTAAGTAGAGACAAAACACATTTGGTTTTAGCAACTATAACATTTTTAGATGCAATATTTGTAAGGGAAATTACACCTGTGTAAACCATACTAATTGTAATGTCTTTTAACAGTTATACAATAATGAAATGTTTTGGGATGCATTATTACAGCAGTTTACTTTATGAAGTGAGAATTATTTTGTTAGCTATTGCTAAAAGGTTTGTAATAAGCCAAATACAAAATAAAATAATGTATCTTCCTGATATACTATCTTCTTTCTGCTTTCTTCGTGTGGACACTGTGTACACTTACACATTAGAAAGGGGTTAATGTGTGACTCAAATTACATTTTTTAATGTCCATCTCTTTCTCTTTCCCATTTAAGTAACTTTCAATTGTTCGCACTTGGTGTGTTCACTGATACGCCCCAGTGTCCCCATTGCTTTTTCGAGGAATTACCAGTTTCTGTAGGCATTGGTATCTTCTCTTATGGTTGGTGGGGAAAGGTTTCCTATCTGCTTCCCTCTCACAGTCTTCTTTCCTTCGCCCGCCGGTCCTCACCTCGGCGGTTTCCTCTCGACACACCTGCTGTCTTCTTAGCTCTGGTAAGCGAATTGCTGTTCCCCTGCAAATGCACAGGAGTACGTCTCTGACTCCTGGCATTCCTGCAGCAACACTCCATTCAGCAACTCTTTCTTCCTCTGGTGGTGAGCCGCCCAAGCCCACCACAACTGCCCTGGGTTCTCAGCTCCCTGCTTCTCGTGGAGAGATGAAGCCCTCTCTCGCCAGTCGCCACAGCAGCTGTCTTCTATTCCCTGTTTGGGCTGCTTGCATTTCCCAGGCACATGTGAGAACCAGCAAACACTAGAGCCCTCACTAGGTTTGCAGTCCCTTTTGCTCTACATTGCTCGATCCTTCTTCTTCGTCTCACTATTTTGTGATTTTTGGGAACAGCAATCCATTGTGAATGATTGATTTATGAAATTCAGATAAGCATTTTCAAACGGTTTTGATGGCAAGTCAGTTCTGATTGATTGACAAGTGGAATTGAAAGAGGCAATTTCATCACATTGGCAAACCAGACCAAGGTTTGAAGGTTGGTCAGTAGTTTTGGTAAAAGGATTTTCTCTGCTCTTCAGAGGAACAGGAGTGGATGCATGACAATATGCTATAAGGGTTTCAGACCCACCATTTTAAGGGAAAATGGTGGGATACCATGATATCTTCCCGGAGGCTGTCTTCTCCCATGTGATCCTCCTTCGTATAGCCGACCCCAGGGTCAGGGTCAGGTAGCAACTGCTGTCCCCTGGCCACATGGGGGAAGGTCAAGGCCCGGAAATCAGCGATGACTCCACCGCATTCATAACGATATATAGAGCCCTTCTTCACTAGAATGCAATGAAGAATTAGGAGTAACATTCCCACTCTCAGAAGAGAGTATGCTTTTCAGTCCAGTACTTCACATTATTTAATTTTGGCAAGACACTTTTCTGCCACAGCAAAAGAACAGAGATATTCAGTTTACATTCAGCAGCCCTCTGCTTTAAGGGCAGGATTTGAGGACTGGTGAACAGTTAGGAATTTTGTTTTTTCAAGTACACCCCTTCTCTTTAGGGAATTTTGGGGTTGGTGCTAAGGGTCTACTTAGACAAGTTTACTAGAATCTCCTCTGGCCTTTGTGCCCAGGAAAAGACATGACCTCAGGATCATCTCATGGGAAAAGGGCATTCATCTGGTCAAATACCCTCAGACATGGATAGCCTCCGGCATCAATCCCCTTTGATTTGCCTCTCCTGATATAGGTCCCATCCAGCTTAGGGTCTGTCCTTGGTCTCCTCCAGCAAATTGGTCAGCCATTGAACTCAGATGATATCAGGCAGCGCTCCCTGATTCCCATTGTGCATCCCATTATGAACCATAATCACACCCACAAATATCTAAATGATCAGGTGCCAGCTTATTGGCTCTTGATTTGGATTGGACCTCTAATGCCCTCTCATTTTCTCTGATTAGACCCTTTTAGTTACGAGGCATCATCCCTTTGCATTTATGACTTCAACCATCTGGGATAGCATTTTCATAGTTTAAAATGTTCACTTAAACTACAATGTGGCAACTTTCTCTAATTTCTAAATAAACCTAATAATACATACATGTTTGAATTCTTCTCATCAAGCCAGACTTACTGAAATGAGCTTGGAGGTTCAAATGTATGATTTTCGTGATTTATTCAAATAAATAAGTTATCAACATGAACTGTTCCATACAGATATCTAATTTATTAAGCTATCATCTCCCTGAATCTCAGCTTTGGGGAAGCTAAGAACACATTTTATATTGTAGCGGGGGTTCCCAAGGTCGGATATTTAGGGGAGTGGTGTCAACAGAACGGTCTTCTCATAAGCTTTCCAATGATATTTGTACCATTATTGTGCGATTTATGTATGATCCTCTATGTAACCCTATGGCTAAATAATGATATAAATATTTTTCCTTAATAAACTACACATTGTGTTTCTCCACCTAGATAGCTGTCCAGCCATGTGTTTGTTTTGTCGACTCGGGCTTGTATAAATCACTTTACTTTCTTGCAAAGTCAAAGGCCTGCAGAAGGGATCTCACCTTCCGGGCCAGATCGGTCTTCCTCTGTGTCATCAGTTCAGGGAGTTTTAATTCCAAGTATTTAGGAAGTTCAACCCATTAAGGACTGCCTTTTGTTTTAACAGTTGTTTAGCACCTGAACCCCATAGATTCCTTCCTGGTCACTGCTGTGGCTTCAAAGAGAGTGTCTTTCAGATAAAGGGCTGGACAGAGCTTTTAGCCTTGCCTCTGATGGTGGTGGGGGAGGGTGATCAGTGCTACCAATGCTGGCCTACCAATCTCATAGGAAAATGTATTTTTGGGTTGAACACAGCTTTTCCTCATTCACAGAAAACCCATACTTTTAATTGTTACAACTTCTTCACACATGAGGCCTTTTTGAATATCTCATATCAGGCCATCAATGTTAATGTTAAAGGACATTTGTACCAAGCACTATCACCACCGCAGTGGTGCTCTGGCGTCTCTGAAAGAGGAATGGAGGGCGGGTTAGTGGGAGGAAGCTGGAAAAGTGCAAGAGAGCAGTGATGTGCTGTTGGCGGCCTCAGCCCGGTGGGTCAGTTGGCTGGGCCTAGGGTGTTTGCGACCAGTAGTTGTTGTGTACTGCTGTGCGAGTATATGTGTGTTTTTTTGTTATGTTGTTGCAATGTAGTGAAGTTTGTGCGGTTTGTTGTGCTGTAGGTTTGTGGTTGTTTTGGTTTGGAGTTTGAGAGGTATATGCAGAGGGGGGAATTGTTAGTGCAATTGGTTACTTGGCATCTTTATCCTGAATTGAGGTGCTGGGCTTCTGTAATCTCTCCAGGTGGAGTTCGGGAGCGCTCCTGTGCCTCTGTTCTGATCTGGGTCTTTCCGGCTTTCAAGGTCCCTTTCACATCTGGTCCCCTCCCCCCCAGCCTCCCTCACAGCGCTACCTGTCTTCCCTTCCCACTCGTACGGCCAGTGCACCTGCCGATGTCTACAGCTCAGATAGTGTGGTGATTGCTAATATCCCGATAATTCCACCACACTGTGGTACCTGGTGGTAACTAAGGGGCGAGTGCGGGTGTTGGGTGGGATTAGGGTAGGTTGTTGACTCCAGCTCCGTGGGTGTCTCCTGTGTTCCACTGTAACCGGGGTCCTTCATCCCGGTACCGTGGGAGCTTGTTCACATGGGGAGTTGACCACAGTCGGTACTTGGAGATGTCAGTGTTCACCACAGTTTCGTCATCCCTTTTCCTTTCTGTTTCAGTTTGAGTCTGTGGTGTTGAAGAGCCAGGATTCTAGTAATTTCCTAAATATTAGGTGAATTTTGGTGTTTCTTATTTCTTTTGGGATGTTGTTCCAGGTTTTTGCGGCTAAGTGGTAGAAGGAGGTGCCTCCAAGTTTCTTCTTGAGGAATGGTTTTGGTTCCAGGTGGATTTTGCTGGTCGACCTGAGGAGTCTTGTTGGCTTGTAGATTGTCCATGTCCATCTTTAAATTATATTTTATATTAAAATGGCACAGACAGTGGATTTTCACTGCTAAATATTTGCTTACAATCCAGGCTGCAGGATGCGTTTATTTCTATTTTTCCATTTGCAGCTTTCTTTTTGTGAAAAGTGCCATTCATTTTTTCATAATGTAGTGAAAGGTAGGCCTCTGATTTTAGTTTTGTCATTCACACATATGCAATACTAAATTTGAGTCTTCCTGTTTCTGACACGCTGTTGGTGTATTTGGCAGTGTTGAAATGTGCATGCTCGCCTTTTGGTCTGCTAGCCCACAGTGAGTGTTCAATGTTCTGCACTTTTAGGCCTCAGCCAACCAAATACAGTAAACTTTTTTTTTTTCCTCGGGGTGGCATTTGAACCCCACAAATTCTCCCCTCCCCCATCCTATATTCTCACGATGTAGCTGGTGTGAAAGGTGTAGGGGAGAGTGGGATCTTTCTCACTAGGCACATTCTTCAATGGAGGACGCCCCACTCTAGTTTCTTCCTCAGGGCCTGGGTGGTCTAGTCCCCACCTCCTGATTTTGTGCTCCTTTCTTCTTTCTTCCTTAGTTTCTCTCCAGGCTCCCAGGGGTCTTCCCACGACTCCACTTTTTCTGGTCCCCAGGCAGGAATTAATGGAATTAGTTTCTATCTTTATTCCTTGACAACATTTCAGAACAAAACATTACTTTTTCAGTCACAGACAATATTCAATGACAATCATGAATCATAAATTGTCATTTGAATGTAATTACTTACCTGTTATATATTTTAGTTTCGATCCAGGGTTCTGATCTTACCTTTCATTCCTCAGAGGTTCCTGGACTCAAACCACAGTGGGTTCCTCAATCACTCTTAAAGCCAGTCTGGGAGGACTGCTTTTTAACAGATTGCTATGGACCCACTTCTCTTCCGTCTGTTCTCCTTTTGTGATGCGGATCTGTTACCAACTCTGACACTGCATTTTCTTTTGGTTTCTTTGAGGCACATCAGATGCAATGAGACTGGCCTACAGACTGAAGACCTGTGCCAAGCGCGATAGCAGAGCAGAGCTAAGCTGTGCTGTGGAATGCGTGATGCCAGACTGCCTGGGCCAATTCATGAGCCGCTCCTGAGAAGTACACAGCTGACAACACTGCTGGCTCAAATCCCCAACGCCAAAGGCTGCCTCGCAGATATGACAGTGCATTTTGCAACTGCAGGCTGCTTCTCTGAAATGGGAGTGTTTAATATTATACATGCATTATATGTGCTGTTTTATTGGTGGAGAATGGATGTAGCCCTTCTGTTTGTTTATGAAGATGAGTCAGGCCTGGGGTGGGGGGGAGTCGAGCAGTAAGCAGTCCTCCCATGCACTGCTGTGTTTGCATTACAGCCCATTTCTCTTTACATTTGGTCTCCTCTGTATTATTTGTGTCTGAGTACCTGAGGTTTTGTGGGGGAGCAGGACGAGCCTGTAACATTGATACTGATACTCGGGAGCTCCCCTTCCTGACGTGCGTGACTGGGGTATACAACAATACAATGGGTAAGTGAGAAAAGGGGGTTTTCGCTGTACCTGTTGCATGCTTGACTACGGGACTCTGGATTCTTTAGGGACTCTTGGAATAATACAGAGATGTTGCATCAGAGTGCTGCAGAGTACAGTACAGGGTTGCAAGGGCAACTACAGGACTGCAATCTGGTCAGAACATTCTTTGGCGCCTGTGATACAGTCAGAGCGCTGGTCGCGGAGAGATGGTCTAGGGTTCAAGCTGTAGAGGGCACACGGTAGGAGTGTGAGGTCAAACACCTGCGTTAAATTGTGGTAGGGGCAATACCAGTAACAGATTAGTTACAATATGGTGGACGCCAGTCCATTGAGCAGGTAGACCTGTCATATAAATCATGGTCTAGGACAATGCTGCAGAGGTTGAGGAGCATGTTGGACAATTGGGATGTGGCCCCCCCCCCAGTCGTACAGAAGAATAGGGAGGTGGGGGTTGCCCGGGAACAGCAGTTGCAAAGGATACTGCAGAGAAGGTACAGGGGAGATAGTGCTGAACTACAAGCGAAGCACAAAGGTATCACCAAGGTGATGAAGCTAGGGAGGGATCAGAGACCCCTGGATTTGGCAGACATGCTTACACAAACCTTCATGATGGCCACAATATGGCAGCTCTTACTAGATGACATAATGAGGGTGGTGGAAGGGAAGGTGGATGAGGAGGAAAATGTAATGTCCGGCCAGGGTGGGCATACATTCTGAATGCAGCTGATTCCGTGTGGCTGACAGTGAAAAAAGCAGTGCCTGTGAAACAGTGCAAGGGGTGGGCGAAGGGAGAATAAACACAGAGGGCCAGGATTCTGAGGTGCTACGCCAGCGCCTGTTTGGATTGGGGTGGATGACACAGAAAAGGGGAGAAAGGGGAAGAGAGAGGAGACACGGGCTGGCTGTGTACCAGGAGAGGCAACTGTGTGCAACAGAGGGGCGGAAGGATATTCTAGAAAAAAATGGGTGCAGTGACAGATTTGGCAAATAGGTGCCTGCAGGCAGAGAGAGGCAGGTTTCAGGTAGACGGTAGTCCCAAAGGCTCTGGTGACGGCCGCTACTAAGAGTACCACCCACATTCTGACACACACACACACACAAACAGGGTCCTGGCAGCATGATGGGGAGACATACCTTGACAGCAGAACAAGAAATGAACTGGATTTCAGAAGGACGGGTGACTGTGAAGTATGCACCTTATACAGGGCAGTGAACAAAATGCCAGTGGAAGGGGTAGTGTCAGGCGAACTACATGAATGCATGTCAGAGACTGACAAAACACAACAGGACATTTTCAGGGCAAGTGCACCAGACAAGGACATTGGCAGGCCCACATAAAAAGAAGGTGGTCAGTGGGAGCATGACTTGATAGTGTTTTGGGGGAAAAGAGCGCAGTATGGTGAATTATAATCTGCGGTGTTGGCTCTGAGAAGAAAGACGATAACTCCATCTGAGCGAGAGTAAACCCATGACACCTGATAATGACCTACAGCCACCGCCAATGGCATCCATAGAAGATACAGAGTGGCATGTGGCAGAGGGGGCACAGCTGTAAGTGTTGATGATTATCCTACAGAAGGGCAAGAAGAAGGTTCAAAGGAAATGTGAGCGGCTCCTGGCGTTCCTGTGGGGGGAGGATGAACAAATCATGCCATATATGAAAGTGGAGAAAAGAGCAAGACAATGGCTATCGGTGCCTGACCGAGATGGCTTGGTGGCCCATGGCAAAAGAGGACTGGCAGGAGCTTGTGGACAATTGTGTGAGTTATTGGAATAAAAAACAGAAAGAGGAGCCAAAGAAGGAGCCCTTCAAGCAGATGGATGTGATAGGCACACAGTGGGAAGTGCCTGCGCCTTCACTGCCAGTCTCCTTCTTCGTCATTCAACCGATGAAGCGTTTATCAGTCGCTGCATTTGCCTCTTCCTTCATCCCTCCTCTGCCCCTTTCCTTTGACTCTCCCTCTGACTCTGTTCTAACTAACCTCCACCTTTCTCTCTGTAACACCCTGGACATCCTTGCCCCTGTCATGAGGATCCTAATGAAGCCTGCCTACAAATGGAACTTGTGGTAGGACTCTGACTTGAATGCTTTGAAACACAAGTGTAAAGCTGCTAAGCGGAAGTGACGGGCATCTAGTTCATCCTCCGACATACTGGCCTGCCGCCTACTCCAAAGTCAATCTCGTCTCTCCATCTGCTCCAAGAAGAGGCCTCATGTCAAAGGACTCTGATCCTCCTTGATCTTTCTTTTCCTTTGAAACAGTTAACCACTCCAGCCTCATAAACCGTCTCCATGATACCTTAGGCATTACGGACAGGGCACTAGCGTGGCTTGCCACCTTCCTTTCAAACAGACCTTCCGAAGTGCAAATTGATCCTTTTCTCTCCTCCACCACACTCTATACCTGTGGTGTCCCTGAGGGCTCTATCCTCTCGCCATAGCTCTTCACAATCTATCTGGCCTCTTTGGTCCACCTGATCTCCCCTTTATCCCCTCATTTCCAGTGTTATGCAGACTACACAGAGCTCTCTTTCAAGCTTTCAACCTCTACCTCATCCCCCTGCCTCATACCTGACTGCCTCACTGCTATTCAGGCCTAGTGCCAATGATCTCTGCCTTAATGCTAATAAGACAGACACCCTTCCCATTAGGACGCCTGCTCCTTGCCCCCCCCCCCCCCCCCGACTCCCTGGCCAGACTCCTTCAATCCCCTCACCCACCTGTGGGGAAGAACACCTTGGGATCATCTTTGGCTCCTCTCTCTCTTTCTCTCCACACATTATGTACCTTGCCAAGAAGTCCAACTTTCAGCTCCACCTTCTCAGGGGAATTCTACGTTTCCTCACATTCCCCCAGAAGCTCAATGTCTCCAGATCCCTGGTTCTCTTTAGGCTGAACTACTGCAGCAGCCTCTTCCTCAATCTGCTCTTTCCTCCCTTCGTTCCCTTCAACTAATCCAGAATAGGACTGCAATACTTATCCTTGGCCTCAAGGCCAGGTACTGCATCTCGCCAGCCCTAAAATCTCTCCACTGGGTCCCGGTGACTGCAAGGATCAAATACAAGACCAGTTGCATCATCCGCAAGACAGTCTGGGGCCTGGGACCTCTTTATATCCAGCTTTCCCTCTCTAAATACCTCCCTGCAGAGTCCTTTGGTTCTCTGGCTCCAACTCTCTGCAGGTCAAACGTTTCTCCAAGCAGAAAGTGAGAGGTTGATCCCTTTCCTCGGCTGGCTCCTCCCCCCCAACCCCTGAGACTTAAGCCAGATCTTCTAAAGTTCTGGAAACTTCACAAGAATTTCCTTTTGTCCTCTTCCTTCCCTCTTGTGCTAACTATCCCTCTGCCACTGTGACTGGGGTCTAGTCCCCTCAGAGTAATACAGGCGCCAGACCAACCCCTACCAGTCGCCCAGCATCCTTTGCCAGCACTTGCCCTTGTGCTCCCTTTTTCCCGGACGGGCCCAACTTGGTCCTCCCTTTCTCCCTGGCACTTGACACCTTGGCCAGCCGAGCACTTCCCCACCCTTCTTCCCTGGGGGCACACCACTCCTGGACTTCTCCGTCTAACCCCCCCCTCCCTTTGCACTTACCATCTTTTCAAGCACTTGCACGGTAGGATTGTCGCAAGGCCAATATAACTGTTTTTTGTTATTCTACTTTCGTTGATTCCCATGTTCTCCTCCTAGCCCCTCACCCCCACCTTGTATTGTGGCACCTGGAAACACTTGTGTATAGGCGCCATACAAATGTCCAATAAATAAATAAAGTTTGTCTGTCGTTTGTTCTCCATGGCCTATTAGTGAGAGAGCAGTCAGCGACCAAGTATTCACCATGCGAGATGCCATTTTTGAGAAATATGCCAAGCACTGACAAGTTGTTGCTGGCACTGACTATGGGTGCACCTAGGAACTGGGAGGTACTAAAAGCTGGCTATATACTGGAAAGCAAGACAACAATTGACTTGGACAGAGAACACGAACATGACAGAAAAATTAACAAAGTGTTGCTGGATTTTAGAGTGACAAAGAAGCTCAGAGCTCGAAAGGGAGGGACATGTAGTTTTGACTGTTTTTGTTATTTTAGCTGCCCCCTACATAGTGGATGATGATGATAGTGGGGGTATTTATGCAGTACAGTGAATAAATGGGTTTAGAGGAGTTAGGACATAAATGAGTTGTTTAGTTTTGATAATGTTTTTATTTTTTTGCTTCCTTATTGAGTATCTATATATCAGAATAGTTTTATTGCAGTGTGCTTATATAGTAGTGCAAGGTTTTGGACAGCGATTATAGTGATTCATAGATAAAATGAGAAGAAAGTAAAATAATCAGTCATGTTACCAACTCTAAAACTGCATTTTCTTCTGGTTTCTTTGAGGCACATCGGATGCAATGAGACTGGATTACAGACTGAACACCTGTGCCAAGCGAGTTTGCAGAGCAGAGTTGATTTGTAGAATGTGTGATGCCCCCGGCTGCCATGTGCCTAATCATGAGCCACTTCTGAGAAGTACACAGCTCAAATCCCCAAGGCCAAAGTCTTTCTTGCAGATATGACAGTGCATTTCTGAACTGCAGGCTGCATCTCCACAATGGACCTGTTTGGTATTATATGTGCTGATTTATGGTTGGAGAATGGATTTAGTCACACTGCCTGTATAGGGGGTAGAGCAGTAAGCAGCCCTGCCATGCACTGGTGTGTTGGCATTGCAGCTCATTTCTCTCTACATTTGGTCTCCAGTGTATTATTTGTGTCAGAGCGCTTGAGGTGCAATGGGGGTGCAGGACGAGCCTGTAACAGGATATATAGGCAACAGGTGATATTTTGTCCACAATTTCAAATCTACCGTGCCAAGACGTAAGAAATGTGCGATTCTTGGTCTGGTTTGTCTGGAAATTGTGCATGTAAACCTTGTCAACTGGTAATAACAGGCAGGTTACACGGAAAAGTGGGAACACAATCAAGGCACCAAAGTCTTTGTAGAAACTAGGAACAGAATTATTGCAGGAAGAGGAGTAAGCCCTTTGCCAGCAGGATAAATTAGACACACTGGGCTAGCTAGGCACCCCCACTGGCATAGAGCCCAAGGCCTGGGGAGTACCCTTGGATGTAAGGGGAAAGGGAGAAAGGGAAGGGTTGGAGAGGGAGTTGGAGGGGTCTGGTGGAGATTGTGAGGGGGAAATGGGTGAGAGGCAGGTGAGAGGCACAGAGTGACAGGCATGGGGGAGCAGAGGCTTTGAGGACAGGAGACCCACTGGTGGAAAAATAGACTCTTGGGGAGGAAGGGAACGAGGGTAGAAGGATAAGGCCAGACAGGGGGAAGGGTACTTGCTAGAAGGGCAAGGGCCTCTGTAAGCCTCTGCCCACAACCCACAAAGTCAGCACACCACCACCAGCCAAAAAGAAGAGCCCTGTCCTCTCTCCTCAGATCTTAAATGAGGCGGTCGCTCCCACCCCGGAACACAACATGTGGTTGCCAGGGATACATTTTTGTGTGTGGTCTCTAGGGAAGTTGCAACCAGGCAACTGGTTTGTTTGGTTGTTCATGGACACATTTTGTTTGGTTGCTAGGGGAGATGGGATGCAGGGGTGGACACACATTTTCAGGTATCCTGTGTGATTCCCAGGTCAGGGACAGGACAGTTGGGGCCCCAGGGGAGGTTAATTGTTGGGTGTGGGACGAGGGGCTTTCCAGAGCCCAACCACCCCTCATGATGGACACAAGTGGAACTAGTTTTGCAAGGATCAAGAAGTGCCGGAAAAAGGGAAAGATGGAAATTACTGGGTAGGGCAAATGGGTAAAAAGGTCAGGCCAGATTTTTAGCTCTAGAATTCTGGTAGTTGGGTGTTGAACAGGTTTAACTGGTGTTTGGAGTCCTTTCCCAGGGCTGGAGGAATTCCACCAAACCCGCCACATACCTTAGAAGCAGGTGGGCAGAGTGGACTAAACCCAATGGCAGAAACTAGCAAGGCAGGGTCACCCACACACACTCACTAAAGTCACAATGTCAATGATGGGCAATGTCCAGTGTTCCCGAAACAAAATACACACAGGGGAACATGCAAACACTTGAGCATAAACAGCGCAGAAACTGTAGTCAGGGGCGAATATGCAGTCCAAGGTGGAAAATATATTTGGGAAAAATGTAAGTCACACATAGCCATTTCGACACTAGAGTTGCTTCCTTAGGCCGGTTTGCAATGTACTCATGTGTAGTGGACACATTAACTGCATCTGCTCCTGAGTTCTATAGAGTAAATGCTGAGGTAACCTCATTATTCGTCTGGTCATAAGCTCAAATTGGCACATTTTAGTTGCAGAATATGGTATAGACCTAATAGCTATCAGGAGAAGCAGTAATCAAATGTTCTAAATGGGTCCAGTGTCTTCCACAAACGTCTTCAGTGCACTTACAATTGTCTTATTGTATCTTTCAACCCCTTCACTCGATGCCATGTGGTAGGCGATGTGGAGTTTTCTTTTTACCTCTAGAACCTCCCACATCTTGGTGATCACCTCACTGGTAAAATGACTTCCTCGGTCCGACCCCATCCTTTGCAGAAGGTAGAAACAAAGATGTGATTGATCATTAGCGCAACAGCTGTCTTCGACTTACAATTCGGGGCAGGAAGACAATTCTACCCACTTTGTAAACAAGCATATTACAGTGAACATGTACTTGTTTCCTCGAGAGGAGCAAATCACTGGCCTGATAATTGACTTGCAAATATGACCAAGGCAGTGTCATTCCCCTTTTTTGTAGGGGAGCTCTGTTCATGAGGGAATGTGGCTGAAATTGTGCACACACCATATACCCCTTTAGATATATGTTGAGATCCTGACCCATATGTGTCCAGTATGCAATTTCTCACAAGATTTCCAATGTCATGTGAAAACCCCTATGACTGGCAGTGGCCGTGTCATGGGCGTGATTCAACATCAGGCTCCGGCATGAGGTATGTATCACCCACATCAGACTAGATAAAATTCAAATTCTCAAAATTGCTTTTGCATGCTCAAATTTGCAGCACATATTTAAAAGGGGGTCTTGCCATGGTTCTGTAAAATGACTTTTATGTCTTCCCGAAAGACTGGATCTATAACGCCTGCTAGAACATCCAGATCAGACTTTGGGGCAAGTCTTATATAACAGCCCGCAGAGGTTATTAGAACTAAGTCTATGGGAATCATCTCTCTTTTCCCAAGAGGGATAGTGGCTTCTCTGCTGCTACATACATCAAAGCCTATGGATTCCTTCGTGGCAACACAGGGGTCTCAGTCTCTGTGGCTACTAAGTTTCTGGACTCTTAGGGTCCCCTAATTTGTCTCAATTGAGTCGTATCCCACACCTGACACCATATGTACCGGTGGTATGGTATCACAAGTATGACACTGAAACAAGAGTTACAAGGTTCAAAACCTTTATTAGATTCTTGGGGTTTGGAAAAACTCATACTTTGCCCTATAGCTTAGGGGGGGAATAGTCTCTACCAGCAAATAATAAAGAAAGCACAGTCCTAGTCAGTCTACGCCAAATCAAAATGGCCTATACTAACAAAACCTAATGCCTGCTCTTTCTCTTGTACAAAAAGGGGAATGTGTATGCAAAGGAAAGTCAGTGTTATAACATAAAAGATCAAGATGGCTGAGTCAGCTCTCCTCCCATGTTGAACAGCACGGACTAGGGCGGCTCCCATAAATAGGATGGCACACTCTGGCTCAGTTTATCAACAAAAGGCAGTTCAAAACATGGGTTGAGGCGCGCTTGGCCTTCCATGTTAAAGTCACTTATTCTAGTGTTCCAAAAGTTCTTTCACAGTTCAACAAAAGTTCACGTAGGTCTCCCTCTGTTAGACTTGAACTTCTCCAGGCATCAATAGTTCACACAGAATCCCCTCAGTCGGGCTCAGACTTTTCAACGAAAAAGTACCTGATTCAATGTAGTTCTCCCTCAGCCGGGCTCGGACCTTGCAAACACAGCACTTGTAGGGGTTCCGTTCCCCAGGTTTTTATTCACATTCTTTAGCGGTTCCCTTCCCTTAACTTATTTTATGCTTTCGGTCTCCCTCAGTTGGGCTCGGACTTTTACTGATGTCGAAGACTTTCAAATGTGCTAGGCTTTTACCATAGACCTCTGCAGGGCCACTTCCACTTTCACTTCAGCTCTCCCTTATGTAATTTGCCCCAGTGTCTCTTGATCTTGGTAGTGCCATAGCATAAGCACAAAAGTTCAAAGAAATCTTTCTCTTAAAGCATTCACCTTTTAACTTCCCCTCTCGCCGGGGTTATTCTTGACCATTATTCATTTTTAGAGTTTGTTCACTTTATATCAAGCATTTTGCTGAGACTTTCGAGTGGGCTACTTCCTTTCGCTGGACCATTCTGCTACTCTGTATCACTGGCTTCACAGTTATCAGTAACTTAAAGTTCAATACTGGTTTGCTTTCTTTCGCGTCTCATCAGCATGTGCGCCACCTTCAATTGTAAGATATTCTGTTGCAGCTTCAATCTTTCCTTGATAAACACCAGCCTTTCATGTCTTTCGCAAACTCACTGGCTGTGTGCATTCCTTTCTTGTTTTTTCAGCTTTAATTCACAAGTCAAGGTTTGATACCACAGTCTTGGACTGGCCTCCCCAACTCTGTTGTTCAACTGGGAGGGTCGCCGGTGTCCTTGAAACACAATGCAGGTTTCTTCTTGTCTGGGATTTGGTTTTCTCTGCGTATCCTTCACGCCTTCCCGGAGGCAACAACCTCCTGCAGGGAACTTCAGGGGTTCTCTACCCTTTGCTCTAGTCCCTCGATTGGTCGCCCTGCTCCAGTAGGTTTGACTTTGCCCTGGAAGATCTGCTCCTTCTCGTATTCTACCATGCTCGGAATGTGTCTCTGTGTTCAGCCTTTTATCCATGTGGGGGGAGCTAATCAGATGAAGATGATTAATGTCAAGTGCCTGACTTTGCCTGACCTTATTAGCGGGACATGTCCAATGAGATATGTAAGTAAATAAAATAAACAAATAAATAAATACAAATACAAGTAAGTGTTAGCCTTTTTACTCTCAGTCGCCCTCTTCCTGAGCCCAGTGTTTGTGTAGAAGGGGGTGGGGGTTGGGAAGTTGGAGAATCCTATGAAATCGGATGGGTTATGGGTACTGGAAAGGGAGGAATACCACGTCTCACCATCTGTTGCCTCACCCCCACTACCGAAAGACCCCCCCACCCAGGTGATCCTCCCGCACTGGTCCACCCCCAGGATCTGGATCCAAATGCGATGTCCGTGCCCTGGCCATCTGAGACAGAGATCCCTGGGGACTAGCAAGTGAGACAACCTTTGGCTTCTCACACAGCCCAGCCCGACTGCTGCTCCCATCAGTGAGAGACAGTTTTGATCTAACTTGTCGGACTCCCTGCTTTCCCCAACGGGTTTGGGAGAATTCTGAGGAGGCCTGAACATTTACACAACAAAAGATGGGAGCTTATTTTGAGAAACCTGACGGTGTTCTTCCAACCACTCTCTTGGGATCTTCCATTCAGGTGGCCTGGAAAGGGCCATCGCTTTTAGATCCCGACCCTGGGGGTGGACAAGTGAGGGAGGATCACCCGGGTGGGGGGGTCACAGGGGATTGAGAAGAGAATGTCCTCAGACGAGACATGGTATTTTCCCAGCCCAAAAGGCACCTTAATCTACTCACCCTCAGCCTTTGTGGGGTGTTTGCAGTCACACCTCATCTCCCCCTCTACAATCTCGAGAAACACTGAGATGACATGGAGGCCACTAATATCCATAAAGATTACCCATAGGAATAACATGGGGGAAAGCAAGGACAACAGACTGTAGAAAATACACATACTGTTCCATTGATAGTGTCAGGTACCCAATACTGACTGTTTTCACCTGAATCCACTTAATAGGCTAGTTCTCTATATAAGGTGTTGTCATGATCAGATGAATGTACGAGCAGGTGAAGCACAGAGGGCCGAGAAGCTGGGAGCTGCAGGAAGAAGCATCAGGAGGAGCGCAACGTGCTGGAAGCTGACCCTGTGTGCCGAGAGGGGTGCAGCGTGTGGATGGAGCGTGCCTCCTGCAAGCCAGAGGAAAGCAGCTGATACCTGCTGGCACAGTCCACGTGAGTGTTCGTACCTCTGGGACGCTGGCCATTCCCAGAGGTGTTGGAAGGTTAAGTGGTGAGATCCTAACCTCAGCAGCATCCCCGATGAAGATCCCGCCAGCATGTGCTATATGGGGTAAGAAACAAAACCCAGTGGCATGCGTGTGGCTGAAGCAAAGAACAGTATTGTGATGGTGCCAGGCAGCACAGAGAGACAAGTAAAGAAAGAAGGGAAAGATGTCGCTGAAAGCAATGCAAAAGTAAAGATGCGCAAGAGCAGCGCAGAAACAGAGAGGACAGAAAGCAAGCAAAACTAAAAGCAGGCAGGCGGGCTGAAATAAAAGTGAAAAGCTGACAGTAAAGCCGGGCATGTGGACCTAAAAGGGAGCAAAACAGATAGAGCGAAGCAAAGTGAAAGAATGAAACAAAAGGTGCAGGCACACAGACAAAGCAAAAAGGTGCAAGAGCCACGAATATAAAGAGAGAGAAACAAAATCCAAGAGAGGGACAACAGGATCAGAGTGGTCACGCCTAGGAAAAGTCAAAAGCCTGGCATACTCGAAAGCCTCTGGTCCTACCCGAAAAGAAACAGTGTATGAAAGAACTGTTGAGTAAAGCTTATTCCAAGAGTGATGTATGCTTAACAATTGGAACTTTAAGAAATCAGGTACAACTCGATAAAGAGTGACTTTGTGTTAAAGAGTTGAAAGGGGCCTGAGCTTGGGGAAGGGATCCTCAAGTGGCCTGAACACTTGCCATTTTTATTGTGTTATTAAGAGACTTGAAGCTTGGGGAAAGGAACCCCAATAAGCTTACAAAGGGAACTGTGATACATCTATCTTCTATGGTATTTTGGAGTTTGACCAAACTGAAACGTGGGGAAGGGAACCCCAGAGAACCTTAGCACTTAGTTAACTACAAGGGGCCTAAGAGGAAGGTCCTACGAACATCTCCATTGTTTGACATTGACCAAGCAGCACTTGGTAAGAAGACCAACTGGAACCAACCCATGTTCCTATTTTTGTTGAATCATTACTTCCTTATTTTTTGAAAGACTCCCTATCACATTTTGCATAGTGTGAGGGCAAGCATAGGTTCAGACACAGACAGGCTTTTTATCCGGACTAGTAGAACAACAATGGCCATTATAAGCATCTGTTAAGGAAACTACCCCTTTAGTGTCAGGGCCAGTTAGGCATTACACCAACCCAAAAGCTTCAGTAAATAAAGGTTTTCGAACTAAACCCTTTTGAGTCTGTGTCTCTCTTGATACCATGCTGGTCTCACATTCTCTAAAAGCAAAACAAAGTATCAAGATGGGCCAAACTTTGCCGTCTTGCCCCAAGTCTCCACTGGTCCAAAGGTTCAGGCCTTTTCTAGAACGCAAGGTGTCAGAGCCCTGCAAGCCTACTCACAGTCCTTAGCCATTTTAGGGGACCCATCTGCTGTGTGGTGGAATCTGGACTTATGAGACCCTGGTTGTAATTCAGGTTCTTTGTCTTATGCATGTTGTTGGTAGATGTCGTCTGGTGGTCATTGGACTCCCTGTGTCCATAGTGGTCTCGAATAAGCAGTTACGTTGTTTCCCCTTCTGTCCTAGCGTGGCCTCCTGTGCTTGGCTGTGCTGCCTAGGACAACTCAGGTAGGTATGCACCCTACATGGGTTGGTATAGGTACAATTTCTGCCACATCTACCTGGATAATAATGCTAGAGTATGGGGGCAGGGATGATGGCTTGCTCACTACGGTCCTTGTCTGAACACCACCCTGTCTTTCTGGAATTGATAATAAAGGCTATATTGCGCATAAGGTGAGATGTGTCCCGACTGGCTCAGCAACCATAAGGGGGATATTACACCCCAGGCTCACTTCACTAATCTTCCCAGTACTGTCTGACTGGTCCTGACTGCTGTTGCTCTTGGGCACACAGTAGGTGTTCACTATGATTCTGTGGAGCAGGGCCCCTTCCTGTTCCATGGATCTGCCGCCCTGGAGCGTCTCTTGGTTCTTATACTCCATCGCTTGCCCTTCTCCTTCTAATCCTGTTCTTGCTTCTCAGTCACAGACCGCTTCAGCTTTTACCTCTCCACCTGCTCCAGTTGCTCTTCCTTCTGCTCCAACATCTCCCTTTCTTGTTTCTTTGTTCTCTCCTCCTCTTGCTCTCCCCTCTCATCCTGGGGGATCATGTAGTGGGAAGCTTGCTCTGTCTCCCAGAGTACCCAAGCCTCTCTTGGCTGGTGTGGCTACAGTGACTTTGCCAGACCATTAAATAAAGAACTACCTATGGACTTTGTGGCCATGAGGCACACCTACTCACAGCGGTAGCCTCAGATAACCACCAATGTTCGAGTTGGTGCCACTACATGGGAATTGCACGTCTTCCTTCAGGTCTAATCAATGGACGGGTTTGCACATCTTCCTACTAGTCTGATCAATGGATGGGGAATTCACATTTTCCTTTAAGTCAAATAAATGGATGGGGGTGATGAATCTTCACTTGGCATCACTTCTCCCTAAGGGGAGACCCTTCCCATCAGACCATGGAAATGTTGTTGCTAACTTAATAGTCCCCTCGGGGATGGTAACATGCATGAAGACCTCAAATGGAGGAACACCCCTTCTGGGGATAAGGACGATCAACTGGGTAAAAGTCGGCACAACCCCCTGAATCTCACAACCCCAAATTCTTTGCCACCTTTTCACACCCCCTCCCACCTCCTTGAATACCCCCTCTATGTGTTACTGTAACATTGACTCAGTGGCCCTTATCATGAGTCAGACAAATTTTCATCACAATTTCCGCCGAGCGGAATTACTGTTAACGCTGGGTCGCGCAGCGATATTAGCGCTGTATCACAACCAGGCGTGAACGCGTGCACCGCTCCAGGCGCTAATAAAGCCCGGTGGAAATTGCGCCTAAAAAAAGGACCCACCGTCGAAATATCGGCACTAATAGCGCTACCACCGCCGTACCCAGTGCTATTAGCGGTGGTGGAAATTGCGTCACCACCGGAAAGGGGAGCATTGTGTCAGCCATCTTTAAAAACTCAATCCAACCAGATTCACCCACTGCCTGAAGCCATCCGGACCTGAAAGTCAGCAAACATGTCACAGGAGAGGACTCGAGGCAAAGTTCCCTAAAAATCGCTTACGCAAACCCAAATTCAATGAGGGAGAACTGGTGGTTCTCACTGATGAGGTTGTGGGCCACTGCGACAAACAGTATGGCACTAGGCAGAGAAAAACATCAGGCCAGCACAAGACTTATCTGGCATGCATCAGCCAGAAGGTGACAGCGGTGTCCAGCATTCCCTGTGATGCCGAGGACTGCAGAAAGTGGTGGAACAACCTCATGGTCAGGCTGCAGGGACTCCTGCCCCAACACTGCCAGGAGTCCCTGGCAACAGGAGGTGGAATGGTCGAATCACTGGTCCTGACGACCTGGGAAGATTAGTGCAGCATCGTCCTTGATATGGAGAGCGTTGAGGGAGTCAAAGGTGCGTAGGCGGGTGCCAGAAGCCAGGTCAACCACCACAAAGCAAAAGACCATGTACAAATGTCAGGCTATCACAAGACGCCAGAGTGGACAGGGACACATGTCAGAAGACCCAGCAGCTCGGCAAGCCAATCAGGGGGGGAAAGGAGGTAGTGTGCTGGGGAGTTGGTGGGGGAGGGGCGATAGTGTGCTTGGGAGTTGGTGGTGGGAGGGGGAATAGTTAGTGCACATAATTTCATTAAAACTGTTGAACTTCATCAATGCGAGGACATTCCTGTTTGCGTTATTGTTGAAGTTTATTAATTGAGGTGAGTGTCAAACAGTGCGCATTGGCTTGTGCCATGTGAATGTGTCAAAGGAAATCGTCTATAAGTCCTTGCTGTGAGAAACCTAAAGGTGTCTCACCCGCTAGCCCCTGAGGATCTGTCTGTCAACCCCTTTAGGTTGAACTTCCCAAAGTCCCTGACTTCCCTCCTCCTCACCTAACAGGCTAGAATCTGGAGTTGAAGATGCCAAGGGTCTTCGGGCTCTGTAGTCCTTCTTCTTCTTTCTTTCTTTCTTTTTTTTTCTCAGAGAAAACGTCTCTCTCCCGGAAGAAAGCCACAGTGAAATGCTATCAAGCAGCACAACCTGTGACCCCTCTCTCGAGAGGGACAATATTGGGAAAAAGCCTAACAGGCACAAAAAAAAACAACAACTGAGTAGCAGATACAGGAATCTGGCCGTTTGTATGTAGAGTGGAAAATTGGCTCTGCAGGCTTCATGGAGACGAAGGTAAGTGAATATCCTAAAGTACGTATCCGAGTACAGCAGCAAGTGATTGGACGTAGCAAAGCATGGATCCGCACCGAGAGTAAACACAGGCTAAGGTAAGCCGTAGCGGGATAAAGAGAGAAATGGCAAGAAATGAAGTAGCAAGGATCTGAAGAGAGGAAGCAGCACTCCGCGAAGGAAGGTGGATCAGAGACAGGAGAAACCGCCGGAGCGTAGCGAGAAACAGGTAAGCGGTGCACACGGGGGCACAACGCTCCGAAGGAACCAGAGGGAAAAAGGGTTCCCCGCAGAAGGAGACAGCAGAAAGGAACGGAAAGAGAATACACAGCGTTGTGGCAATAAGGGAAAGCAAGCAGCAGCAGCCAGAAGGCTGATCGAACCGGGTTGCAACGCACAGTGTCCAGGGAGGGCGTGGCTGATAAGCCTCAATGGACACTGCAGCCGCAACACTAGACCACCACTCACGTAATGCGAAAAAAACGTGGTGAAGTCCCTAATGGCGGCGTGATAGCCGTATTCGGGACCACAGGGTCCATGGCAGGCGGCGCATGACAGTGTGCCCCCTCTAGTCCGAGATTCCCCCGTTTTGCTGGGGTGAGCCCTATGGAACTTCCTAAGCAGAATAGGGCCTTAATGTGTGAGGATGGTTCCCATGAATCTTCTGCTCTGGAATACCCCTTCCAATATACAAGGTATTCAAGACAACCCCACTTATAGCGGGAGTCACATATTTGGGACACCTCATATTCCTCTTCCAACTCAGGCGGGGGCCGTAGCGGAATAGATCTGGGATTGAGCCCTGCACTGCCTCCTGAAGTAAAGAGGAATGAAAAACCGGGTGTACCCGTTGCAGGCTAGGGGGCAATTTAAGACGAAATGCCACCAGGTTAATCTTTTCCACAATGGGATAAGGACCAATAAAGCAAGGTGATAGTTTGGATGGATGTGTCCAACGAGGTAGAAACTTCGTGGAGAGCCATACCCTGGTGCCCACCTTCCACTCCGGTATGTCCAAATGGTGACGGTCGGCATGAGTCTTGTAAGCCTTTTGGCTTTCCAAAAGGCATTGTTTGGCCATCCTGTGGGCCTCCTGAATCTTGGCCAAAGTATTTTCCACTGTTGGCAGATTTGAGATAGCCGAGACAATGGGTAGAATGGTACGGGGATGAAACCTGTACGTACAAAAGAATGGCGTGAGACTGGATGCCGAATGTCGGGAATTGTTATATGCGAATTCTGCTGTCGGAAGAAGAGATACCCAATTGTCCTGTTCTTGATTGATATAGCTGCGTAGATACTGTTCGAATGTGCCATTTAGTCGTTCAGTCTGCCCATTTGTCTGGGGATGAAATCCAGAAGATAAAGCGCGTTCAATTCCCAAGCTACGACACATGGCTGACCAGAATTTAGGGATGTATTGGCTGCCTCTATCGGAGATGATCTTATCAGGGAGGCCATGTAAACGGAATATATCCTTTATGAAAACCTTTGCCAATTCCGCAGCTGTCAGCCCGTGGAGAGGGTAAAAATGTGCCAACTTGGACACGGTATCTATAGTCACCATGACACAGGTACAGGCTTGAGATTCCTGAAGGTCTACAATGAAGTCAGTGGAGATAAGGCTCCAAGGACGTAGTGGTAGTGAACCTTGTTCAAGCAAACCTAAAGGCTTGGTGGTGCAGTATTTACTGCTGTTGCATACCTTACAGGACTGCACATACTTCTTAACATCAGACCGAAGTCCGGGCAAGTAGAAAGATCTTCGGATCAGGTCCAAAGTGCCTGATTGACCCGGATGGCCAGCAGTCTTGTGATCATGACACCAAGTCAGAACCTGACGACGGAGAGAATCAGTAGGAATGTAAAACCGTTGTTCATAGAATAATAGTCCGCCTTTCTCTGCAAGTCTCTCCCTTTCTTCTCCGTGCCCTGTCAAAATCTTAGCCTCCTTAACTTGTTGGAGGAAGCTGGTAACTTGGACAAACACCCTGTTTCTGGGGAAAAGTCTTTCTTGAGGTTGGAGATGGGAACCCGTTGACACCCCTTTGCGAGATAGGGCATCCGCCAGCATGTTCTGGCTGCCAGGAATAAAAGTGATCTGGAAATCACAATGAGCAAAAAAGTGAATTTACACAATCCATGGTTTGAAGTACTTGCAGATTCTTATGATCCGTTCTTATGGCAAGTGGGTAACTGCTTCCTTGTAATAGGTGTCTCCATTCTTCACACGCCAGCTCCATAGCAAGGGGTTCCCGCTCAATTACTGAATAATTCTGTTGACTTATGGTGAGTGTCCGTGACAGATATGCTATGGGGTGTTCCGCATGATCTTGTTCTTGCAATAACACTGTCCCACAGCTGCTGTAGAGGCGTCAGTCTCGAGTATGAAAGGTTTATTTTGGTCTGGATGGCGCAAAATGGGAGCACTGCAAAACAGTTCCTTGAAATGGGTAAAGCTCTCTTCGGCCCTGGTATCCCAGACAAAGGGAGCAGAGGTTTTCTTCAAAAGGCGGGTGATCGGTAATACCACCTCTGAAAATGAGGGGATGAAGCGTCTGTAGAAAGTAGCCACCCCCGGGAACTTCTGTACCACCTTGATGGATGTGGGGGAGCGCCATCTCAGAATCACCTCTACCTTGCTTTTATCCATTTGGATGCCCTGTGGTGATAGAATATACCCTAAATAGGGTACCGAGTTGACCCCAAACAGACAATTCTCTCTTTTGGCAAGGAGCCGGCGTTTCTTTAGACGATTTAGGACTTCTGTAAGATGTAATTTATGTTGCTGTTGGTCTTTGGAGAATATCAGGATATCATCCAGATACACAATCAATGACACAAACATGAGATCTGAGAACACACGGTATATAAACCACTGAAACACAGCCAGGGCATTGACTAGCCCAAATGGCATCACGTGTTATTGGTACAAGCCGAAAGGAGTTCTAAATGCGGTCTTCCATTCAACACCTGAACGGATCCTTAACAAATGATAAGCGCTGCGAAGATCCAGTTTAGTGAAGATTGTAGCTCCCTGCACCGCCTCCAAGATGTCTGTGATGAGGGGCATGGGACAGCGATCCCGAATGGTAACTTTATTTAACCCTCAATAATCAATACAGGGGGCCTGATCACGACTTTGGCGGTAACGCCAGCAGTATTACTGCCGGCGGTATTAGCCCTACCGCCGAACTCCCTGGCGCTAATAGCACCGGATCACGAGTTCGGCGGTAATGTTAATCCCCATTCCCCATTGAGCCCATTCGGGAATGCCCCATTCCCCATTGGGCTCAATGGGGAATTTTTGCGCTCTTACCGCTGGCGGATTTCCCGCCGGCGGTAATAGCGTGAATTTTCGGCGGATTTCCCCCCCCAGCTCAGAGCTGGGGCGAAATCCGCCGAAGTCCTGATTTGGCAGACCCTTAAATCCGGCGGTAATAGCGCTACCACCGGATTTAAGGGTTACCACCAAAGTCGTGATGAGGCCCACGGTCTAGGATCAAGGGAATCCCTTTTTGGGATAAAAAACAGTGGTGCCCCGGCTGGGGATTTAGAAGGACGGATATGTCAATTTTGTAGATTTTGATCCAAATAAGAGCGGAGAGCCTTCTTTTCCACCTCAGACAAAGAAAACATCCGACCAAAAGGAACCAGGGCATTGCGTAGGAGATCTATAGAGCAGTCCTCTGGCCTGTGTGGGGGTAGCTCCAGGGGGTTCTTTTGTGCGAATACAGTCTCAAAGGCAGAGATATCAAATGGAAGAGAATGTAGCCCAATAGTACTGACGGGTGGAATGACATGTGCCTTTGCCTCCATGTAGAGCAAATCTTGCAAACAAGATTTTTGACAGAGCCCTGAGTCAAAACTTAGACTGTAGGTAGACCAGTCGATCCGAGGGTTGTGTTTGCATAACCAGGTTATGCCAAGTATAAGTGGAAAGTGTGCTGCACGGATGATATCCAACTGGATCAAACTTCTGGTGGCCTCAGATGCGCTCTGACGTACGGGCCTATATACAAGCCTGTTCAGTCTGCACCCAGAACCAGATTGACAACAGGAAGCCAGTAGGTTATGGTCAACCTGAATTGCCATCTCGACCCTGGGAAATCATTGCCCTGGATTTTATTGTGGACCTTCCTCCCTCTAGAGGATTTACCACCATAATGGTCACAATTGACCTCTTTTCCCACATGGCTCATTTTACCCCTCTAACCAAACTACCTTCAATGCCCGAGATGGCAGGGATCTTTGTCACTCACATATTCCGGTTGCATGGACTACCCTCCAAAATCATCTCTGATCGCGGACCACAATATATTTCCAGGTTCTGGAAGCATCTTTGTCGACAGTTGGGTATTCAATGTGCATTGTCATCAGGTTACCATCCACAAACAAATTGAATTACTGAGAGAGTAAACCAAACCCTGGAACAGTATCTACGTTGTTTCGCATCTAAGGTACAAGATGACTGGTCGCTCCTGATTCCTGTAGCTGAATTTGCCTACAATAATTCAGATCATTACACGACAAGGATCAGTCCGTTCTTGTGTAACCAAGGGTTCCACCCTTCTGTATTACCCACACTTTTGCCACCACCCACGTTGACTCCTTCAGTAGACGCTTGGATTGCTCAACTAATCTCCATTCACAAGCAAGTTAAGGAACATTTCGAAAAGGCCAGGATGGACATAAATAGGTTTGCGGATACCAAAAGGCGTCCCATGCCTTCTTACACTGTCAGAGATCAGGTTTGGCTCTCATCGCATTATCTACCCAGACATCTGAGACCCAACAAGTTGGCTCCTCGTTTCTACAGACCCTTCACAGTGATAGAGATTATTAATCCAGTTGCCTTTCGACTCCAATTACCTGCCACTTGGAAAAAGACCCACCCTGTTTTTCATACATCACTGCTGAAACCCTTCCACCAGTCAACCAAGCCAAGTCCTCGACCTCCTCCACTTCTTGTTGATAGAGAAATCAAGTTCGAAGTATCCCGGATCTGTGATTCCAGATACAGAAGAGGTTGTCTCCAATATTTGGTGGAATGGAAGGGCTATCCACCTAGCGAACGTACTTGGAAACCAGTCTCCAATTTGAATGCACCACGCCTATTGCAACGCTTTCATCGGGCTCATCCAGGCAAGCTGGGTGGACTGGAGTTTAGGAGGAGGCATGCTGTCATGAATCGCCGATATCGACCCTTTTGGTCTGCCTGGTCCCTCAGTCAATAACTACTACTCTGTTCACCTTCAACATGGCAGATGCCATGTCTCCGGCGTGGTCTAGTCTTCTGTGTGGATCACATGCTCTCTTGAAAACAGAGACGACCCTGCGCCTCCGTGTGTCTCAACGCTTTGCTTGCCTGCGCCTCGCCCGGCAAGTTGTGTTCTAGTTCCTAGCCCCCGTTTCTTTGCGAATCCTGCTGACCATCCATTTTCCTTCCTGGTTCCCCCTTCCTATTCCTTTCACATGCTCTATTTGGAACATACTTACCCTGTCTTCTCTATCCTGGTTCCATCCCGGACCCTTCCTGGAACATTGAACGTATCCCGAGCCCCGGCGCCGCTGCGACTGGGAGTCACTGACCTGCGCGCTCTCTGAAGCCCAGCAGACTGGATTCAGAAAACTCTAGAGCTTACCTTCATAAGGCATGCTCGTCCAGGAAAAAGAAACCCACGAACTCCAAGAAGAAATCCACAAGAAGCAAACAGTTGAGTCACGAATCTGAGGACTCGGATTCTGACAATATCGTATTGATGAAATTACCTGCTGCGCCACAATCCAAGAGGACCAAAGCCTCAATCTTGCGTTTATCAAGGGTAAGTAGAACCTTGAGTACCATGAGTTGGGACTCATCCGACTGATTAGTTGGACCAACCGACAATGAAACATAGGGACTGGATGTAACCCCTTGGCTTCCCGTCTTTCCTAGGACAGAGGGTTCTCGTTTCCCGACCTCCGAGAGGGGATTTCTGTGCAATTCCATATCTGATGCTGGTCGGATCCACAATAGGCACATAACCCCAAGTCTCTCCGTCTCTTTCGTTCTTCAGGGGTTAAGGATGGACGAGTAGTACCAATATGCATGGGTTCTTCTGATCTCATCGAAGCAGGTGACGAAGAAGGAGGGAAAGCCGTGGAAAGAGCAGGATTGCGGACTCGTCGTCTCTCTTGTCTTCTCTCTTGAAGCCTATGTTCAATCTGTAAGGCAGCTGCCAATAGCTCAGAGAAAGATGCTGGTCGAGGGGATCTAGCCAACTCATCCTTTATGTCTTCCCTGAGGCCTCGCCTGAATATAACAAATTGTGATTGCTCCGGCCACCCTGTTTCTGTGGCTAATCGCTTGAAAGCAGAGATGTAAGTGAGAACATCCGCCTGGCCTTGGCATACATCCAGAAGGTCTTCACAAGCTGAAAAAGTGATCTCGGGCCTTTCGAAATTCTGTTTCAGTCTTGTGACAAAAGCCTCGTTGTCTTGGAGAACCGGATCCACTCCAGTCACTAGCGGAGTTGCCCATGCTAAGGCATTTCCTGACATGTTTGAGATCATAAATCCCAACCGAGAGTGGTCTGTAGTAAATGTATTTGGCCGAAATGTGAAATGGATACTTCAAGCCTCCAAAAACTCCTTCAATCTTTTTAGGGTACCATCATATTTTCCGGAAGGGAGTGCCATGGGTGGCAAATCGACCTGTCTGTGTTCCTGTGCTGTAACCATCTGTTTTAGCACGTTATTTTCTGTCCTTAATGTTTTTACCTCCACTGAGAGGTTCCGGACCTCTACTGAGAGGTTCTGGATGGCTGCTACCACCTCATGTAATTGATCAGCGGTTGCCATCCTTTGATCTGGGCGTTACAAACTGTCAACCCCTTGAGGCTGAACTTCCCAAATTCCCTGACTTCCCTCCTTCTCCTCCTCACCTGACAGACTGGTATCTGGAGTTGAAGATGCCAAGAGTCTTCAGGCTCTGTATTCCTTCTTCTTCTTTCTTTCTTTCTTTTTTTCGGAAAAAACGTCTCTCTCCCGGAAGGTAGCCACAGTGAAATGCTATCAAGCAGCACAACCTGTAACCCCTCTCCCGAGAGGGACAATATGGGGAAAAAGCCTAAAAGGCACAAAAAACTCCAACAACCGAGGAGCAGATACAGGAATCCGGCCGTTTAGATGTAGAGTGGAAAATAGGCTCCGCAGGCTTCAAGGAGACGATGGTAAGTGAATATCCTAAAGTACGTATCCGAGTACAGCAACAAGTGATTGGAGTAGCACAGCGTGTATCTGCACCGAGAATAAACACAGGCTAAGGTAAGCCGTAGCGAGAAAAAGAGAGAAAGAACGAATGGCAAGAAATGAAGAAGCAAGGATCTGAAGAGAGGAAGCAGCACTCCGCGGAGGAAGGTGGAGCGGAGAGAGGAGAAACCGCCGGAGCGGAGCGAGAAACAGGTAAGTGGCACACACAGGGGCGCACCGCTCGGAAGGAACCAGAGGGAAAGAGGGTTCCCCGTGGAAGGAGACAGCAGAAAGGAACAGAAAGAGAATACACAGCGTTGTGGCAATAAGGGAAAGCAAGCAGCAGAAGCCACAAGTCTGACCGAACTGGGTTGCAACACACAGTGTCCAGCGAGGGCGTGGCTGATAAGCCTCAGTGGACACTGCAGCCGCAACACTAGGCCGCAACTCACGCAATATGAAAAAACATGGTGGAGTCCCTAATGGCTGCGTCATAGCCTTATTCGGGACCACAGGGTCCATGGCAGGCGGCGCATGACCCTGTCATCGAGGTGGCCAGGACATGGCCACTGTTTTTGAATCCAATTCCTGGGGAGAGCCAGTGCGGGAGGATCACCTAGGTGAGGGGTCTTCAGAGAGTCGGAGATTGGATGGCAAGACACAGTATCCCCTTTCCTTTTAACGCCTTTACCCCATCCTACCAGGTAGGAAACTTCCCAATACAATGGTCAGGCAGGGTCAGGCAACTACTGACCATAACACACACCTGACTCCCATTACACTTCCCCACATGGATAAAAGGTGGAGCACAGGAGCACACTCTGAGAGAGGCAAAACACACGAGGAAGCAGCAATGCCAAGATGGCAGTTTAACACGAGGAGAAAGATGGCGAAAAGGAAAGGGATCGCAAGGAAGGAAGTGTCCTTGACCTTTTCGACAAGGAATTGTTACTTTCATGAAATCTCGAGAACAGAAAGCATGAGACCAGGAAACCAGACTGAAGAGAACTGCTTTGTGTATCGGAGGTACCCAGAGCCCTCCTGCGTCGATAATCAAGGCGGGGAGAATCGGCAGCTGCTGTGGTACTGTCCTTTGCTCCTACAACAAAGCAGCGCCAGTGAAATCAACACAGCCGGTGATTTGGGGAGACCAACACCAGACCGGTCGGTGTTGAAGCCAAGGTTTCAAGCAGCAACATTGTATGATGAGCGCTGAAGCGAACAGTGTATGAAATGCATGTGATAACCAACGCGAGTAAAACTGAACAACAGATCAGTGATCTTTGAAACCAAGATACGATACCTTTGACAGAGTGGTCCTGCACCACGTGTATGCTCATTCGAAGGTCTTTGTAAGGTATCCAACTGAGAGGTAGCAAAAGCAAAAGAGTGGCAAAGGATTGTCAATCAAAGTGGTCCTGCAACGAGTCAAGAAAAATCCTCTGCACAATCGAACGTCTGCGATGTTGATACTGCCAAGAAAGTTGTTGACAAAGAAGATAAAAGTTGGTGTGAGCCCAAACTATGGAGATCAATTGAAAGCTTTGTGTTAAAGCAAGTTTCTGTTAAAGTGAATTAACATTGGTACAAGCCCCGTGGAGGGAGACGGATTGAACATTGTGTGGAAACGGATCTGAGCCCGACTGAGGGGAATCCTGGGTGACCCGTGAATCACCTCAAGAATTTGATACATGAAAATCTTACGAGGATTGTGTTAAAGGGGATCTGAGCCCAGCTGAGGGGTATCCGAGGTGAATAGTGAATCACCTGAGAAATTGAGTATGTGTGAAATCCTAAGAGGAAGGGAACCTATGCCTTTGAAAGGCAAAGAGACTTGGGCACGGAAGGCCCTGATGCTAATGTTTGATCTGCACCGTTGTGTTAGAGAAGCAAGAGACTGTGCTAAGCTAGAGTGTGCCACCTTGTCCTGTGCTGAAAACATGAGGAAGTTCAGGCCAACAGCCTGAATATCCTGACATATCATTTCTTGAGCACTTCTTTCTGTTACATAACATTGTTTCCCACACTATTTTGTAATTAGAGGTAAGGATTGGCAATCTTGTTGTGACAAGACACCACTAGGACTGCGTTATTATTATTTGTTGGTCGTAGCTTGCTCCCATCTTTAGATTTAGGATTAGATAGGCATTTTTCAAACACATTTTGAAGTTCAATAAACATTCTTCAACTGTGGTCACTGTCTTACTGTTGATACCATGCCTTCCTTACACTGCTGAGCCAGTCTCCCATCCCTCACCGCTGGCAATGCATACAGTTGCCTCTGCCACAGGCACTGTATCCTCTGGGGGTGACATGTCTACATCAGGGGGTACTGGTACATTTCTCTGTAGGCAGATATAGTGCAGTGTGGAACACACAACCACAATTGTACTCACTTTCTCAGGAGTGTACATCAGGGCTCCACCAGAACGGTCGAGGCAGCGGAAAGGTGCCTTCAGGAGGCCGAAGGTACGCTCGATGCACGGGTTCTGCTGTGAGCGTAGTTGCAGGCAATATCCTGCAGTATTTGTGGATCACGCACAGGGGACATTAGCCAGGGCAGCTGCGGGTATCCGGAGTCACCTGTATGGGGGGAGGCACAGCCATTAGTCACAAATGTGTGCAGGTTGCCTTAAACAGTATCAGGGCAATGGACGTCATGTGCATGCATATGGTGCTTCATTCCGTGACATGTGTCTGTACAATGTCTGTGCATGCTGTGTCACTCGTATCCTATATTGTTTTTACTTTACATGCACTCTGTTCCATTGAAGTAGATGTTACGTAATGTGTCTGTTGGTGACATGTGGAGCTGGCATGGTGGCTGTCTTGTGCATGTGGCATGCTAGGTTTCCCATCAGATCTCCCTAGGATTCTGGGGCCAGCGGGTCGACATTGCGGGCTGGGTGTACGTGGGTACCTGGCTGTGGTACTGACAATGTTTCTGTTTTGTGATGCGATGTGGCAATTTGTTTACATTGCTTTGGATTATGCATGTTGAATTGTGATACCTGTAGTCATGTGTGTGCTTGGAGTTGCTACTGTATGTGTTCATCAGCTGCTCCGTCCAGGTGTGTACAACATGTGCATGCTCCCTGGGCTGTACTGTGACGTTGGTGCAGGAGGTGGTCAGGTACGACTTTTGCATTCGCTTGTTATTTATTTATTGCGATTCTTGTAGGGTGCTACACGCCCGTAGGCCTCAGAGTACAGCACCTAAGAGGAAAACGAGAGAACCTCAGATGGGAAATCTATTCAGGAAGGTTAAAAAGATAGATGTGTCATGCCATGCTTTGTGTAGTTATTCACACTCCTCCCCCTCATTTGGTCAGGTGCATCGCAGCGCATGCGTCTACACAGTTGTACTCAGTTTTACTCACCCACTATCCACATCCGGTGTCCTCTGTGCCTTGACATGTATCCTGGCATTGTGCTGTTCCGTAGGACCATGGAATTATGGGAGGAACCAAGGTAGCGGGCACAGCAGTGCGTGATGTTCAGATTGGGGTTGCGGGTCACCTGCACATTCAGGGAGTGCTAGTACTTCTGGTTATAGTACACTGCTTCGTGGGCCTGGGGGTACTATCAACACAAAATGGGTACAGCCCAGGGCTGCAATCACATTTGACATTTGGGCAACGTTATAGAACTGTGCATTCATGCCGTTGACATGGGCTGGGATGGTGGCCAGTGAGATGTGGCATTGCAAATGCCACAGGACGGCATCTAGCACATGGGCCAACACTGCACAAAATGCGGGCTGTACCATGCCATGCATCATGGCCATGGAGTGTTGGAAGGTGCCAGTTTCTAGGAATTGTAGGATGGACACTAGCTTCAGCAGTGGGGGAACAGCTGTCCGGATGTCAATACTGCTCCCTATGTCATTCTGTATTGTAGTGAGCAGCTCAGTTATGGTCTCCCTGTTGAGGTGGTACTACCTGTTGGGGTGACCAACTGGCTGTCAGTGATGGTCCAGGGTGAGGGCCTGACCCTGGGGATCAGTGCTCGCCTTGCTTGGGCTCTCCACCTCCTCCTCCTCCTCCCCCGCTGTACTCCCTGTGCCCTGGGCTGGTTGTCCTAGATCTCTACTTCCAGGCAGAGCATGAGCAGCTGCATGTCCCAGCTCCCAATGGCTAGTGGCAATATAATGTTGGGAACAGTGTTTGGGGAAGGGGTGTGCATTATGTAGCCCTCTTGAGTGGATTGGGATCACCTGTGGCTTCATTTCTGCCCTCTGTGTTCATTTACCTCCACCTGGAAGCTGGGGCTAATTGCGCTGTGTTTTCGGCTGTATTAGCGGCAGTTTTTGGCGCTAATACCGCTGTATGGGTGTATGTGGTTATTTTATTGACAAAAATTTCAAATCCGAAAATCAAGAAATTGAAATGCCTGTCACAAAATAATCACGTACATATGACCCTGGCCCACTATCCCCCTAAGCCCTTTAAATGTACCTTCTGCTCCTCACTTACCTGCTCTTTCCTCTGCACGGCTCCTTCCCTGCAATGCGAGTTCGGCCTCCCCATTGAGGGGCGGAAGGTCCCCCACAGGGTCTGTTTAAAAAAAAAAACATTCTTTGTCCCACGCTTTCCTTTTTATGGAAGCAGAGGACATCCCCACCAGCCACGAATTCCCCTATTCGACATTTTGATTTTTCTGATTTTTTTACTCTGCCAAATTGGGCATTTTCTCCCATTTGTTTTTTTTTTCGTCATTTTCTGCGGATACCACGCCGTACATGGACTTGTGATGCAGCAGTGATTGCACTTCATGTTATCGGCGCAGATTCCGCCGACTGTAATAGTGCTGGCTGTAATAGTGCTGACTGTTTTTACAGTTGCCGGAATTTGTGTCGGCTTGTGATCTGGTGGAGCGGTATTGGCGGTGCTAATTCTGTTACCGCTACTTTTAGGGCTTACCGCCCAACTCGTGATGAGGCCCAGTGACACCTACTTAGACAAACAATACCTGGGAGGCAGGTACCGACACGAAGAGAATGCATGGATGCAGAAAGAGGACTTCTGTGAACTCAGAGGAGCGTTCTAGTCTTCCCCTGCTGAAACATACCTGTACAGACTTTGAAAACTTAAGATGGACTTGACACGATGTCAAGCCGTCCCCGCAGCAACAGGGTTCATGGAAGCTGTTTGGCACAGGAGATTCAAAGGTCTTGAGTCCGGGACACCGTTGGAGGAGGAGACGCATCGTCTATAGCAGGTCTGACAAAATACCCTGCAAGAAGCTGGCGAGGCAATAGCACGGCCTCCGGGTCCATAACAGGTGCTGATACTGCAAAGAGCCTAAGGATGCACAACCATTGCAGCGACCCAGAAGCTGTCGGAAGATGCTAAAGACCAAGAAAAGGCTGGTGCAGATGCCAGGAGAGACCAGAGCGCAGCAGGAATATCCTAGAAGGTACAGGAGAGAACGGGCTGATCGGTGAGGGCACGAGAGGTTCCTTGCATCCGATTAATGGCACATGGGGAAACAGGGGCAGGCACCAGTTCCCTTAATTTGAAAGGAAATATGAGTGAACTTTGCATGAGAGGATATCTTTCTCGTGTCAGTGACAGTGTCAAAACCACTGAGCACCAGAGAAGGGTCAAATACACCAATGTGAGAGAGTGTGAGGATGTCTTCCTCATGTTGGCGGTAGCCACAAGGCAACCAACGCTCAGAAAAGGGTTGTGGACCCAACAATAGAGAGCAAGAAAAAGATATGAGTCATCTTCCTTGTGGCAGTACTTGGCAAGGAAGTGAATCAAGTGGGCCAAGCTAAAGAGGAGGTGAAACCAGAATTTGCGGTTGAATGTGTGAAGCCTGATAGAAAGAAGACCAGGACATGTATTAATTCCCCTGGTTGTGATGAACAGAGAGTAAGATACCAGGAGAAGGGAGTCATTCTACTGGTAGCCCGGGAACAAAAGTAAAGTCCAAAAAGGCCTGGGGAAGGGAGTAATTCCCCAAGGCTGTTTGAAAGAACAGATAACTCAGACGGCAGAAAGGTCAAAAAGTGGCCTGTGGAAGGGAGTCATTGCCATAGGCTATCTGAAAGTGTATGTCAGGAAAGGGGAGTGTGAGGAACCAGGAATTAGACACGGACACAGAGATGTAGGGTTTTGACCATAAACGTTTATTAATAAAAGAAAAGGGGATTGGGAAATGCCTCTCTGCCCATTACTCTAAGAGGTGTGTCACTATCTCAAACAAAACTAAGGGTCCGTCACATTTTAGAATGTCCAAAGCAAAATGTCCTGTGTCCAAAGTACTATTCGTGCCCTCACATTCTAAAAATCAACTCCCATGAGAGAAGGAAAAATGTATTTGTCCTTGAGTAGTGTACAAATGTTCAAAAAGGAAATGTGTAACTCCAACGCAAAAGTTCCAGAAGGATAGAGTTCCTTGTTCCAGAGGGTGGTTCTCCTCCCCTGGATTTCTCTTGACTCTGTTTCATATTTTCAAGAATATTAGTTCTGTAAGTTTCTATTGATCAATAACACAACTGGACACAGAACAACTTGGCTGTTAGTCTGTATCTTCTTAGGATACCTGATGTACTCTCCTGCCAGGTTATCACTCCTCTTTAATATGTTTTAGCACAGCCTTTTGCTAGTCCTAATGTATCCTTATCAGGACTGCCTTAGGTGATGTATCTAACATGCTGTACAACTTGGCCTAGCCTGGTATGCTTCCTTACCAGGGCTTTCTTATATGAATACACTTGAAGCTTGTATCTGACTGGTATACTCTCCTGCCAGGGCTTTGTTATATGAACACAATTGCAACTTGCATCCCCCTGGTATACTCTCCTGCTAGGGCTTTTTTCATGTGTATGTTCTTGTGGTTTGAAACTGCCTGGTATTCTCTCCTTCCAGGGCTTTTCTCCTGTAACTTGAATCTGCCTGGTATGCTCCCTTATTAGGGCATTCCTTATATATATACTCTTGCATCTTTACCCTGCCTGATATATTCTCCTGCCAGGGATTTTCTCACATGTATGTTCTTGTGACTTAAGGCTACCTCATATATTCTCTTGCCTGGGCTTTCCTTATACTTGTGCTCTGCACACTTTCAAACTTGATAGCCTCTTATGTTTATTCTGTTCTGTCTTGAATCTGCCTGGTATACTATCCTGCCAGGGCTTTTCGTATAGGTATGCAGCATACATTTACAAACCTGACAGTCTCTTATATTTACTTTGTTCTGTCTCTTCAAGGCACGCAGCTCTATGGTCATGCCAGGAGTACAACCAATTATGGATAAAAGGGCAAGAAATTTCATGCAAGGATAACAAGTTTTAATCATACAAAAAGTAAAGGTGCAATCAAAGGACTCTGCTGCTCGAGAACGTTCTGCCAGAGTCTGCATGAACAACACATTAAAAGTGTGCACAGCGTCAACAATGACATCATTGTGTATGGTCGAAACTCGCACGGCTGGTTGGTGAGACCCTATGCATGGGCCTGCTCCATAGGGGATGCCAGGCTACGATTGGCTCCAGTCTCGTCCGCTTGCCTCCAGTCTTGTCCGCTTCTCTTCTCTCACATGGGGTCAGCTGGGATTGTCTCTCCAGGGACTGAAGGTCAGGCTTTTCACATGTTGCTGGTCTAGGGTTACTTTTGTACGATAACACCACTACATCATTATTGCATGCACCTGGGAAACTTGGGGACTGGCACGGGGGGAGGAACATGGTCATGCTGACCCACACATTCTCTGCTCGGTTCATATCGCACTCTACACACCCAAGGCTTCCACCATTGTTTTGAGCTGTAATTTATTCCTCCCTGTACCTCGTTCTACAAAGGGTGTATTTATGGGATAAGGTGAAATGGTCATGTTCGTTTAGATCTTTTATGGCCATTGATTTTATTGCTGGTGGTCGGAGGTCACCCACTATCGTGGAAGTCAGGGGTTCTTAGACTAGGTCAGCAGTGGGTGCCATTACTCCTGCTGGGCTGGGTGGGGGTTGGAGGTCTGCTGTTGGCCTGGCTGTGATGAATGTGTGCCGCGAGGAGCCTGGTGTTGTCTCATTGCCTTGCAGAACACATTCATCTCTGGGATAACAAGTAATTGCAACAGTTACGGAACAAAGGGAAGGTTCTATGGGAGTTAGCAGCGCAGGCTCATCTGCCCTCAGCATTTGGGCCTGTTCAGGTTTCTCCGCCAGGCCTAGGTTTACCGCGCAGCCATGTAGGACTGAGCGTATCTACCTTAACTATAAAATAGCATCTCTTTATATGCGCGCACTAAGTCTATGCATGTATAATTCCTGCAATATTCTGTTTGTGCCGGGTTACGGCCCTCTCCCCCTTGGTTCAGCGCACATCTATCTATGAGACTCGCCTCACTATAAAGCACCTAGGGGGGGTGGGAAAGGCTCATTTCCTTCCCAACACTCTTTAAGTGATATTCACTTGCTCGTCCTTTCTAATATACCTCAATCACCGTTATTTGCTTTCGGCAGGGTTTCCAATGCGCCCTGGTGTCCCCGCTTCCCATGGGAGGACTCACTGGCTTTTGATGGCGTATGTAGGTTCTCCCATAGCAAGCCTGTAGTGGCTATTCAATGTTTTGCTCCCTCTCATCGCCTCTGCACCACAGCTCTGTGTCTCTCATGGCTCCCGCTCATCTGTTCAGCTTCTCGACGGGCTCAGGCGGTGTGGTTGCTGCCTTACGGTACCTGCAAATGCTCTGAGCCTTCTCGTTTACTTCTGGCATCCTTGCAGCGTACCATCCCCTGCAGTCACCTCCCCTCGGTTTCTTCGGTGAGACAGTTGGCTCCACAGACCTCTGGACCTCACACCAGCCCTGCAGTCTCTCGGTCAACACTGAGAGGACTAGAGTTCTCCAGCCAGCGTCTTCCTGTTAGCTGGTTTGTCGGTTTAAATCTCCCAGCACCAGGTATGTGCTCATAACAACTAGAGCACAGCTTGTGCTTCCTGCCTTCACTAATCCTCTTAGCTCCTTTCAGCTTTCTCGTCAAAGTACTTTCACATGCATGGAAATGGCAGTCAGTTCTTGGTATGGTACTGTCCTCCTTTTCCATACCTATTGACAGAAAAGCTTGTATTACTGAGGAGGTTTTGTTCTATAATTTCAGTAGCTTTAAAGTTACAAAAATTATATGTTAGACAGTGTGAGGCGGGCTTGGTATCAAGAGAGATGACACAGACAACAAAAATATATTTAAACTAAACTTTATTAATAATCATGATGGTGTAATGCCTAACTTCCCTGCTTAAAGAAATCTAAAGGATGTCTATGTCAGTAAGTCCGAAAGCAACAAATCTGTCTGTGGCAAAATCTATGCTTGTCTTCACAACTATAACAAAACTAGAGGGTAAAATGCTCTCAACCAAAAAGTCAGTGTACCAAAACAAATGTTCAAGTAGTAGCAATGTAAGTTCCTCGAAAGCTCCCTGATTCATGTTTAACACACTTCCAATGTAACTTCTTTCTATAGATTTGATGATATCACAGTTCACATCAAAGGCGCTTCCCTTCCCGAAATTCAAATGCAACAAAAGTTCATACACAACACTGTCGTCTTGGGACTCCCTTCCCCAAGACAAATGTTCTCCAATTTCTATCTCTCAGGGTTCCCTTCCCCAAGAGTCACTTCCATCAGTTAATTTGTTACACAAATTTTCATAGGCTTATAGGTTCTCGAGAGAGAGATGATAAGGTCCGCTTGACCCCTCCTTTAATTAGCTTCACCAATGGTTCACACCTCTTAGTTTCTTGTCAAACCTTTTCGTGGCTTCTGGTTTAGGCGCAGTTCTTGACCCACATGGTCCACCTATCACAGGTCACACAACCACTAATCACATATCTTGCTCCTGATTGAAGTCTTGATGTCAGCAAAGTTGATCCTAGGAAACTTAATAGTCTAGGCGCAGTTGTCAGACCGCGCGGTCCACCCATCACAGGTCACGCAACCATAAGTTTCCCATAGCTGATGTTTTAATGGTTCACAAGTTCATGTCTCTCACATTATCCTGGAGGTGTATCAGTGGCAATGATGGTGTTATACAATTTCTATTGTGCAGGTCCATGCAGCCTCTCTTGCCAAAAGTCAGTATTATATACAAGTGTGCACTGTTTGGGCCTGATTGCCCCTCTCATCTCATTGGGCTCATTAGCCCCTTTTGTTATCTTCACTCTGCAAAATATCCAAGGCCCAGGCTTTTCGCTATGTTCAGCATTCAAGATTTCCAAATATTTAGCTTTTCGTTATAGTCGTTGTTCAAGATTGCAAGCATTCAGCTTTTCATTACGTTCAGTATTTAAGATCTGCAAATATTCAACTGCGTTACGTTCAATATTCAAGATTGCAAGCGTTCACCTTTTCATTATGTTTGGTATTCAAGATTACGAGCCTCTGGCTCAACAGCACTTCCCGGAGTGCCCTGGCATCCCAAGTGTCTTCTGGACTGCAACTCTGCTTCTCCGGGTGCTTCCCGCTGCACGACCAGACCTTCGTGCTGACAAGGGTTCCCAGTCCTCCTGCACCTCCTGTAGGACTCGTACTCCTCAAACCTCTCTCTTCCCCCTTTTGCATACCACCTTTTATATGTTCCCTGATTGTTGATGGCTTTCAGATGGAACGAGTCATTCTTAATTACCTGACTTTGTGTAAACTTAAAAGTGTGACATGCCTGATCTTCATGGCTAACTGCATCTAAGCCTCTCTTCCTCGTCACAGTACCATAGTGGTTTTTACAATGGGAAATCTGAATTGCTCCTAGTTGCCTCTTCTTCTTCCCAATAATAAAAGAGAATTTTCCGGGGGTGATTGAATAAGACTGAAAATAGCCCCTAAAGGCTTGGGGAAGGGAGGATAGGTCAATATCAGGAAAGGGGGATACCATGTCTAACCATCGGGTACCCTCTCTCCAATCCCCAAGGACCCTTCAATCAGGTGATCCTTCCTTGCTTGTCCACCGTAAGGGTCGGAATCCAAGAGCGATGGCCCTTCCCTGGCCACCTGAACAGAAGATCCCAGGGAAGTAGACATGAGACTACCTTCAGGTTTTTCACAACAGTCAAAAGGTTTCATGTTGATGTTACCCGGTCCTTTTAGCATGTGATATTGGGGAAGCTGATGTTGGACCTCATTGGGAGTAATCATTAGTGCTCCCTGTCTCTTCCTCATTCCAGTTTGTAAGGAACTCATGGTGGCAACTGTAAAGACAGACACAAGTGATCACAGTTCAAGGGTGTTTATTAAACTGTTTGCAGGGGTGAGAAAAAAGCCTAATCTAAACCTAAATTTAAGATATGAGCAAGCTACGACCATCAAATAATTATAAGGCAGTCCTAGTAGCGTCTTGTCAAATAAAAAGGCCCTATACTAAAAAAAAACTATTGTCAATCCTTACCACTAAGTTACAAAAAGAGTGTGGGATACTGTTCACCAAAAAAAGAAAAGTGTTCTCAAAATGATAAGTCAGGATGGTACGGTTGGTCTCCCTTCCCCATGTTTCAAGCACGGGACAAGGCAGAACTCCTGAGCGCAGCACACTCCTGGGCCTACTCAGCACGAGGCTCACGATTCCAGTTCAACGATACCAGAACCTTCAGGACTAAGTCTCTTTCCTCAAAGTCTCTTGCCTTAGAAGGCCGGCTGGTTCAGAACAGCAAACAAACAAAAAGTTCCATCGGTGGTCTCGCACCTGGATGATGACTTGTCGCCCCTAGGACCTCTGTCTGCCAGGCTCGGAACCTCCTTGCAAAATGGGCCTCCCTCCATCGGGTTCACTACAGCCTTTCAATTACAGCTCTTAACATTCAGGAGTCTTAATGTCCCTTTAAACAAACACCACTGTGGACAACCCTCAACCAGGTTCACTTTCGTCAACACAATGTTCCCGGGTGTATTACTCTTCACCCCTACTCGCAGGCATCCCTCAGCCGGGTTCAGGTTTGCCAAATATACAGTTTTACTCTGCTTTATCTCAAGTTCGCACTTGCCTTATTTCACAGTTCGCAATCTTCTCAGAAAGCATGGTTCCCTCTCCCTACCTTTCTCTTGGCTATGGGTCAGAGACATTCGATTGTTCATAGGATTTGACGTGACCTTTGTAGGATCACTCTGATATCTCACACCGCCCTTTCCTAGGGCCTTCTGGTTCTTGTAGATTTCAACAACAAAAAAGGAGCCACAGCGAGAGTCCTTTGAAGGAGCACTCCTGCGGCACCTAACCACTCTGCAGCTGGCCCTTCTCTGGGCTTTCATAAAAGTTCAAACACACACAAGTTCTTTGTTCCAAGCTCTTGCGTTCATGTAATGTTGCCACTTGCAACCATGGGCTCAACACACGTCGGTTTCCTATCAGATTTCTACGACTCACCGGCTGACCTGAAGGAATATGTGCAATGCCCCATCCATAGATTAGACCTGAAGAAAGATGTGCAATATCCCATCCATAGATTAGACATGAAGGAAGACATGCAATCCCTCATCCATAGATTAGACCTGAAGGAAGATGTGCAATCCCTCATCCATAGATTAGATCTGAAGGAAGATGTGCAATTCCCCATCCAGAGATTAGACCTGAAGGAAGACATGCAATCCCTCATCCATAGATTAGACCTGAAGGAAGATGTGCAATCCCTCATCCATAGATTAGACCTGAAGGAAGACATGCAATTCCCCATCCAGAGATTAGACCTGAAGGAAGACATGCAATCCCTCATCCAAAGATTAGACCTGAAGAAAGATGTGCAATCCCTCATCCATAGATTAGACCTGAAGGAAGATGTGCAATCCCTCATCCATAGATTAGACCTGAAGAAAGATGTGCAATATCCCATCCATAGATTAGACATGAAGGAAGACATGCAATCCCTCATCCATAGATTAGACCTGAAGGAAGACGTGCACTCCCTCATCCATAGATTAGACCTGAAGGAAGATGTGCAATCCCTCATCCATAGATTAGACCTGAAGGAAGACATGCAATTCCCCATCCAGAGATTAGACCTGAAGGAAGACATGCAATCCCTCATCCATAGATTAGACCTGAAGAAAGATGTGCAATCCCTCATCCATAGATTAGACCTGAAGAAAGATGTGCAATCCCTCATCCATAGATTAGACATGAAGGAAGACATGCAATCCCTCATCCATAGATTAGACCTGAAGGAAGACGTGCAATCCCTCATCCATAGATTAGACATGAAGGAAGACATGCAATCCCTCATCCATAGATTAGACCTGAAGAAAGATGTGCAATCCCTCATCCATAGATTAGACATGAAGGAAGACATGCAATCCCTCATCCATAGATTAGACCTGAAGGAAGATGTGCAATCCCTCATCCATAGATTAGACCTGAAGGAAGACATGCAATCCCTCATCCATAGATTAGACCTGAAGGAAGATGTGCAATCCCTCATCCATAGATTAGACATGAAGGAAGACATGCAATCCCTCATCCATAGATTAGACCTGAAGGAAGATGTGCAATCCCTCATCCATAGATTAGACATGAAGGAAGACATGCAATCCCTCATCCATAGATTAGACCTGAAGGAAGACGTGCAATCCCTCATCCATAGATTAGACCTGAAGGAAGATGTGCAATCCCTCATCCATAGATTAGACCTGAAGAAAGATGTGCAATATCCCATCCATAGATTAGGCATGAAGGAAGACATGCAATCCCTCATCCATAGATTAGACCTGAAGAAAGATGTGCAATCCCTCATCCATAGATTAGACATGAAGGAAGACATGCAATCCCTCATCCATAGATTAGACCTGAAGGAAGATGTGCAATCCCTCATCCATAGATTAGACCTGAAGGAAGACATGCAATCCCTCATCCATAGATTAGACCTGAAGGAAGACGTGCAATCCCTCATCCATAGATTAGACCTGAAGGAAGATGTGCAATATCCCATCCATAGATTAGACATGAAGGAAGACATGCAATCCCTCATCCATAGATTAGACCTGAAGAAAGATGTGCAATATCCCATCCATAGATTAGACATGAAGGAAGACATGCAATCCCTCATCCATAGATTAGACCTGAAGGAAGACGTGCACTCCCTCATCCATAGATTAGACCTGAAGGAAGATGTGCAATCCCTCATCCATAGATTAGACCTGAAGGAAGACATGCAATCCCTCATCCATAGATTAGACCTGAAGGAAGACGTGCAATCCCTCATCCATAGATTAGACATTAAGGAAGACATGCAATCCCTCATCCATAGATTAGACATGAAGGAAGACATGCAATCCCTCATCCATAGATTAGACCTGAAGGAAGATGTGCAATCCCTCATGCATAGATTAGACCTGAAGGAAGACGTGCAATCCCTCATCCATAGATTAGACCTGAAGGAAGACATGCAATCCCTCATCCATAGATTAGACCTGAAGGAAGATGTGCAATCCCTCATCCATAGATTAGACCTGAAGAAAGATGTGCAATTCCCCATCCAGAGATTAGACCTGAAGGAAGACATGCAATCCCTCATCCATAGATTAGACCTGAAGAAAGATGTGCAATCCCTCATCCATAGATTAGACCTGAAGGAAGATGTGCAATCCCTCATCCATAGATTAGACCTGAAGGAAGACATGCAATCCCTCATCCATAGATTAGACCTGAAGGAAGACGTGCAATCCCTCATCCATAGATTAGACCTGAAGAAAGATGTGCAATCCTCTTTCCAGAGATTAGATCTGATGGAAGACGTGCACTCCCTCATCCTTAACGAAACCTTTTGAGCCGTTCGGCCCCAGAGCTGCGCTCCGCTGGGAACTGTGGGTCCAACAGTTCCACCTGAGCTTGAAGTAAAAGAAAGTCACAGATGGTGAAGAGAAAAGGACGCTGCTCACACTCAACCTTGGCTTGATGGCATTGAGACTCTTGAACGCACTCCCAAACAGAGGCTCTGAGGATGACTATGACACAGCAAACGCTGTGTGCCCTGATTTTGAACGTTTCAAAATGTGCCAAGCACAACGCTGATGGTATTCAACTATTTTATTTTGACAATTCAGAACTCCCCTAAACTATTGAACAAGCCACTTCGCAGCTTTGGGGGCGTGTGGGGGGGGGGCGGTAAAGGCGGGAGTGATAAAATGGCATTACTGGAAGCACCGTAACATAAAACTACATTTTTTTAAATCAAAAATTGATGAGGTTCCTGCACTGCTCTAGAGTAGTAAAGCTTGTTGTTTTCACAAACAAACCTGTATCATAGGTCCTCCGGCATACTGAGGCACGCCCATGAGTTTCACCAGCTAGATCCAGTTGACCCAGCAGTGGGCCAGTATCCCCATGGCAACATATCTGTTGGCTTCTCTCATGATAGCCAGGCTCCCAGTTGCAAGGCCTCATTTCGTTACCAAGAAAAGGAACCAATCCACCTAGCAGTGACCTTCCTTTTCTCCCAAGAGTGACAGAAAACCTTGACACGAATCGCCTAAACATGCAGCCTGCGTGCAGTGCTGTCCCAGGGAGAGCCCTGCCTCGGCTCGTGCCCCGGGAGGTGAGTCATGGCATGACTTCCCTGCAGTTTGGTGCTGGAATCCACACCCCGACCCCTTCGGTTTCGCTTTCGTTTCTTGTATCTCCTGAGTGTCTGTCAGTTTCCGTTCCGGTGCTGCCGGGCTGCAGGAGGGCTATAAAGCGACGCTCGCCCACACGGGGCCTGCGAGAGAGAGGCGCAGAGCTGAGAGAGGCAGGCAGTGGCCGGTCCGTGCAGAGTGCAGAGAGAGACCGCACGCAGCCAGCAGCAGGGCAACAGCAGGGCAACAGCAGGGCAACATGCCTCGCTTCACCTTCAAAGAGCGCATCTCGGCAGGGGAGGACTTTATCCAGTTTCTGAAAGACACCAACAGAAGTAATGTGGCCAGGAAAAACTTGCTGAGAGAAATCTATACAAATGAGTTCAAGGCCACGTAAGTAGCAGAAATACGAGTACACTCTTTGTACTCTCTTGGTATAATCTTCTCTTCATTTCTCACCATCGCTTCCTGTGTATAAAACAGCCCCTTTTTTCGATGCACAGAGTTAGTCCTTTCCCCTTTCCATTTTGGGGTCCACTATATCGCTTGCTTCATTTCTCCTTTTAGAACTGATAAAATCGTTTGCGCGTGCTAGTGCAATTGGAGGTTTCTCCACAGGGCTCGTTGAAGGTATATAGTGCTAAGTGAGTGTCAGTCACTTGCCAGGTTAGATTACGTGACTGCATCTGCCCCAGCCTCACAGGCTATTTGATGCCAATATGCCTTGGATTAAAACTACAACAGCATGGCCAATGCTCTACAGGCCTTTCAGTTGCAAGTCTATCATGTGACTGACTCTACCCCAGCCCTATCGACCATCCATAAGTTGAACATGAAAACTGTCTCAATCATCCCCGTCCTACCGCCTTTTACTGGTGACACAGCGGTACAGTTCTTATAGAGTGATGCCAGACAGTGGAAGCTTGACTGACTGACACTTCCCCCGCCTGCTGTCACTCATATGGCTCCTCCCAAGGTGCAATCTCTGTTTACGCTGCTTGCGCAAATGCGGATCCCCACTCCCCTCGCAGCTTACAAGGACTCCCCTAGCCTTGTCCACAGCTCGCGACACAGCCAAATTCTCTTGGCTGAGTGGGTCCAACCCCTACTGAAGCCCCCAAAACTCTTGACATTCATCACATGTTTTACCACCCAAATAATTTAAGCAGACAACAATTCTTAGATTGTTATAAATATAATCACTTTATTAGAGTCAACCTAACGGGTGGCCCTAGCCTTGCTCAGGCCACAAGTGTACCTGGCATACAAACACCTCCCCGGGTGGCCGCATCGCCATTCCCAGGGTTTCACAACCCGGTGAGCCTTCACTTCGGTTTGGCATATTTCCGGGTGACACAGTCACTTCCGGTCACAGTTCTAGCGAGTACGCTTGCCACTGGTTGTAAGACTGCCAGGCCAGCCAACGCCCAAATCCTTGAATGGAGCGAAAAGCCCCGGGCCACTGCAATCAGTTGTTGAGGAGTCCCAAAGTGTCTGCAATGTTGTCAGTGCCCATTAAACCCCATCCTGGCATGTGAGGCGAGCGGGTAATGCTTGGGCAGCATACACAGCGTGACTCCTTCTCTGCTAGGACCGCCCCAGTAACTCTGCCACGCTTTGAGGGTGGCACCATGTGATCCCCAATGCTCCCACTTCCTTCCTTATTCCTCATACTCACCGTAGCCCCTTATGCACCTTGCTCCTTCTTGAGCTGCAAAAACGTCCAATAGGATAACAGCATATCCAAGTCTGCATGACCTTCCGTGTGTGTTCCCTCCTTAACTTCCAGTTCAAGCTCTTAACGGGACAAGCACACCTCTGGATGTTGTACTGCCAGGACAGTCTAGCACCCATACACCTGTATCGAGCAATAATCCAGGGCCACTGCAGTTGTCTTGGAGTAACAACGGTCTGTCAGGGTGTCATTAGCCATAATCTCATAGGTATTTTTACCGACCAGAAAATCTCAATGTTTGGTAGAGTTTGCCCTCATGAACCTAAAGCCATCCTCCTTCTGGCCCAATGCTCGGTGATCCTCCGCTTGCCATGTTCTCTTCAACTACCAACCAGAAGAATCTGCAAACTGAAATCTCGGGACCCTGCCCATCTTACACACCCAACGTTATCTTTCAATCAATTATTCTTTCCACCCCACTTCACAATAGAGATCAATCTACACGGTTCACCTTCCTCTAAGTGTACAGCGCTATGTGGTAATGCGAGCAATGTCAGGGCACTGTGCAAACTGAACCTGCAATCTTTCCGCTGATAAACCCATGCTCTAACCCTTCAACTGGGGATCTCCGGGTCAGGGACCTGTTTCACCTCAGTTTTCCATGTATCCCCCAGGTGGGTTGCCAACCATCAGAGCTGTGGTCGCTCCAAAACCCCACCACACCTTTTAATACAGATACCTGATGTAAAAAGGTCACCCACCTGCCATAAAAACTGTCACTCTATCTAATAGTCAACTAACGGACGATCCCAGCACCACCTGTAAGCCATTTCTTCCGGGTTGCCCTTTGCCATTCCTGTTCATCCACCGCCAGGGACACCTGTCTCTTCTGGTCTTACCTACTTCCGCGTGGCCCTTTACCATTCCCGGGAAGTAACTCCCATGCCCTGTATGGAGCGTAGCCCCGGGCCACTTAGCAGACATTGAGGAGCCCCCTATGGTTAAACGTGACTGTCAATTATCCCGTAATCAGTTCCGGGTGGCTCCTAGCCATTTCTGGTAATCCTGTGTGGCCGTTTGCCATTACCGTTCATCCATTCGAGTGGCCCTTTGCCAGTCGCTGATAATACACTCCCATACCTGTATAGAGCGCTGCACCAGGCCATTCCCGGGAATCCCGTGTGGCCCTTTGCCATTACCGTTCATCCATCCGAGTGGCCAGTCACTGGTAATACACTCCCATACCCTGTATAGAGTGCTACCCCAGGCCACTCCGCAGTTGACGATGACTCAGTCCCACTGCCCCTATGGTTAGAGTGCCAGTCGAACAACCCCCGCCCCTATCATAGGGTATTGTCCCTCCTCAGCTGGGATCGCCCCTCCCTTTCCTATCAAACCCTACCATATACGGCATCACTGAACTCATTCCTTTTCCCTAAGAGTCGGCCTGAGAAATCTCTGTTTTGCAGGCTCAATGTCACTTAACAAAGCGTCCTGCACCAACACTGAGCTTGGGATATCAATGTGGGCCGCATCCCATTGCCAGACCTTTAGTCTTCAGGCACCACCTTCAAGAACGTAATGCCGCTACGCTGGTACCTGTGCCAACACCTGCAACACTCCCAGAGGTCCCAGAACGTCTGGTCAGAAACTGGATTAAGTCCTTCCATAACTCCCAGCCTGGCTTCTCTCCTGTTGGTCTCCCTTTCTCGACTGCTGACTCCACTTTCTATGTACCTGTGACCTGTTAACAGGTTGCAGGTGCGAGCCCTTCCGCTCAATTGCCTGACTACAATTACTTATGTTCTTGGAACATGCCTGACCCTGTTAATGGTTACCAAACCTCTTCCTCGTCCCAGTACTAGAGTTGTGTGACTGAATGTTAGTGCGCATAGCTTCTTGTCGCCTCTTCCTCGTCCCAGTACTAGAATGTTGTGACTGAGGGGAAATAATAGGACATGATTCGCAACAGGCTATAAAGGTAAGGGGAGATAAGGTTTGCTCTCAAAAGGGAAAGGGGGATACCATGTCTCGCCTGGGGACACCCTGTCTCCAATCTCCAAGGACCCTCTGACCAGGTGATCCTCCCTCGCATCTTCACACCCAGGGTCAGGATCCAAATGCAATGGGTTTTGCCAGGCGACCTGTGAGGAGGATCCAAGGGGAGTAGGTGTGCAGAATGCCCTCGGGTTTCTCACAGACCCCAACAACCCCTCTTTCTACAGACATACCCCTTTGCGTCTCTACCACTATTAATTCCACAAGAGGGTTGTCTTCAACCATATAGTCCGCTATCTCGCCCTCTCGAATCTGGATTCCATTCCAGACACTTCACTGAGACAGCTGTCATCCACATCACCAGTTCTCTCACCCCTGCCATTGACTATCACCTCTGCTAGACCTTTCTGCTGCATTTGATTCAAACTTTTTCCCTCCTTTGCTTCAATGACACTGCACTCGACTGGGTGTCCTCCTATCACTTGGCCCACTCGTTCCCCATCTCATGGGACTCCCGCACCTAGTTTCTGACACCTCCCCCAGTGGACGTTCCTTAAGGATCAGTCCTAGGCACCCTTCTCTACACGCTGACACCCCCACACCAACTAATGTCCTCCTTTCAGTTAAACTGTCTACTCTTTGCTGAAGATACTCTGGTGATCTTCACTTCCTCCTCCTTCAGCTGGATTAATCTCGGAATACATAACCAACTGCCTAACTGCCACCTTCCACTGGAGGCCTCTACGCTGCCTCACACTGAACTCTGCAAAGCCGGAAACATCTTTCTGCCTGCTCCCAACGCTAGTCATTCTCCCCTCTCCCATCTGTTTCCCCCTATACTCCTCACCACCTCACCTCACAGATGGTTTACAACTTTGGGGGTCTCTTTGACAGCAACCTGAAACACTGCCGGTTCATCATGGGCATGCCACCGCAGCAAGACTCAACTTCCTAAACATTGGAACAATTTGCACACAGCTTATGCACCACACAATTGAAACACTTATCTCTACTCATTTGCTCAGCAAACTGGACTATTGCAAAAGCCTACTTCTTGGTCCACCCCTTCTAGTCATTTAATCTCCACAACAACGTACTCAACTTTGTGAGAAACACCCTTTCCAACCTACCTAGATCCTCCTCCACAACCTTCACCATGCTGGCTAGCTCCCCATGGAAACTCACTCTCTGTCCATTTAAATTCCTAAAACTAGTTCTAACAAATCCATCCATGGCTGTGCCCAAACTACCTCACTCAGTGCATCTGACTGCACTCTCCCTCTGTGCGCCTTATGTCTTCACAACCTGTCAGTGCCCTATTTCTATGTATTTATAGAGCACCAAAGCCCTCAGACTTCCTGCCTGCACCCTTTGCGCCACCTCCTGCTTTTGCTTCTTTTCCCTACTTGCCCCACTCCACTAAAACGTTTTATTCCGGGGCATCAAAGCCACTTCTTCAGCAGAACTCCTCAAAACAGTACTCAAACTCTACTAGGAACCCACGTAAGCCTTCTACATGCTATCCACACTAACGGCCCGCCCACCTGTCCCGGCATTGTGACCTCAGGATAACTCTCTAATTAGTAAATGTGACAACACCGCCTCAGGCTCTCACAGATACAAATATTGTTAAGTCTCCCAGTTTCTGTCCCGTGGTATATGTTTTTACTCGTACCTATTCTTTGCCAAGTTTGTGTAACTCAGTTAAACAGTGGTCTTATGTAAAGGCCCTTCCATCAGGACTACCTACTGTGTTTGTTTAAGCCTATTTTGCAAGTCATTTCTGTTCCAAATGACAACCTTTTCTTAAATAAATGCAAAACAATTTGAGCCTGACATTGAATTGACTCTTTCCCAATCCTGCCGGTTTTTCAGAGGTGAGCCTAATGTGTAATTGGCCCTTCCCCTCTTTCCTACTGGATCTTCAGCGGTGGTGCGAAGGATATCTTGGGCTTGTGCTGTCAGCCTTTAAGGTGCTCAGTTTGAAGGAGCACTTGAATTTTCCAGAGTGGCACACTTACCCGCCTTTATTGGCAACTGTCGTGTACTCTGATGGATTTCAATCATTGGCCGGCTGGCATGGCAGAAAGGCATTTGAAGCTGGCTATATAAATCAGATGCTACCGATGTCCAAGAAACGTATAGATTAGATTTCAATTGTACCTGAAGAAATTCTTGAGATCCCATGTTATTAGCCTTAAAGAGCGTGATTACTTTAGTTGAACAAGTCTAAAAACAACATTACCACATCAATAAGAACTTTACATTTCGTGGTGGGGCCATTGCAGGAAAAGGTAACGCTGAGTGCATTCACATATAAATTAACCTCAGAATACTAACGGACAGAATGCATCACATGTGGCATAATAAAGGTAGATTGACAAAACCACACCACTTAGAAATCTATACATGAAGTTCTGGGGCAACAGAGCCACCATTGCGGAATGCACTAAAGTCGAATACACCAGGATACAAATGTGTCCTAAAACACTGTCTGGCAACATGGAAAACTATTTTCATAAGACACAATCATATTATATGTGACCACTCCAAATTGTCATTGAGTCCTTGGGTATATGTCTTCTAAGTAAATATCAAAAATTGCTCACATGTAGCCAATTTAGTTGCAATAGAAGCTCTTCTATTGTCACGTTTGACATGCTCTATAACTAGCCAACGCAATTCCTCTGCTGTATGGCGAGCTTCCAAGAAAAGGACTACCAGCGGTGCTGTGAGTGTATTGTTTTTAATTCTGGATGTACCAGTCGTTGGGTTTTCCCCATATAGCAATTGTCACATGGACAGAGAATAATATATATACAGTTTTGAGTGTTACAGTTTGTGTGACCTTTTACGCGACATATTCTTCACGCATACACAAACTCACTAGTTTTTTAGTGTATTTGCAGACAACACAACTACTGCATGTAAAGTGCCCCGAAATGGGTTCAAGACCCAATTGGCTTCCTGTGTCAGAGGGTTGTTTTTCTTCGTCTCTATTTTGTTTGCACAATAAAATACATTGGGCCTCTTGGAGGTAGCCATGCTGTGTTTAGCGGCATGGCTACCCCCAAACTGGGGTCCGGGTCCCGAAAAATTTGATTTACCGGGCCATTCCGACATAAATCCCATTTTCGGGACCCGGACTCGGTACGTCCCCATTCCCATTTGAGCCCCCATAGGGCTCAATGGGAATGGGGAGGATGCCAACAACGGACCGGTTAATGACGGGTCCATTGTTAGAATCTTGGTCTGCTCGCGGGTGCCGGTATGCATGTCTGGCAAGACCAGACGTGCATACCGCCACCCGCAAGCAAACTCATAATATGGCGGCCCGGTATGAACGATGCCGGTACCTTACCGGCACCGTTCATACCGCGGCCGCCAGGGTCATAATGAGGCCCATTGTATTTATGCTCAGAAGTGTGTAAGCGGTATTAGGACAAGAAGGTTCATAAGAGTTAAATGTTTGCATCATTTATTGTACGTTTAAATAAAGATAATAGTTGGTTCTCACCAATTTGTGAAAATAGACCCATGCAGTGTTGCTGTGTATTAGGTTTAGCTTACTCCAGGTCTACGTGGGATTCCAGTTCTGTGGAGCCACTCACCTCCCCTGGTACCTTTTGCTTTCTTGAGTCACTCAGCTCCATTGGGCGATTCCGTTATATTGGGCAATTCAGCTCTCTTGGGCCATTCGGATATCTTGGGCCATGAAGGTGGTCATTCCCCAAAGTACAAACCCAAACTCAGAATAAAAGAACACACCCCAGTAGGGAATGAGATCATGAGAACGATTGCAAGTTAAGTAAAGGTTTAGAAAGCAAAATGATACACGCAGAGCACTCTGCTGCTCTGAGAGTGCTCTGCCAACAATACAGAAACTACATATCTTTATACACACAATTGGTCATCAGTGACGAATAATATAAGGGATGAATAGTACGAGCCCATTGGTACATTGTGACAATACTATATAGTACATAGGGGGTTGGTGCAAGTTGATTGGTTGGTGCGGAGATGTCGCTCCTCACAGCATGTGGTTCAGCTGGGCTCAACTGGGTAGGGTGGAGATCAGGCTGGATCCGCAATGGACGATTGTTCTAACTGATCTAAACTACACAGTATCTTTGACATGCCATAATTAATGTAACACATAAAACGTATACCAGAATACAGGGAAGTCTATAAATTGTAAGGCAACACAAACACATTCTTAACCTAGGCCTTCGTGGGCAGGGGCGCGGTGGTCCTTTTTACCAGGTGGCTTATCTTAGGGTTTTGATCATAGATATATTCACCCTGGTGCCTCATGGTTCAAACAAATGAATTGATGGGTGTTAAACCCAGGGGGGATATATGACCACACAAGATTAGTTATATGGGGGCAATCTAGGGTGGTCAGTGGGAAGGGTCTCACCAACTGCTACATGAAAGGTGAGCTGGGGGGGCAAAGGGTTGCACAGGCAATCATTCCTAAAGGTGTGGGCCAGGGAGCAGGAGCAGGTTTGTGGAGATGGATGAATTCGCAAGTCAACATCTGCCCCGGTCACACACAGGGCAATGAGCTCAGAGGAAGAGAAAGAATACGTTTCTTATTTGCAACAATTCGCGCCCGGGCTTCCGTGAGAACTGGACTGGCGCAGCGCAGACAGGGGAGGAGGTGGTGGGGGCTGTTGGAGCTGGCTGTGCGCTGCACTGTGTGAGGGGAGAGGAGGCCCGTTAGAGATCATTGTGCAGCCTAATACAAAAATGGAGTCTGATGTGGCACACAATGGAGTCTTAGTGTATCGCCCCATGGCTTCTTGCCACTATCGTCAGTGAAAGGAAAGACAAGGGGGCACGTCTCCCCACGATGGGATGAGCAAATAGACTTATTTCTTGCAGAATGTATATGCGGCATACAGACCCATCCTCCCTTACATTCACCCCTTTCGTTTCTCCTAAAGTAATAAATAACCTTTGTTGTAAGTGCGCCTACGTTCCTCAACCTCCATTGCCGCTTCTTGCCAAGCTGGTGTTCCCTTTATTGGCATCCACACCCTGCACACTGATCTCATGCTTTCACCTCTCCTTGCATATACATCAGGGATACAGGTCATGTAGATGCACCCCCCATCCCCAGTGTGATCCACCCACACCTCCTGATACCATTCTAGTTCACAGGGCTCTTTAATGGTCGTGTGCCACGAATCATCCACTCTATCAGTAGTATTTGTTTGTTTGTTTGTTTGTTTTTATTATTTGTAATGCGCACCTAACCCAAGGGTAGCAGGGCGCAAGAGCAACAAGAGGAATGTAGAGCTTAGGTTACATATGGCGAAATGGATGGAGTCCAGATATGGTTACAGTACTGGACACATCCGCAACATTGAGAACAGATACAATACAACATATTTACAGACAGTATAATATACAACATTTATAAGTTATAGCTAAGCATATAGGGTAGTAGGTGAGAAAAGCAAGTACATTAGTTGTCATGTTCCTTGATCCAGTGGATAAGATTGGATCTAAATTGTATGTAAGGAAGGTCTTCCCTTAGGGGTGGCGGTAGAGAATTCCAATGTTGTGCTGCTTTGACGGGAAAGCTACTCCTCCTGGTCATTTTGCGTTTGAATCTCGGCACCAAAAGGAGGTTTGAGTTGACCTTTCTGGAGGGGCGGCAGGAAGCTTGTCTGGTAAATCTCTTTGTCAGGTAAAGAGGGGCAGAATGGTGGAGACATTTGTGGATCAAAGAGACAGATTTAAGGAAGATCTTGTCTGTCGTGGAGAGCCAGTTGACAGATCTTCTAATATCTGAAATGTGGGCTTTCTTCGGGAGACTAATGGCTGCTCTTAAGGCATTATGTTGCAAGATTTGAATCTTGTTTGTGATGTATTTGTTACTGCCTACGTATAGGGCATTACAATAGTCCAACTTGGACAGGATCAAAGCTCTAGCTAGGGTAATGCAATTATTGGAGGAGAGGAAAGGTTTGGCTGCTCTGATGAGTTTGCAGGTATAGGATGTGGCGGAAGCCATAGCGTTTACTTGTTTTTTGAATGTTAGTGTGGAGTCTAAATGGAAGCCAAGGGTTTTAACCTCCTTAGCCACGGCAATGGTATTATTGTCATTTTCGAATGAAGAGTAGTTCTGGCCAAGTTTGTTAAGGTTAGCTGTTGTGCCCAAGATGAGGAGTTCTGTTTTATCATCATTCAGGCATAGACCATGGGAAGCCATCCATGCCTGGATGATTACAAAGGCCAAATCCTTGTCATAATCCCTCGTCAACGGGATGAAGATCTGGGTATCATCAGCATAGTTCATGTAGGTGATACCCAGACCGTCAAGATCATTGAAAAGGGGCTTTGTAAAAATGTTGTACAGAGTGGGCGAGACACAGGAGCCCTGTGGCACACCGCAAGTTATAGGTATTGGGTCTAACAGGGAGAAGACTCGCATTGTTCTGTTATTGAGAAAGGATTGAATCCAGTCGATTGCCTCTCGGGAGAAATGGGCTGCCGTCTCTAAGTGCTTGCAGAGGATCTCATGGTCGACCAAATCGAATGCTGCTGAGAGATCAAGGAGCAGCAGTAGTGCCGTCTTGGCCTCGTCTCTCAACTCATCAATTTGTGCCTTAAGGTCTACAAGCACAGTCTCAGTTCCATGTTGGGATCTGAAACCGACTGTCGGACTCCTAGGAGGTTGTTGTATTCAAGGTAGTGTTGGATTTGTAGGTATGCTATTTTATCAAGGACTTTAAGTAGGAATGGCACTGTGGTGATAGGACGGTAGTTGGTGGGGATGGAGGGATCTACATTTTGTTTTTTGAGGAGTGGGACCCAGGATTGTTTCAGGTTATTAGGTATGATACCTGAGGTGAAGGATGCATTTATAAGTTTGGTAATGAAAGGGGAGAGTTCACGAGCTGCATCTTTTATGAGTTGCACTGGGCATAAATTACCATGGCAGTTTGAAGGTTTAAGAGTAAGGATGACTTTTTCAACCTCTGTAGTGGATACTTTGTGAAAGTTAAAGTGGGGGATGGCTGCATAGGGTGGAGTCAAGATTGGTAACGGTGCTGTAGTATTAGTGTTGCTGGATTTCGAGGTGGTAAGAAGAGTGCCTTTTTTGTTATTGATCTTAGTTTGTAAGGTTGTCATTTTATTGGCCAGTGCATTTTGTATGCCCGTGCACCAGTTTTGGTCCTTGAGGCAGGAGTCTGGAGTTTGGATAGGGGATTCTACCTCTTTCAGAATAGCAAAAAGCTCTTTGGTATTGGACTTGGCCTGGGAGATGCAGAGGTTGTAGGAAGTTTGTTTAGCAAGGATAATTTCTTTTTTATAGAGGGTAGCTTGTTTGCTCAAGTTATTCTTATTAGTCTCAGATGGATCTAGTCTCCAGATTTTTTTGCAACAACGTTTCTCTTGTCTAATTGCTTTTAGGTGTGGAGTGAACCAGGTATTCACATGTTTGAGAGGTTTGCTCTTTCTTATTTTTAATGGTGCTATGACATCAAGGGATGATAACATCACTTTGTTATACATATCTACCATAGTGAAGGGATCAGTGTGGTCTGAGATAATGTTGAGAGTGGGTAATATCAAAGGGAAGAGGTTTTCTGGAGTGATATTTCTTTTGTTTCTAGTGGGGACCGCTGGTGCTATACTGTCGATAAGCAGTGCAGCTGAAGCCTCTAGTGAGAACATAATGATGGTCGGACCAAGACTGGGGCATTATGGATGTGACCGTGATTGGGCAGTTGTGCTCGGCAATCCAGTCAAGCGTTCTGCCTTTGGTGTGGGTGGGAGCTGTGATCTTTTGGGTAAAACCTAATTCTTCTAAGGAGTTGTTGATTAAGGTTGCATTAAGGTCTAGAGGATCACTGAATCCAAGGTTAAAATCTCCTAGTATGATGCTTTGAGAGGAGTTTTTAAGGTTGTTGGACAGGATGTTGGTTAGGTCCTCTTCGAAGGATCCTAAAGGGCCTGGAGGTCAATATATAAGGTGGATGGATACTGACTGCGATCTAGTCTTAGCAAGGTGTAGTCATCTGGGATGGCTAGCATAATTCAGTGATCGTTAGGAAGTCCATGTTTTCTTTTTGTATTAGATCGGTTATATCTGTTGCGTGGGCAACCATAGAGCGGGCATTTATAAGAGCACACTTAATCCCAGACTGTGCTGGTTGGGGCAGTGAAGGCTGTATCTTGAGATTGCATTTCGGGGCAGAAATGGGCTCTCGGAAAAGTCTGCTGTTCAGTTGGAATGGCTAGTTTTGCAAGGGCTAGTAGTAGAATTACTTGATGCTTTTTTAGGTAGATGGTCGTACAGTCTTGGGAGTCTCGCGTGTAATTTGAGGTTCCTCTATAATAGGGTACAAGGTCTAGAGGTCATGTCAATCTGTTTAGGGAGGTTGTGTTCGGACCCTAGTGGAGGTGTATAGTGTAACATAGTGAAGTCTTGCAGGGTGATTATGTGGAGGAGTGTCCTTAGTAGGACCGTGTAGAATGGTGGGAGGTACATATCGTGATCGTGTGCGTAGGGCTGGTTGTGGGGTGGACCAGGGATAGATGTGCTGTGTGGTAGCTATGAAGGCACAGTTCATAAATGGGACCACAGGTCTATAGTTTGGCAACTGAGCATGTGGCTCAAGCAATAGGAATAACAGTGTAGAGCTACTGTCTATTTGCAAGCAAGGCAGAGTAGATCTAACAGGGCTAGCATAATGCATGTGCAAAGGACCAAAGGCTAAGCAATAGGTTGGATGCGCATATGGCATAAATAAGCTGGTATGAGGCTAGTTTGCTAGGTAACACAATAGGGGGCATACAATCATAGGCATTATTATTTGAATAGAGCTGGGTTAGATACAGTATGGCGTACTGGTGACTATAGATCTATTGGCAATCACGGGTGAAATAATAGATTGAACAGAGTAGGGCTACCGTCTAATGGCAAGCATGGCAGCGTAGGTCTAGCAGGCCTAGCATGGTACATATACAAAGGACCTATGGCTAAGCAGTAGGATGGATGCGCATATGGCGTAAGCAAGCTGGTAACACAATGGGAGGTGTACAATCATAGGCAATATTACTTGAATAGTACTGGATTGAATACAGTATAGCGTGCTGGTAGCTATAGAACTATTGGCAAGCACAGTGCATAGTGCATTGGTTGTTCACCTAGCATTGATGGCGGTTCAGGTAGCAATGCACTAACAGGCTAAATGCGGATATTAAATTACAATGTAGTGACAGGTTAAATGCAACTATCAAATGGCAATGCACTAAGGGGCTAAATGCAGCTATCAAATTACAATGTAGTGACAGGATAAATGCAGCTATCAAATGGCAATGCACTAAGGGGCTAACTGCAGCTATCAAATTACAATGTAGTGACAGGCTAAATGCAGCTATCAAATGGCAATGCACTAAGGGGCTAAATGCGGCTATCAAATTACAATGCACCAACAGGCTAACTACAACTATCAGGTGGCAGTTCAGCTATCAAATAACAGTGTAGTAACAGGCTAAATGCAGCTAACAACTGGCAGTATTGTGCATGTGTTCACATTTAGGTTACCTCTATGATGTAGAGTACTGCGTCGGAGCACCAATGAAGTCTGCGAGGGCAATGTCCAAGACTCTGGGTGATCTGGATAGGCTCAGGACCCAGATGGGCAAGGGCTAACTTGTGGACAAGTAGGGCAGTAAACAAGGCTAATGGTGACAGAGCTTAGTGCCCTGGTGCAGCCTGCAGCTCGGTCAGCTCAGTCAGGATCTGAGCCTTTTCTCAATGCCTTTTCTCGGAGGCCGGCTTTCGCCTGTCGGTGTCCTGATTGGCCTCTTAGCAGAAGTATTATAGTATTATACACTGCTGTCATGCGGTACTTAGGCTCCTGGTTGTCCCCTTTCTGCTCTTGCATGTCTTTTACACCATGAGGCACCTTTTTTGGGCTGCCCATTCACCATCATCATTGCACTTCTAGGCATTGACTTTGCACAACATCGAACCCCTACCTGGCACACACACAAAATCAGTAGCAAAAATACTATGATAAGCACCAGTAGCTTCATTGCAGTGCCAAACCAGGATGGTACCCAATCAAAAATCATGTCAAACCAATCACTTGACTGCACACCTCCTTCCTTCTTCATTCTTTCTCCGACGCTGTGTACTGAAGTTATCACGTGTAATAGTGTCCCATTGTCAGCATCGGCAGAAGGCACAAATGTGCAACATGCGCTCCCGATTTTTCGGCAAACACTGCCTTCCATTGCTGTGAGGAGGTCTAGTACATATCTGTTCTGCATAGTCATCAACCGCAATGCTCTTGAGTTCCACATTGATGATGTTGAACCCTTCATCAGTGTCGTTGGTCAGCTGGATCAGCTCCTACCGGACTATTTGCAACCACTTGGCGTTTGCTCATGCCTGGATGCTTGGTATGAGTGATGTAAAAAAATGTTCTGCTTAGTTGAAGAGTTTAAACTGATCCGGTATCTGTGCCAAAAGTTCAGAAGAGTCTTTAGAGATATAGTTTGATGCTCTTCTTTTGCGTGACACTCTGTCTTGAAGCTTATCCTCCGACAGCACACCATATGTGGGGGGTGCTTCGGTTGTTGACTGGGGTGCTGGAAGCATTCTGGCAGGCACCCTCTCTCCTTGGATATGACTCTCCGGAATCACCATAAGGGCCGAATGCAGCGTGACCCGGGTACAAGTACCTCGCCATGACGGTGGGAGGTGCAAGTACGCTTGTTTTTGTCCATTCACACAGCTGTTCCCTTATTCATGTCGGGGAGGATAAGTGTTTTGTTGCAATGTTTGTTTGACCCCATGGGCACCTTCCCTTCTCCGTGGAAACAAAGTTCATATTGCACTTCATGTTGGTTCTTGATTGGCTTTTCAAGAGCTGTTACCCATGTTAGCTTGGCAATGTGCTGAGACCAGACCTGAGTGCGTGTTTTCTTGACCCATTGGAATTTTTCTTCTGACAAGCCTTGCAGTGCTTCTGCTTTACACATCACTGTTTCTTTTTGCCATCTGTTTTCTGTGAACACTGTCCCTTTTAGAACAAAAAACAGCTCCTTCACGCACAGAACTCCTTGAGGCTTGCTGTGACACGTCGTCGCGTTTTGGATCAGTTGTAGTGCTACACTGTGTGCCTGGAAGTTACTTCGAATTCTGCACAGTGCTAGATGAATAAGACATTGGGCATCCGCTATGGGAGTCTCTTGGGGTATTAGAACTTCAGGTGTTCCGGATGCGTGGAGAATCAAGGAACACACATAGCAACTCTCATTCGTTGCCTGCGAACCCATGGTGCTCATGTCAGAGTACCACTTATTGGAGTGATCTGGGTGACAGGGGTCCTGCACTGCATCCAACCCCAGGCCATGATATGCATCATACCGTTTTTGTTCTGCCCCTTTTTCCTTCTATTTCTCCCCCCTAGACCATTATACAATTTCAGTAGTGTTTGATAATGGATAGGAAAAATGCCTAAATTAATTTTCTCGTTCTGACCATAATCATATAGCCCATGCTGTGAGGAAGGATGGGTGTGTTGGGTGAGTGCTTGAGAGCTAAAGTGCATGTAATCGCTGATTGAGGTAGGGTTAAAGGTTGTTTGTGAGTGAGCATGTGGCAGCATTAGTACATGAGCAATTAGATTATCATCATTGTAATTATTAAATACATTTGTATCAGTATCCATCATTAACAGTTCATTCAGTGGGGCTTTCATTGTACAGTTTTTGTGCAGTGAGGTGAGAGGAGACATTGTGGGCCCAGATCAATTTCAACCCATCCCATACTAAGTGCTTCCCTTGTGTACCAGTTTTGCCCGCTCCCCCCTTGTTTTATGCCTTCTAAAATAAACGAAATTGACCAATGCAGTCCTAAACACAATAAAATGGTCGAGAACACTGTGGCCACAAAATAGAGGCCGCAGTCATATGAGTAGGCTCTAGTAGCACTAACATTTCCCCTACTGCTATCTACATTTGTAGCATTGTCATTGAGGGACCCCCTTTCAGTCATGTTTGAACCTACAGAATGAATACAATGGGTTAAGTGCATTTGCAATCATTTAGAAAACATAACATTTTTGTTGATAATAAAAGGAAAGAGACAAAAATGAGAAGGAAAAGAGAAAGAAAGACACTGAATACAGTCAGGGAGAGAAAGAAAGAGAGAGAGAGAGAGAGATTTGTAGAGATTACTCAATTTCATGTAGTCATTAATTACTTTGCTGTACCTATATTTACATTGCTTCATTTTTCCTGTTACGCTTAAAATATGTCACTTTTCTTTACTTTTATTTAGTCAAGGTACAGCTTCCTCTGGCTCATTTCGCTGTCTTTCGATGCAGAGGGGTTGCAGTAAATCACTTCATAAGGGTCATGAAATCCTGGAGAGTTCCATCTCTGCACAAAGCTTCGTACGTACACCCACTGCCCGGGCATTAACTGTGTCGCAGGACTGTCTGTTGCTGCAGTGGTTGTATCAGTTTGTTTTCCCTTGGGAAGGGTGGTGCAATTTGCTTGGCTATGCTCCTTACTTCCTGTGTAAGCTGGGTCAGATATTCTTTCCCCAGGATTGTGGCACTTCTATGAGCATCTGATGCCCTTCTCATTGGGGATATTGGCATTTGCATTTGCCTGCCTGTTACTATTTTGTGCGGTGACAAGTGGTGGTCTTTACTAGGTTGTGTTCGGAACAAAGCTAGGGGCAAACAATACACCCAATTCTTTTTGAGTGTGTGGCATAGCTTTGACAATCTGCTTTTAAGGAGCCTGTTGATTTTCTCGACCACAACGTTCGCTTGCGGGTGGTAAATGGAACATAGCTTGTGTTTGATCCCTAACAGGGATGTTACTTCTTTGAAGAGGTCATTGACGAAGTGAGTTCCATTGTTGCAGCGTATGACATCACAAATGCCCCAACGTGGAAACACTTCTCTCACCAAAAACCTTGCCGCGCATTTCACGTCTGGGTGGGTGCAGGGTCCTGCTTCCACCCAGCGGGAAAATGGGCAGACCACCTCTATTAAATATCTTGCTCCATTGCACCTTTCTCCCATGAGCGTATAATCAATGTGCAGTTCACGGTAAGGTCCGACGGGGCGGGACAGTGTTCCTCATAGCGTCCTGAGGGTCATTCCCGAATTATAAGTTTGACATGTCACACATTCAACTGTCATTTTGGCTAGATGCTCCTTTAATTTTGGAACAACCCAATCTTCCTGTATGTCTGCAGCTATGTGTTGTTTTGCCGTGTGTGCTGGGAAATGCAATTGCTGAAATGCGAGTTGCAATTACTCTACATGCATCACTCCCTTCCCTGTACATTCTTGGTGCCAAGGAGATCAGTGGGTGACTGTGTGCAACCTCTCTTCGACCACAATTCTTGCTCCTCGAGTGGGGCCCTTTTTTGCAGATCAATTATCTGGGATATGGGCAGTGAATCATATCCCTCTTCCTTTTCGTGATGGACATTACCTTTTAGCACATATTCCGCTACTTGGGGCTTTTGAAAATTAGTAGCCTGTTTTGCAGCAGCGGCTGCTGCCTCGTTTCCTAATGAGATTACCTCACTGTTGTTGGTGTGGGCTTGGCATTTTACCAAAGCCACCACTGATGGTTCCGCTAGTTCCTCTGTTAGCTCATTTAAAAGTTCTGCATGCTTCACTGGGGACCCGTCTGCCCTTCTGAAGCACCTCCTCCTCCACCTCGACAACCCAGCATGTACCGTTGTGGTTACATATGCTGACTCTGAGTAAATTGATACTGCGCATACCTTTGCCGCGTGCAACGCTTCAATCAATGCTACAAATTCTGCAGCATGCGCTGAATAATGCATGGGTAATCTTTTTTGCACGAGAATCTCCTACTCCCCTTCCTCCAGTCTTACCACCGTTGCACCCACATGTTTCTCCCCTGTGTCCTGGCAAATAGATGCCGATCCATCCACAAAGTACACTTCACCTTCCTCTTGGGCATTTTCATTTGCTTTGGGAATGTCGTCACCCTCCCCCTGGTATGTAGCACAATCATGTCTTCTACCGTGCATTGCCCAGTAATGAATGTTGCCGGATTTACCGTCTTGCAACGCAGTATGTGGATGTTGGAACTTGACAGTTTTATTTCATACGCAGTGGCCCTTTGTGTGCTAAGTGAGGATTTGGATCGATCGAGAATTGCAAACAGAGAGTGTTCAACAAACAGTGTTACTGAGCATCCCATTACTATGGTGGCGTTTTTTTCAATTGCAAAGGCAGCAGCTGCGAGAGCTTGTTTGCATGCAAAATGTCCCTGCATCACAGAATCTAAAGTGCCGCTGTAGTATGCTAATGGCTTGTGCCCTAACGTAAGACAACAGTCATGAGTGTTCCGTTGCAGTGCGCGAACAAATAGAATTCTCGATCATAATCTGGGGTCACTAAAACTGGTGCCGTGCAAATAAGTTCCTTCAGTGTGTTGAAGGCAGTGTTCATTTCCTGTGTCCATGTGATACCTGTGCTTTCTTTTTGTGCTTCTTTTAGTGCCTTGTGCACGCTACATAATCAAGTATCCATGCTCGACAATAGTTACATATTGTGATGGTGGAAATGCATCGGAGGGACAGGGCCTCCGTATCCTTGTCCTTTACTGCCTTTTATCATGTGTTCTGTTGTGTTTTCTGCGCAGGAGTTCATGTGGGACTCCTGGTGGTGCAGCTCTCTCTTTTGGTTTTGGTGAACAGACCCATGGGATACCCTTATGGCACCCATGGGTGGGAGGGTACACCCTGTGCCCCTAGTGTTTGTTTTTGGGCACCTGTGTATGGCCCACAGAGCAGGGTACGGGCTGGTGGCAGCTCCGTGCTGAATTGACTGGTGCCCTGAGCGTCCTCCATTTTGGGATGCCCAGGCCCTGTGATTGGAATCGGTAGATTCCTGATGGAGACAAGATGGCCCCCGTGGCCTCTTGCCTTCCATCGCTTGTTACCTTGATCTTCCCGAAGTCCCGGGAAGCCCTGACTCTGTCCCTTCCCCCTGACTGGCTGATGGGTGGAAGTTCCATATATGGTAGTGTGGGGAAGTGCCGCCCAGACTGGCTGGGGCCTTCCCAACGACCGTATCTTGTGGGTACGCCTGTGGGTGGGACCTGGGTGAATGGAGTGTGTGACGAATATGCACTTCTTGTTGTGGATGTCTAGTTTCTGGTGTTTGACATAATGACTGAGACAGCTCTGCCCGAAACTGGTATGAATGCAGTGTGGCGTGTTGAATAGCTGGGTTCTTGTCCCAATACACATAACTTGTTGTGAGTGTCTGGAGAGAAGTGAATGGCCTGAATGCACTATGCACCTGATTGGCTGCCTGCCTGCATGAATGCCCTTCGCAGTGATTGGATGCTTAAGTGTGACACCGCATAAGGAATGGGAGATCAACAGTATATCTGTGGACCTCTCAGTGTTCAGAAGTGTTCAGAAGCTGAAGTCCAAACTATGAAGAGTAACGGGAGTGAAACTGAAGCTTGACCTTGAAGCCCCGCTGGAAGAGAAGAATTGCTGTTGCTCTCCTTCATCAACCTGAAAGCCTAAGAACTTTCGATTCACGGACCCGCTCGTCCGCACTGCCGCCCGCCTTAACCTGCTGGAGAAAGCCTGGTCGTCGACGTGCCGAGTAGCATCCGCCGGTGGGTTTCCCGCCACCCAAAGACCACACAGACGCCGACGACTCAATGCCCTTGCTAGGACAGTTCTTCAAACTCTTTGCGGCCCTGAAATATTGCAGGACGTTTTTGCTTCCCCGTCGACAAGCACCGCTAGGAAAGAAGCTGCCACTTCACCTGCGTAGTTCACCCTGTTCGACGACCCGTGGCTGCCTTAAAGGGAGGGCACTCAAGAAGGGCCGTTGATTCCCCGACGAGGAACGGTACAACGGCAGGTACTTTGGGGTTGGAGAACTATTGGAAAGTCTCTTGTGAACAATATATGGACTGGGCTTGTTATATATCTTCATTCTACAGGTTGCCGAGGTAGGGTATTCTCCACACAGAACTGTGTCTAGGTATCGGGGCCAGTATTCTGCCAATTGTTCTAACCAACTGCTTTCCTCTTATATCTATTGTTGGTTTCCTTTACGAGCTGATTTGTGTGCCATTTAACCGTACAGTTGTTGCACTTTAAAGAGATCTAATAGTAATTGTGGTACCCCATACAACTGTATATTTGCCATTATGGATAATCGAGTACAAAGTGATTTATCGTGATATTGTAAATAACCTTGAATATGAATTATATAAAGACTGTGTTTTAACTAATACAGTGTGCGGACATTCCTTTGTGGGTGCTTGGGAACTACACTTACTTAAGAACCAGCCTGCATCACCTCCTGAGAAGCTAGGCCTTGATTGCTCGACCATATACCAATAATAGAGAATCTTGGCTGGGGTCCTCTGTGCCTCTCCTCTGCCATACAGAGAGCAGAAGTACAGACACCCCCCTCCGGTGTTTACACATATGCCGAGAAATTTCTGTCTGCCTGTCTTTCACTGTGTGGGGCCTGATAGTCGCGCGCACAGCTGTTGCCCTATCTGGAAGTATGCGCTTGCCGTCTTTTCGTATTAGTTGTCCCAGATATAGTACTTCCGCTAGGCAGTACTGCAATTTCCCTTTGTCCACCTTGTAATCTTTGTGGGCCAACAAATGTAGTAATGTGATTGAGTCTGCTCTGCACTGTTCCTCGCTCTCACCACAAACCAAAAGATAATCTACGTACTGTATTAACGTGCTTTTAGCATCAATATTGCCAAGGTCTTCATGTAATATCCTGTTAAAAAATACTTGGACTTTCACAATATCCCTGTGGTAACCTGCAGTGTTTGTATCTTTTCCCCACTAGGGTAAATGCAGTCAGGTATTGTGAGTCTGGGTCCAGTGGTACCGGGAAAAAGTGTTTTTCAAGTCTACCACTGTGAAGCATGTAGCTGACTTTGGAATACTGCACAAAATGGATGCAGGATTTGGGACAAGGGGAAACTCCTTATGTATGACGTCATTAAGTGGGCGTAAGTCCTGTATCATCCTCCAAGTCCCGCCCTTCGCTTTTTTGATCGGTTAAATTGCAGTATTGCAAGGTGAATTTGATGGTTCAATGATACCCGACTGTAGTAATGCATATATTGTCCCTTTTATTCCTTCCTCTGCTTCCCTTGACACAAGGTATTGTTTTATGCGGGGCAGTACTACACCAGGCTTTAGTTTTATCTTATCTGGCGTCACTTCTTGTAAGAGCCCCACGTCAAGAGGGTTAGTGATCCATAGTTTTGTGGGTACCTGTTGCATGTCTTCATGGAAAAACGACAGAGGTGCATTGACAATGGCCATGTGGGGGCTTGTCACTCGTCTGTTTTGAACCATTATGTCACAGGGCATACATATTTCCATTATTATTTCCCCATCACTGTCATTGTCAGGAAACAGCTCCTCGTCTGTCAGCTCATGCAGTGCTATCTTTGGATCTATGCATAATACATTTCGCCACTTGCATCCTTGCGTGTCCAGACCCCCCACCACAATACGTTTAGCTGACACTTGTACCCCCTGCAAGTCTAGGGAGAGGATGGTACCTTGTAGTATTTCAGGGGCAGCCACGGGGCAGAAAGCAAAGTCAGAAGGTACTCTCCTTTCTGTTCGTGTTATCTCAGGCACCACTCTTGCTAAGACCTGTATCCCATATACAAATATGTCTGCATTAACTGGCACACCGCGCACTGCTATCTCATTTGCTATGGTGTTAATCAACAACATCGCACGGATGGGGCATATTCCCGGGTGGAGCACACTATGCCTCTTTCAGTGAAGGATATAGTCATATTAAGTTTACTACTAGTTGGCACCAAAGAAACACTACTCCCTAAACAAACTCCCACTGCGGTACAAATCCTTTAACATAGATAACTCCACCATCACAGTCTCCACTGCAGTAAAAACGCTAGGGGTATACCTTGACTCCACTCTCTCTATGACGCGGCAAGTAAATGCCATAGCCTCCTCTGCTGCACTTACCACTAAGGTAATCAGCGCCGTTAAACCCTTCCTATCCACCAAAAACTGCCTGGCAGTAGCCAGAGCCACAGTAGGTACCAAACTGGACTACTGCAATGCTCTCTTCTTGGGCACGTCGGCACAAAACCTAAAAAAAATGCAAATCACACAAAACAATGCGCTAAGAGCAGCCGTAAGCATCCCTAAAAGGGAGCACATCTCCCAAGCCAGAAAAGAAGCCCACTGGCTACCAATAAAAGAACGTATACTATTCAAATCCATGGCCATCACCCACAGATGCCTCTCCGCCAAGGCTCTGCCCTATCTCTCTGAAAGTATCACCCTCAATACATCCACTAGACCCACTAGGTCACACATGACTAACCAGACCTATGTACCCACTTTCAAAAGAAGCAAAGCTGGAGGGTCTAGTTTTCAACACCTAGCACCCAAAAACTGGAACGCACTCCCCACCGCTTTAAGGAACGAAAATTCATACCATGCCTTCTGCAGATTACTCAAAACCAACCTGTTTAACTAAACTCTCCTCCCCACCCCACCCCACCTATCCTACTGTTTTACGACAACTGTATGTAAATAAGCACAACTGTATGCAAATATGCAAATATGATCTGCATTGTATCTATATATACACCATGTATGCCTGTAACAAGTAAGACTGCTTTCAGCGCTACGATGCCCCTGGGCAGATGTGCGCTATACAAATCCAAATAAATAAATAAATAAATAAATAAAGAAATAAGGAGGTCCAGTAGGGGTGCTCGCACTGTTTCCCCCCCCCACCGTTATGTCCAGATCTTTAGTGTATGGAACCGTGACCACTGCCACAGAGAATCCCTGCGTTTCCAAATTCTTTCCTGACAGCAGAAACCACCCGTCCATTAGGCACGATTTTTCCGCCCCCGAGTCCACCATGAAGATGAATTGTCTGTTTCCTATCTCCGACCCCACCAGTGGTTCCTCGTCTGGACGTAGGGTAGTCGATAACACTAGACACGCGAGTGCTCTCTGTGGGCTGTCCTATCTGGGTGTGTGTTTGTCCCTGGGAACGAAAAGACATTTTCCCCAACCATGGCTGTTCCCCGGAATGGTGCTGGTGTGCGATTGGCTGTAGTGGTGAAAGGGTTACTGTGCGTGTTCCCCATCTGATTTTGGCATGTTACTTGATGCTGTGTTCCCTGTGGTGGTGATCCATGCTCGTGTGTGTGCCGAGTGTCGACCTGTTCCCCTTGTCTGTATCCTCTCATTGGTAACCCATAGGGACTGCCGAGGTGGGGGTGGTCGTACTGTTGCTCATTGTTGAACCCTTGTGTGTTCTGGTAATATGCCATGGGAGGGGTGCGACATTCTTTCGCAAAGTGGCCCCACCTTCCGCATTACCAACATGCTCCCTGTCCTCTTCCCCGAGGTCCCTGTTCCACATATCCCTCTCTCTATCCTCTGTACCCACCTCTTCCTCTTCCAGGTCTTCCTTGCCACTGTGGCCCTACATACTGTTCTTCTCGAGCCCCTTGGTCTTGCCTTTTTACTGCCCAGGTGGCTGCCATCCTAGCCTGCACTGCTATTTGCCCCTCCTCCGCATCTCTCTGCCTCTCTGTGGGGAGTGCGGCTGCTACAGCTGCAACTTTCACCAGCTTATTTTGTACGCGCTTCGCCTCGTTCACCATTCTTTTCTGTGCAATTTCTTTCTCACTTTCTCTGGTCCGCCTACAATGGTGTACTATAATGCTTTGTCTTTCTGGCCAACCCTTGGCTTGTATCCCGACATTTTATCTAGGGCCTTCTGTACCTCCTTCGAAAAGCCTCTCTTGATTATAAAGTAAAGGAGGGAGGTTGACTGGTCCCAAGCAGTGCCTGTCTCTGCCCTTCACATATCCTGCACTCGAAGAATGAACTGCGCTGCATCTTCATCGTCCTCCATTGTGCATTGCATCACTGACTGTAAACCGGGGTTGTCAGGGAAGGTTCTCCGTAGTGCATCCCACACCTGTGCCCTCATGTTATTGAATGATGCCCCATTGTGGCAGTCACACTCTATTGTTACTCCCGGGAACCCTGCCTTCACCCACACTCTGTTTGCTTGATCACCCACTGCAGACACTAACAAGCTCTTGACATCTCCTATTGCTAACGGAACCCCTGCAGTGTTTTTCTCAAAAGCATATATCCATTTACTTGCACCCCCAGAATGCGGGGGCAGCGTCTTCAACAAGTTAGCTTTAGCAATTGGTGCCCAAGGTACATAGTACCCGCCCCCTTGTGGATGAGAGGCATTTGCAGATTTGATTTACCTCTCCACTTACCAACCTTTGTTCCCTCCTTCCTCTTTACCAGTGCCATTCTTCCCATCCTTTTCTGAACCTTCCCTGCCACCCTTCTTCCTCATGCTCTTCTCTCGATGACAACCTCCTTGGCAGTTGCATACCTCCTGCCCTTGCTCCTTCCTCCTACTCATCCAGGTCGCTCAAACACTCCTCTTCCCTGTCAGATGTCGCACTACCTTTTCCTGTACTCACCTGTTCCTCTTCCTGCTCTATTCGTATTACTTTAACGAGCGCACTATCAACGCGGAAGAGGAAGTCCCCCAACTTCCACTCATCCTCAGCTATCCCGGAGAAGGTTTTTGATGGCGGGAAGAAGCTGTAAACTCTCGCACAGTGTTCTGAGTTGGGTTAACTCTGCTTGGGTGGAACTCATTTGATTTTCTAGGTCCCGAGTGAGGCGTCCTAAATGACTGGGGGTGTGCTCGTCGGGCTATACAAACCTTTAGGGTCGTAAGGGGGAAAGGAGGCTACTGCCGGCGTGGTGTGTGCACTCGGTCGGGGCAAATACAGTGGGTCACAATATTCTTCAGCCGGTTTAGTCAACAACGGGTACAACTTTTTAGGTTCCTATCCCTTGCTCTTTTCTTCTCCTCCCTCCTGGGCTGTGGCCACTACAGGTGGTGACTTTTTTTCTTTGTTATTTACGGAGGTGTTTCGAACATCCTCCAGAGATCTAATACATCACGTCTGTTTTGGAGCTGTTTTCCCTTGTATTTTGCCATTAAATATGTTGCTACTAGGTTCAATACCCTTTTATCAAATGACCCTCCTTCTGGCCATATCTGAGATGACCCTTCTCCTTTAATCTTAGTCAGCCATTGGCCATGATACTTTTGTATTTTCTCACTGTATAAGGGGAGATGTTGGCAGATATGTCAAAATGGTGTATCCGCCCCCATAATTTCTTATCACTGTCTGGTTGCGTGCGTGTGTCTGTGTGTCAGGTATCACTAGTAGTCACTCAAAAAACCCTTAATCTTGTAGCATGAAAAGTTTCAAAATTGCATTACCAACATTTTACTTACACTTGTTTTAATTAGACCATGTGAAAGAAACAACAAAAACCATTAAACCTAAATTGTTGAACAGATAGACATGACACACTAACGCACCTTACTGACAACAAAACACATAAAACATGCACTTTTAAGCCAAGCTTTTGGGCCTCACTCCCTTTTTCAAAAATGCTAAATTGCCCCCTTCATTCACACCTCAGAGTTACTCCAACCTGGCCCTTCCTGGGCTGACCTCTAAAGAGTGTTCACCATGCTAAAAAAGAAAACGAATCACTTATATTCTCCGAGTCTACTCGAAATGTAAGACTCCTACTTATTTTTCTTTTTCTCACTTATAAATCTGCACTGGTCGAGACAGTACTACGCAGCGCCGCCTTCCACCCCCTTTCGGAGCTAGGTTCTCATATCTCCTCTTATTTCAACACCTTATATATATTTAAAAAAACCTAATGGCCATATAAAGAAGCAAAGGCGCTTTAGTCAACAATCACTCACTCTTGCTTAACCCAGCACAGACCGTCCCCCTGCTGTTTTGATCTGACCCTTTTCCCACTACTCTTCCCTCCTTTAGTTCTCCTTGCAATCAATACTCACGTGTTTGTGGTGATCCGATAGCTTCCTTTCACGGTCTATCCACCATGGGGGTGCCGCCCCCAACCAAGCCGTCACCCTCTCCAGGGAGCAGTTGGGTATTTGCAAAGCTTGGACCCGCAGAACCTGCTCAGGAGCGTACGTGTTTTAAATACCAGTCGGCCGTAGGTGGCAGTGGTCTTGATGGGGGTGCCCCGGATCTCGCTGAAAGGCACGGGGGAGTCTTCTCAGAGCAATCACGCATTGGGGTCACCAAGTGAAGGTGGTCATCCCAAAAATACAAACCCAAACTCAGAATAAAACAACACACCCCAGTGGGGAATGACACCAGGAGAAAGATTGCAAGGTAAGTAAAGGTTTATAAAGCAAAATGGTGCACGCAGAGGACTCTGCTGCTCTTAGAGTGCTCTGCCAACAATACAGAAACTACATATCTTTATACATACAATTGGTCATCAGTGACAAATAATATAAGGGATGAATAGTACAAGCCCGTATTGTGACAATACTATATAGTACATAGGGGGTTGGTGCAAGTTGATTGGTTGGTGCAGAGATGTCGCTCCTCGCAGCTTGTGGATCAGCTGGGCTCAACTGGGTACGGTGGAGATCAGGCTGGATCCGCAATGGACGACTGTTCTAACTAATCTAAACTACACAGTATCTTTGACATGCCATAATTAATGTAACACATAAAACGTATACCAGAATACAGGGTCGTCTATAAATTGTAAGGCAACACAAACACATTCTTAACCTTGGCCTTCGTGGAGCAGCAGCGTGGTGGTCCTTTTTACCAGGTGGCTTATCTGAGGGTTTCGATCATAGATTTATTCACCCTGGTGCCTCATGGTTCAAACAAATGAATTGATGGGTGTTATACCATGGGGAATATATGATCACGCAAGATTAGTTATATGGGGGCAATCTAGGGTGGTTAGTGGGGAAGGGTCTCACCAACTGCTACATGAAAGGAGAGGTGGGGGGCAACGGGTTGCACAGGCAATAATTCCTAAAGGTGGGGGTCAAGGAGCAAGAGCAGGTTTGTGGAGATGGATGAATTTGCAAGTCAAGATCTGCCCCAGTCACACACAGGGCAATGAGCTCAGAGGAAGAGAAAGAATACAGTTTCTTATTTGCAACAATTCGTGCCTGGGCTTCCGTGAGAACTGGACTGGCGGGGTGCAGACAGGGGAGGAGGTGGTGGGGCTGTTGGAGCTGGCTGTGCAAGGCTGTGGGTGAGGCAGCCTTTTAAAGATCATTGTGCGGCCTAAGACAAAAATGGAGTCTGATGTGGCACAAAATGGAGTCTTTGTTTATCGCCCCATGGCTTCTTGCCACTGTCGTCAGTGAAAGACAAGGGGGGACGACTCCCCACGATGGGATGAGCAAATGGACTTTCATGCGGAATGTATAGGGGGGCATACAGACCCTTGCTCCCTCATAGCCATTCGGCTCTCTCAGGGCATTCGGTTCTCTCGAGCCATTCGGCTCTCTTGGACCAGGAAGCTCTGCTGGGCTATTCAACCTTCTCCACTATCCTGGACCTCTCCTGGTTCCTGTATCCTTTGTGCTTTCTCTCTCTCTGCGGTTTCCTGCCTGTACATGCCATTCCTTGTCGTTGTTGCCGAGTGTGCCAAGCAAGTACACAACACAAGTGTATCAGGTGTAACAGGCATTTTATTGGTGAAAACTATAAGGTTGTGGAAGGATGGGATCAGCCCTCAGGAGGTGTGTTTCTGGCTTTAGTCCTTTATTGGTCGTAAAGCAAAAGAGAAAACCCTGTCTGACTCTAGTTCTATCAGGGGTTTTCCTGCCTTAAATAATACTAAGGATTGCGTCAGGGTGTCAGTCTAAAGCAAAGAGTCCACCGTCCTGTGTCCAAAAACCTAATTCTATCCCTTACACTATATTCAACTAAAGAGAAGGGGTACATCTTCTTGATTTAGACGATAGGTTTCTTTCTTCAGGATGATAGCCAAAAGTTCACTTTTGGATGATTGAAAATGAAATGTTAATCTTAAGGGTTACAGACCAAAAGCCCCAAGAAGGGGTTCTCGGTTTGAAGGTGCAATACGTTACATGGAAAAAAGAGTCTCGTATTGTCACAATGTCCAGAGAAGGACCTCTCTTGATTCCACAAGCACCAGGGGATATGTCTCCCTTCCACTGGTCTTTTCCACAATGCTCACTGTATTCACAGCCTACCTGGTCTGCTATCCTGGCAGGCACTGTGACTATAACAAAGGTTTTGTGGGTAGTTTGTTATTCAGTGTGGATTCCAATTCCTTCATGATTTTTCTTGATTCTTAACAATTTGTACCTGGTTTGCTATCCTGCCAGGTATTCTTGTTGGGTCCCAGACCCCTGTGGGATTGGCTTCTCCCTCTTGGATCCCAGACCCCTTTGGTTTCTTGCTTTCGGGACCCAGACCCATTTGGCTTTGTACCTGTTTCTCTATCTGGCCAGGTATTCTTGTTGTCAGCTCCCAGACCCCTTTGGTAATGGCTTCCTTCTCTTTTGGATCCCAAACCCCTTAGATTTCTTGCTCTTGGGTCCAAGACCCATTTGGCTTCTTTCTCTCAGCTCCCAGCCCCTGTTTGTTTCTTGCTCTTGGGTTCCAGTCCCCCTTGGTTTCTTGCCGTTAGGTCCCAGATAACTTTTGCTTCTTTATCTCGGGACGCAGACCCCTTTGGTTTCTTGCTCTTGGGTCCCAGACCCCTTTGACTTCTTGCTCTCTTGATCTGGGCAGCCCTGGTCTTCCACGCTCTGAGGAACTGCCATGAAGAGGATATCTCTGGAGGACACTCCTTATTGGATGCAGGTCCCGGGCGCATGTCCCACTGCAGTATGTCAGGGTTCCCAGCAAGCCTCCCGGTTTCCCAACCCTTCTCTGGTTGCTCACCGGTCTCTGTTGACTGTTTCCGGGTCTCTCGCCCTCGTTCGTGGACCTCCTCCAGCGTTTGTGTTCTGAGGCGGCACTGCAGCGTCTTCCTGCTTTTGGGCATCACTTGCCAGGCATAGCACACGCTCCAGTTCCCTCGGTCAGCTAGTGCTGGTCTTCCTTCTTCTAGGCATGGCCCGACATGGCTGAACTCTCCAGAGCATCTCTGCTGATGGGAAAGCATCCTGTCCTTGGTTGCTTCGCACGGCTCCTGACCGACGGCTCCTTAAGGGAGGATCTCTCATTGAGTTCGAACGTCCCTCTTCTATTTCACTCTTGTCTTGGACAATAGGAATTCCACAAAGACTAGACTGCTCAGTATGATTGACAGAGGTTCTCTCTAGGCCTCTGCGCCTCCTCCTCGTCTCAGTAAAGATCAATTGAACTCTTCTTCGTCCCAGTACTGGTATTGAGGACTCTTAGTGAGTCAGCTGGGCTCTCCTCTGTCTCAATACTGATCTTGAGGACTCCTAGTAAGTCCGTTGGATTTTTCCTCACTGTAGTACTCCCTACGTTACTGGTTTTAAGGAAACAGATAGAAACACTAGGGATGGTGTTGTAGGGGGTTATAGAGGAAGGCTAAAATAAAAAGTGTCTTAATCAAATTGTGCACAAAAGAACAGAAAGAAATGTTTTACACAGTTCTTGGCTTGGGTTTTATTGGCTCTAATCCACAGTTCATTAAATAATCCAGTTCTTTGTCTCTGGTCTGCAGGTTCTGTAGATTTCCAGGGCCCTCTTACGTTGACTCTGGGAAGGTCTGTCCATGAGCAGGATGTTGCAGGTTCCTCCCAAGTCTCAAAACCTCTCCTCTTAGTTGTGTCGATGTAGGTCTTTCAAGAGGGTTATGCTCTATTAGGGTTAGGCTGGGCTAGAGGTCTTTGGTTCTCTTGACCACTTCCCTTCTCTAGGGTCTTGGGTCCAGGACCATTTCCTCCTGGCTACTTCGGACATCATCTCCCTGACCGTCAGTGAGAGTGCACTGTCTTGTATATATTACCACCTCCAATATCTTCAATGTTCTCTCCCTGGAAACTCTTACCTTCAGATGCTACTCACTCCTTCTTAATAATCTCTTTCTCCATTCACCAACTGTCTCATCCAGCCCTCCACCCAATACCCTTCCAGGTTGTCAATCTCCACCAAACGTCTTCCTCCTCCTTGTACAACGCCCCATGCTTCCAGAGTGACCTGGCTTCTTTTTATAGTTTGGTTTCCCTTCCCCTTGGCTGGTTCTTAGAGACATTTGTTGCGCCTGGGTTACGTGTGCTATTCTGTTCTGAGTAATGTGCTCGGGATCATGTGGGCCAAAAGGAAGTGTGCCTAAACTAAAATTAAAAGTAGGCAGCCATCTTGGATTTTAGAATGGCCATGAATATGTATGTATGTTTGAAGTCTCAATAGCTACCTTTTTTCACCCTAGGTCTATCTGCTTTCATAGTGTGTGAATTAAGAGACAGGAAGCCTGTGGATCTGTCTGGTGTTATTGTGGTTCCTTTATTTGGGGATGCTTGCAAATTTGTAACTCAAGCAAAGATCAGCAGAATGGACTCTCTTTACTTTCTTTATCAGGCTTACAATGTGAGTCAGTTTGCCTTTATCTGCATAGGACTTTGTATCCGCCAGGCTTTCTCGAGTGACATGTGTATGACTCACAATAGAAAATGTTTTCCTTTGTACCAGAAGCAAAGGAAAAGAAAAATTCTACTTGTTGTGACATTGAATAATTGCATGCTTGGATCTATAAAGCAAGGCTTGTTTCCTACCTTGGATGTTTGTGTTTGGCTAGGAAGCTGGAATGGATCTCAAAAGGTGGGCAGGGGTCAACCGTATGGTGAGATTATCTTTGAGGGTCCTTATCGTTTTCTCCGTTGGTAGCCATGGGTCTTTGTAGGGGTGTTTTGGTGAGAGTGTCAATATTCCTGTGACTAACCTCTCGATGGTCATGGGTGGCTGTGTAGGTGGTGGGGTGTGAATGATGCTGTGACTGCCACTTAGTAGGGCGTCTGTTAGAACTTCTTTGACTACCCCATGCCGTAGTGTTGAGACTCAGGGTGGTCCACATGTACCTCCTCTTGGTACAGCACCCACTACCTTGGGTGACTGCTGGCCCCCCTGACCACATTACTGGGGGTCCCCAAGGTTAGGCAAGGGGTCTCATTCACATAGGAGACCCCTTGCCTAATCTTGGGGTAAGAGGCCCGCTTGTGCCCTCCCTGTTCCTCATGTGAGTGGTAACTGAACTTTCCTTTGACTTTCTTCTATCACCTTAACCTCTAAACTGTCCGCTCCGTGCCACTATCCCTTCGCCATCCTACTTCTATTTGTATTGTGACTTCTCAATTGCATATGGTTGTTAGCCTGTTTTATTTCATTGCTCTGACTCCTACATTCGCTGTGATCCTCTTTAAAAGTCGATTCCAGTTGTATTGTGCTTTCATCTTGCTTCCATGTGTGCACTGCATACTTGACCCTGATTATAATCTTATCTTGGACCCTCTCCTATTGCTTTGCATTAGTGCCCCCCCTTATCTACTAGGCCACCTTGAGTACGGGCCAGGACTGTGCAGTGCAGCCCCACTTCTACTTTCTTTTACTTTTACTCATCCATCTATCCTCTACCACGGGAAATGGCACTCTCTATCTCTCCTATCTTCCCTAATTGGTACTCTATCACCTACCCCCCTCTCTCACAAAGTCGGATATAAAAAAGCATAAAAGAGACTTCCTGCATGCAAATGTTACGAAGTTCGTTGGTCGTGTAGAGTATGAACAACCCCTCTGTCCCCAAGAAACACCCTGACAACACCAGAAATACTGTCAGTGTGATTATTAAAGGATAGTTCCGGGACTTTTTTTTTATTGTCCCTACGGTTCGGCCATGTGTTTTTAAGCATAACTCGGTAGATCGTAGAAAACTTTCCTATGGACCTTACCCGACTTTTCGTCCATTAACGCACTCGAAATCAGCCGCCATTTTCTGATAATCCTATCATTTCCCCCCATCGCCCTGGCTCACCTGCTTTTGCGGCACTAAATCAAATCCCCCGCCCCTGAAACAGACTTTATCAAAACATTCATATTCCCCGCCTCTATCCGTGACGTGACTGTGCTGCGTAGGCAAACGCGCCCAGGCGTCTTCTACGCGACTCCACACAGAACCCGGAAATCAACACAGATCAGCTCACAACACAGCGCGCCACAATTCGGAATATGAAACTGTACTTTTAAATCAAACCGCAAGATTGTAAATTTGGTAAAGTACATTTATTTGACATCAAATGTTTAGAGAATATTCAGCGATTTTCATTTTTATTTGCTCACGTTCCAAAAAGTTCGTTTTGAGGCACGCGATGTTCCTTTGCTGTACACAGGGTCTTAGATCATCTCACAATACAGCGCCACAATTCGGAATATGAAACTGTGGTTTAAAAGCAAACTGCAAGATTGTAAATTTGGCAAAGTACATTTATTGGACATCAAATGTTTAGAGAATATTCAGCGATTTTCATTTTTCTTTGCTCTCGATCCAAAATAGTTCGTCTTGAGGCAAGCGATGTTCGTGTGCAGTACACAGGGTGTTGGTTTACGATAACATAAGCTCTTCGGTCGCACTGATAATCGCATGGCTGTTCCAACAACGAGGCACTAGGCCACCACAGCGGTCTGTATGTTGCATCTAGCCGTTAGTACCGCGTAAGGGCATACTTGTACTTGGCGATCGTCCCATAAAATGGTCAGGGTGGTAACGTTGTTCACGCGGAGAAGCAACTGGCGGTTATAAAAGCCATCCGCCGGTGTCTGGTACTCGTGACACAGACAATAATGGGTGAAGTACCTGTTTGAAAAACATAAAAAAAAATGAAATTAGTCTCACCATCAGATCTTTATTAAAATTATTCATTTTATATATTCGGTCGGTAAATTATTTCATAGCTAGGACAGTGCAACTGGGTTTTAAACGTCAAGGGGGGGCTGTAGGATACTGAGACAGTCCCCCAGTGCAGGGGTTGACAGGGAGTGCAGGTGGAGAGTGGAAGGGCCCAGGACCGAGATCGCAGACAGTGGACCAGTTGTAGCAGGGGAGAGGGAGAGAGAAAGCAGAAGCAAAGAGGAAGGTTTTGAGGTGCTTCCGTAAAAGGAGACGGTTCTCCCCAAGATAGAGCGCGGTACAAAACAATATGCCACATAGAACAAACAAGTCCAACTTAACCCGTCTTTAAAGCTACTGTATAGTAATTAAATTGCGGTATAAACTCATCTAAAGAGTTACTTACATTATATTTGCATTTTCCATTGTGTCTGTGCGTAGGGCAGTCCCGAAATACCACTCCTTCTATGCAGACGTTATTTCTTCTAATGAACGAACATGAAATGGCTTTCATTTCTGAAATTATATTCATTATCGTTTCTTACGTGGTCCCGGCCTGTCAAGGTCAAATAACAATAGAACCTTATACTGAGTCGTGGGCCATTCTGGCACCCTAGAAAAAATCAAAGCAGCTGACCTTCACTTTGAACGAGCACACATTCCTAGTTAGCTACATTCAGAGTAAGGCCGTCTCACAGGACTTGAAATTTACACTCCATCTTTGCATTTTGTCTGCGTGCTTTGCAGCCCCACAGAACCATAAATACGGAGACATTCTATATTTTTTGAAAAATGATTTATATTACTGTTTGGTTTAATTTAATGCGCAAATGAACAAGGGTGGAGAGACACATTGCATGTACACTGAGCAATCACTTTTATTTACACAATACATAGCTACACATATTCAATGGGCCTGCGACATGAGGAGACTCCAGAGCAAAGTCACAGGTGACACCCGGGTGGTTCGCACTACTGCACGGTGAAGGGAGGGGCAAGGGTGGAGAGACACATTACATGTACACTGAGCAATCACTTTTATTTACACAATACATAGCTACACATATTCAATGGGCCTGCGACATGAGGAGACTCGAGAGAACAGACAATCAAATTACAATCATTTAAACCGTGATGTGTATTTCTCAATGAGTTCTTCTTTAGGTGGACATGGAACAGAGGCAATGTTGGGTGGCAATGCAGTTGTCCCCTGCACAGGTTCGTTCACAACTCCATTTATGTGCCTATCTAGGACGTCAACAATAAGTTTCTCAATAAACTCATATTGCATATCCTCAAACACTGGTTTGATCACCCATTGTTTACTTCTTTTAGTGAAGGCCTTATTGTAGCGAAGCGTCCCTAAAGTTCCGGTCGTCCTACTTTGTTGACGGCCAACATTATGGTTATGTGCCAAGACCGCTAAAAGAGTCCGATTTATCATGCCCTCCGTGCCAAAATGCAATCGTTTTGGCCTGTACTTTAGGCACATATTGTGGAACACCTCCAAATCTCCTGTGTGGCAGAATTCCGTGAGTCCCCTCAAAGCTTTTGTTATAGTTTTATCAAATACAATCTTTTCAATGGCTTTGTGAGTGGGTGAAGAAGGAATCAACCACTTCTTCTTCCGTGCCTCCTCTGTGGACAAATGGCCATGTTCACAATTGTGGAAATGTTGGTTCGTGTTCCATCGGTGAACGTTCGTACAGTGTGGCATTACTGACCGCCATTTTTCCAGTACAATTTCCAACGACCCTCCACATGTTTTTGAGCTCCACCAAAGATGGTTGCTGATTGACTTGGACCACTGTGAAATACCTTGCAATTCTTTTTTTTTACCTGCAGCTGACAATTTTTTATTGATTGATTTTGCAAGATGCCAAACGTCAAATTGGTGATTTATATTTTTGTACTGTTCTCTCATTGTCTTGGCAATTGAAACATGTCTGTCCGTGGCTATCAGGTCGATCACCATTCCCCGCGATTGTAGTTCTTGCAATGATGCTACAAAGCCAACTTTCTCCATGGCCACTGAGGATGTACTTTGTGACACCTGCACGACCACCGAACTCACAATTTTCTTACTTTCCATGTCCTGAAAGTGGTAGGTGCAGTACTTGGCTGAAAATCCTGGGCTGTCGCACTGTCCATCACCGGCTAGCCTGAACCGTTTGCCCGCGAATGTACTATCAATAGACATTTTTTCCATTCTCCAAGCTTCGCTAATGGCTGGAAATAGATAATCGGTTTGGTATTTGTAGAACTGAGTTTTCGCAATGAAATGGATTCCCACAAACTGAAAGAAAGACTCTAATTTTTTAAAACTTGAACCACTAAAAAGTGCAGCCGCTGCACAAAGTAGATTGCCTGCTGGCAGTTGTCCCAGCATAGGTTGTGCAGACCAAGAGAAAGGATGATATTTTGTACAGGTGGCATGTATTTTAAGGTTAGTGCCTCGAATTGCACGAGTCACATTAATGAATGGCTCCCCACATACTTCCCCACCAACCGAATGCCCACATTTCATCCGAATAATAATATCAATCAAACAACTATCGAATACAATGAATTTGGCCTCTTTCCTTATACTGTCACTCTGCATCCCAGCTGGTTCGGCCTGTAACGTTGAGGACATGTCACTCACATGAAAGGTAGAATCTCTGATATCGTCTTCCGCTATGTTCAGTGATATTGATGGTGTTTCATTGTCGTCCACTTCATTCTCTTCCATTGCAACATCTGTTCCTTCTCCGGAGATGGGTGAATAAAACAATTTCTTCAACTTTCTCGCGGTCTTAGTTTTTGCGGGTGTGGATTCTGTGAATTGATCTCCGACTGCATCCGAACTACCAGGAGGACATTCACTATCAATGGCTGGTGGTGGTATAGCTCCGTTGTCAATCACTTCATATTCTTCCCATTGGCACGATGCATCTCCAGTCTCAAGTCCCTGCCAAAAGGTTTGACAAGCAACATCTCTCGTTCGCTTCACTGCCTGTGTAGATCTAGTTCGTACACCCACTCGCAACTAGAGGACAGATTGGAAAAGGGATGTTCAGTTTAAACACAACTTACAGTATTGAACTATTAACAGTGAAAAACAACATAATATAGTGACCAGGACACTAACCTTCTTTTGCTTTCTTTTCTTTGAAACTTTCTTGCCTCGAACTTCAACATCAGGACGCTGTTGCTCCGACTCGTGTGTGCATGTCTCCACTTCCTCTTGCGCTGCAACGACTATATTTTCATGATAAGCACATCCATCACGCACTGACGCTCCATCGACTCCCTGAAACATAGAACTTTCATTAGTATGCATAATAATATCGAAAACACAAAATGTACTTGAACGCTTTGTGTAGAACATTCAAACGACAATTATTCACGCATTGTTGATCTAGTTAGATGGAACTGTCAAGATCCATACCTCGGGCTCCTCATAGACTTCCATTGATGATATTATTGAAGATGATGCTTCAGTGACTCCCTGAAACACAGTAATTGCATTAGTATGGTTTTCTATTTTGATAAAAAGAACAGAAACTTTGTGCAGGCGTGAACGGCTCATCTAAATAGACCTGCACAAATGATCAGTTGTCTAAAATAAATAATGGATATGTAAATATGATTCGATTTGCTCGATCGTTGGAAGTGTCACCACCCAGAGATCTGCATCAACTACTAGGGGTGATGTTCTTGTAGAAGAAGCTCCGTCATCTCCCTGAAACATAGTACTTGCGTTAATAAAGAAGGAAGTATAGCGGATGTAATCACGTCATATGATTTCGCTTGATTGAACTGTCAGTATCCATACCTCGAAATGCATAAGAACATCAAGGGACGATGTAACTGCGGTGCACACTTCTGCAAGCTGTTGCGCCGACCCGTAACTGCACGCTCCCCCTTCTTCTTGGACTAATGCTCCATCGACTCCCTGAAACATAGGACTTTCATTAGTAATGAACACAATATTGAAAAAAGAAGACACATAGGAGGGCGACGACAGAAGGACATATCAATGGCTAAAAACGAAAGAAACATTGTGTGTAACAATCACGCTACAAGAATGCAAGATCTGATGATCTCCATCGATGGAACTGTCCTGAAACGTACCTCGAGCATCTGAGTGACATCAACGGTAGTCGTCAATACGTTGGACTCCTCAGCATCTCCCTGAAAGACAGTACTTGAATTATTTTGGATAACAATAATTATAACTGAAAACAAAGACTAGAGGACGAGTACAAGGGTGTACCATTAGGTAAAATAATTACACGATAAATTAAAACTATTGATTTACATGCCTAAAACAAGTCAGTGGCAGAATAGCCAAGTAAGATTACCCGATAGGCGCTTGAAGTGGCTGATGACTGCAATAACGACACGGATGGAGAATCTTCCGCCTTCATATTGAGTGGATACATAAATGGGGAAATTATTGTTAGCTAATGCTACACACTACCGCAAGGCCGAGAGATAAATACGTAAACTTGACTCACCAGTGGAGGGATGTGGACGAATAGAGTGGGAATAGCGGTTGAGAGCAATTTTCGCCTCGCTCGCGGTGTGTTCTTCTTTATTAGCAATGATGTGGAGTACATGTCAGAGGTAAAGTGCCTGCTGCAGATGCGGTATCGATCACCCCTCTTGTCCGCAAAGACTTCTAGGACTCTACTTTCAAGCTCAGAGGGTGGATATCCGCAATATCGGACCCATTCTCTTATCTGATCTATTGTCTTAGGGAAAACATGCATTATAGTACCTTCAGATTTATTATGGGTCTTCGAAGGGCAACCGCCAATGGAACAGGCAGGCATTGTGGAAAGTTCTGAAAAGTAAAGATCAACAATTCTCTATGAATACCAATGTGTTACAAAATTAAATGACACATAAAAGGTTCAATGCAAGGTATGTTTTGGTTCTTGGAACTATACACGTTATTCACATGCAGATATGTATTTGAATAACTTTAAAAAAATAGAAAAATAATTTGACTAAACTCAGAACATGTGACTAGTTCCTTGCATGTACTGTCTTGAACGAAAAGAAATTGGACGCAAAATGAGTATGGTACATGGCCTTACCTTGACGAGCAAACAGTTAGATGCAGGGATCAGAGTAGTTTCTTGTCGTAGAACAGGGAGCAGTTCACAGGTTGCAAACTGACGAGTTTCCTCGAAGTGGTCACGGAAGTTCACAGAGACGAAGAGCAGATAACCAGCACCTTCACGGGTTGACTAGCAAAGCGCAAAGAAGTTCTCATTAGAAATATGAAGTGGGTTATAAAGAATTCGAAACAGTGGTGTGTTTGTGAATGAATGACGTGTATATGCCGTGGCATTATGCGGTTTGCAGGGGCCGTCCAGCGTGAGGGGGGATGCTTGGCAGGAGACACGGGGTCTGGCGGTAGACATGGGAACAACAACCCATGCTCTATAGACCACTTTGAAGTGTACATGGTCTTTGGCACCTCTTGGCCTTTATCGCTCCCTGACAGCTCCACTTGGCAGCACAAGTACCCCGGTGCGAACTGCCTTTGATAGGGCGGGGGGTGGATTGGGGCGGTGGTCGTGCAGACAAGACACAGGAAGACTCGTGAATGGAGACACACTTATGTGGATTGCAGGGGGCCGTCCAGCGTGAGGGGGGATGCTTGGCAGGAGACACGGGGTCTGGCGGTAGACATGGGAACAACAACCCATGCTCTATAGACCACTTTGAAGTGTACATGGTCTTTGGCACCTCTTGGCCTTTATCGCTCCCTGACAGCTCCACTTGGCAGCACAAGTACCCCGGTGCGAACTGCCTTTGATAGGGCGGGGGGTGGATTGGGGCGGTGGTCGTGCAGACAAGACACAGGAAGACTCGTGAATGGAGACACACTTATGTGGATTGCAGGGGGCCGTCCAGCGTGAGGGGGGATGCTTGGCAGGAGACACGGGGTCTGGCGGTAGACATGGGAACAACAACCCATGCTCTATAGACCACTTTGAAGTGTACATGGTCTTTGGCACCTCTTGGCCTTTATAGCTCCCTGACAGCTCCACTTGGCAGCACAAGTACCCCGGTGCGAACTGCCTTTGATAGGGCGGGGGGTGGATTGGGGCGGTGGTCGTGCAGACAAGACACAGGAAGACTCGTGAATGGAGACACACTTATGTGGATTGCAGGGGGCCGTCCAGCGTGAGGGGGGATGCTTGGCAGGAGACACGGGGTCTGGCGGTAGACATGGGAACAACAACCCATGCTCTATAGACCACTTTGAAGTGTACATGGTCTTTGGCACCTCTTGGCCTTTATCGCTCCCTGACAGCTCCACTTGGCAGCACAAGTACCCCGGTGCGAACTGCCTTTGATAGGGCGGGGGGTGGATTGGGGCGGTGGTCGTGCAGACAAGACTCGTTTGCCGCAGGGCCTCACCAAGGAGAGGCCATCTAACTGCATGTAAGAGGCAGGCTGCAGGATCTAGTACATGGAAGGCAGGGGGGTGAGTTTATAAATACCTCACCCTCCCAGGAGAATATATGGGTGCAGTTCACCCTGGAGACCCTGGATGCCTAGGCAGTTAGTCAGCAGCAGGCTGGCCTGTGGTGGCAAGGCGGCACGGGCCAGAGGGGGTCATCTCTGTACCCGGTGCCCAAAAGGATTATTTATTATGATCAACCATATTGATTATTTACCTATAACCATGTTTTGTATCAATAAAATCCAACGGCCTTCCTTTTATTGCCAACGCTTGAACAAAGTGGTGTGGTAAGTATTTTTGGGGTCGGAGGCAAGGCCGGGAGGCTTGATGCCAACCCGCAAAATAACATATGTATGTCTGCTGCATATGGGTTCAACGGTTATGTGGATTGAAGGTGGGCGGCCAGCGTGAGGGAGGATGCTGGCCGGAGACATGTGGTGTGACAAGACAAGGCACAGGAAGACTATTCAATGGAGACACACTAGATTCATTTAAAAAATCAAAACAACCATTGTTAAAATATATGTTGGGTTTTATTTTAGATCTTAATTTCAATTGAACATAAATAATAAACATTACACATTGTAAAGTTGCGGTTGCAGCACATCCAGGGAAAATCCGCGGTATTGTCCACTGTCGCTGGGGAAATGTTGTCTAATGGCAAGTACCGCACAGGCAGGTATTACTCTCCGAACGCGGTGTCCGAGCCTCCCGTGAAGCCACCAAGTGAAGCAACGAAAGGCCACCAGCCTGTACCACCTGTGAAAATGAAAGATGCAAACTGTATTAAAATGACAACTTTCTTATCACTGTCGATTCAGGTAAAAAATGTCATTCTGCTTTGAAAAAAATTCTATCTAGAAAATGCACAACATGGAACCAATTTACATGCATTCGAATGATGAGACGACCATGAAATAGTAGTGGCATCACTGACATCACAACCAGAGTATACTTACTCGTTACTCGGATTACGCGGACGAACAGTGCCGCAAAGTTCGTGCATAAGCACCATCATCATCCTCAACACGGTCCGTGAGAGGCAGGCTTCCCTGAACTCTGGCAGCTCGGTGATGCATTGCGGACTTGGCTCGCCTTCCGAAATGTAGGCCAAGCACCCGGAATTTTCACGGCAGCAGCAGTTCTCCTCCTCAGTTGGCATTAGCTCGCACCGATTGCACGTGCACCAGGTGGAGACGCCGTCCATGCGACATGGTCCAGGCTCTTCATCCGTTGACTGGTCCTCCCAACTGCCGTCCGAATCCCCATCGTTTTCGCGTGCTTGCCTTTCCAGTAGTTCTTCCTCGGTGTACTCGGGCTCGTACATATACGGCATTATTGTAGCCATTGTGTGGTAAAGAAAGTAAAATAATTTACAGAGATGGTACAGGTGTTCACAAGGCCTAGAAGCGGCGAAGGTAGCTGACCAGAGCACAGAAACGAGTCACAGAATACTCAAAGTAACACAGAGAGAGTAATGGAATCGAAAATCTGCTGCTGTGTGTTGTGAAACGGTGTGTTTATACTTATTGAGGAAAGAGGCGTCCTGCCATTTCCATGGCGACACATCATTAGCTGAGGCGCAGCGATTGTTGACACGAAACGTGCTTTGGCGTTGGGAAATGGGCGGTACGCGTCTGCTGATGTCAGGCTCAGGGGCGGGGGATTTGATTTAGTGCCGCAAAAGCAGGTGAGCCAGGGCGATGGGGGGAAATGATAGGATTATCAGAAAATGGCGGCTGATTTCGAGTGCGTTAATGGACGAAAAGTCGGGTAAGGTCCATAGGAAAGTTTTCTACGATCTACCGAGTTATGCTTAAAAACACATGGCCGAACCGTAGGGACAATAAAAAAAAAGTCCCGGAACTCTCCTTTAAGGCCACAGGTGGAAGTCCCCAAACCAGGACGTGGGACAGCCGGAAGAATCCCTTGAGCGCTGTAAGGCAAGGTACAATGGTTATGTAAGTATGAAAACAAGACACAATTTACTCGTATGTAAATATCAAACACTGGAATACCTGTGAGGAACTGGAAGAGGTGTGAACCTCCAGACTGTGGCGAGACAAGGCTGAAAGGTATAGCAGGCAACCACCTATTGTAGGACCGAGGTCCAACTGAAAGCACGTGATCCGTAGGAGAACTCCAGGCAATCCGAGGTCAGATACTGGATGAGCAAATGTTCCAGCGTCAGTGAAGGGTTAAGCAAAAACAATCCGTGTAACAAGCGTAGGTCGGCAACAGGTAATCCAAAGTTCCAAAAATTCCAGAGTCAGAGAAGGGCTAAGCAGAGACAATCCGTGGAGCAAGCGTAGGTCGATAATAAGTTCCAAAGTTCCAGAGTCAGAGAAGGGCTAAGCAGAGACAATCCGTGGAGCAAGCGTAGGTCGATAATGAAACAGGTCCGTAGAGCGAGGAGAGTGCGTCACGTGATCCTGATTGAAACAGCTGTGAAGCAACGCCTTCGTTTCCGAACTCTTTTTATCCCTGGAAGGGACGCACGTGACAACGTCACGTGGGAGTGAACCGAAAGCGTTGTAGCGTTGCTAGGAAACTAAGGGTCACAAAGTCCGTGACGCGCCGGGCAGCACTGATCTCCGTGAGGGATACGAGTTCCTGGATTGAAGGAGTCTCCACTTGGTTTGCCACCGCCGTGAAGGGCGATAAACGCCTGCTCCGCCAAACATGCCACGCCGTGTCCTGCCGTGTGAAACGTGAGTGGGAAATGCTGTGCAGGAATCTAAGTGTGTGTGCTGGGAAGCGCTGATAGTGGTGGAAGCGGAGGGGCGTGTCTTTGGCTTAGTAGGAAGCGGTGTGACAGCAAACCCTGGCCTTCCCATCGCAGACACATACGTCAGTGCAACTTCCAGAGAGGTCTTCACTGATATCCTTTTCTCTGTCCCCTCCCCATATATATGGACATCTCATCTCTACTGTCTCCCCTTTCTCTTCCTCTCCCATTAACGGTGGCACCAAGTGGGAGGTTTTTTTTATTTTATTTTTATTGTGCAATTAGTTTAATTCATTTAAAACTTTAAGCACATTTCATATAAAAATTATCAAAATACAAATGTATCAAATACAGTTCATTATAACACTTCCATTCCGTATAAAATTCAATTTAAATACAACAAAATACATATCGTCATGGCTCACTCCATCTCCAGACGCTTCCACTTAATCCCACAAATATACAATTAGCAATTAAAACTTTTTTTTGGACCTCCTTTCATATGTCGTGTGCCACAGTGCACACAACTACGGAAGTTGCCCCATATATGTATGACCAAAATTGATCTCCTGAAATGTCCTCCTGGTTTCGCAAAACATTTCCATAACCCTTTACATGCAGAGGCATAGGATTTACATCTTGTCAGGATATGCTTCTGGATTCAATCTCGACATTACAACATCTATGTAGTCTTTCTCACTTAGGGGCATCTGACCACACTTCTAAAAATTCCCTTGTATGCAAAACATTCATACGCAGATGCAATATAAAACGTTTAAGTTCAATGCTGTTTAACTTTGTCAAATAAGAAGACGGTGTGTGACTTAAGTCCTGATGTTGCGTCTTCCTATGTAAGCGATCAACATTATTTACCATGTCCCTGTCCATTGCCTTCTTTTTTATTTTCTTCTCAGAATTAGGGTCTTCTACTAATCAATTGAGCAGTGAACCTCTCTGCCGAATCTCAGTAATGTCAGAAAACAGTTTTTACTCTGGTTATCTAACGATTTCCCCATAAACCTGTACAAATGATTCAACTCACTGTTACTATGTTTCAGTTTTGCATATAGCAATGTTCTTTGTACTAGCCAGGTGGTTCTAAATGAGGGCACCTCATACTCCAAACGTAAAGCCTCCACAGATACTGATCTTGTGACGTTTATGATAGTTCGAAGAATTTTTACCTTCCAGGCGTTCTATCCAACTTATCTGATCAGCGTTCAATGCTGCCAATCCATACATGATAGTAGGTATTATACTAACTCTGTGTATTCCTATTAAGCCCTCTATGTTGTTTACCCCGTGGTGGCTTACATAATGTTTTATCACTAACCATTTCTTCCAAACTTTTTCCACACACTTTCTCGTAATTCAATTTACCAGCAGTGTTTGATGTTAAGAAGAATCCCAAATAACTATACTCTGATAGGTTTACCAGTGGGCAATCATGAATATGCCAGATGATTTTTTTTAATTGCCCATTGCCAATATTCTTTTTTCTTAGCCGCAGTGTTTTTGTTTTATCTATATTAATCACAATAACGTTCTCTTCAGCATATTTTGCCAAAGAATTTAATGATCTCTGCAACCCAATCTGGGTACGATCAAAGATAATTCTATCGTCAGCATACGCCAACATTGGTATCTTCACACCATTAACACTAGAAGGGACATGTTTTGCCTCTATGAATACTTTTTCCATGTCTGCCATAAATAAGTGTAATATTGGCCCAAGGACATACCCTTGTTTCAATCCTATGTTTGTCTCTTGGAATTGCGCACATTGTCCAACTACGTTTAACCCGATGGCAATACTTGTCTTTTTATAGAAAAGTTGTATATTATACACCAGATTTCAATAAATTCCCCAATCTATACATTTTTTCCACAGAGTAGTGCGTGGCACTAAATCAAACGCTTTTGAGAAATCAACAGAGCAGGCATACAGGTAGGGAGTATTTTTGTTCTCGGCCTCAGCCTTCAAGTATTGAACCACTGATATATTTGTTAGAGTATTGTGATTCTTCTTAAATCCTGTTTGATATTGACTCAATATATAATTTTCTTCCACCCATTTCGTCAATTTTATGCAATTATACACAAGCGAATATTTTTCGACTGGTGTCCGTTAGAGCCATCAACCTATAGTTTTGTGGATCTTCCCTGTTATCTTTTTAAAAAATCGTTTTTCTTTTGTGTGTCTTTATCCATTATTATATAGTCTATATGGGACTTGCTTTACCATTTGACCAGGTGTACAGGGCGCTTTGACTTTACATGTCTTTACATTTCAATAGTGCCAAATCATGTCTTTCCAAATAATTTGCCCAATCCTTTCTTTGTTTATGAGCACCTCTGTGTTTCAGGTATAATTATTTAACACATTTAAATCCCCTGCTATTATTACTGAACAATTTCTATTTTGGATAGACCAGTCAAGCATAACATCCTCCATACTAGCAATTATTTGCTTTGTGCAACTTCCGCCCGGGGGGGGGGGGTCCTATATGTTTATCAGCAAGATGGGATTTTTTTCTCCCTTCTGCTAACTTTAGTATCGTTGTCAAAACATATGGTGTTGGACTTTCCATGTTAACCAGTTCTAATGAGTGCTCGATCCTTATACCCACGGCAAGACCCCCCTTAGGTCTGGCATGTCATCTGTAAGCCTTCTAACTGAGCAAGGAACTAATTGTATCATCGGGTGTTCCATGACACCCACACTGTTTCCTCTGACCCAGGTACATATCACTTCTCTCCATTGCTCACACGTACAGGCTGCCAACTGACCACTTCATAAGTATTTTCAAACACCTTTTCTCTTTCTCTCTGTAACTCCCTTAAAGATTCTCACTCTGTTATTAGTTCCTTATTCATGTTCACCCTAGATGAGTTAGCATAACCTCGATCTCTATTTTGTACTAGCTTTTTCTTTTTGTAACATAGGATCAGTGATATGCCTATCTCCTCTGTCAAGAGATGTACATAAACCTTAAGTAGGGGCAATTATGACAGCCGAAGAAAATTCTAACAAGGCTCAGTTTGTCTGACTCCTGCATCTAGGGAGTTCAATCCTTTTCATGTCTTGTGAGGCGATCAAACTCAATACTGGAATTTCACCAAAGATTGCTAACATTTGTGTGCGATTATAAAATGGGCTTTTTGACATTGGCTCTATTTCTTCAAACAGTGCCCACAAACCCAAGTCTTTTTTAATCATATGTCCTTTTTCTAGTTGTATCATCCTTGTCATTTCCACTTTCTTACTGCCAATAATTTCATAGCAATCTTCTTCCTTTTTTTGTTTTTGTTGCACTTCTAGACTCAGCACTTCTCTTTCTGGCTCTGCTGTTGTTAGCATAGAACATTGTATTGCCTTAGTACCTTTTAAGATGGTTGTTCTCACTGTACCATCTGACAAAAAGTTTGTTATCTTCGTTAGTCCAGTATCCGTTTTCATTTTTTGCGTTAATCCTCCCGGTTGACTTTACTTAAACTTTATATTTTTTTTTCTCCAGCTTTTCCACTGAGTTTTCAGGCATTTTCCCCACAGCTTTCTGAACTGTGCAGACACCATCAACTTCCATTTCTTTTGCTGGGGAAAACAATATTTCCTCATAATCCCATTGTGGCTCTAGGCTCGTGCCCACTTTATGATGAATGAAAGGATAAGGGGCTAAATTTGGGGAGATTTATCATCCTGTATCAGCGTCGAGGATGTTCGTATTGGTTTAACCATGATTTTTTTCTCTTTTTGTTGCTTTAAGGAGCATGTTATTGTGTCCAATTTTTTTACCACTAATACCAAAGCTGTTTTCAAACCCACCTGTTCCTTTAATAACATCAACGTCAGACTGGATAATGCCTCCACCTTTGTCTGAATATCCCCCCAAGGAGGTAATAATCATCTGTTTAATATTTTTGCTTTTAAGAATGTCGTCACTGATGCCGTATTCAGATTCATACTCCTTAATCGAATTCTGAGTAGATTCATCCTCTTCATCTGAGACCAATGCCTCCAAGTCAGGGAAGTTCGAAAGATTCATATCAATTACATTACCTTCATGATCTGTATAGTCTGAGATATGTGCGCCCTGTGTCCCTCCCAGGGATGTTCTTCTTAGGCCCACCACCATTTTAAGGAGTGAATTGTTATCTATAGATCTGTATTGTTCAGACTCAAATGACGTATTTCTTGAGATTGCTTATTCTTTAACACTACTTTCATTCTTATTTTGTTCCGCCACAAATATTCTGCAATCGTAGTTTGATGGTTTTTACTATTTGTACTGCGGTTATTGTTATCCCTGTGAATTTTCTTTCGTTTATTCACCATATTTGTTCAATTCACTCTCATCCCTCGTTTGCCATTTACAACCGTACTACGTAGGGTTGCTCTTCGATTCAATTGTGATTTAGTTTTGGTCACTGCGCGGTTCCTTGTACCCATTTTCAGCTTCACGAGCACTGTTTGATCAACAGTCTACTCTGCGCCACAATCTGTGCACTTTCGTATACTTATTAGAAGCTCACTTTGCTTTTGTTCGACCTAGTTTGGAGGATGTTTACCAAAACCTCAGTTACTCAATGGTGATTGTTCTCCTGAGCTCCTCAGGGAGAAAACTGCTCGTCCACACCTAATAACCCAGGCTGGCTCAAAGAACGATGTTCCACAGTCATCAAGCCGGAGTAAACAATGTGAGTAGTGTGCCACGGCTGAGCAAATGTACTTACCTTTTCCTTCCTTGTTTAACAATATAGTGGTAGTACCCTTGGGGGGCTGTACACTTCTCCTCGTTAAGTGAGGAAATTTAACTTTGCCTTCCCAGAATATTTCTTCAATTAAGCAGTAGTGTACAAGCAACTCAAGGTTTTGCAGACACCCTGCTCGCACCCTGTAATGATTAATATTACTGCCGAACTCCCAAACTTACAAATTGTACTAATGCCCTTGGGCACTGTCTCCAGGTAAGATCGTACATGGCCGCTATTAATCAAAATCCCCAAAAAATCGGGACCTACAGGATATGGTAATTATTTGATATTATCACACTCCCGTAGTACACCGAGTAGTGTGCCATCACAAGGGCTATGATTAACACACCCCTAACGCTGTACGGTACTTGTTGAACTTCCGGGCTCAAGGCTCAGGGCTCTAACTCTGAGCGGTACTACTGGGGCGTCATAACTCGACAAAGCTTGCCCACCCAAAGGGTGTCCTTATCCTTGTCCTCTCCTGGTCAAACTGGACCTCTCCTGGTCGGACCACCAACCCACACCGTCTTCGGCGATTTCTTCGAATCTCGCTGTGACTCAGCTCAGCTCACGGAGAAAAAAGGTTAGAGGAAAGAACCTTAGGAGCACAAGATTACGGCGTCAAGCCGCACCTCTCTCGCAACGCTCTACTGAATGAGGCTGCTTCCGACTTCTGAATTCCGACCCTAATACTTCTATGTAATCATGAACAAGTGGGAAGTCCTTCTCATTCTCACGATGCATCGTTAATGTCTACCACATAGGCAGTAGCCTGGTTCAGGGTCCTCAACCCAACCTCCTTCTCTTTGACCGTATCCAGCCTTCCCCCATTAACTTCCTTCCATCTCCGGCCTCCCCCCTACCACTCTCACAGTCTCCCTCCTCTGACTAGAGTACAACGCTCCGGTACTCCTCCTCAGAAAACCTTCAAAGGCTGACATCTCCTCCACTTGGCAACTGTTTATGCCCGCTCAGCCAACAAACTCTGCCGACATCTGCCTCCTTCTTGAAGACACTGACCTCGACATTCTCGCTCTGACACCTCAGCACCTACTCCACTGCCCTCTTCCTTGCTGCACTTGCACATTTTGAATACTCACAAGGCATAGTAGGTTCGTACTTGCCCTTCCCCCACTATTATTTGTGTTTATTTTAATGTACTTCAATACCATGTTCCCTCCCTGTTGCCCTGTGGGCGCTTTGAAACTGAATGTATTTTCTTAATAAGCGCCTAAAAAGCGAACAATGAATAAATGGTTCTCTATCCTTTTGTATTCAGGATCTTTATAGTCTTGTTTCCAAAACAAAGCTTCTTATTGTTTCAGCCCAGTGAAACAACTTCTCAGACTCTCTGATTGGTTTATGCTCCTAGTTAGTTACTTTATATTGACCAACAACCAGCTCAAACCTCTTGTGGTTTTAAATGGCTCAGCAAGGTCGTCTGTTTGTGGCCCAATTGCTGCTCTCCAAAATGCCTTCTCCTTGGCACACATGCTAATTGATGGTGAGGAAATGCAAGGCTACTGTCGCTCAACAGATCGATAAAACTAGACATTAAATGCATGACAAGGTTTTTGGCAAACTTTTCTGAGTCTGGAATTTCATTTGAGCAATTTAATTGGGACAATGTTGATTGTATAACCTGCAATATCGTCTCTACCTGTAGCCCCCTATCTTATTCATTGAACCATTCATTTTGACACACAGTAGTGTGAGTTGGCCTATTTGCTAAGTGACCAACTAGAGTCAAAAAGTATTCATCACGTAATCCAGAAGAAGAGAGGAACATACCATTCATAAACCTTCACCCACCCAAACAGGAAGCACTATCGAAGAGAAGCACCCGACCGAGAGAGCAGGAGAGACACCACAGACCAAAACCGAACCAATTGAATCTGGGCTGTCCCAAACAAGGGAAAGCATAAACGCCAACCACCAAACAAGGAACTGAGCCCAAACAATTCAAAGTATCCCACAAGAATGCAGGGGCATCTCTCACCGCTAACCCTACTAACAACTTTCCACTTTCCTGCAAATTCACCCTCAACCACTAATTAAAACACATACATACCTCTACCACAGTGCGATCTTAAAATCACACAACATACCGAGCAAATTGCACACCCCCTCCAACACCCAACTGAACCCAACACACTGAACCTCCACAGAAAGCTACAGCATAGATGCACAAAAGAATCCTATACAGATTTGCACACCAAAGGAACACCAAACTCTTACCAATTGAAAGCAAACACAACACACAGTTACAGTTTTTTTCCGAACTGAAGCTACCAAGAGCACAGCAAAAGCTCTCTTGCGCTAGCCCTCCCCACTCCCTAACCCTCCTTCCTTTTCAGATCTACCGGAGCACCTGGAGACCATGAAATTGGCAGTAGTGCGTAGTATAAATCTCATATCACATAACCTAAGATAACCCGCTATCAGACACCACCGATCTTTTTAATCCAGTGTTGCTTAGCTGCTGCCAGAGCAACTGCTGATTTGCTTTGTTCCCAGCTTGTGGCTCGATAGGATCCACTTGCGCTCCTCTTGGATTTCTTTTGTCTAAGAAGTCCGGTATAATCTTATTAACTCCATGAAAAGGAGTTATTGAGTATGTCACGGGAGGGGGTGGCAGCTTTGAGAAGAAGGATGCCACCCATTTCCACAAAGAGCTACCACATGGCACTGGCTTGAGGGTCCCATCAGGTGGCCTTTCTTGGTCCCCCAGAGTCATCCTTAGCACTTGGGTGAGTGTCAGGAAGCTGGCGATCTAACTCACCTGTCTTCTATCTCAGCAGTCATTGGTGAGTAGTTGTTCGGATAATGCATTTGCCGACAGATCGGCCAGTCACTCACTGTCTCTGACTTTGCTGCTCTGCATTTGTTTGGGTATTGTGTTCTACGCTGTTTTTACCAGTTGCCTCTAGCACAACGGACGGTGTTTGGTACTATGCATGGGGTTGCCTCTGGCATACGGCAGGGGCTAAGTGAGGTGTTCAGGAGGTCATCCCCATATTCCATCATCTCCTATCTTAGGGAAGTTCTCATCCCCCTTAGTCCACCCACTAGGTTTCCCCAGAATAAGACAGGGGACTTTGTCACAGAGGATAATGGGCATGTTGGTGAGGGGGCATCTTTTTTTCTTGTGTACTTCTTGACAGCATCTTTCAAGCCGTTGATGAATGTTGTGGCTTTTAGGTTTAAAGTTAGAGTGTACTAGTAAAGCTGGACCAGGTATATGAACATTTGGAGCTGGGACAGGAAATATGGGGGTTTGTGGGCGTTGAGCCAGTGGAAATATGTGGGCAGAAAATGGCGTTCAAGGAGATGGTTTTGGTAGGGTAGAGGGGAAGGTTATTGATAGATTTGAAGACCCGTGTCAGGAGTTTGAAGAGATTTGTATTTTAAGCCAACAGCTAAAATTCCTTTTTCGCCCGTTGATGCAATGAAGGGGGAAATTTGAGATAGTTTCCAATGTGTTGACAAAAGACAAGTGAGAGACCTAAGGGTGCACTGGAGCGTTAGTTGGGTTTGTTGTTGACTAGTAATTTATCAGGGGCCACAAGTACACAGGTGAGATGCTGTATTGGGGAGGATAAGCTGTGTTCCAGTAGAGGTCTTGCCATTCAATGGGAAGAGTTGGAGGTCCATGTGAAAGTGGACTGCTATAGACGGATACATTGTACCTCATGTGCAACAAGGATCTGGGAATTGACTTATGAGGAAATGGAGCAGGCTAGAGACTCCACTCCATAAGTCTGATGGCATAGAGCAGTGGTCTTCAAACTTTTTTGGCATGGGCCCCCCCTGAGCAAAGTTTGGGCAGGCCGGGCCCCCCCAAAAGTGCCAGATGGACAGTTTGTAGAAATCGCTATGAACTTTTCCATGCCCTCACTGCACCCTACTCCCAGTACAGACCCTGGGCTCTCCCCACCCTACTCCCACCACTATCCCAGTGCAGCCGTCCCTCCTGCTCCCACCACAGTCCCATAACACAAGCATACACATACCCCTACACATTTAAATAAAAAATAAATCGCCATAAACGTACCTCGCGTGGTTGCTAAAATGCCCCACTCCAGGTTGCTCTGCCTGTGTATGCGAGGAGGCGCAGGAGCACCCCCTCGCACATACATACATGCAGTGCCCCAGCCAGCATTTCCAATGAGCTATGCAAGGCTGGCGAAGCAAAACACCCCCAGCGTTGCATGGCTCAGTGATCATGTGCGGCTGGGGAAATGAATTGTCAAAGGCAAACAAAGTTTCCCTTTGACAGTTCAGCCAGCCCAGGAGCACTCCCTCAGTGGGAAAAAGCAGCTGAGGGAGTGCTCAGTGTTTCACTGGGCTGGCTCCTCGGCTCCTCCATAATGGGTGAGGTGGCTAGTGGGTGGACGCCCCCTCACCCATTATGGATGAGCTGGCAGGCTTGGACTGGCCTATAGGGCAATAGGGCGATGACCGTACCAAAAATGCAAAATGCTAGTGTAGGCCAGTAAAAATGGGCCACTTTTTTGGCCAATGTGGGCCAGTTTGAGGAGTTACTTCACTATGCAGCTAGTAGTTTTGGGACCATTGTTGCTGAATAAATATTCTTTAAATATCACCATTTGTTTACATTTGAACAAAAAACAACCCCTTGAGTACTATTCAAACAGTCTGTGACTAAAGGACTGAATATCCATTTGCAACTGCTGGCCATTTTTTCATTGGTGCCTAAGACCGTTTTATGGCCCAGTCTGACCATGCGAGCTGCCCCTTCCCATTTCCTCCAATCTAAATTTTTTATTTTTTTTACATTTCATGCTGGGCTCTGGCGCCCCCCCTGGGATGCGGCCGCGTCCCCCTGGGGGGGGCGCGTTCCACAGTTTGAAGACCTCTGGCATAGACGGAGTGCAGTGATGTGGGCCAGAAGAGCATAGATGAGGAAGGGGCATAGGTTTTATCTGTAAATGGGAGATGAGCAGCTTAATGAGAAAGCGATGCCCTGAGGGTGGTGGGGAACAATGAGTAGCACGCCCACAGTGTTCTCCTGCTTCGTACCAGCAATCTCTGCTTCTGCTTCCCCCACAGATGATCCCTTTTTCCCCTTACTGAACTATAATCGACCGTGAAGGACTTTCCCGCTTACAATACTGGGACTTATTGTTTACTGTACCTGGCAAGGACTATGTAGCGTCCGCGTGCCAGTGGATTCATGTCTGTGTGTCGGCGGGTCTCTTCATGAATACCTCGCTATCACCCTTGCCGTCGCCCCTGAGTTTTGCTGGCTCGGCGCGTGGTTTGGTTCACCTCCTGTAGATTGTGCATCTTTTGGCCTATTACTTCCAGGTACTGCTGGCCGGGAACATCAAGGGGAGGTTGCAGTTGTGGGGTACCTTGTGGAATTTGTGTACCAAGAGTGTGTTGTTTCCTTTCGCAGCCAGGGGACCAGCCTTCTTCTCTTGGGGCCTCTTGCCTTCCTCCACTTTTTGCCTGTAGTCCCACCTACTTGTTGACTGGTCCAGTAGGGTGACCTATAGAATGGGGGTTTGTGAGGGTTCAGAATCAGTGTCATTTGCATCTTGAGGCAAGCTATAAGTCAAATCCCAGAGTTCCGTTTTTCCAAAACAAACACAAAATTAATCTGGCAGAGGCGTAGCCAGAATTGTCTAACAAGTGGGGCCTGAAGCTAATGTAGTTGGGCCCACTGCAGTGACGTTAACATCTGTAAATGCCCACACAGCGCTGTTGAGTGGGTATTTACAGAATTTGTGTGGGCCTTGCCCACCCTGGTCCTCCCCTGTCTAGGTCCCTGCGGAGAGGTAATTTGGGACCGCTCCATCTGTACCCAGAAACCTCATGTCCACTCTGTAGCCTGGTGTTCTGTGAACGTCCTGGGAATTCTTTTTTTTATCAACTCTTAATTACCATTATGACACGATTCAATCTTTCGGAGGTGTCGAGATTGTGCATTTTGAAAGCTAGGCAGGGCGACCACTTAGATGGACTTAGTGTGGTTTTCAGCCTCGGAATCGTGTCTGCACTTCTGAGTTACTTAATGATTCACCATGTGGAGTGACTCAAAGATGGAAAGGAGGACACTGGTGCCATGAGTCTTAGCCAGGAATAAGTCTGACTGCCTGGAGTGAGTCACACCAAAAACCACGCTTCGCTGTCCCATGGTGGCTGGCACTGGAGGCTCATGTCAAGTCTTATAACATCAACCAGTCCAGGCTTTTCTGCCAACCGCGCTCTGCATTATGGGACTTGTAGTTTTGTTATTGCAATAATCCTTCTGGGCCTACTTGTGTGCATAGGAATTGGGCTTCTGGAAAAAAAAAGTGAGTTCTAGTTGTTGGTGCCAGCATGATCGCATAACAAAGTCGACAACATGGGCAAATTGACAGATCAACAATAAGTAATGGCTCTTTTTTGCTCCTACCAGTTGACATACGTGTTTGCTAAAATACCAGAACGACTGCCAGTACCTGGATGCTAAGGGGGATAGCTGTCAAGGGCACCGTGTGGTGAGGGAGTAGTACCACTGTGCATGTTGTAAAATGCAGGCCCAGATGTCAAATTTGAAAAGCAAACTACAATTCCCAGAAACCAAAGTGTTCATGGATAAAATGGCGAACGGTGCTCTGAAAAACCTGGACAGTGATGGAAAGTTTTTATAAATAACATCATTTACAAAGATCTCAAGTTTCCCCATGGCTTGTATGAGAAGGTTTGCCAGTCCTTCTTGGACCTCTGGGATTTGTAGTCCTACATTTAAAATGGAAAAGGCAAAATTACCTGTTCCAGAATTCATAGATAAAACAGATAATGGGGAATATGAAAGCTCAGATTTTTTGGGATTAAAATCATCGAATTTGCTTACCCAATGAGGGAGAGGTGTGAACATGTTATATTAAAACTCTGTGCACTCTCAACTAGACTCACCTGCGTCCATCAAGAACGGATTTCATTCTTTGCATTCTGGTAGTTGTAGTTTGGTTTTTCCCTTTACAAATTCAGGGATCCAAGTCCTTGAATTATATTTAAAGTATAAAACAGGACTGGGTGGACTGCCCCTGCTTCCCACAGCTCTACTTAAGACCTATAAGACTGAAACGTTAAATAATTATAATATTTACATCTATTTCGTTTTCTCACGTTTATACCATGCATGTTATTCATTCATTTGTCATATGTTTAGCGCCTTTCACCATCAATATGGTTGTTGGTTGAACGCCCTCGGAGCGCCTGGAGTCCACATTTGGGAGCGTTGGGACGTGCTATTATGCGTGTGTGCATTTCGTGCCGTTACAGTTATGAGAGTGGCCAAGACCCTGCCAGTCACCCACGTCTGAATGGCATGCGGATGGCCGCAGCAGAGGTGAACTAAACAGGGTAGGATTGTGTTTAAGGAGATGGAGATTTATCTGTGAAGCTACAGTTCGAATTTTTCTTGTTAAAGGTGGCTTCATTCTCATGGCAGAGGTGATGGGCAAGAGTGTTTGTGTTCTATGCCTACATCCGGAGTTTATCTATGTACAAAGAGCAGTGCCACCTGTCACCTAGATTCAAAGGAGAGCAAGGCTTTAATGCGGAGGAAGACGAAATGTGAACACAATTAGAAAAACGCCTAAGTGTATATATGGTGTACAGGGGCGGCGCCAGGCATGGGCTTGGGAGGGCTAAAGCCCCCCTCACTTTGATGCAGCAGGCATCACTCTGCTGTTAAGCCCAGCCCCAGACTGCTAGAACCTGCCACATTTCTCATCTCGGAGAGCAGTGTATTCACTTAAATCTCTAAGGTGAGAAAACAGGCATTGAAGTGAAGGTAGAGGCAAAAGCCTGCCATCAGTAGACCCCCCCCCCCCCATGTTGCTGCTAAAGGCTTATCTGCTGGCTCAGCTTTTATACATGGCCCATGCTTTCAATAATTACCATTAACTAAAAAAAAGGTTATTTGTGTGCATGCAGGGATTGTATGTATGCATGCGTGCATGCATGCGAGGGAGTGTGTAAGTAGGTGTATGTGTGTATGCTAGGAGGTGTCTGCAAGTGCACACCTATGAATGAATGCAGTCTGCATGGTGTACATGGGTGTGACTGGGCATGTTAATGAACACACAGTCTAAATGTTATGGGTGCTCCTGTGAATGACAGGTCAGCTGTGTGGGTGCGTGACTGGTGGGTGAATGTGTCTATATCTCTGTTTGTATCTGTGTGTATGCAACTTTGGGTCTGGGGAGGGGAATAGGAGCTTGAACATTTTTTGACAAGAGCTGTTTTACTGCTTTTTCTGGGCAATGGAAAGCCAACTTGAGTGTTTTTTATGTGATGGTAGGGTTGGAGTGGGGCTGGGTGGAAATACTACTGTGGGGCTGGCCTGGCTGGGTCTTACTGTGGCATGGAATGTTTTACTCACATTAAGGGCAAAGCCAACATGAGTGTTCTTACATGGGGAGGGTATGTTTCCTCATTTTGACTTGGCTTTTCTATTTTACTGGTGTTAAGATAAAAGGCAACATAAATACCCTTACATGTTCATGTTAATGTTTAAGGACATTTATACTGTGCACGATCACCACTGGAGTGGTTGCCTGGTGCTCTGGCGTATCTGAAAAGTAAGAGGGTAGGGGAGGGTTAGTAGGGTGTAGCGGGATAAAGGTAGAGCGAGATTTGTGATGTCTTGTTGGCAGCTTCAGTTCGATTAACACTGTTTGCTGAGCATGGGTGCGGTTTATGGATCGGTAGGCTCCCATGTGCTGTTGTGCAAGACTTTGTGTGGTTTGTTTTGTTGTTGCAGTGTAGTGAAGTGCATGTTGTTTGCTGTGCAAGAAAGTGATTGTGTTTGTTTAGGGCGTAAGAAGTGTAACTAGAGAGTTGAGGTTTTTAGCAGGTGGGTTAGTGGGGTTACCTCGTTGTTTCGGACATCTGTGTTAGGTGTCTCTGCCCTTGCTGTCTGCTGGAGCGTTCCTTGGTGGTTTATTTGTCTCATTCTGCATGAGGCGGTGGCATGTCTCTGTGACTGTCTAGTGATCTGTGGGCGGGAAGGTGGTGAAGGCCTCCCCCTCCCCATGTTGAGGTCACTAAGGTTGTGGGTTTCTTTTTGGTTGTCAGTGGGGTCTGCCTGCCATAACTTTCCTGAGCTCCTGGGGTGCGGTCTCATCCCTCTGAGTCCTAAGCGCTCCCTGTCCTGTTGGGTGCTAGTTCATGATTAATGCTCCTTTTTCTCCAGCTACGGTCCATGTCCCCTGGAATTTGCCTAGCGGAGGGGCTTGGGAGAGGGTGAATCCTGGCTTCCTCCCTCCCCAGCTACTTCTTGCCACGTGTGTTTGTTTGTGGTGCGTTCCTTTACCATTGGTGTCTGTTAGTTGATTCCGACTGGTTCTGAGGTGAACAGCCATGTTTTGAGTAGTTTTCAGAATTTTAGGTGGTCTTTTGTATTACGTATTTCTTTCAGAAGGGTTTTTCAAGTTTTTGCTGCCAGGTGAGAGAATGAGGATCACCCAAGTTTTTTTTTCTTATGTATGGTTATGGTTCCAGGCGGATGTCGTTGCTTGGTCTGAGTGTTTTTGTCGGTTGGTAGATGGTTATTTTCTTTTGTAGGAATTCTGCTCTTTGGCCGTGGATTGCTCTGTGTGTTACGCACATCATTTTGAACGTGATTTGTTGTTTGATTGGCAGACAGGGTAGCATTTTCTAGCGCTGGGGTGATGTGGTTCCTTCGTAATAGTTTAAGGAAGAGTGTGGCCGCAGCGTTTTGGATGCATTGCAGTTTCTTCAGCAGATGTTGCGGCATTCCAAGGTAGATGCTGTTTGCGTAGTCAATTCTTGACATGATGAGGGCGATGATTGTCAGTGTTTTATGAGGTAAGGAACAGGAACAGTAGGATTATTTTTATCGAGTGTAGGAGGAAGAAGCATTTCTTGATTATTGCGTTTACTTCTGGTTCTAATGTTAGCACTTTGTCCATTAGGACACCATTAGGACTATTTTCGATGGTGTGGGTGCTGTTCCTAGTTCTGTGCGCAATGGGCCATATTTACATAAAATGTATCACCCAACTGAAGTTTTGACTCATTTAATGAGCTCTATTTCTTTATTTATTGCCTTTATTGACATCACCTAAACACAAGGCATAAATTAGTTTTCAAAAATTGATTAGCAGAGTTTGCTAATGAAAATGTCCTTGATTAGCAAACAAGCCCATTTGATTAGCAATGCTGTACTAATATGTTTAATGTCACCAGAAGGTATTTGCACCCAAGACGTAAAAGGAGCAAAAATACAGCATGTTTGTGTACCGCTGGTGAAGTAAGACATTAGTGATGTGTCGGGGCTTGCGACTTCAACATCGCACTAGACTCCCAGTTCAAGTAACTTAGTTTACCAATTTGACCTAAGAGGAATACACTCAACCCACGGCAATGGTTGAAAAATGATTGAAATGTACTTTCTGTGAAATGGTGCATGTCACTTGGCACGCTGCTGCTACCCAGAGGCTAGCCATGCACAGTGCAACTTTTATTTGACATTTACTGCAAACAAAATAAATGTTGACTAAAAGTGTCAAACATTGATTGCAAATGGTACTAGCCCGTCATTAAATTTACTCAACTATGCGAATAGGCTGTGATATCCCTGTATGAGTATGTAAAATATAAAGAGTTAGCTGCATGAATGGACCCATAAATAGATATAATAAAAAAGACTCTGAAAACAGTTTGGCCAGCTCTCCCGCAGGTGCTAATATATAATGCAATCCTAATAATAGAGCAAAGCGAGTTCTGGAGGCTAACAGTGTACGTTACTGCAGTAGATCTGTAGATGTACCGAATGGATTGAACTATTGATCACTACTTTGCAGCAACATCTACTTAGCTTTGAGTATTCATTATGTAAGAGATAAGAAAGTAAAAGATGAAGCAGAGCGGATCGCATAGCAGGAAGAGAACTGGGGGAAACTAGGTGGAACATCCTAGTTTGCGGCTATCTCTCTTTCAGGTTAGCTAGTATAAAGCAGCAGAGTGTTAATAAAGAATGTCAAGGAGTTTGCGGATCAGCTCATAGGTAGAGTAGCAGTTTCACAGAAGTATGCAACCAGCATGTCACAGAACTGGGTTTGACATCAAAAGCATTTGGCTGTATGATCATTTACATTTTCAAAAGTGTTCATGTGTCAATATGATGCATCTTCCCCCAACAAGATGGAATATAGTTGACATAAGATTTAGATACACTAACCTTTACTGTAAAGCATGGAGACAATGCAGTGTTTTACATTAGCAGTACTGTAGTTATGCATTGTGTAAACTTATTGCATAACTGTATTTAAAAAAAATGTTCACACATACTGTCAGACAGGATATAATTAGCTCAATAAAAATTACTTCTGGTTTACAATTGTTTGAAAAAGAACAAAATCTTGCCTAGCATTCCCACACAGGCCTTTGGCACTTAGAGGGGAGCAGTTGAATACTACTCCAATCTTTCTATTAGCTGATTTTAAACTTACAGAGAGCCTTGAGGGCGAGAGAGGAATTCAGGGTGAGGTATGTTTTCATTGAACAGGGAAACTTAAATAGCAAGTTTTGCTACACAAGTTTCAGTTTAATTAGCAAGCCTTCAGAATTCCATAGCAAACTGCTATACGACACTGCTTATTTTATGCCTTGAAACCTGTAAGTATCACAGCGCGGGGCGGGTACAACTTGGTGAGCAGGGAAAACAAAGTACGTACAGAGTAAGAGAGAGGTAAGAAGCTGCAAAAGCAACATAATAGTACAAGGTCCATAGAGGAGGGTAGAGAACAGGGGGGTAACTTTGAAGTATGAAAGGCTGAGTTGGCCTTGCCGGAATTTGAACCTGCAAATCACACTCAGATTACAACAGCATGCACTCAGCCTGCCGAGTTATTTTACCGGATAGCCCTCGAGCATGTTTTCTTCCTATGGCATTGCAGTTTATTAATGGTTTATTACTGGTGTTAATGCCAATGGCAACATAAGTATTCTTACATTGGGGTGGGGGCATTCATGCAGCCTGCAAGGTAATGTTTTTTTACTGTGGCATGACATTTTTTACTGTTGTTAGGGAGCAACATGATTAGAGTTCTTATATGGGGAGTGGGGGATTTGTGTAGCCAGCAAGGATATGTTTTCTTACTGTGGCATGTTGTTTTTTCACTGGCATTAAGGCAAAGTAAACAGGAGTATGTTCTTACATGGGGATACGGGCTTGTATTGGCAGCGCCAGCATAAACATGCTTTGTTACAGTATCGTTACTGGCCTTATGGACAAAGCAAACATGAGTATATATATTCCACTATACAAATACCTGTGTAGGAATAGTGGCATGCATAGGTGCACCAGAATGCACATGTGTGAGCACAATCGATATGAAAATGCTTTTTTTTACACTTGCAGAGCACTGACATATAGTGGGCAAAGGAATTATTAAAAGGTGTTAGACAATGCTCTTGTGCATTGTTGGTGGCTTGGCATGTAACAAACTTTGTATGTCTTACCCTGCAAACCCGATTGTAAACTGTGTGGCCTTTTCCCTAATTCATCACAGAAAGTGTACTGAAAAATTCACTATTTTAACACATTGTTAGAAAACTTTTCTCAAGTGGACAACCCCCCCCCCCTTGATTGGTTCGCCCTCCCTCACTACTCTCTGTCACTCCTGTGCATTTGGCTGGGGGCAGAACAAGTGCCCTTCCTTCTGCAGGCTCTTAGCTCCAGGCCCCACTTGTTGCAGAATCCTGGCTACGCCTCTGGTGAGTTGGAGTGAAAAAGGGATCTAATGGGCCAAAGGGAAGCGTAATATCTACTCAGCCTCCTGAGCTTGGGGAGGGGGGCAGTAAGATGGGGTTTGGGGGGTAATCAGTAGCGCAATAGGTTTAATGTCTAGTCTCACTAACAGTTTTCAAAACTGCCGTCCAGCCCCCCCACCCCCCAAATTTTGAGGCTGCCCGCTGCCCACTCCCCCCCACCCCGATGGTGCATGGGCACCTTTGGTTTCTGAAATGTACATCAGCAGAGCTCTCCCGCTTTCCCATGGGAAGCCCGAGCAGGCCAGGCAGTCTTGTTTTTTCCCTTGAATTCTGGGATTTGTAGTCCTGAATTTAAAATGGGAAAGGAAAAGTTTAATATGCAGGTTACAAAGAATTAAACCAGGAGTAAATGACTACCTCACCAATGGCACTGGGGAAGCTTGACAGCTCTACAACATTGATCTCAAGCTGTCCAATTAGAGCAACATCCTGTCCCACATTCTGGCTTGCATTCTGGAACTTGCAGTCCTGACTTTAACACGGGACTCGAGATCAAATCAATGCCAACATGGATTTAAAAAGTTGATACAGGTTCTAGGCCATAGATGCTAAGTAGTCCCATTTCATCCCGGGGCTTTTATGCCCATACCTCTAAAGGTAAAAAGAAACTACAAGGCCCAGCACGCAATGCAATTAGAGGACTGGCTTGAGGTGTCAAACAGGACACAGATCAACATGGCAGCTATACCAGCCTCATATTTGGAGTCAGGTTACTGTTGGAAAATATGAAATTATATCATCTTAAATACGGGGCAACCTTCCCCTCCCCATATGGGATTGCTTGCAGGTGCGGAGAAGGATGATTCAATTATTTGAACAACAGTTTACCCAGAATGCATTGTTGATTATGCTTTCTCTCAATGTTGGGATTACAAATTGAATATTCTTCGTAACATTTCCCGGTGTGATTTCTTATTTAATATTTCAGGGTATGTTTTCCCTTTCCAGGCGATTTTTATCTACAAACACGTTGCAAGCAGGGACATGTATGGCATTTCTTATTTTGCATACTGGAGAAAATAAACTACGCGTCCCATAATGCAACTTCGTTGCTGGCTAAAAAGCCGGGACTTGGGCTTGGTGTCAGACATGATATTGGGCCGTTTGAGGGAGGCAGTTGTATTTGGCCAATCTGGTCCTTTTGAGGAAAGGAGAGGGTCTTGTTGAGGGTGTTATGCTTTTGGTAGTCTGGTCGGCGTTTCTTTGTAGCTCCATTAATTGCTAAGCAGCCCGTACACAGGAAAGGTAGGAAGTGACCTCACAGGTGTGCCGAGCAAGCAAGTGAGTGCTGGGCGCTTAGCAGCCAATTGGAGGTAATTAGCGCTAGTTGTGAAAAGGCCGAGGGCGCCGCGAGGCGCAGAAACGGTCCATCGGCGCCTCGTTAAGTTGTTCATCATGTATTCGGAAAGATGCAGGTAATTCGCGGTCAGCAAACACGTTTGCATGTGAGCGTGAAGAATACAACACCTTTGTCGTTGCTGAGTCCTAATGAAGGGCCTTGAAGTATTGCAAAAAGAGGAAAGACCCTTGCCATCAAGTTTACTTTGCACGCCGTCTGCACTTCGAAGCGGGGCAATTTTAGCAACTAAAAAAGTAGTCTCAACGTTAATCATTTATGCAAGCTTTCCTGTATATGGGCGGCAGTTTGAAAAACTTTTCTTTTGTTTTCTGTACAGCTCCCAACTTTATTACTCGCCTTTTAAATGTCTCTAGTGTTCAGTGTCAGGCTTTGCCCTGGGTGGATTTCTGGGGTGCTCGGAACACAAAGCGAATTAAACTTCAATTTAATAATGCATTTTTGTTAACTTGGCATAAGGATCTAATGTCCATTCTGACTCATAAAAAAGGTTTTTTTTTTTTTTAATCAAAAGCGTTTTGAAAGACTATAGCTTTCAGAATGCACTTTAACTCGAGACTTCTGGTCAAACCACCCAATTCAATATAAATGTAATCCATCGCATACATGTCTAGGGCCATTAGTCCAGTCTGGGTTTTAACATTGCATTCTCAGACTTTTAGTTCTGGATTTCACCATAATTAACCCAGGACTACATGTCCCAGAATGCAAAGTTAAAACTGGACTAGTATCTCCCCAGTGAAATGGGGCATGCTCTTCACAAGCTTACATGACCATTTATTTATATTTATTTGCATTTATAAAGCGCACAGCAGCCCTTGGGCATCGTGGCGCTGTTACAGAAGTCTTTGGTTACATAAGTCCTTTCAAAACATACATGTTGCCTTACCTCATCTGGACGGCTTGCTTTCACAATGGACAACATGTTTATTTCCAGGGAAGGGCTGTACTGATTTTCCTCTGTAGAGGACTGCTCTAGAATAGACAGACTATATTCTCGTGTGATTTGTACGGGTTCTGTGGGCTACAAGCAGAACCAGATATTGTCCTTTGCTTCTTGTGGTCAACCTTTCTTTTGTGGGTCGTCCAATAGGAGTGGAGTGCTTCCATGTTGTGTGCAAGAATGCCATCCAGTTTTTCTATGCATTGTGGGATTTATAGTCTTACATTTGTAATAGCAAATCGACCAACCGCTTGAATCACAACTCATCGACATAGAGAGGACCCGCAAACCATCCTTCTCTAGTCATGCACCCACACTCTGGAACTCAATCCTGGTGTCTCCACGGACTGCCCCCACAAGTCTCCAATTTGACAAATCTCTCAAAAGATGGCTATCTCAACAACCCCTGCCAAGGACTAATTCTAATGGACGTACATACCGACGCACAGACCACACAGTACTGCGCTACTATCAACATGCCAGCCCAAATACAGGCTACCCACACGGCACAGCGCTCCACTGCTCTTGAGCTAGGTCCACGCTTTAAACAATATTTAAAAAAGTAAAACTGCTAGTCACAAAATGCAACTGGCTTACACAACTTTGGTCCTTGTAACGTTTGTTCTGAACTTTTTCTCTTTGTCCTCCCCTCCCCCCCCCCCACCTCATCTAAGGATCTTTGGCCCCCTTTTCTCAAGCACTACTAGCAGATCTAGAGATTGAGACATTTTTTTAACAGATCTCCAACAAATGCTCTAGTTGCACAGTTAACACATTTCCCCATCCCATCTGAGAGAAAGCCACCCCAGTTTTTCTTGGCATTCTGGGATTTGTAGTCCTACCTTTTAAATTGAGAAAGCAAAGCTAAACGTCCCCCATATGCCAAGAAAAAAAAAGTAGGACTCGATGACTGAGAGCCCTACAGTTGTCTGTCGCTTGGAATTCTCATTGTCAAGCTGGCAGTCGGTTGGGTGTATGTACCTCTTGTGGATGGTGACAAGGGATATCCCTTCAAAGAAGTGAGTTGGAGCGTACTTCTGTATGGCTACCTTAGCCAGGAATTGGCAACCGTTTCTATTTCAAATAGCCTCTAGATGCTGTTTTTTAAAAAAAATTCTAAATTACAATTTAGATTTAAATACTTTATACCATGGATGTCTATAATTAAAATATTTATTTAAAAAATGGTATGCATGAGCAGTGGGCTCCCAGTTCCATGGTAACATTTCAGGAGTCCACTTCATCACAAGGGCCTCAATCAGAAATGTATTTATGCTTTTGAGAGGGTTTTTGTATGTTTCAATGAAGATTCTAATTCTTTAAATTGAGATTGTAAGCTTCTATACATCCAAGTGCCTGTTGGCGAGACCAGTGTATTTTCAAGCCCTTCTTCCAAGCCGTCTTTAGAATCTAATCATTCTCTGTGCCACTAAGTCGGACTGCATCCTCCAAAATGCCCCTCGATGTGAATATAAAATTTGGTGTACACTTGTGGACAGCGGCTGCTTACCTTGTACCAAAGGCTTCATGGGGAATGGGAGAGGATTGCACAAATGAAACTATCCCATCTTGGGTCTTCTATGCCTTGGGCTGGTGCATACGAGTAAATGCTTAAGTGTGCCCCTATGGGATATAATCCAGTCATAATGTCTGCTTGTGGACACAAACGCCAAGAGTATGAGATACCGGCACAGCACTGTTTGGCAGTCAAAGGATTATTCATTCAGAATGCGTTTAAACAGAGCAAAATAACATCAATGCTTTGTCCGTTATTCTTGACACTAACAACTTTTATACATTTGGTGTTACGTTTCTTCATGACAGGTCGTTAAATCACGAGCTAAATACGAACACTTGGTCAGGGTCTCGGCTGCTATTGGTGCAGCTGCTACCTAGGTTATTTCCACTCATGGCCTGTTACAAGAATAAATGTGTACTTGTGAAGCAAGGGGTGTTTTTACTGCAGGATAAGCATAATATGGTTGTGTGCACAGAATTACGTGATTGTAGAACTAATGTTCACTCAGTTTACAGAGTTCCTACACTTGCTTTGCTCCACAATTTTTCACAATCGCCTCTTTGAACAGACGTTCTATTGTCCTGATGAAGTATTAATGCAAGTAGGTTGGTCGTTACACCTATGGCCATAATGTCCTTAATGGCATTTTCCTGCATCCTGAAAGAATTTGTGGTTGCAACAGAAGTGGCTGACGGTTTGAGGCACACAGCTATTGTCTGACACATTGCAGGAAGGCAGTTGATGCATAAACGTAAAAGAAATACTATCGCTAATACAACCATGAGAATGGATACCAACTTCCAACCAAAAGAAGTGAACATACACCCAGGGAACCAGATATATCCAATGTGTTAGTGGGGACATGTGCTTGGTCCGCAATACTGTGGAGGTTTTTAATAGCATGCTACACTAAAGGTGAGGTGTCGGGTATAAATGAACAACATTTTGTTCCGATAATTTGTCAAACCCTGCCTTATCTTCCAAAATCGTATCGAGCACTACTGTTCTGCATTGCTACAAGGCGCACAGCTTTCAACTCAACAGTGACATTAGCAAGGACTTCTCATGTTTCTCTTCAAGTGACTTCTAGCAGTCGTGACAGTCTGCGTATTTATCTCTGGAGTTAACAGAAGGGCCATACCAGGGAATGATCGCTTTAAGGATATCTCCTGTTACATGAGGTCCAGTATCCTCATGTATTACATGACACTTTTGTCGTGAGAGGAGAAGAAAGGCTCTTATATCGTGATAGCAGGCAGCACAAATCCCATGTGGCATTGCCCTGCCCAGTTAGAAGGTAACCAAGAACATGCATTGGTAGCACAAATAAAATATACTGGTTCCCCTACATAGAGAGGGCCTTTGAACACCTTGGCTGGTAGGTGCAATTTATAGTTGCAGTTCAAGGTAAAGCCCATATCCTTTGTATCATTGGAGATACACATGCTACCTAGGAACAGTATATGTAGAGTTGGTCCATGGGAAGCAGATGAGAGGCTTGATCGCTGTAAGATGACACGTTCATAAGGAAAGACAATTCCTGCCATTTTCTAGGAAATTAGTGGGAAGGTTCCATTAGGCATAGCGACACCCTCAAAACCCTCTTTCTAAAAAAAAAAAAAAAGTTCATAAAGATTCTGATGCGAGATCCCTTGGTGCTAGGTATTTTAGTGTAGATGCTAAGAAAGGGGCTGCTCCCTTAGCCATAGCTATATGTAGCGCATAACATTAGGTGGAAAATGGTAAAGGGAGCTGCTGCAACAGGGGAGGCCTTTGTCAACATAGGCTGGGTAATACAGACCCATATTCTATTGATGATTTCATGTGCGTTATGTAACAGTGAAACAAAGGTATTCTTTTCTATAATCCCTTCCCTATGATACTGCTGGATCGGAGAAAGGGTGGCATTGGAAACGCTGATTACTGTACCAGACAAGGATGGCGCTACTTAATATTCCAGTAATAACCACCCATCTAATGCACAATCCTAACATTACTGAATATTCAAACCCTTTGGAGCAATACCTTTCCCTGTTTTTTTCTCTGATAGGCACCTATAGATGCGTGGACCCTCTCTTGGGTGAAATAGCCATACACTCATGGTTTGGCATAGCTTGTGTATGGAGCAAACCAAAACAGCAAAAAGAAATTCCAACAAGACAGTTTTCGCAGAGCTTAATTGCTCCTTCGAATGTCTTTGTGCTACTGCACCCCGAAATAGTCCATTAAAGTTGGTAGTCTTGACCGCCTGGCAGTTATGCCTTGTGGAAAGGGATTCCTTATAGTTTCCTTGGTCGCAGATTATCTACTATTCCAGCAATTGCCCTGATTCATGGAATTATTTGCGCGTAAAATGCAGATTTGCGCACCATTCTGCCCAAAAATCCCCGTTTGAGGTATGGGTATGTTGGTGCAGAATGGCGCGCAAATCTGCGTTTTATGTGCAGATAATTCCATGACTCGGGCATTGTCTTTGTGGCTAGCGGCAACAATGCGAGTGTCAAATGTCTCTCAACAGAAGGGGGCTTTTTCAGCACCAGACACAGCAGGCAATGGTGCCGGTAGGTGTTTGCTTTATATGTGAAGCTTGGACCCACTGTTTGCAGCCATGACTGATGCTCGCTGGAAGTTTTGTGAAGACCCAGTCACCTGTCTGGATGCCGTGTCCTGGCCCTTTCAATGGGTTTTGTAGACAATCTGCAACCTGTTTGCAGAGAATTGACAGGTTTGTAGTTTGACTCTTTACCGTCGTCGAATACGTGGATATGGCACTTTTTTCCAAATCTTTGGATTTGGCACGCCCCATACAATTGCTGGGCAGCCCATGACTACTTCGTAAGAAGACAATCCAACACTTGGGTGCATAACCGTCCTTACAGAAAATAGTGCTATTGGGAGTGCATCCACCCAACCCAGAGAACTGATGGCACATATTTTGGATAATTTGTTTTTTTAATGTGGTTGGTGCTCTTCACCAATCCCGCTGCTTAGGGATGATAAATTGTACGGAATTTGTGCTGCATGCCTAATGCTTTACAGGCTAATTCCATTGTGGTTTTAACAAAATGTACACCATTGTCACTCCAAATGGTGTGAGGCAGTCCAAATTGTGGCAAACACTCCTTTGAGTATTTTAGCAGTACTTAATGCAGTATTGCCTTTTAAGGGGAATGCTTCTACCCATTTGCTAAACGTGCATACTATCTCTTAACACATTGATTTACTTGTCAGGGAGGCAATTCAATGAAAACTGTTTGTAATGCTTCTAAGGGAAATTCAAGTGGCTGAAAAATGTCTTTTTGGCGTTCCTGCACTCTTCCCAACATTACATACTAATTTTGACAAAAAGTAACAGTTGCTGGTCTTCGCTAAGTGTTACTCCTGTAGTGAGCAACTTGTACATTCTGTCTGCACTTGCATGAGATGGTAGCTATGTACTGGTAATGTGACAGTACAGAAAGAATCACCTCTGAGGACAACCCAGCACCAGGGTCCAAGGTATCACCAGACTGGATTTTAAAATGTGAAAGAAGACCAGTCAACAAGCATTCTCTTGCTATGCTCCCAAGCTCTGGAACTACCTTCCTGATTAATTCTTGCGCCCTCCTGTCTGTGATTCAGGAAAGATCTGGAGACCTGCTGCTCAAGGAACATTTCACTGATGAATGAGGGCCATAGACTGACCAGACTATTTTTACACACCCCCACCCCCACTTCCAACATGTACTATTCTCTCTATTATCCAGCGACCTTTTGCTTTTTATCTAGTTTTGCATTGTATATTTCACCTAAATGCATATGTATAGAAGTGCCATGTGTGAACAGGTGATCCAGCCAATTTCATAGTTTATATTCGGAGATGTGTAATTTTTCTTTTCCCATTCTAAATTTCGGACTAAAAGTCCCAGTATTCTTAGAAAAAATTACAACTGACTGCCCTAGTTGGGTGGGATATTTCGAGCCTGATTATTGATGTTCTGGGACTCTGTTGCTTTTTGCATCCTGCATTCTGGACTGAAATTACAAGTATGCAAATACAAAAACAAGTCCCAAAAGACTATATGTAAAAAAAAAAAAAAGTAGGAAGATGTCATGAAAAAAAAGGCGCAAAATGGCAATGTTGGGTTTTGAGGAAGACACCAGGGTTTTGGTTTGGGATTGAGGACTTGTGTATTGCAACAAACAAAATACCCTCAACTGAAAACAAGGTATTGCAGGTCATGTGGATTATCTGGCATTCTAAAGGACCGCAGCCTACAATTGTGTGGGATTCGCAACTTGTGGCTCTCCAGATGTTTTGGACTACCAACTTCTAATCAACCAGAAACTCCCATATCTGCACGGAATGACGCCTCGTCATACTGGACAAAGGCCTGTGTCTTGTGATACTGTTGGTTAGTCCCTGCTTTACAAATCTAAATGCTTGCACCAGAAAGTACTTGGCCACAAGTCCCAGAAAGTAAACACTGTTGGCTTAAAAGCTAGTAGTTACTGATGGGGTTATGCATCATATGGGGCCAATGTCTGGTACCTTGTTCAAGGAGCCACAAGGATTTTAATAACCTTATTTGAGATATTTGCATCACACACTGTGCAGTTAAACAGCATCTAGAAACAGGTAAAAAAAATACTTTAAAATATTTAATGGAAAGGGGGGATTGCGTTAGAGTTCCTAGCAAGAGTATCTGAAAGGAACACAGTGAAGTGATCAACTGAGATGGAAAAGCTTTCCAAAGAGTGGGACCACGCCCTGAAAATCTCAGATTTAAAACTGGAGGGAGGGATAAGCCACAAGGTTTTGATGTGCAAAACACAAAAGGTCTTGCTGGAGTATGTCCATTTTCTTTTTTTGGGACGAGGCAAAGACTGGTCCGACCATGCAAGACCGTACACAATATCGTAAAACCAATCCTTTTCCGAACTGGTAACCGATTTATGGTAAGGCAGTTATCAGAAACTGGTGAATCGACTCTTTTGATCTGATGGCCACCTTTTGCACGAACTGCAGACAGCTGATTTGTTTAGCTGCTGAACTGGTCATCAAACCAGTAGCAACGTCTAGTTGAGGGTTCCCAACCACCCCTGCAGACCCTCTACTGGTTAACATCCTGCTTTAACAAGCAGTATAAACTAAGTTGCGTTGACAATAGCACTGACTTGTGAGTTAGTCCCAGATCTGCTTGCCAAATGGACTATTGACTTTGACAAATGTTAGGTATTTTTTTTTTTTTACATTCTTACTAATCCTTTATGGAGATGCCTGCATACTCTTGACGGGCAATACAGAATTTGCATATACTTTCCGTGATTTTCCACCCCCTCTATAATCTTCAGACGAGTGAACAACAAGGAAGTTGTGACTAGCATTTGTGCCTAGTAAAAGGGCGTCTGGCTCCTTCTGTTATCAGAGCATGGACTAAACTTTGCTCCTGGGGGGAGGTTCTAACTTTTTAGCTGCCAACTGAATTTCCCATGTAAGACCGAACAAATAATACTGCAGAAGGCCAAGCTGATTAGCTGCACTGTTGCCAATGCAGTGAATTGGTTTCAGGGATTATTTGCAATGCTGAATTCTTTCACGTTGGGTGATGGTTGCCTAAACTGCAAGGTAGTACAGCAGGTTGGGTGACAAGCGCTTGGATATTACGTTGTGGACATCAACCTATGAATCCATTGGGTTTTGATGAATTCCAAAATGCACGGTTTCTACTTGGGACGGGGAGAAGCTCAGTTGCACATTTTCCCAAGGGCGAGGGTGCAGTTTTTCCCGTAGCAAAAAATCACAAGCGGGTACCTGACGGGCGCCATTTTATTCATTCATTCATTCATGCTTTGCTGCTCGGAAAAACAGACCAGACATTTATGCTGATGTTCTATTTTAAACTCCCTTGCTTCTTAAGGTCTCCTTGTCCCGCCCCCTCTCCACCCCCCCCCTCCAAGTGTTCTGCTCATCCCCAATTTGGAAACAAATAGACAAACGATCTGTATCCTTTTGGCTTCCAGATGTTTTGGACAGTGACTCCCATGGTCTTTTACTAGTCATTATGCTGACTAGGGCTGATGGGAGTTGTAGTCCAAAACTTTGGGGATTCAAAGATTGCAGGCCCCCGAACTAGAAAATACCTGCTGTTGCAGTGCATGCTGGCAGCTTTGCTCGTGCCAACTCTTTCGCATTTAAAATTGTTTGAAATAAGGTGTAACTGAGAACGTGCGCCTAGAGCAGGCAGCTGCAACGTTTGGCTCTCCACATGCTTTAGACTGCAATTCCCACCAGCCCTAGCTGGCTTTGACAATGAGTGGTAGTCCAAATCGAGAGCCGCAGGTTGCAAACCACAGCCACAATGTTGGGGATGCAGGCATTTGAATCTAAGAAATGGCACGATTGGTCAAAGGTAGCAATCGGTTTCACACCACACTAGGTGCACAAAGTCTGATAGTAACATTTTTGTTACTATCGGAGGATTCCATGGTAGTTGCATGCCAACTTTGCTTAAGTGTTTTTGTCTACATGCAGCAAATGGTGCCTTCGAACACACAATTGTGTTTAAACAAGATTCGGTATATTCGTAACCTGCATAATCTGAACGTAGCATTCCTAGTAAGATCGTCTCACCGGTCTTCCCTATGTCTATCCCACCCCCTCCATACATGGTTGCGCTTTGAAACACTTGTGTATAAGCACATAATAATCGTACCACACATGGAAGTACAGTGAGTTTCAAAACACATTCTGTTGGACTTCCATTGCACCTCTCAAGTTATCCCATGCTATGCAAGTGTCGCCAAGCTGGAATTGTTTTGGCCGGTGCATTCAGGGACTTGGGCAAACCTACAAGCCCCAGAATGCATAGGGAAAATGGGCGCAGACATGGGCCCAGGTGAGGGCTTTAACACTGGTAATGAAGTCGGATGTGTTTTTGAAAAGTTGTCCCATAAATGCTTCATTTAAGCAATCCCACCCAGTTTACTCGTATAAATCGAACCGCAATGCATTTTATTAGAAGGTGCCTTTACATTTCTTACGGTTTTTGGAAATATGCCCCCCTTTGTTTTTATGCCGTCCCCAAATGTTCGAAAGTAATGTAAGGGTGCAGCAGCAGGAGGAGGCTGACACACAGGTGGCATTGTTGACATAAACGTTTATTAGTAATGACAATAAAGAGAAAACCTAACTTTAAGAGGGTTTTCCCTTCATCAACTAAAATACTAAGATTTCTATCACGGTGTTTGTGTACCTGTGTCAAAAACCTACTTCTCTTCCTCATAAACTAAACTGAAGGGGTAGTGGATCTTCTTGGTCCAGAAGAATGGCTCCCTTCTACTGGACAGCGGATCACAGTTCCAGTTGTTGGGTGGGATCTTTACCTGAAGGGACGTCTCTCATCCCCATATCTCAATCCCTTAGTTCCAGGTTGTAATGCCAAAAAGCAGTAAAGGTCTCAATTCAAACTCAAAAGGTAAAGCTCCAAATTCAAAAGGTAAAGCTCCAGTTCAATTCCTTGTTGCCTATTATTGCTTCTTAACTATTGGGTTCTTGGAGAAGGCCTCCCATCTCAATGTATCTTGTTTGTTCCACCACCAGAGGGAGTGACTCCCTGCCCCTGGCTGTGTTCCAGGAGAATGCACCTCTTCTCTGGGTACTCCAGCAGCAGAGTGTCGCAAAACCAGGGGGAATGACCCCCCCCCTTCCACAGATTTGAGTACTTCACAAAAGGATTGCTGACTTTGCATCAAAAGTTCATTATTTCTTCTCTCCAGGTGGAATACCTCCCTTCTCCTAGATCACTGGTTTGATCCTCCTTGTAAACTGAGTTACCAGGAGAATGACTCCTTCTCCTGCTATCGGACTCTGTGTTTTCCTCCCACACAAAGCGAGTGGAGATGACTCCCTTCCCATAGACTCTCTTCATTTGGCTTTACGACTTCAGGGTGCCATGGGAATGACTCCCTTGCTCATATATAAACCTGTTGGTGTGGGTCCCAGACCTGGATTCACGGGAGCATATCTTGCCTTGGAAGCAAGACTACACACGCTTAGAAACCTCTGGGTATGAAGCGTGTTATAAATAACTTATCATATCAAATGTATGTCTTTGTCTGGGCAGACCTGGTTCACTCGCCTGCCAGGTACTGCCACAAGGAAGATGACTGGTGAGAATCTCCTCCTCGATGCAGGCCCCCCACCCTGTTTTCTCCTTTGTATTTTGTTCCTGATATAGCTGATGACTCTCCTGGTTGGTACTGTTAAATGGCCAATTGCTTAAAATATTCTCTTTGGGTATATCTGGGTCCCAGACCCTGGGTTTGAAGTTGCTCTTGCACCTTTTCTCGATCCCAAGAGACCATGTATCTTCCGGGACTCTACCAGTTCTCGGTCGGTTGTGTGCTTCCCCGATGTCTTGTTCAGCTTCTCGCGTTCTTGTGGTTTTTCTGTGGTGCCTGCTGCGGCTTATTATGCTTTTCTGGTTCGTGTGGTTTGATTACTGCTTCCACCCAGACTTCCACTCTTCCATTTCCTTGGTCTGCTCAGGCACGGTGGACCAGATGGAGACGCCTCGGCTCCTTCGCATGCGTCCCACAGCAGCCTCTATTCTACGCTGGATGTCCTCCAGACTCGCTGATCCTCCTGGGAGGGTCTGATAAAGTCCTAACTTTTTGTTGAATGAGCGAACTAGACTGCTCCTTCGGGTTCTTACGAGGACTCCTGTACCGCTCCTCCTCTTCTCAGTACCTGTCGAGATGATCTTCACTACTCTTCCTCGTCTCATTAACTGAAGGGAGTTCAGTCTCGCATGTATACGTGGAAGTGCATGGTTTGGAAGTGAGGGAAGATATGGTGGGCCTCATGGACTGAGGGGAGGTAAAGGAAGTGACTGGAGGGTGAAGGGTGTTGTTCAGCGTTCTCCCGAGATGTCCACCCTGATCCTAGAGGGACTCTACCCCTCACCCCCACTCCCACGAGATCCTCCCGCTGACTACCATTCCCATGGGCGGGGACTATCTGGTAGCGGTCTCACTTACCTGGCCCCCATGGGAGGGAGAAGTGACAACATCTTGGGATTCGTCCGTCAAAAAGCAAATGCCTTTTGAGCACTTTCATGGCAGTCCCTGTTTTTAGAAAGGGCGATGGGCTGCAAGGTTTCCTTATGTAAAGGTTTGGAGTGCGAGTGTCCTCTGCTACTCCTACTTCAACGCAATCACTGCTCTGCTCCAGGCCTCACGTGTCTGCCTGACTCTGGAAGCAAATTTCTGGGGACTGCCATGTTGGTGATTATGTCGAGGGAAGGGAAAACGGCAAGTGTTCATTCCACAATTCCCACACTACCCTATTATGTTCGGTTCCCCCTGCCTTTCAGCCAAAACTAAAAAGTAATCAGTCCGGGTTCCTCGGCCTATGGAGTATGGTATCACCCCTCCTGGGAGCCTGGTATCTTCCATCGCTCGTGCAGCCCATGTCAGTGACCATGTGACGAATATAATAAAAGGGACGAGCCAGTTTGAACTGTCAACCAGTGCTCTAAAACCCTTCGTTTACAGCCTCGGCTAACCACAGTGATGCTGTTGCATTGGTCTCTTGATTCAATCTCATGCCAGAGACCTTTGAACTTCCTCCTGCCAGTTTGTATACGTTTATGTTGCACAAGGCGTGCTCAGTAGATTAACATGTGTGTGATGAGAAATTCATTGACGCACTCTGCAGGTGGTTAATAAAAGATTATTTTTTTCGCAGCTACTGTGCAATGTTTGTCTTCAGTGCTGCGTTGGAGTAATAATTGGGACACAAGTCGCACCTTTAAAAGATGGCCTTGGGGGGGTGGAGGGGGAGGCGGGGGACCTCCTCCTGCTTCTTGCTCTATGGTCACTTGCTGTCCTAGAACGACCAACCGATTCTGCATTTGAATGCAGGCGCGCGCCCTTCCGTTGCCACCGGTGACGTCACGCACCGTTAAGTACGGATACTGGTTTATATGGGTGAACACTCATTAATGCCCTCCTACCCTTTCTATTGGTCAAACAGTCCCTACGAACGTTGATCAGGTGAAAGCTAAGCTGTCGACATATGATCCAAAGGAACCATTTTTCGGTATTTTTACAGTATTTTGAAAAGGTTAGTGTGACGTGTGAGTCAAGTTGCGCGCATGTGCGAGCCTCGTTCGGGCTACGCGCATGCGCTGTTGAATAAAGTGCGCCCGTGCCGGCAGTTGCGGCCGGGACGCGAAACGGCTAACACCGTGTCCCGCGTGTTCCTGCATGATTGAGGCACGGGCGGCCACATATCGTGGCGACGAGGCGGGACACGAGCGGGGCGTAGAGTGAATGCTCTCATCTTCACAAGGCCGCACCGCGGTATGTTACGAACCCGGCGCGAACACAACGGAGGTGTTTTCACGCTTCGTAGACAGCAGTAGCGGCCTGAAAAGGTGCTCGTGCGCTGCTTTTACCTGAAAAGCCTCTCGGAACCTAATTTTTGGAAACTCTGCAGTCTTCACCAAACAGGAGGACTGCACCTGAACTAGCCGCCGCCACCACCCAAGGGGCAGCTGGTGCAACGTACAGGCAACTTGGAGGTTCAAGGACCGCGCAATGTTCCAAGGTACGTCCACTAGTCATCCAAGGCAGGTTTGCGGCCTCGAACCCACCACAAGGTTCCTGTGCGACCTGTGAATATGGCAGAGAGCGATGGCGAACAAGAGGCAGCGAGAGTGGTGGTAAGGAGGCAACAAGTGGCGTTACTACCTATGCAAGAATTCAACACGACGGGCCCCCCTTCCAAACTAGGCCCGAGGTGGCTGCTGTGGATCAAGAAATTAGACATGTACTTTACTGCGACGGGGGAAACCGATGACGACGCAAAGAGAGCCACCCTGTTGTACTCGGCGGGCATGGACGTATTACGCATCTGAGTCCCTGAATCTACAGGTAACAACCTATGACGCCGTCAAAGCTGCTCTTGAGAACTACTTCATCCCATTGTCCAATGTGGACTACGAGAGGTTCCTGTTCTGCGGCGAAAAGCAGCGGGAAGAGGAGTCACTCGACCAGTTTTGCGCTCGCCTGCGTCAAATGGCTACAACTTGTCGGTGGGACAATGAGGAATCCATGGTTCGAAATCAGGTCCTCCAAGGCTGTGGCTCAGGCAAGTTACGCAGGCAAGTTTTGAGGGAGCCGGGTTGGACTCTACAACAAATTTTGGACAGCAGCAGGACTCATGAGCTGGCAGTCAAGGGCTGCCAAAATGGATGCCGTAGTGCGCCCGGGAAAAGTGGAGAAGGCATTTACCATTAGCGTCGAAGGCTAAGTGGATCCAAAGGCGCCAGGGCACGGGGTCGGTGCAAGGGGCGTCTTCTGTGTGCCAATACTGTGGATATGACCTACCACACTCCGAAGAGTGTCCGGCCAAGTCGAGAACATGCGGCAGATGCAACAATCCTGGTCATTATGCACGGATGTGTCGTGTTCCTGCCCCGGTGGCCGTACAGAGGGGCCCCGCCAGGGCGTTCGGCGGAAGTTCAAGGAGACAAAGGAGCGTTGCTGTACTAGAGCAGGAAATGCAGAGGCTCAACATGGCAGAGGAAGATGAGGAGGAGGTGTTCTTCGTTTCAAGTTTGGCTACGGGGGCGAGGAAGAAGAGGCAACCGAAGTGTGTTGTGGACATTCAAGGGGTGCCGACACAAGTACTGGTAGACACGGGAGCCTCGGTGTGTGTACTGGCGTCCGACCACTACCAGTCCATACCGGGCCCACCGGCGCTGGACATTTCAACGGCGAAAATATTCACGTTCGGAGGAGATGCACCGCTCCCTATCAAGGGCGTTTTCGTGGCACCGATGTCCAGAGGAGGCAAGACCATCAAAGCTTGTTTCTTTGTCACAGATGTGAGCCCTCACTCTCTACTCAGTTGTGCAGCTTCTGAGGCCCTCGACCTGGTGCATTTCGCATGGGAAGTTTACCAAGTCGACATCGAGCAGTTACTGGGCAAGTTCCCAGGCATTTTCGAAGGCGTGGGGAAATTGAAGGCTCCTCTGGTACGTCTGCACATAGATGACACCGTCAGGCCTACGGCGCTCAAGCATCGTAGAATCCTGTTTCACCTTCGGGAAAAGGTTGAAGAGGAGCTTTGTTCGCTTGTGCAGATGGACATCATCGAGAGGGTGGAAGGCCCGGGTCTCGCCCATTGTAGTAGCCCCAAGCCGAAGCAGCCTGGTGCGGTGCGCATATGCGTAGATATGGGTCTCCCCAACGCTGCTATCAAGAGGGAGAGACACTTCACACCCACTCTGGACGACATTATAGGCGAACTGCAAGGTGCAAGAGTGTTCTCGAAGTTAAATTTGCGAGCAGGCTACCATCAGCTTGAACTCCACCCAGACTCTAGATTTATTACGACGTTCACGACGCATGAAGGCCTGTACCAGTTTAAGCGCCTGAGCTTTGGCATTTCATCAGCCGCCGAAGTCTTCCAGAACATCATCGGGGGGGGGCGCTGGCGGGCCTAAAAGGTGTTTTGAACATGAGTGATGACATTCTAGTGTTCGCAGAATCTGAGTCTGAGCACATGAAGAGGTTGGAGTGCACACTAAAGAGGTTGGATGATTTGGGACTCACCTTACATCGCGAAAAATGCGAATTTTTCAAGGACAGGATAGGGTTCTTCGGATTCATTTTCCATGCGAGCGGTGTGTCTCCGGATCCGGCAAAGATTAAAGAAATTCGTGAGTCCGACGCTCCCCAATCCCCTACCGAGGTGAGGAGTTTCTTGGGGATGGTAAATTACTGCGGGCGCTTTATCAGAGGGTTGGCCTCCCTGTCGGAACCCCTCAGGGCATTGGCCAGGAACGATGCCATGTGGACATGGGAGAGGGAGGAGCAAGAGGCCTTTCAGCGCCTCAAGAATGCCCTGTCGGATGACACCATGGTGTATTTCAACCCATCAGTTGAATCAGAAATTGTTGTAGATGCAAGTCCCGTGGGTGTTGGAGCAGTGCTACTACAGCCAGACAAAAGAGGGGACATGAGACCCATCGCTTATGCGAGCAAAGCACTCTGACACTGAAAGGCGCTACTCGCAAATTGAAAGAGAGGCTCTAGCTATCCTGTGGGGCTGTCGCCACTTTCGGCTGTACATTCTGGGCAAGCCCGTGGTGGTCGTGACTGACCATAAGCCGTTATTGCCCATCCTGGCGGGAGTGTCGTCCAAGCCGCCTCTCAGAATCGAGCGGTGGATGCTGGCCCTGATGGAGTATGGGGTGAGGCTCGTGTACAGGCCAGGCACCAACAACCCGGCGGACTATCTGTCGCGCCACCCCAACAAGGGGAGTGGAGACCTGAACGAGGAAGTGTCGGAATGCCAAGGACTACTCTGCCATGTCGTGGAAGGGGCATTGCCAGTGGCACTATCGGGACTCACCATCGCAACTGAGTCATCCAAGAATGAGGTGTTCCACATCATCAAGGCGGCAGTGAGGAGTGGTGACTGGAAAGCTGTGCTAAGGGACAACTCCAGGCGGCAGCTAGAAGCACAAAAGGACCTTCAGGCGCTCTGGAAGGTTAGGGATGAGTTGTCCATTTCGGATGATGGGCTGCTACTGAGAGGGAGACAAATTGTGATTCCACAAGCCTTGAGGAATCGCGTCCTGGAGTTAGCACACATCGGGCACCAAGGGGTCGTCAAGACCAAGGCGAGGCTCCGTCCGAAGGTGTGGTTCCCTGACCTTGCAGGGATGGTAGAGCGCTTTGTGGGAAGGTGTCTGCCGTGTCAAGCAGCGGCTCCCGGGGACAAGGCCCCACCGATTAGGTCGATGGAATGGAGCGAGAAGGCCTGGGGAACTGTCCACGTGGATTTTGGATCGACTGGTCGGGGCCTGTACTTTTTAGTGGCCGTGGACCAATGGTCGCGATACCCGGAGGTGGAGGTGTTGGAACACACAGCGACTGAATACACCACTAGGGCCCTGGACAAAATGTTCGCGACACATGGGTTCCCAGAAATATTCTGCTCGGACAATGGCCCCCCGTTCACAGGCAGTATTTTCGCCCAGTACCTCAAAGACAGAGGCATTCACCACCGGAGAGTATCACCTCTGTGGCCTCGCGCCAATGGGGAGGCCGAAATGTTAATGCGCACTTTGAACAAAGTGCTAAGAACTTCCGCTCACGGAGGGGAGGACCTTCCCAAGAAGCTAGTGGAATTCTTAAGAGAGTACAGAACCACCCCGCACCAGTCCACAGGGGTAGCCCCCGCTGAAGCACTGTTCGGACGCTGCCCCAGAGGCATGATACCGGAGATGGATGGCCGCGGGCCAGGCGTCATTGACAATGAGAAGGTCAGAGAGGATCGCATTGCACGAAACCAGCGAGAAAGTGAAAGGAGGGGTCTACAAGACAGAGGTACGTGTAGGGGACGCGGTGCTAGTCCGTAAACGCCACCCGAGGGCAAGTTGTCATTGCCCTACGAACCCCACCCGTGGAGAGTCACACATGTAAAAGGGACCATGGTGACGGCAGCCTGTGCCCGCGGCACAGTCACTCGCAACAGGTCCTTCTTTAAGAGAGTCGATACTTCAGCGGAGACGAGTGAGCCGAGCGAGAGCAGGGCTTCCGAGGAAACCCCGGAGGGTCGAGTGGAAGACATCCAGAGGGATACTGGCCCAGCTGAGGATGGCCTCCGTGGAGCTGCGCCAGAGATGTCCAGGTACCTGATGAGGAGGGGTTGCCGACCGCCCTACTACCTCAAGGACTATGTCCTGGACTCGGGAGACTGAGCCGGGGTGTGGGAAGGCATTTCTCTGAGAGCAAGAAAATGTTGGGGGATGTTATAAGTTTGAACTGTTATTTCCATATATGTTGGGTTTGTGTTTTTCGTTGAAGAAAAAAAGGTATGTGACGTGCGAGTCACGTTGCGCGCATGCGCGAGCCTCGTTTGGGCTACGCGCATGCGCTGTTGAATAAAGTGCGCCCGTGCCGGCAGTTGCGGCCGGGACGCAAAACGGCTAACACTGTGTCCCGCGTGTTCCTGCATGAATGAGCGCATGAGTGCATGCAGGCAGGCCCGAGGCACGGGCGGCCACACAACAGTTAGTCCTACAAATCCAACCTTGACTCCCACCTACTCACTACACGACGTGCGTTAAATATTTGCTAAGTGAGTTCAGGTTGAATTTGCAGTGGGACCATGTTGCTCACATCCGGGAAATGGTTCTGGAAGATTTCACTAGAATGCTGATCTTTCTACCGTTTGTGGACTTGCATGCAGGGTCGGACTGGGACAAGAAATGGGCCTGGTCATCCAAAAAAAAGTGGCCCAACGCTCGCCTCAAGACCCTTGACCTCTGACATCACCGGAAGTGATGTCATTTGACCCCACCCCAAAATGACATCCCGGAAGCGATGAAACACGACCGTTCACTTGTTGATAAAACAGGAAGTAGCATCAAATAGCATTGTTCCTAAGTACACTAGATTACTGTGAATCCAAGCAGGCGTCCAAGGCCAAATGTTATTGTATAGCACTTACGCTTAAGCTCTCCCAACCTGTGTTGGTAGTCATTTATTGACCTAAGAAGGATGAAAAGCTTTTTGGAGAAAAACATTTCTTTTTTCAAATATTTTTTTTTTTCCAGACCGTCCCCCGCTCGCCAGGGACGATTTCTGCCCAGCTACGGGCCGAAGGCCGAGGGGCCAATTCGACTCTGCTTGCATGAACTGGTCACAGTTCCCAAAATTAAGAGTGCGCAGGAGGCGCCAGCTTCCCTTACCTAGCAGCCCTCCAATGGAATGCCCTACCACCTCCCCTACGAGCTGAAGGCATTTTCCATGGCATTTTCCAAAGGCTGCTCTTCACACAATTGCCTCACTCACCATATCCCTCCAATTCTGACCTCTGCTGGGAAGTTACTCTCCCTACCTATACAGACTGTAGGAATGTATAATGTTTAAATGTATGTATCCGTGTAACTATGTTCCTCACAAGTAACAGGGCCCCTTCTGCGCTCTACAAATGTGAAAATAAATATATAATAGTCACGTATAATGCATGGCATCTGCAATATCCATATCGGAGCCTTTTATGTTGGCTGTGACATCACAACTAACCTGCAATTAGAAAATTACATCACAACTGTTGTGATCAGTTATTACGGTTCAGTTGTGACCTCACAATGCGGGCTACTTGAAGCAGAGAGCAGAATTCCAGCTGCCACTTGAGCTTTCTTGTGAAATGTTGTTCTGTGATGCTTAACGGCCATTTATGGACCAGGGCCTGTTCATGGTGAAATGTTTAATATGTGCACTGTCAAAGCGGCTCCCGAGCGGGCTGGGCCTAGAGACCGAAGCTACTTGTCACTGATGACGCCCAATGAGGCTGATGTCTGGGGATGCTTGTGGTCTCGTGCAGAAGGGATGTGACCGAGCAGTTCGGGCTGACCTGCCCCTTTTGGGGTGGGACCAAGCCTGCTTTGCATATGGCCTTTCCCCTTCTGTTATGGCTTGGCAGCCGAAGAATGATTGTCTGCACGGTTGCCCAGAGCAGTGCCAGCGGTTATGATTTATTCAAAACCTTTTTGGTTGAGTTTAACACTTGAGCAAGAATCTGAATATTATTACTTATTTTCAATCACAAAATAAAACATTTTGCAGAATCCTTCCTATGCATGGTGTAGGGTTCTTTGTCATGTAGAATTCCAGAGCACTGATTTGTGGACCTTCTATATACTGTTTGGATGGGACTGGGACTGCGTCTAGTTGACTTAACATTTGTTTTTTTTTCTTTTCCTCTTTTTAGGGATGCGCAGAGAAGACCTTCCTTTTCGTCTATGCTCTTTACACTGGTTCACGCCGCCAAAGCGGAAGTGAGATCAGAGAACGTTTTCTTTGGAAAGGTATTGCCATTGCTCTTTTGGGATTTTCTCGACTTGTGTAACATCTTCCTGTGGCTGCACGGTTTCTTCCGCTTGGTCTCCCTCCCAACCACGTGTACAGTCCATTTTCAGTTAAAGCGCCACCTATAAGCGGAAACTATTGCATTAGAGTGCAGCTAGGAAGAAATGGCATACAAGGGTGACACAGCTTGTAGTTTGGTTAGTTACCCACCCATTGACTGCCCATGGTCATGCTATTCCCATTGCTTTCTGCCCCTCTTAAAACACATCCTCTCTGATCCCTTTGAGCTTGCTTTATCAAGCCTTACCATATGCCTGCCAGTGTTCTCAAAGCAGTCTTCTGAGAACTAATGGTTTATTGGAGCCGTAAATGAGTTACTGGTATCATAAAAATGCCTCAACCAGGCTGGGCTTCAGCCGCTCAAATTTAGAAGCGTAATGCATGTCCTTCATTGAAGTCCTGTTAAGCCAAAACTTTAAGTATTCAGCATTTATTAGATGCCCAGGTACTCGCACCACTTTACACCTGCTAGCATCAATGTCCAGTTAATAAAACTGCGGTACGGCCTGGCAAGTGCCTTTCCCATGCAGCCTCAACTGTTGGCATTGCCAATGCTTGTTGTAGTTTTTCGATCTTTAGTTGCTGGTGTTGGTCTTTCAGAATAAGATGTGCCATTGTACACCATAGATATTAACTTTCTAATTTATGTTTCTGCACTCAAATTCCCCGTCTTCAAATTTTTCTTCCTAGGTTATCAGGAAAAATCGGCAGGATCTTGCAGATCAGTACCGAAGACCGCGGACATCCCAAGAGGAGGAGGGAGAAGAGCCAGTCCAAAACGCACCATGCGACGGTGGCCAAACCTATTCAAAACGCCAGGCCAAGAAGCTTATCCAGTGGTTCAGGAACAATCGGTACATGAATTGCACACTTTAAATGGAGCCAAGGCTTTAGGCCGGTTCTGATCATCCAAATGCTTTCAGAAAAGGACAATCACTTTGGCACCAAAATAGCACTTTTTCTCCAGATGTTTGCACTGCAACTCCCATCTGCCCTAGCCAACATAGTCCACAATGAGATCATTGGAGTCCTAGTCCAAAACATCTGGTGAGCCGCTGTTTGCAGACCCCTAAGATGGAGCAAATGCCACCTGACTGTGTAAATGTCGAGTTTGAGCCCCACCCACCACTAGAGTGGTTACTTCTGGTGCCCTTTCTATACATATCCAATATCAACATTTATGAAATGGCTGACCACTCTGGAGAAACTTTCGTCTTCAGAGGCACCGCACTACGAGAGGGTAGAGCATGCGCTGCTGGTGCCCATTGAGGAGGTGGTAGATTGTGGGTGGACTTGCTCGTCCATGCAGCGGGGCGTGCTGCATTTCACATGCGCCCAAGTGGTTCCCTGATGGATGCCCATGCTAGGCAGACTTTTCACTAACCGGGAGGGAGTTGTGAAAGAAATGCAGCTACTGGTCTGATGTTGGACCAGTGCTGTCCACGGTCATGGGTATGTCGCATTCCATGCACCACTGAACATTTTTCTTTGTGCTAAACTAGATTCTGCCGTAGATCAAATTATTTATTTTTTCTTGAGGGAACAACTTTTCCACTCACATCGGCAGTTCGGACATTAGTGACTCGTGTGGAAAGTCGTAGAATTAGACGCCCTTTACTTTAGTGCTCACCAGTGTATACACTTGATTAAACATTAGAATATCCTCTGAGGCCATCTTGGAGTACTCTAACAATGCATACGTGTGCCCACAAAGAACCGAGGACGGCTCACTAACGCTTCACGGGCTAGTAATGGGCAATTCAAATCCATATTTTGGCTTTGATTTTTGGCCAACTCCAGGGACAGATCCATGTCGGATATTCAGGGTACCCCTCATTAATATCCATGAGCTACATTTGCATACTATGATTCTAAATTTATGCAAATGTATTCATGAATATTAATGAGGGATATCCTGAAAACCCATCAGTTTTCCGGCCCGCGAGGCCTGGAGTTGGACCAGCCTGGAGACGGTTCTCCCTTGCGTTTCCTCCTGCCTTTGCTGTTACAGTAAGATTTGGTGAAATGTAGAGTCCTCCGTGGTACACACTCTAAGCCTGACGTAGAAGCCAGTGAACAGACCACCTTATGCCATAAATGTAAAAGGAAAGGGCCCTAAATAGAAAATGATTAGAATGTTGGTTAAGGGATGGGGGTCGGTGGTGGTAGTGATTGGGGGAGTGGTTCTCCCACTCTGATTTGCAAAGAAGTAACAACTTTGGAGCAAGAATAAAACTTCAAAGTCCAGTTTGGATTCCATCGTGGCCCGTAGTTCCGACTACATTGTCCTTAAATGTTTTTGAACGAAAAATGTGATTTAGGGCAGAAGTTGTATTGCGCAAGTCTAGACTAAAATAATCCAGGTGCTGTTCCAATGGAACATTGTTACTTTAATTATTTTTTTGGTCTTGTGCATTGCTATAACACTTTTACATATTGATTCTTTAAAGAAAATATTGTATTCTTTATATTGTAGCCCCAAATATTTAAGTTGGAGTCGGGGCATCGAAACAGAATTAATCAGGATTTCAAAAGTAAGAGTGTAAATTAGTGCAAGAGATGGAATGTAAAATGCAATCTCGCATGTATTAGCAGAAGTAGTAGCATTAGATAAGCCCGTTGTGGTCTCCTGTGTCCACCGCAAGAACTTTCGCTCTCTAATAGGTTGGCATCAAAGGGTTACTAGATTGATGTGCCCTATAAGATTGCCCACCAACTGGGGGAATTTACTGCTTTTTTGAAAATAGTATTTGTGAAATCTTTGCTCTTACTCCAGGTTTGAACTCGTGTGGACTAGCACCTTAGTGCTGTCTTCTCACTTGAGCTTTGTTGATTTAGGTCTGCTATTACCAAATGTCTTCTCTGTAGGTCTTGCATTCAGATCCGGAATCCAGCTATTTAATGCACCCAAGTTCTTTAGATGGGTGGTGGCCGCCAAGAGGCCACAAAACTTCTGTTTCGGCTCTAATGGGCCCTTGCAGTTTTGCTAACTGCACTTTGGTTGGTGAGGCATTTGGGACCATACATGGATCTGGAACACGAGCCCCACTCTTTAAAGTTTCCTTGATTATTAATGTGGACCTGGAAGAAAGTGATTCTCTTGACAAGGGACCAGAGGAGTGACTTGAGATTGTACATCAACATATAATACTCCTTCTTCTGTACAAGTAACCTTTTGGTTTTTGTTTGTCCTTGGGTCATCTCAACCAGATCGGAGTTCATTGGTGGCAAAAATGGGATTCTCATCCACTCGGAATACGACCTTCCAAATGGGCGGATCCGGTTTCCCCTTACCCAAGAAGAGACCAAAACCGTCCCCATCTATATTGAAAATAAGGGCAGCGAGGATGTGACTTTGAAACAATATAAAGTTCTGCGCAGACTGCAAGTCTTTTCCTTTGAAGATGAAATGGCAGTGTCTGCAAGCAACCCACTCACACTGGCGCCCGGTAAGTTTTTAAAAAAATGTGTACCCGCTTAGCATGCTTTTTTTAAAAAAAAAAAAGTTTAATATATCTGGCTGATGGCAAGTGATCTATAATTTTGTTTTTTCCTCCAATTCTGTACAGCAGGTGTCTTTGCTTCGGCCCTGAGTTGTTTGGGTGGTGGGTACCCACAGATTTACTTGCAAGTGACCGGGAAGATAGCTCAGGGGCAACATGCTTGTTTTGGAAGAAAGATCACCCTGAGCAGCTCAGGTTCGAAACCCAATACTGGCTCCAGCATGAAGCACGATCTGAGAACCCAATTGAATTTGTTTTGCACCATTTCCTTAGCTTGATGCCCATTCTTCAGGGAAGAGGGCGAGAGACCTGGATACCAGCAGTGAAGCCATGTCTTGCCACTAAGGTAATGATCCAGTGCTAAAGCTGGACATGAAAGGAAAACCCCAACAGATCTGCATTAGTAATATTTCATACAACTTTCATTGCCGACTTCCAAATAATTTTTGCAATATTAAGTTGTTAAACTAATAATGTAAGCCACACCCCTCTCCAACATTATCCAGTCCTATCTTGGACCTTAAAAACCTGAAATGGATGGTTCCACGTGTTAATATCCCCGCAAAAATATCACGATACAAAAATATTGCCACGTTTTTGCGGCGATATGGACCCTGCAGGGGACACCCCTGCATTATTTTAAAATGTGCGTGGGACACACCCGCAATCCCTGCACCCACAAAATATCCTCCCCAAAAATCTTTTAGTAAGACAAATGACCATATGTATGGTGATTTTTTGTTTTTTTGGTGGGGATATTTTGTAGTGATACCGAATGGATAAAGAGGAATGTTTGTTTTTTCTTTATTGCAGAAAATGTGGATTTGTATGAACTATATAGTAGAGGGGTTTGGCGTAGTAAGGAGGGCTCGCGGCTGTCTTTCCCCCCCACCCCAGAATTATTGGAAGAACATTACATGTAAATAATTAATTTTAACTGCAAATGTACGAGATGTATATTAACTGAAAAATCTTAGTTAAGATGTAGTCAAGTTGCGCAGATTTAATGCAACAATCCTTGAAATTCAGTGCATTTGGGAAGTTATGACTGCTTAACTCGGTACGCTCCCATGGATGTTATGTCCCCCATAAGGCCATTTAGTAGGTCATTGTGAATGCCTTCTCTTGTAATATGCACGTTATTTATATTTATTTGTAATGAGTTATTAAACTTTTACAAAATCTCAAATACAATTTATGTTAAGCACATAATTTTAACACATGGGTAATTCCGTCAATACCATTAAAACAGTTACACAGTACACTCCAAATAGATCACGTCAGTTGGTGAGATCCAAATCAGTATGAAAAAGTGGGTATTAAGATGCTAATCGGATTCCCCTACAATCTAAATCCAACTACTAAGCAGAGATCTAAAGACATGTCTAGTTCATATCAACGTCACAAATCAGAAAACCATAAGTTATTCGAACTCCTCCAGCATGAGTTACGATTGCAACATGATTCAATATGCATGTGCTAATTGGCTTTCCAACAGGAACACGCGGAGTTCAGGGGATGTGGCAAGTTCAAGGGTTTTGCGTTAAATCTGCGCCACTTAACTGCTTTTTTTTTAACTAGGGGTTTTTCAGTGATTTTTGTTACACCATTTTATTTTCTGGCCACTAGCCATGGGATTTGGCTGTGCCCACTGTAGTTTTTAACACTACCTGGCCACTGGCATTTCCACAGTCCGTGTCCCTGCACCTCACCAATATGCTTCTTTTGGACCCACTGGCCACTATACATGTCTTTCAGGTCCACTAGCCAGGGCCCTCATCTGTGGTCACTGTTAATTTTAAAACTCTACCCAACCACTAGACATTGCTTTTGCCCGGGTCCAATGTACATGCATCCCCAATATGCTCCTTTTGGAGCCACTAGGTGGCCACTGCCTTCAGTCGTGGCAGGGCCTTCGGGGCTCCCCAGACTGGACATTCTGGGAGAGATTTGTTAAATTAAAGTTACTAAAGCAAAAATAAATGCGGTTTTTGTGCCTACTCTCATCCATTAATTTCCCCCATAGAGAAAAGTCAAAAATTCTGTGCAGCAAAAACTGCTGGACTGAAATGCACCACGCAGGAAACCACTTGGGTGCGAAGCTTTTGATTTTCAGGCGGTGTCTGGGATTACTCTGTCTAGTTAAAATATTTGACAGAGAAGGGGGTGCCTCCTCTTTCCAAAATTATAGATATATCTCCCATAGTGCTTTGCAGCACAGAGGATGATTTTCTGAAAGGTGAAAAACAAGCCATATTGCCCCACAATTCTATTGCTAATAACTTTTGGATGAAATTCAGTTTGTCAAGGGCCCCGCCATCATTTGGGGACAATTTGTTAAAAAATGTAAAACACAAAAACTTAGTTTTCCAACAAGCTGTAGTGCGAAAACCACTGGGCAGAATTGGGCCAAACTTTGGAATGAACTCTCCCACGACCTTGTCTAATCACGTTCTTGACATCCGCAAGACACTCCACTCTTCTGTTATGTAGTTTCTCCAAGGGGAACACTGATGGTTTTGAATGGCAGCGGTTGGATGGCCTGGCCGTAGGTGCTGTTAACCATACCACTCACAATCGAGGTCGGGAGTGGGAAAGAAGATGCCATGTGAACTTCGGGGGTGGATTGAGGAGCTAGTTATGGGTAGAAAATGTATATCTGGGGAAGATGGCGTGAATCTCCCGAGATTACAGCGGCAATGCCGCAAGACTCACTCAGAAAAATTGGGCATCGCATGAAGCAATGAGTGATGGGAGAGGGTTAGGGAGGGGAAAAAGCAACTGAGTGGAGTGAGGGGACCTGGAAAAAAGGAGGGAGACCTATTGAGTGCCTGTGAGAATTTGGAAGACTTTCAATGCTGAGCAATTTTACCACTGCTCTACCATAGGAATTTGTTATTCGAAAGTTCTATTGGTAAGGATTACTGTCTAATTCTCACGGGAATAAGAGAACAAAAAAAGTTTGCATCTACTGGGTAGGGGCAATTGGTATTTGGTAATTAATGGTGTGACGTGGCCATGGCTAGTGGGCCCAAAAGAAAAAAAATTTGTTCAACACGTACCGAGGCCACAGCCGAAGGCCATAGCTAGTGAGACCTCAAGCCACCATGCAACATGTTGGGGCAAGGGCCATGTGGGCCCAAAAGAAAAACATTGGTACAGCATTGGCCCCAGCAGAAAGCCATGGTTGGTGGGCCAGGAGGAAACTTGGGGTATAGCAAATCCCTTGAAATTAAGTGAAAACGCATTTGTTAAGGGAGAGTAAAGGTGATCATATTTAACACAACGAAACTACTGAAATTCAGTAATCTAATTTAGAGCAAGTCCACCTTAGCTATGCACCCCCTGTTGCGCAGCATGTGACCTCACTAATTACATCATACATGACCTCATCAATGAGATCAATAATTTGATGAAATGGGACATTACTGATGAAGTGAGCATTACTGATGAAATAGGTTGGAATATTTGTGGTGACCTCTTTAAAGACATATTTTAATACACAATAACATGACCTGTAACAGCACACAGTTACAGAAGTATATGATTGTGTGGTGCGTTGATTTCTAATACACTTTTAAAGTTTAGTTTGTAAGTAACTCTATAGAAATGGTTGGATTTGATGTATTAGTATGCAATTGCAATACTTCATTGCAGGGAAAGTACCTGATTCTGGTAAATCTTTTTCAGGTATTTCAAACCTAATATACACTCGGTATTGCTAATCCAGTAAGTGGAAGCCGTTTATCTGGTGCAACTCTAAGAGCATCAACCAGATTGACTGCTCTCCCACACATATTGTTTTGTACCTGACTCAGGCCTGGTCTTTAACTCTTTAAAGGTTCACTTAGCTGCTCTTTCAGCCTACACTACTTCACAACAGGTGGTGTCGTGCTGGAAGATACCAGTTATTAAACCTTTCATGGAGGGAGTAAAGAGAATTCACCCTCCCAGTTCTAACCCGGCTCCCGAATGAGACCTAAACGTGGTGTTGACTAGACTTATGGGGTCTCCTTTTGAGCCCATGTATAGAGCAAGTCTTAAAGATCTCACCTACAAGACTGCCTTTACCTATTACTTCCATTAGGAGAGTAAATGAATTACAAGCGCTCTTTCTGACCACTTTGTAACAGTTCAGAGAGAAGGTGGTTCTGTGCACTCACCCTAGGTTTGCACCTAAATTCATTACAAAGTTCTATGTGAACCAATCCATAGAACTATCAACATTCTTTTTAAAACCCTTCAAACATGGGAGAAAGAAGCCTGCACACTCTATGTACGACTAACAGTCATGTTTTACATGGAAAGGACTCCACGACTAAGAAAGACAAATCAGTTTTTTGTTTCACTGGCATCGGGTAGAGGAGACCCTGTCTCCAAATCTACTATATTTAGGTGGATTGTCACATGCATCACACTCTGTTACAATCTTGCTAAGAGAGAACTACCCTTCAAGCATAGAGCACATTCTACTCGAGACACTGGGGCATCCATAGCAGTCATTGCAAATGTTCCCATTGAGTCCATTTGCGAAGCGGCAACCTGGAGTTCTGTACACACCTTTACCAAACACTATTGCCTAGACACTTATTCTAGGTCTGATTCTCAGGTGGGACAAGCAGTACTAACACATCTTTTCACTACTGTTCATTCTCGCAACCCACCTCCAACTCCGGGTACTGCTCGCTAGTCTACGCACAGCATGTGATTCTAAGCAGATTAACAAGCATCAGAAGACATGCATTACTCACCGTAATAGCATTTCTGATGATTGTATCTGCTTAGATTCACATGCTCCCACCCTTCCTCCCCGCTTGGATGGAAGAACATAGACGTCTTAATACCGTCTCTCTTTTCTGTACTCACTCACGTTAGTCATAGGCTCCCTCATGGCAGAAAAAAATAAAATCGGAGGGACTTCGACGCGTGAGGGATTTTGGGTACACTGCACGTCACGATAGGGATAGTGCTACAGGCACGCCCATGTCAACGTCCCCTTTCGATTCTTGAAAGACAAGATTCAATACTCTGCAGTGACCATTGGCTGTCGGACTATATGCACAGCATGTGAATCTAAGCAGATGCCTTACTTAAGTAAGGCATGTCATTCCCCATAATGCGGTTTTATATGGCATTGTGAATCCCTTCATCTAATAAATGTCCTCTTGGGTTTTGCAATGTGAATATGCAGAGTTAAGCCTGCCCTGAGTTCCCCAATGCTTTGAGTTTCAGTGGTTTTATTGCGATTGTTTCTTACCTTGATCATGAACTAGGTTTTCATTGCACATATATAAATATTTTTTAAAACTTAAAAAAAAGTAACTGCAGTTACAATGGTCACTATGGAATAGGTTCTCATGATCCATAGACTTCATTGTAGCCGCAGCTATGGCATTACTGTCATCGTACCCGCGCCCACAATTAAGGATACCCACGGCTATAAGAGAACCATTAAGTGCTTTTTTAACACTGTATTAAACGGACCAATTAAGGATTATTGATCCATTTATACCATCTTTTATTGTCAGAGTGGCAACAGTACAGAGTAATTGAGACATGTAAAGCAGCCCCATGAACCCCCCCTGCCTCCCTCCCGTGGCCCTTAGTCTGTGGACGCTTCCCACTAGTTTGTTTACTGTGCCTGCTTCGGTTATGATACCCCTGTCAGGGAGCATCTTGGTCTCGCCGGGCTCGCCTGGCATTGGCAGGCTTGTAAATCAATGCAGGGAATTTCTGATCATATTCCAGCACGGGGGCCCGAATGTTCTGGAAGCGATGGAGGGTTCCGGCCTTTGCTGCTGTTACTTTTTCCACGATCAATATGTCCCAGATTTTTCCCCACCACTGGATTAACGAGGGGCCGTCCGGGGCTTTCCAGGAACGGGCGATCACTATTTTCCCTGCCAGAATTCATTGAGTTAGTAGTTTAGCTTTGTTTCTGGAGCGCGGATAGATCCTGGGAATCGGGGCCCCTAAGAGGACCGGCTCAGGCTCAAGGGGGAGGACCGTCTGGGTGATCTGTTCAATGGCCGCTAAGCATTGTTTCCAAAACTGTTGGATCCAAAGGAGCCCAGTCGGCCGCACCCTCTCCAGCAGCTAGGGTCCAGGGAGTGATTCATATGATGGAGCCTAAAGGTGGTGGGGGGGGGGACAGTAGTACCAGTGGAGCAGGATTTTGTATGCGCATTCTCTGTTGGTGACACATGCGTTGACACATGTTTGAGTCCAGATGTCCACCCAGGCTTGGTCCTCAACAGGGGTGTCCCAAGTCAGCCTCCCACTGAGCCATAGAACGTGTCTTTGAGGCCAGGAAGTCCCCCAGAAATCGTCTATATAGAGTGGAGATCCTGCCCCGAGCTGGGAGGTCTTTGAGGGTTAGTTCAAGGGTGGTGAGCGGGCGCGTGGCTGCTTGGAGGGTTTGGGGATGGGAACTCTGTGGCAAAGCTGAATATATGCGAATCGGTATTTCTTGAAGTTAAAACCTCTCCTTACATTGTTCAAAAGTGCAGGGTAGGCCTCCCTCATATAGCTGGTCCAAAGTTTCGAGGCCACCTGCTATCCAGTTCTGAAAATATCAGGGGTTTGCCCTGGGTGCGAAATTTGGGTTATGGAAGATTGGCGATAGGGGCCTCCGTTTCAGCGCCCATGTTTAGTTGCCAGCAGAAGGCCTTCCCAGCATTCTCTGAGGGGGCGGGATGTGTGGAAGAAATCGCAGGGGGAGAAGGAGCCTTGATTGTTCTAGTTCCACCCATCTAGGGCGGTCAGAGGTTATTTGCTATGCGCGAACGTGTGCTAGTTGCGCTGCCACACTGTAGGCTTGTAAGTCTGGGATCCCCAGTCCCTCCAGTCTTGCATCCCCCAGCAGTGACTTTTGGGGGATCCTGGCTTCTTTGCCCCTCCAGATAAACCGAAGCATCTTCCTCTACAGATTGCGAAGGGCGGGTGCTGGCATTGCCACCGGGAGGGATGAGCAGGCATAAAGAAATCTTGGGAGTAAGTTCATTTTGCATGCCGTTATGCGTCCCATCAATGACATTTCTTGGGTTGCCCAGCGTTTCAAGTCGTGCTCCAATTCTCTGAAGAGCCGGGGGAAGTTGACCTAAGAGTCCCTCGGGTTTGCAGGCACCTGGACCCCTAGTTAGGGAATGGTCTTCCTCTTCCATGCGATTGGGCACATCAGGACCAGTGCTTCCAGTGGAGAGACCTAAAGTTAATGGAGAAGCCAGTGACCTCTCCATAGCTGGTTATTTCAGATAGGGCGTGCTGTAGAGAGGAGAGGGCCTCTGTGATCGTGAGCAACACGTCATCTGCATATAGGGTCATTTTATGCTGGGATTGACCGACCTGGGGGCCCTTGTAATGACTATTCCGTCTGATCTTTTGGGCGAAGGCTTCCATGATAAGGGCGAATAACAGTGGTGATAGCGGGCAGCCCTGTTTGGTTCCGCCGGATCGGGGTGGAGAGTGAGCCATTAATCCTAAGGAGCTCTTTTGGAGCTTTAGCCAGGACCATTGCCTGGAACGCCGGGCCGAACCCAAAGGCCTCCAGGGTCAGGCTCATAAAGGACCAGTCCACCCTGTCAAACTCCTTGGTGGCGTCTAGAGCCATCAACACCAGGCCCAAAGAGTTCCGGGCTGCTAGGTCAACCAGGTTCAGGGCTCTGCGTATGTTGTCACCTGCAGATCTGTTTAGAATGAAGCCTGTCTGGTCAGGGCAAATTAGGTCAGGTAGAATGCGTGCTAGGCAGTTAGCAAGAATTTTGGAGTATAGGTTGGCATCAATGTTCAGGAGGGCTATTGGCCTGTAGGAGCCCGGTCTCTCGGGTCTTTCCCCGGTTTGTGTAGGAGGATAGTGGTAGATTCTTGCATTGAGGGGGTCACTGTCCCCGTCTCCCTGAAGGAGTTAAAAAGCGCCACCAAAGGGGGAACCAGCTGGGGTTTCAAAAATGTTATAGTCCCTAGCGGAAAATCCGTCGGGGCCTGGGATTTAAGGGACTTAATGGCTTCCTCAACCTCACCTGTGATCGGAGCCTTCAAGCTCTCCCTTGTTGTGCAGTCAGGGGAGGGCTGCTTCCCGCAGTATTCTTTTTGTTTATTCTGGTCCTCCGGGGGTGACGTCATTACTTGGGCCAGGTGGTCCGCCGCTAGCTGTTTTTTCGATTCTGCATATTGAATCGCCCCATGTGAGTCTCTGAGGCCGATGGTGCTACTACTGTTTACTTTAGCCACCAGCAGCTTGTTTGCCTTGTTCTTGACATAATAGAATGGTTTGGCTTTGACCATGAGTTGTGCAGTGTGTTCGGCATAGTGGGCCTCTAGTTTTTTCCTGGTGATACGGATAGCTCGCTGAGTCTTGAGGGGCCAGCCTTTTTTTCTCGTGAATTTCTTACACTACTTTAAGTTCTTGCTCAAGATCTAGGCATGCCTGTTGCCTGTGATGGAATGCCACTCCTTACGCGATTAGTTCTCCCTTGATCACAGCTTTCAGGGCATCCCAAGTGTTTTCGGGGGCAGTGTCCTCGACTGGATTTTCTGAGTTTTTGATCGCTGTTGCGGTCTTATCCCTTAGCAGCATTTCATTAAGAATTGGGTCGTACAGCGTCCATCTGGGAGGAGAATTTGGCTTGGGCATATGTGCTCGGATCTCCATGGTTCCAGGGGCGTGATCCGACAGGATTCGCAGACCGATGGCTACGTCCTTCATGTAGGTAAGCAGCTGGGCAGATGTCAGGAGGCGGTCAATCCTTGAGAATGTTCGGTGAACATAGAAATAGAAAGAGTAGTCCCTCTCGGAGGGGTGGAGCACCCGCCACAAGTCCACCACTTCAAGCGATCTGAACAGGCATAGGAGGCTAAGCGCCTGAGTAAAGTCTCTGGGGGTGTAGGGGAGGGGGTGATTTTTCCGATGTAGGGCCTGGCACTCTGTTGAAGTCTCCCCCAATTATGACTTGGCCTTCTATGAAGTGAGAGAGGGAGGAGCCCAGTGAGTCGTAGAAGGCTTCTTGCCCAGAGTTGGGGGGTGGGGTGGGGGTTTATACTGAGGCAAATGTGTACAGGTCTCCCAACATTAGGCATTTGACTGCCACAAATTGGCCTTCCGGGCAGGAAATTGTTTCTAGGACCTGTTGGCTTAGGCCCTTCCTGAAGACGATTGCCGTACCGCCTTTCTTGGAGCTCCCTGAGGCAAAGAGCTTGAGCGGAAAAAGTCTGGAGCAGAGCCACCCCCAGTCCACCGGTAGTAGATGAGTCTCCTGGATCAAAGCCACTGCTGCATCCTCGTCCTGGAGCTTTATCAAGATCGACTTGCGTTTGGCGGGGGAATTTAGTCAGTTGACATTAAGAGTGAGAAGTTTCAGGGTTTGATGCTCGTGAGCCTGCTCTAATCCCGCTGCCATGTTTGGGGGCGAGGGGTCAAAAGGGTGTGGATTAACCATCGTCTTGGGGAAATGCTAGAAATGCGTCACCCTGCTCTTGGGGTTTTAACCCGCGCCCCCAATGGGGTGTAACTTTAACTGGTGCGGGGGCCAACATTGTAGATGTGCCCATTCCCCTGGCAAACGGGGCCAATCGTATAGGTACAAGTAATGTGGAATTCCAAGGACTCATAGATGGAATGTGCCTTGGAAATGGGCATGGGCAGTGAGTAGGGCCCGCTGCGTTGAGTATTCGTAGGCTGAGTCAAGGTTGGTGAGGTTCATCTTCGGTGGCGCTAGGAAGTCAACAAGAGCGCGGGGAGAGGCACCACCGGTCACGGTTCCGAGTCTGAGTCCTGCCCCCCCCACCCGACGTGGGCTCAGCCTGTGAGTATGGTCCAGAAGGAGTTTGGGTTTGTCGAGGTGTGGGAGTAGGGATTGAAAAAAGTGCCCCACACATTCCGCCAGGTCCTTGTCCAGAACGGAAGATGGAATCCCATGAATTCGGAAGGTTGTTTCGCCGCACCCTATTTTCAAGATCTTCTTGCTTGAACTTGAGGATTTTGCATTTGTCCTGCAAGGTTCTGATTGAATGTTAGTTTTCTCCCAGAGTGACTTGCCTGGTCCTGGGAGCGGTAATCGATCTCTCCCAACCTTTGTTCCACTTCAGTCACCCTTTGATCGGTCTGCTCTAGCTTGGTGGTGAGCTCCGTCATGCAGGGTCTGAATTAGGACTTAATATCGGCCATAAAGGCCTGTATGTCCTCTTTGGTAGCCAGGGCATTTTTGTGGGGCGAGCTTGGGGGTGGGTGGGGGGGTAGAGTTTCTTTCCCTCGTCAGTCGTCATGAACATGGTGGCGAGTTGTGTTCCTTCCTTAATGTTCCAGAAAGAACATTAAGGAAGGGAACACAACTCAAAATTGTACTAAAAAAACTTTTTTACTCCCAACAATGTGTCTACTTCAGTAATCCCCTTACAAACTCCTTTAGAAGTAGCCAAGTAAACATCCAGTGTATCTGTGCTATTCCTTCAGATGTTTTACCAAACATTAAATAACCCAAATCCCCAACCAAAAATCTGTCCACAACTCTTACAACTAAGCTCTTTCTAAAACTCCTTCCAGAGTTCTATGATGATACCAGAAACACAGGTACTTGACCAATGCTTCAGATACTTTCACGATAAATGATCTCCTCATTATGTGAAGGAGATGCTTTACCTGAACAATCGGTTAATGAATTGTCAGATACTGGCTCACAATTTCTTTACCCTCCTCAAATGAAGTCTGTATGAACTCAACCACCTACAACTGCTAAAGGACACAGTTCTTCCCCAGTAGAATGTAAAATAAATGCCACCATCCAATACCATAACACCTTTCAACATGTAGCTTGGAAAAAACAATGAAATAATTACTTCAAACTATTATTGTAATTGGAGAAAAACCGCACACCTCCTGGAATAGCCTCGCCCGCTCTGCGTTTGCTAAACAGAGTGCCGGGGGTCGGGTCGCTCTCATTCCTCTGCGGGCTCCCTCTGCTCCTGTGGAATAGCCTCCCCCACCCTCTGCACCTTGAGCAGGATCTCCTCAAATTCCAGACGCTCCTTAAGACTTTCCTCTTCCTTTCCTTCCTGCTCTCCTGCTAATCCCACAGTTGCTGAATCTGTGTTCTTGGCCCTTATGCATCCTGGGGGCCTTGACCTCCACCCCAATTGTTCCCAAATCCCGTCTATCCACAGCACTTAGCATCTGCACACCCTCCGCTCTGGAGTCTGGCACTTACACCTCCCGTGGCCCAAGCCGTGTAGAACTCCACATTCCTAGCATTTCGTCTATGGCTCTCCCTCGAGCTCAGACCCCCACCCCCCACCATCCAGCACTGCCGTCCTCTTCCCTCTTCCTTTCTGTGCTTGCACGTTCTGAATACTCAAGAAGGCATAGTAGGCTCGTCCCTCCCACCTCAGGTCTTAAATATTGTGTTGTAATGCATTTCCTTCCATGCTCCCTCCCTGCCCTGTGGGTGCTTTGAAACAGTATAGTCTTATTGTATAAGTGCCTAAAAAGCAAACCATAAATAACTTGCCTGTATATCCGTGGCTATTCTGTACCTGCAGCTGACATGACCGCGGCTAGACCAGCCGGCAAAATACTTGATGCCCCATTCGCTTTTCTATAGCCGTGAGTTATGCACTGCCACATATATACCCGCAGCTGCACACCACGCCGCCTGATAGGTTTGTGGCCATAGCCGTGGTTAATTCACCACACCCAAAGACTTCACTTTCCTCATTGCTTTTTCTTCTGACTACTGAATAGCTTGTCTGTAAAGTAGATGGTTTTTGAGCAGACTACTCATTTCTTCCCATCTTCTTTCCCCTACTTTGTCAATTTTCCTCTTTCCTTTGTCCTGCCATTTGTTCTAAGTGCCCAAGACCTCAAATAACGAATTGACCATTTATTTTATGCAGTTTGTGTTGATGACTATTAGTGGTATGGTGAGTGGGTGGGGTTATAGTGGGTGTGGGGTAGGGTGAATGGTTGGGAGTACAGAGTGGAGGTAGGGTGAGTGGATGGGTGCAAGTACACAGGGTGTAGGGTGGGTGAAGTACAGAGGCTTGGAGTATGGTGGGTGGGTGTGGGTAGAAGGGGGTAAGATCGGTTGGATATAAGTGGGGGGGTACGGTGCACAGGGGTACAAAAACGTGGGGGTAGGATACATGGGCATGGGTGGGTGAACAGAGTGTGTGGTTGGGTAGGTGAGTAGAGGGGATAGGGGTAGGGTGGGTGTCGGGGTGCAGGTAGAAGTGGGGTAGAGTGTACGGGGTAGTGGCTGGACACATTTCAAAAGAGCAAATGTAAATGCCTCGGGCTTAACTCCTGTTGATAGATATCTGCCCTAATGCTATATCCCGATAATGCATGTTTACTGTTGATCTGTTCTCTTCTGATATATATGCGCTACTGGGCTTTGGAACGGGAATCTAAATTAAGCTGGTCCTGTGTTCTGCCATTGCGTTGCATTTCCAGCGTTTAGTTGCAATAACTTTGTCACCTTATCCGCCCTAATGCTATATCCCTAGTATATCCCCCCAGTACGCACTGCCTTTTGATATCAGTGAGGCGATACATAATGCAATTAGTGATGTCACCAGGATATTTGTGGCCAAAGTGAAAGCAGGCAGGGATCTAGGTAGAGGAAAAAGCAATACGATTTTAAACCGAACACCTATTTCCCACGTTTCAGACCCAAGAGGAGGCCATCAAGATCAGTACCTTTTTGTCAGGGTCCAGAAGTAGGAAACAACAAAAGGGCTATCACCCCAGTGGTATAAAAACAGGGCTAGGGGATTCCCCTCTTTCCTTTGTCATCTTATGATTAGTCCAGATCATTTTCCATGTCATTGTATCGCCCCCCCCCATCCCTAACACTGGGAAGAAGAGGATGCAACCAAGAGTAGTGAGGATTACCCATAGAAACCACATGGGGAAACTAAGGCAGTTGTCCAGTCGGCCCATGCATTTAATAATGATTACTTGCACCGGACTACACTTAACTCTTTTCAGGACTGAAGGACTGGCATGTCCTGTTAATTGAAGGCAAACCCAGCCCTGACCACACGCCTGCAGCCCATTGATGCAACATGTGTATAAGGAGGCTGCTGAGAGTGAGCAGGGAGAGCCGCAGTTGGGAGAGCAGAAGAGGGAGTCCCGCAGGGGATCCCTTCTCAGTGCCAGTCCATTTTCTGTCAGAAGCGGAGAGCGAGCTGTGGATGCTGTCTGGACCAAAGAAGCCAAGCAGCAGATATTGGCAGGAGCTGAAGGCTGGAGGAGAATGGCATGCCGAACACTGGCACAGTGTCTGCGAGGGCAGCATGCCCAGCGAGCAGGGTCTCCAAGGAGCCGGAGGGAGGCTGCCTGCATCCTGCTGGCAGCGTTCAGTGGAGTGCTTGTTCCCTTGGGACCTGTGCCGACCGCAAAGGTGTTTGAGGGGCAGGTGGTGAGAATCTGACATCAACCCCGTGCATCCTGAAGGGACTTCCTGTCAATGCGACGCTGCCTGGTAAGTTTCGTGAAGGTCAAAGAGAAAGGAACTCTGGAGCGTGAGTGTGACCGCAGCGGAGCAGGAGAAAGGCACAAACTGTAAAGCAGCACAGAATGAAAAGCAAGAAACAGATTGCAACAGAAAGCAGTGAAGAGTGTAAAGCGACACAAAGCAGGAAAGCAAGAGCACATCCTTTTGTGAACTTAGTCTACTATTGTCCACAAGAGGGGCATTGTGGGACTTGTAGTGAGAAGCGAAGTTAAATCAAAAAGCCAAAGGGGTCTGGGATCCACATATGAGAGTTAAAGGGGACCCATGTAATAAAGTACTTGGAACTACAAGCATTACCTCAGCCAAAAGGAAGCCAGTAATGTTTCAAGGAAAGGCATAAAGGTGAATAGAAGGGTGCAAGTGACCTGAAGGCAGAGAGAAGGTACAAGAGCGAAATAAATGTGCAAGAAGCAGGAAAAGGACAGGTGGTTGCACGAAAAGTAAAGTGAATGTAAAGGAAGGTACACAACAAGGTGATAGAAAAGAAAGGCAAAGAAGTTTGGATGGGCATAGTGAAGTGAAGGATAACAAAGGGGTGCAGTAAGAACCTGAACTTAGGAAAGAAGAAATGCAAGTACAGGAAATACAGAGGGGCTAAAGATTAGTGGTCGTGCTTAGGAGGAGCAAAGGATCCTGGCGTTTTCGAGATTCTACACCATGAGGAAAAGATGCCTCCTGTCAAGTGCAATTTTGTGTTTGATACTGAAGCGGTCTAAGCTTGGGGAAGGGAACCCTGAGAAGGTGAAAGAGAAACTGTTACATTTCTTGATATATTCCTTTTGTTGTTTGAACTTGGACAAGTTGAAGCTTGGGGAAGGGAATCCCAAAGAACCAAAGACATTGAAGTATTTGAGGCTATTGCAGGGGCCCTGTGGATAAGGTCTGAACAGGCCTTTTTGATTGAACTCATTTTTGTGACATTGACCAAACTACACCTGGTTAGAAGACCATCTGAAACCAACCTCTGTTTCCTATTTTCTGTTGAACCACTATTTTTCCTTTTTAAAGACTTCCGAACACATTTTTGTAAAGAGTGAGGACAAGCATAGGTTTAAACACAGACTGATTATTGTTTTGGACTTTTAGACATCGGCTGCCCTTAACCATCCCTTTTTATAGTTTGGCCCAGTTAGGCATTACACCAACCCACGAACCATACTAAATAAAGGTTTTGAAACTGACATCTTTGAGTCTGTCTCTCTCTTAATACCATGTCTGTCTCTCTAAACCTGTTCAAATGACACCAGGGTAGAGGTGAGGGCATGGAATCGGAAATGCATACAAAATTGTGTGCTCGAACATCCTCAGAATAATGTAATTGCACAAATGTATGGCTTAATAACTGCAGCTATTCTACTTCGCTGCATGCACAATAGCAACCAATCAACCCTGGTGCGATTCTGAATAGCCGCGCATATGCAAACAACCAATGAAACTGCTTGTTTGTGTTTGTCATATCCTTGGCTATCAAAAAAACGTGGGGGAAAAAAGTCCTGCCCTCAGCAACTGCCCCTAAATCAATGCATACTCCCATGATGGCCTCCTCACCCCCCTGCCCTCTCCCATTTCTCCTAGAACACTAGTTGTTTCTGTGATGATGGGTAGCTACGGCTATTCTGTCCCTACACCACCTCCAACTCCTTAAACTTGGTGTCCTAGTATTCTCTGCTCCCTTCCCCCCTCCCCCCCCCCACCACTCATTTCTACCCTAGGTAATAAAATGTACTGCTTTTTCGTTTTCGGCTAGCCATGGCATTAAATGTGGCCATCCTCTCGCCTCAAGGGGAGAAAATGGCGGCTGTTTCACACCTAGTTTCTTGGCAATTTACCTGAAATATAGCTATGTATGTATAGCTATGTAGTTTGGAGAAGGGGACACCCTCTTCATCAATATTTTAAAATGTACTGGACGTAATAACCCCAAGCCACAAAAGGATTGCTTGTCAAACGCTTGGTGCCAAAGTTGTTTAAATCCTGGTCAAAATCTTTCCAGCAGTTTTGGTTGTGTGGTCCAGTAAAAGTTGACCTTTTTTGTCTATGGGATAATTCATCTGGACTAGGCTGAAACAAAATGTATTTTGTTTACTTTTTTATTTTTCGAACAATATTTCCAGTCTGGAGGGGCCCGTGACTTAGAGATAGATAGAGATATTAGCTATATAGATATTATATATAATATCTATCATCTCTGTGGGGAAAGGATGGTCGCCGCCCTATTATCTGCTTGTACTGCCAGAAAAATCCTCTCGTTGGCACAGAGTGATAAACAATTTCTTCTTTTTCTAAATGAGAACACACAGAAAATCAATCTGGCAGTGAACTAAGGCGAGATGGTCGGTAAAATTTGGTGTGCGAGATAAGATTTTTATTTGTGGTTAAAGGTGAATCCCGCCCGAACATTCTTGGTGTTATCTGATGAACGATCTGAAATGCTTGTGGCTGAAAGATGAGGTGCATGGGGCGCAAAGAATTTAATGGTCCTTCGGTGATGTGGTGGAACAGCCCAGGATTTATTTTTGTGATTTTTATTTTATGACCCCTATAGTAAATTTAGGGAGTGAACAGTTAATTGTTTTTTTTTTTATTTTTTTGTATTTTGCACTACCCTATGGGGCGGCCTGTGATACCATAGACAATAATAAGACTTGTCAGAAACTCTGCACTGGTTGGAACATGTGATCGTACATTGATGTTTGTCAACCGTTCTGTGAATCTGAATTTTGCATCTAAAAAACACACACAAAAAACATGAAAGGTGGTCCCATTGAGGCAAGTTCATAGTCCTTGTGTGCTTTCTGGAAGGACATTTTGTCTGGCCTTGCCTGACTTGGATGACAGTGCTATACAGCTTCATGAACATTCCTCAGGATGAATCCAGTCTCCTGTAGCTGGAGTTATGATTTATCGTGTATTAGGTGTTTTGACATCCAACACTTGCAAGCAACGTTTGTTACTCCACCCCGGATTTCCAAAACTGAACAAGGCCATATGTGACCAAGTGTACGTGATTTTAATGGCATGGGTCCCTTTACCTACAGTAACACCCTCATTTGATATGCAGGCAGTCAAATATGGGACACCAACACAAGCAGGTGACGTAACCAGATTCACACAATTGGCCTCAAGCCCAGCAACCGTATCGCTCCAGCCCTAACATTTCTCCACTGGCTTCCAGCTGCTGCTCTGATCAAACCCTTTATCGTTCACAAGGCTTTCTGGAGCCTGGGACCCCGCTGCATCCAACTCTCTTCCTAAATACCTCCCTTCTAGAGCCCTTCGGTCTTCTGTCTCCAACTCTGTGCAGATCAGAATCCTCTCTAAGCCGAAAGTGGGGGTTAGCTCTTTCCTCCGCAGGAGCCTCCCTCTGGAATGGTCTCCCTGCCTCTCTGGCTTGAGCTGGATCTCCTCAAGACCCTGCTCTCCCCCCCCCCTTCCCTGCTAACACCCCCAGTCTGCCTAAGTGACCGGCAGCCTGGATCCCTCTGAGTTCTACAGGACCGCCCCCCCGCCAGTCCGCCCCCTTTCACACACTTAGCATGTGGACCTGCACCCCATGCAATTCCATGGCACTCGCCCTCTGTCCTCCCCTTAGCACTCGCCTAGCCTCTTACCCTCTCCCCTCCCCCCTTCTCACCCCCACGTTCACTGGTGCGCTCTGCTCTGTCACGCGCTTCCCTTTCCACCTAGCAGTTACCATTTGCACAAATGGAACCCCCCCCCCCCCCTCACCACCTCATGCCCTTCTTGTTACTGCACTTGCATGATCCAAGTGTCACAAGGCCTAGTGGGACCATGGTAATCTTTCTCCCTTGTGTCCCCCCACACCCCGCCTGCTTTTTTTGTTTTGTGGCACCTTACAAATTTCCAATAAAATTCAAATAAATAAAATGTGTCACTTGATCCTGTAACAACTTATTCCAACCTGGCATTAGATTTGGGACCTGGGCAAGTCTGCACAAACATTTATTTTTCATTTATGCCTGGAAGTGGTAGAAGTGCCTTGAGCTATCCATGTTAGTTTTCTTTACAGTTCAGTTTCTAATGCAAGGCTTGATTTTTCGAAGACTTGTATTTGGTGGAAGTCCCTTTTTTCTTTTTTTGTGAAAAAAGTTAATTTGCCTGTGCAGAGCGCGGCAGGTGCAAATGGCTTATGGTGCAATTTAGCGTTGCTTTTCACTAATTCTGCATTCTCAATTGGATGGTGGTCCCAGCCAGAATTTGCTTCCCATAATTTGCACACACCTTCATCGATTGGATGCAATAGTATTGATATGAATGTGGGGAAGACATGATTTTTTTGGTCTTTGACGATGGTGAGTTCTGTTTTTTACCTTTGCCGTTAAGCTGAGACTTCTTCAGAGCGTTTGTTCTTTTGAATACGCTGCTGCAGCATATGGGCGCAGTAACCTGTCGATTTTGCTTACGGTATCGGCACCTCTTCAGAAGACTGTCCGCATTTTTTTAATTTTTAGTTTGTATTGCATCTGGGGTTCACAAAATGCAAGCACTGTTCAGGTAGTAACCATGCTATATAACAGGTTGGAATGTAACTTGCATTATTTCCATGAGCCAATGAAAATGCAATAATGCATGCTTTTATCCTAGAACATTGCTTTATATCCAGTGTCTGTGCATTTTTCTAATCCTGCGGTTGTTTCATGCAGGGGACACCTACAAGGTCCTGGTCCATTGCCTGACGCAGTACTATGGCTACTTCCCCATTACTCTGGTGTTTGAGTTCAACAGCGCGGGGTCTGGCTCCTTCAGCATCGGGAGGTTCTTATCGGGCGTGTCCAACAGCAAGCTTGCCGAAGAACTGCGGCCTACCGCACCATACACACCCTACCAGACCGCCATCCGAAGGCCCACCACTTATCTCGACGACGAAGGCGTTCCACCAGACGAGTAAGATTTCATTCCTCACACTTTATTTCGGCGACAAACCTTAAATTGCAAAACGTCTTATACAAAACATAAAATAAAAAAAATAAACTTGCTAGCAGCGCTTTGAGTTACGAATAGGAGTACAACATACAATGACAGCCAGGGCAGGATTAAAGTGCAAGTGCCAAATAAAATGATGCGTAATCCTAGTCCAGACTCGGAGATTAATAGGAGTTCCTTTCGTTCATACAAGGTCTTGTCCGACTACGGGCTGTTGAAAAGAAAAAATACTATTTAAGATTCATATCATAAAAATCATTGTATCCTAAAATCATTAAAAAATGTCACTACTTATCAGACCAGAAACCTAGATACAGTGCCACATTTAAGCGCAGGATTTATACGAGGGAGATATTACACCAGCTCTCCTCAGCTATGCCCTATGTAGACATTTGGCAACATAGTGCACCATTGTTGGATCATTGGATCTTATGCAGGAATACATTACCTGAGCTTCTTTCTGGATACACACCTATCTAAATACTTGAAGTAGATGGTGTTGGGTAAGATTTTCATAGTAATGAAAAATCTACCTGACCTGTGTCGACCCCAGAACCTTTTGCTTTACTGGTGGATTCATTTTCATTATACCTCCCTGAGTGGGAATTTTGTTTTTCCACACTCAGTCTGTTACTCTTTTTATAGGTAACCTTCTCTGGCTAACCTTGTGAGAACTACAGTTCCCAAGGGTAGAAGGGATCTTTCGATCCCTTTTTACATTTTACTATGCGAGACCTGCCCCTGCCGCCCCCACCCCCACCCTCACCCTCACCGTATGTGGAGAGCTGGGGAGATGCAATGTGTCCCCTTTTCACACTAAAAACGGTAACCATTCTGTTAAAGGGACAAGCTTACCTTTAATGGCTGGTGGCAGTGATACATTTTACTAATTCGGTGCAACTTTACCATAGGCTGTTTGCACAGCTGCAGTAAAGGCACCCAAGGGTGCTCATTTTACCCAAATGAGCCCAGTCTTCTTTTTTCGCAATTTTAGTGTTTCATGTCCTTCCTTCTCCTGGCATCCAGGGTAGAAAATTCTTTTGTGTGATTTTTATCTTCGGCCTGTGTCCCATGGAGTCCCCGCTCAGGCTCCAGTCTGTATGTGAAGGCAGGAAGCAGGGGAGGAGTCCAACACACAGCCCTTTTGTCTTCCTCCTTGCCTGAATGGGGGCAAATCCCAGTGGGGGGGCTGGTTGTCCTGATTGGATAACAGACCGCACCTTGTTGTAAAATGCAGGGAGAGAATGCACAAGTTGTGCTGTAGTCCCTGTTAAATACTCAGAACCTAGAAGCTGAAGACCAGTTGACCACTGGAAAAAAACCGAAGAGGATGAAGGGAAAGTGGCTGAGATTTCCAGCGACCGGAGAGCCTGTTGTGTAACTGGAGCCTGCTGTAGCCCTTCCTTCCAATCGACCTGGGGACTCTGAAAATGATGACCCAGAGCCTAGTGAGAACCACTAGACTCGAGAAGACCTCAGTTATGAGCTATTCCACGCGTAGCTGCGACCTTGCGTTGCTGCAATACCCCAATACCCTTGGACCTCGAGCCATCTGGCGGTGCATGGTCTGCCGAATTTCGAATTGCACTGCAACTTTGTGGGCATCCTGCTGGAACACCAAGGACACGTATCAAGTCAGAAGGGTCCCTTCACCAGAGTGCTGGACCTTTGTAACAACGAGAATCCGACCAGCGACATTCGTTCTTGATCAGAATGGCACTGAATCTATGAAAATCCGTAGCCGGCAAAGCCCTCCGAGTTCTGCCGCCGGAAGTCCTCCGTCTTGTCCTCAAGACTGAGGCACAGGAACAGGGGTCTGCTTGGCTGTAGCAAGGAGCAATCAAGCTCGAACACTTTCTTCAAACCAGAGGTACTGTGGGGGCTTGGGGTACTTCACATATTGCCATACGTCGTGCTTTCACAGTTGAGGAGTGCACTGGCTTACCTTTTGGAGTTTTGCACAGGCTTAACGGCTTGTGTTCTTTCAGTGAGTTTCTTGAGCTATCTGACTTAGTGAAAGACTTGTCAAAGAAGTGCATCAGAACTATTGAAGTAGTCAAATTGACTTTGGCTGTCCTGGCTCCTTAAAGGCACCCTTCTCCATCTATTCGGCATTGCTTGTCCCCTCATAAGTTGTAATTTGTTGAACACTTTTACTGCTGGGAAAGGCTTACCTAGATTTCATTAGAGGATTCAATCTGTCTTCACATTATAAGAAAGTGTTCTAACCTTTCTGGAAAGTAGATATAAGGTTGGTTTACTTACCTTAGACATGTTCTGCCATCCTGGAAAGTAGATATAAGGTTATGTTACTCAACTGCGGATTGGTTGTGCCTCGTCCCTAAAAGTAATGCTGTTGGCTTCACTTACACACTAATTTCTTTGAAAGAAATGGGTACGTTTCCCACCTGGGTCTTGCTTCCCCTGAATCTGCTAGAATAAGTCTGCATTGGGCTTTACCTACCTAGAATAACCTAGAGACATTTATAAAGAGTAACACTGGGTTTTGTTTACCCTGGTCTGTTTTAGACGGACACAAAAACAGTGTTAGGTTTATACCTGCCCCAAGTTGTTGATGGCTCTTTGTAAATGGGTTTTACTTACCTTGAGTTAGCTTTGTGCCATCCTAAAATCAGTTGGAGTTGCTGCTCATCTCAATCTGTTTCACTGATCTCAAAAGCACCTGTAATTGAATATTACATCCTTAGGTTTTACTCACCTTGTATAACTGTTTTATCACAAATAGTCATAAGTTTTTACAGTACTTAGAATAAGTGTTCCACTATTCACAAAACCGATATTGTCCCGTTGACTTGTGATTTCTTGCTGAGCATCACTGTACAACTGTTAGGGTCTACTACCCTGGTATTTCTGAATGTAATCTGAAAGTAACCATTGGGTTTACTCCACAAGAATGTGTGTCCTATACTGAATGAGTTTTTTTAAAAGGCTTGACTTTCCTAGAACTACTGTTAATATGCTTTGGTCTGTGTACTTTCAAGGATTGTTTTTTTTGTTTTGTGTGTGTTTGTCTTTGACCTGTACTTACCCCAAGACTTGACTTGGCCTAATTGTAGTTTTAAAAAATAAAACTTTTATTGTATAATACTTCTGGTTGTCAGTGTTTGTATTTGATTCATTTGTGTGTTCTAGATTGTCTACAGCCCGCTCTCCCCAAGATGAGCCTGGCGGCTCTGTCTATGCTACTCTGAACTCTGGTGGTACAGCCTTATAGTAAGAGTGGAGTCTTGTACTGTCTCAGTTGAATGGTTTTGATGAAGTCGGGTAGAACGTCAGAAAAACTGCTCTAACAGTTATCTGGCTCTTAAGTCCTTATATCCTGCACAGAATATCATAAAACGAACTAGGGTTTTGCCTTGAAACCCAGCCCCCCCACCACATGCCGGGCACACTGTGCCTTCAGACCCTTGCAAGCTTCTTGTGAAGCGCGCCACTCAAGGTGTTCGAAAATTCTATGTATAAGGCCAGTGCAAATCGTGGGCTTTTAATGTACAGATAATTTTCGAACCCAAAGTCGTCTGTTCCTTAACTATAGTCGACCGGTGTGAAGCTTGTCACACTTCCACCATCAAGCTTCTGGAGTGCTTTAACTCTTTTCAGTCTCCTTAGATTCCTTGTTCCTCTTGTGAACAACACAAAGCTTCTGGGTTCAATGCCAGCAGACTTCACATGTTTGAACCAGGGATACAATCTCAATCCTTCCATGGACAGCATCTGGGATAAAGCATCTCTGTGCCTGATTGAGCTCAGGGAGGGCCAGACTCTAAAGTAGTGGTTTCATCCTGGTAAGATCTTCCATCGCTTGATGGTCTCATTCCATTTGCAAACTTCCATCTGTTGGCAAAGTAGGAGTTTCATGAACTTATTTTCAGCAGTACTCAGAATATGGTCCCGCGTATGCCCCAGAGCTCTGCTCGATAGGTGAATGAAGAGGGCTTGAAGTATATGGATCTGAAGCGCTGGAGTGATTGCATCCCACCATGGCTATAATGGTACCTCCTAATTCCTCTGCTATACTTTTCCAAAGCAGCTGTGGCTTTGACTTGCTGAGTCCAAAGACTATTTTCAAAGAATTTGATACCTAGATCACTATAGGTGGATACCTTATACCGTCAACTCCATGTTTAGTTTTCTGTTTGACCATTCTATGCCTGAAGACCATAGTTTTAATTTTTTCTTTAACTCCAGGTGTAGCTTTTTGCATTTGTCTATATTGATGGCCCAGTGATGTTTGAGACCCATTGGAGATGTTGCTAGTACTACTGTGTTGTTGGCCAAAAAGAGCTCCCCTCCCCAATCTAGGTGGGTCAGAACAATGCACCATCAGTTCTTCTATTACTTCATTGATGTACAGCTAGAGTGATGCTAAAACCCACCTTTGCCTTACTTCCTCTGTATGGGCTCTGTCGGTTCATCTTCCGGACCCCAAGGTAATGGCGCTTTTTGTTTCTAGTATGATATGAAATGATAGTTTATTTATAACGTGCTGAATACCTGGAGGTTTCGAAATGCGTACCCGGGGATCGAACCTGTGTTGCTCCGTGTCATCTTGCTTCCAAGGCGAGCACGTTGCCCCTGAGCTATCCTCCCGAGACAATCGCATATATAGTATATAGCAACATAACTGGGAGGTCACGTGGAATGTTCTTGCTGGCAAGTACCTGTTAATGGAGCTTTCTAGGAACCCAGTCAAAAGTGGTTCCAAGATCGAGGACTGCATATAGAATAGTTCATCTCTGTAAGATCAATTCCAACCGAGATCATTGGCTTAGCGTGCTGGTGCCCTGTTGGAAACCGGCTTGAAGGTGATTTATTCCGGTTGAGTCTGCCCAGTCTTGTATGCGCTCCAAAACTACTTTGGCGTAGATCTTACTGACCCCGTTGAGCAGAGAAATTGTGCGATGTTTCCCTGACCGGTTCCTATCACCCTTCTTAAAGTTGGGAACAATGTCTGCTTTGCGCCATTTTTGAGGGGCAGTTCTTGTGTTTAGCACTGCGTTCAGCACTGGGGCCCAATTCAATGTAAGGTCTAATCCGATTTTGTCTTCGTCTCTTCCACCGCCCTTCCCCTGTCCTAATAGTTACCACCCTATTTCACAGGCGAATAGTGCATGGGAGCGACCTGTGAACACTCGTATCGGTTTAGGACACCAAACGTATCCAACTGGTTTGACTTAATCCTGCCATTATAAGGTTCAAGTCGCAAGAAATTCCACACGTGAGATTTCATCTTATGTTTCCAAAGGTCAAGTAGATACATGTCTGACTGAATATAATGTAATTGGATGGTGTTCAGTCTTGAATGCTTAAATCAAAGGTCCATCCTTTCGTTCTAGTAGCTTCTAGAGGGATTTTCACAGGTGGCACTTTTAGACCCCTGGGACAACTTTACTGGGAACTAATTCTCTACAAAACTAGTCATTTGCCATAGAGGCTGATTTTGTTTTTTTGGAATAGGCCAGTGGTAGACTGGAGTGGTGAACATGACCAGGGATGGTGTTGGGTGTTTCACACTCTGGTCTTAAGGTGACTTGTTTGTGGTGTATGACTCAGATATGAAATTAATCCCTTCTCTGTCCGATTGATGGGTGCATATATCGATTATCCGTAGCGGAGACGAGGCTACAATATGGCAATTTTGCTTAATCGCAGAGTATCCCACAGCATGGACCCCCTCGTGCCCACCAAAAGCGATCGGGCTGCAGCCAAAATGGCCTTTTCCACTGTGGTGGCAACATTCCCTGCACCAACCCAGACAACTTCTGAGAAGCATCCTGTGATCTTTGGGTTCCTGCATAGAATTGGCAGTAGCACAACACTAATGCCTACTGAGTTTTTAAAAATGTTTTATTTGTATGTGCGCTGCCATAGTCCTTATGACTCATAAGGTGTCCCCCAAAGGTGCTTCCAGGTATTTTCGGAGTGTTGCCAGGCTGGTGGTGGATTCTTCTCCTCTGTGGTTCGACAGGATGAATTAATTTTACCTCGCTGGGTCCTTTCTGATTGAACTCCTAATCATCAAGATGGAGGTTGAAGTGTCTCGGGCCTGTGGCGGGTCATGTGACTAGGCATTGTCCATCTTTGTGTTTTAGAGGAAGTGGCCATCTTTGGCCTCTGGGTGTGATACTGCTGAGGGGAAATCCTAATTCTTACCACATGTGGTAGCTCACCAATCGTTTTGCTGACCTTTTTGGTTTTGTGGCTTGTTGGTCTCCCGGCCAGTCTGAATCCAGAACCTGGATGAGGGTGTGGCGCTTTAATTGCTTTCCCTTTTGAGTCCCTATGACCCATGCCACGAGTATCCCAAAAGTACCTCTTAGTGTCCTAGACTTGCCCTCTGTTATTCATGTGGCTAGACTGGTGGTGGATTGTGTACCTGCATAAAGTAGTTCCACTTGGTGGAATCCATTTTACCTGGCTGGCTCCCTTTTGATCCCCCTTCTCCATTTCCCAAAATGGAGGTTACCTTGTATGCCTTTAGGACCTGAGGTGCTGCACGAATAATAACCCTTGTCTGTCTTTGTGGTTGTGAGGCGAAGTGGCCATCCTGGAAACGACTGGCGGGTGCCTGTGTTATTCATTCCTTTGTTACAGGCCCTTCCAGGTTGCATGGGTGTGCTTGAAGGGATGGTCTGCCATTGATTGACCCCCGCCTCACCCCTTTGGATTATTTCTGGTGTGATTAGATGCTGTTTCCCGAAGGTGGGTGGGTGAGGGGCAAATCCCCTGGCCCGCTCACCTAATCTACTGCTGGACTCTGTACCTGCTTTCTTGAATGGCTTCCTGGTGCAGGGACAAACGTCCTGCACCAGCATCCTTTGCAGTGGTCGTAGTGTACAAAAAGAAGTAGTGGAACTAGGTTCTCTGCTGGCCTGGCCCTGCTCCCTATAAACCCCATCACCACGCCCCCTTGCATGCGCAATCCAAACCCCCAAATAAACACACCTGCTGTTTTTAAGGGAATGTTCAGTGCATTGCACTGAAGTGCAAGTTTCAACTTCTTCCTGCACTTTTATTTTAAAACTAAATCATTCCGGAATGGCTTCTTTTAACTATAAAGTATGGGAATGGGAACATTAGAGTAGCACCGCTCCCGCCCAGTTCCAGATCACTGATCCTTTGATGATCTGAAGAATCTGACGGCGAAGCTCTGTTGCCCCGATGACCAGTAACCTGCTCCAGTGCTATTTTCCGTGGACTTGGTGGGGGAAATTGTGTTTGTAGTTCTTGCTCTAATTCCTCATCGCCATGCAGCTCTTGTCCGTGCCTGCATCAATGGAAACAACCAACTAGAGAATCTTCTACGTAGGACTTAAAGTATGTACTCTGGTTCCATTGCCCTCCAGCAGAAAGCTCGAGAGGACTGTGCTGTTTCGACTTGCGCAACTACAGCATCCACTCTCCTCCTGGTGTTTCTGTGGCTAGCTCCCATCCAAGGAATGGTGGATCATCTTTCTCCCCTTGTGTATCCTTCATGACTCCACACTCAGAAGTCCTATCCTGTACCATAGGACCTTGTGGGGACTCTGCATCGACTACTGATAACCGCATCCTGTTGATGCAGCAGTTGCTCTCGCACCAACCCTTGACCTGGGATTTACTGGATAGAGAGTAATCATTCTATGTCTTGTCCCTCCTGCACCCTTCTCATGGCTGGATTCCCTCGGTGGTCGATGAACCACTTGTGGAGCAACTGGGAACTGCCAACTACCGGCTGTTGTCGATCCCAGGGTATTGCTCTTTTGAGAGTCTTCATATATTTATTCATCTCTGCACCTCTTCACCTTCAAGAGACTCACTAGGGCTTCTTTCCATCGGCAATGATCTTTGAGGCACTTTCGTACAGCGGTAACTCTTTCCTGATAAAGACTGCCCTACTAGCATGACTTGCCTCTCTTGGTCTCTACTTGAACTTGCCAGGATAGACAACAAATATTTGTCATAATTGTTGCTGTCTTTACTTCTAGGCGGGATGCTCCATTAATTCTGAAGAACGTACTTAAAAATGTGGCATTTGCCTGATTAGCTATGAGATGATAGGTTATTTATAATGCGCGTAATACCCAGAGGTTTCTAAGCGCGGAGCCGGGAATCGAACCTGTGGTGCTCTGTGACGTCTTGCTTCCAAGGCTAGCACGTTGCCCCTGAGCGATCGTCCCAAGACCCACTTCTACTTACTTTACAAAATACTTACCAGTATGTGTATACTTTTTTCGCTTTGCCTTTTCATATAGATTGTATTCTCATGAAAATGCTTATGGTGTGGACATTCGCTCATTGGGTATTAAGGAAAAGTGTGTACATACCCGACACCATGCCACGTCGCTGCTTGAGAATTAGGCCTGGCCTGCGCGCTCTCTCGTGATTACCACTTGGGTAGCCTGGTGAACACGCCGGACTGATGCGCCAGGACTACAATAATTCAGGGAAATCTCCCTAGTATCCTGCTTGCATGTTTGCACAGTAGTTGTGCATTTGAACATAAATGCTCAGTGTGCATCAGGGAGTGGATGGGGGCAGGGGGGTTAGTAAACCTGCCTCTTAATGGTGTAATAAGGAGATATTTTGCATATGGATTTGTTTCTGAACACAATCGCTAAACTCTGCAAATCTGTAACGAGAAGGTGTTCCTTCTGGAATGAGTGGGTAACAGTGTCTTTTCTTTACTTTTCTATCTTGGCAGCTTCTTGGATTATGAATTGGAGCGGGATGTCCCTCTGGGTCAGTACAACTACCCCATGCAGCTGAAGAACACCGTCCATCAGATAATTCAGCTGGGACTAGATGGCGCCAGGCCGACTGCTTCCGTGCCGGAGGACACCAGGAAAGTTATGTAAGTAACCAGAACGTGCCTTTGCAAAGTCTTTCTCCAAGAATGAAGCCAACGTTTAGCCCTTGTTCCTGGCAGGGTGGGGGGGGGGGGGGTTGGGAAGTCTGTAGGCAATGCCATTTTACTGGTGTGTTTTAACCAGAGGTGTATTATGTTGAATGTTGCCAAAGTAAATTTAAACTAGTGTTTTGGCATTTCTTGCAAATGTGCACAAGTCTGTTTTCTAATCCGGGTCCTGAGGCACTGGGTTCTACGTCCTTGAAATGTCCTCCAGGGGGCCCAATACCAAGCACCCTTTTTATAGTTTGGGCGAGACTTTGGTGAGCAGGAGGACACCTGTTGGGTTCGATTTCAAGTTGTACATTTCCTGTCTTGAGTTTCCTGCACTAGGACTGATCAGCCTACTTTTGATGATCCGCTGGTGGTAAGATGGGGCAGTCTTTTGCGAGTGCTGGGCTCCAAGATTGTTTGGTTTTTTGATTACAGGTTAAACATTAATTCTGTAACTTGGTAGCTGTTTAAGCAAACGACTTTCCTCCTTCAACCCACAAAACTAGGATGATTTTGCTATTGCTACAGTGAGGCTCTAAAAAGTTACTCTCGATACGCGGTGTCTTCCAATGCAGAGTATGTGACCTTTGCGCTCCAAAAGTACCAATAACATTACCATGGTAACATTTCAAGAAAGTGATTTATATGCTTCCGCAACCAATTTCTAATCCTCTTGAACACTATTTGGTATTAGTCCTCTATCAAATAAATTGTTTAGCCAGGAAATGGCACATTTTCAAATGAAAAATCCACTTGAATGTATGCGTGGAATGTTTTTTTGTAAAGGGGGCGGGACAGAAGAGTGGGAGGAGTTGGTGAGGTTGTGCATTGCTTCCCGTCAATGTACAGCAGGAGGTGGTCGTGGGTAGCAATTAGAATATGTTTTGCTTGGGTTTCCCAGTCCTATACGCCTACAGGGACAACTTGACAATGGGCAAACATCTAAAATCCAGAAGCGCAGATTCCCTTAGAGGCCGTGCAAAAAGTAAACAACACAAAGTAATTGGTGGAGCCAGCAGAGCAAATGCTTTCTTCCAAATCCAATTTCAAAATAGATTGCGAAGGTCTGGATTGTTTTGAAGTGGGATATGTGACTGGTGGCTGGGGTACACCAAGGGGAAACTGAGGAAGCGGTCGGTAGGAATTGTCTCCCGCCATCAGGACATTGATGGAAGAACCTTGGTAGGACGGCGTGGATGTAGCGCAGCTGTGAGAAACTGCAAAGGATCGTCGATGGCACACAATGGATCCAGGACTTTTCAGTAGAAACAATGTTGCTGATTTAGGGCCACATTAGTGGTTGGCCTCAGCTGTTAGTAAATAAATTAACACACATGTAATCGGAGCAACTGTAACCTATCTTTTTGAAAGGGATATTGAGCAGCCTCTATGGTAATTTTGGGTGTGCATAGGTTGTAGCACCCACTAAATGAAGCCAATTTTAACTGTGTGGGGGGGTGATTAGGGGGCGGGGGGGGAAGAGGGTGATTCAGGGTTGTAACCCATTTTTGGCACAAGAACTTCAACAAACCCTCCCCCACCACCCCCCCCACCCCCACCCCCCCCAGGATCACGGGTTATGAGCAATGTGACTATTTAAACCACAGTAAATTGTATCCTTGAAACAAATCACCTTTTTCCACTACATATACATCGGATCCCAAACGTTGCTGTTGTATGTACAGTACAGCACAGTATGCTCACTTGCGGGTTCTGCTGCAAATTGGACCTAGGCCTGTAGAGCAAAAACCTAAAAAGGAATGGTAAACCGAAGCCACATAGGACTGTAAACTTTCACTTGACGGCCATTCATTCCTCTACCATCTGTACATAAGAACATTCTAGGACACATTGGATGGCTATGCTCTTGCAGGAACCATATAACCTTTCACCTGTAGGGCATTCTGCTTAGTCCAAAGGTTGAAAAGTGATTGATGAAATCTAAATTATTTTCTTTACATTCTATTCTAGGTCCCTCCTATCCACAGACCTGCAGTTTGCGCACTACAAGGAGCGATTCCAGCTCCTCCTGCAGCTGGAGGAGATCCAGATGGAGGTCGACATCCGAAGATACGATCAGACGGACATGAGCATGATGAAAGATGCCACGAACAAGCGGTTGCTTGTGCTGGCTGTAAGAGCTATGAAGCAATTTGCCTTGGTTGTGTACTTGTTTTAGTCCGATTCAGTAGTAATCCACAAACTACTTCCAGAAAAAGCTTTTGTCCGGCACCGATTAACCGCCACATTCTATTATCCGGCATCTCCCATTGTCAAGAGGTGAAACTGGTCTGGTTAAAAAGGAATACAGTATACGTTTCCATGCTGGACCACCAATTGCCACAATGGTAGAATGTCAATAAACCAAGCATAATTGGTGTCATCAAGCTTGTTATCGGCTCTGCCACCTGATCACCAATCTTTGGTTTTCAGGCGTAGTTGGTGGCATTGTTGCTAGTCTCCATGCTGGACAACATAACTTAATGTAATCCCGAAACATTTATTTTCTGATCTGGAATTTATGAAAATACTTTAAAAATGAAAACCCCATTCTAACATTTTAGAGCAAATAGTCCAGTAAATCAGATATTCACAATCCTGTGCACAAGTAAGGTTCAAGTTCGCATTCATAGTTGGTGAGGTCCTGGCATAAGAGTCTATGAAATAGTTTTACTTGCAGCAACACGTCCCCGTTTCAAAAAGAATTTCCATTTCTGGAGAGAATTGCAATGTGTTCGGCAGGAGAGGAGATGAAATGGTAGTTTTACGGTCTTTGGGGAATGAGGAATAATCCACCAGGTCTGTTTCCAGGGAGAGCAAGGCGAAATTTCAGCTTTTCAATGATACAAGTCTTTGCTTGCCTTTCTAACCTAAATAGTTGTCCTGTCTACTCGTGATTTTATTCTTATACACAATCTGGTATATGACTTTGCTCCAGATTCTTGTAATGCAGGTTACTATTTGTAGATCAACCGTAAAAATGTCTAATTTCGAGATGGGATAATTAGACTGGTTCTGCGAAAATACATTTCCTTTGGGATATATTGTGACTGTCAAAAGCATGGATGTCCAATATTATGGCCTGTGTAAGACTGGCTGTAGGGTTCTGAAATATTATTGAGCCATTATAGTGTAGGACTTCTGTAGAGGTTGTCCCATCCTCTGCCACTTATTTCTGTTTGTCCATCCAATTGGGCCCAGTGCTTAATTTGGAAAAATAAAATGTTGGAATGATATGTATTTCTTTTGATAAAACTTTAAATAAAGTTGTCAAAAAAAAATGCTAGGACACAAATACTTTCTAGCACCCCTGTGGGGGTACAGGGAAGGTGGCACCACTGCTGGCGCCACACAGAGCTGCCTCTCACTGTCGCAATATTCCGGTTGCACTACAGCCCGCACCTGCTCACTGTGGTTGATGGATGCATGGACTATAACCACTTCATAATTAAAGTGCATCTTAGACAATAAGGGCCAGGGCTGAGCCCCCACAAATGAAGTTCTGCCTGTGCCCATTAAATACACGGTAACGCAAACTGCGCTTTTTCCATCAAAGAAATGCATTGACAAACCAGATCAGAAAATTGATCTTTGGCAAAGAAATATTTTACAATGCCAAAGAACTCGCAGCTTTTTGTTGCTTTGTGTCTTTCTGCTCCTCGAAGTTCTGTGTAGTGGCTGGCCTGGGTGCAAGGACTGGAGGTACGTTCCTCCAAGCTATGGGCATCTGGTTGGCTGTTGGGCGTGCTGATTATGCATCTGGCACAGGATTTCTTGCTGCGCACACTGTTCATAGAAGTTTATAGTACAAACCCGGATTTGAGCTGATACTTGTTGCTTAATATGGGTTGGGAAATGGAAAGGTGCTTTCAGTTATCATTGTAAAGGCGATGGATCCCTGGGTTCGTTTTTCCTTTGTTTTTGTCTACACACCCTATGCAATAAAAGAATTAGTAGAAACTTCTTTGATTGGGAACAAATCACTATATCTTATTTAATTGATTTCTAATACACCTATGAAAATATTTGACGACCTCAAATGCCTCTTTCACTAAAATGACCATATAGTAGAAATTGACTGCAATGTGACCTATTTGAAATGGTTCTCGTGTTTCCGTGGGGGCGAAGGGAGCTCGGAACTGATGCGGCTGTACCTCCTTTTCCTGGTTGTTCTACAGGTGCCTGGTGTTGCTGAAAACCGACCATCCGTTCTCCGTGGAGACCACCTCTTTGTAACCCACGCAGAACAGCGTGGTGGGCAAAACCTTTATCGATACAAAGGCTATGTGCATGCTGTGGAACTTGAGAAAGTCAAGCTAGGATTCTCACACAAGTAAGATTGCGCAGTGGCGTGCCTTTGTAAACGTTTTCTGTCTTCTGAGCATGTGTGTCCTACGGGTAAAGCCGTTGGATGCTGGAATGCAGATGAGGTTGATCTGGCCACTTCAAGCTGCACAAATAAACTATTACTACCACTGTGATGTTTCATTTTGGTTTGACATGCAATTAATTTAGGAGAGTTTATTTTTTTGTTTGACCTGATGCAGGTTTTGTGGCCTGACCTTAGACGCTTGAGTGACTGGTGCAGTCACAAAGCTCAGACGAAATATTGTAGGACCCTGCTCGGTCTTCTCATATGGTCACAAAGCTGGATACCCCATTTAACCTGTTCGGTTTCATGAGGTCCTCTAGGCAGACTTTTGGATCCTTCCATTTCGGACCGTATCAAATCTGTGCTTGCACTTCATTGGTGCTTTTAGTATCTTGTCACTTTTTTTTATTCCTTTACTCATCTTTGTCTCGTGCAGCCTCTTGAGCCGGTTTATAGACCACATGAAGTTTGATGTCACCTTCACGTTTAACCGCCTTCCGCTGAGGGTGCAGCATCGAGCCGTGGAGCTAGCGGTGCAACACAGCCTGAAAGATGTCCTTTTCCCCTCGGTTTCCTATGGCAAGAGCATTTTAACTCCTGGAACGAAACTGCGGTAAGAGGCGCAAGAAGAGTATTTGGAGATGGAGGCAGGTTTGGATGGAATAGTTTGGCATTGATTAAGTAACACTGGTGTGATGTTGCAAGTCTAAATGGCACAAGCCTAGGTTTTCAAATGTGAATGAAAAAGGATCACGTCATTTCAAGAAATGGTGGTAGTCTTTCCCAAATCATGGAATGTAAATATACAAGAGTTCTCACCTGTTGATCCGAACGGATGGAACAGCTTGTTGGGAGTAGGGACCGGGGAGGACTTTCTGTAGGCTGTGCTAAATTGTTTTAGGAAGGGAAGTCAAAGCATTGAAGACTAAACATATCCCAAGTCTATACATGTTTTAGAAGTCCAAATACTTCCATGCTTTACATTTTAGGAGTAAATTACTGAAATGTCCAGAAAATGGAGGTCAATTGTTTGTTAAATGGAGGCTCTCTGTGGACGCCATACTTTAAACACAGCGCCATCTGTGTAAGTCTTTGAAATCTTAGCTCCTGTGTTCCTAGTATTTCCGCAGTGGTGTCTGGAAGTAAATTGCACTAGGGAAGGTATGTCCTATTTTTTTACATTTGCTCTAATAATTCTACTTCAGACGCCATTTAACTGTTCAGTGTCCCACTGGTTTACCATGCATGAACGTTTCCTAGGCTTATTAAAAGCCTTGGCGACTGGTCTGGTTAAACCCATTGTGCCAAGTCTTCAGGTACTTGTGGCCAGATTGTACTAAAGGTCACAAATCTATCTTTTGTTTTGTGGGAAAACCATGTGCTATTCTATCCACTCGACTGGTCTTATTGTCCAGTCAGTACCTAAGCTTTGGGCTAAATGCATGTTCCGGACCGCTAGCAGAAGTTACTTGCTCAAGGTTCATGAAATTTCATGTTCTTTCAGCGTGTGATGCATTGAGGTGAGGGTGTATTTTGGGATCATTTTCTATTTGGATTTTATTGGAATCTGAAATTTCACTTATGGGGATTTGCCCCACTTTACTTCTTGAAAGTAATTCACGTAATAACAGGATTTTCTGGGCAATAGCACCTGTTGGCAAGTGTTTCTATGCCTTGTTGTACAGTGCATTCATATTTGAAATTCCAGTTTTAATTCAGAAGATATGTCATTCATACAATGCCTGTACACAAGTGTTTCATAACACATGGAGGGTTGGCCATCCGTTCCACTTTCGTCTGAACCGAGTTATAGTTGTCGAAATGAAGTAAATTAGCCCAAGATCAAACAATTGGATAAAGTGTTTAAGCAATGTTACAGCTAAGGGATCTGTTAGCCAGTCCACATCTCAACTGGAAGAGGTGTCCATCTATTGGTATTGCATATAATTACATTAATGTATTTTCTCTCTACAATTTGTTTAGCCTCTTCGATCGTAACCTGGAAAATAACCAGGAGCAGTACAAAGCAGTCGATCAGATTGTGAACGGGTGCTCCAGGCCGGCTCCTTATTTGATTTTTGGTCCACCAGGAACCGGCAAGACGGTAACCCTCGTCGAAGCCATCAAACAGGTGAGTTACAATCGCTGGGCAGTTAATTCATATGTGTTGGGCGCTCCACCAACCACGCTGGGTAAGAGACTGCTTGGCTTGGGTCACTGCTTTGCCTCTGCGACTTCTTTGTGGTGGTGGGGTGCAGCTGCAACATAAGTCTCTATGAACATATTCATGAAATATTTATTCATGAAATATTTGTATTTTTCTTAAACTCGCGTGCATCAGGAAGATGTGACGGTCCATGTACTGTACAGTAGTCTAGCCAGCTGCAAAATATGGATTTTATTTAACTGTACATTGCATGGTGCATCTTCAGATTGGAAAAGCAATCAGATTTACCATGTAGCGGGAGCCTCTACAATACTGGCACTTATGCCACTGAGAGAGACATGTCAAGCTTGTATGCCACGTGACTGTCTCTACAGTCACCCTGTAGCCCTACTAGCGATCCAAGCGCTCAATGCTTTTTGGATCATTTGCCTGCCACGTGAGCTGCTAAACAGGAAAACAATGTAATTTACACTTAAATATTGTAACGTTTGGATCTTCCTTTCATAGTTTTTTTTTGTTGTTTTTCTTTCATTTTCTTCTGTCTAGTAGTCTTATACGGTTATTGGCCTCTGTGATGAATCTAACACCGTCCTCAATGATTCTCTGGAGGGAAGATTCTCTTACGTGGCCAGGGAAAAGCCAAGGCAACCTGACTCTCAAGGGTGGTTATTTGCGAGAGAAACCCGTAGGAGAGGACAAACTTCAGAGAGGCAGAAAAATACTGGCCAAAAATAATCCTTCAGCTGTAATTTTTAATGACACCCACGTGCCTTTGCAACATGCCTGCATGGCTTATTGTGATGTAGCTGACAAATTCCCAGGTTTTGTAGCCAACAACTTATCGCCTCCCCACCCCCCTCCCTTGTGAGTCCTGAGACAAGGAAGAATGAGGATACCAGAAGTGGTAAGCAAACACTGTGTTCTAGTCTTTGGATAACCAATGTGGGAAGTTTAAAACTAACACAGCTGAACCGAATGAGAGGGGGGAGCCAGAGACTGCAGTTGAACGCAGTGTGTGCGTACGCATACACCGGAGACAAGCAGACTGTGGAAAGCAGCACAGAGGCTAACAAGAACAGCATGCAGAGGGACTGGGTCAAGAGACGCTCGCTGCTTTATTACGAGGAAGGCCAAGCGGGAGCCAAACGGCTTACGGGGACGCACTCCCAGTCAGCAAACCGATGGGTAAGAAGATGGAAAGACCTGAGGAATGCTAAAGCTGCCCGTTAAGCCCCGGGAGAGTGAAGATTACCAGAGTGCGTGACTGCGAATATCGCATTTCGTTAAAAGTGCAAGAGAAGCCAGTGAAAGTAATTTGAGGATCTGATGTGAATGCGAACAGCGTTAAGACCGGGTCAGTGACCCAATACTGGGAAAGAGGAATTGTTAAAAATACAAACGGTGTTAAGAGTTAGTGGAGAACTGAAAAGCCCTGGCAGGATATTGCAACACACCCGTGAGAGGATCTAAAAAGCCCTGGCAGGAGAGTAACGGGCACTGTGCGATCCGCACCCAAGAAACAAAGTTGTCATATCCTGGCAGGAGAGTAAACCAGGAGTGAGAAGTGAACTTGAAATTGTGCGACAGTGTTGAATAAAACGAGTCGTACCCCTTTTGAGGATTAGTAATAGTCACAATATCCTGGCAGGAGAGTACACCAGGGGCAGCAAGAGGACAAGTCAATGGAAAAGGGAAGAATCATACCATTTTAGACTAATTGAAATCCAGAGTGTGAGAAATTGAACATTCAAAGGAATTGTTGAAAAAAGACTGGAGGGAAGAGTCTTTCTCTTGAATAAACTTGAACTGTGTGAAGTGTTGAATGGTGAAAACGAAAGGAACAAACGCGGTTGTCAGAAGATGTGGTGAGGCCGGGGCAAAACATTTGGTGAGGCCCCCTTACAATTTTTTGCATTCGGCCAGCGGCGGCACCGCTGCAAACAGGAGACTCGAGAAATCTAACCTTGAGTTTGTGTGCAGGATCCCAAATATGGTTTATTACTACAACTCCAAATCAACTATAGCAAAGTTGGATTAATCTACTGAAGAAAGGTTCATGCCAGACTAACTTTTTTATCATATGAATAAATATATATAAGATGACATGAGCTCTCCACTGCGCCACCTCCAATTCTGAGGGTCAGTCACTTTTCCAAGCAAAGAGTTGAGGGCAGATCTTTCTTCGGATGGGGCCTCCCTCTGGAAACGGCCTCGCTGAAACGTGAGGAGAACCTTCTCTGGTTCCGGAAGCACCTCAAGACCTGTCCCTTTGCTACTGCCTTCTCTCTTCCTCTCCCTTGCTGATCACCTGCCTGATCCATGCACTGGTCACTGGTCAAGCTCTGAATACGGGCCCAGGTCCCTGCCTGTCCTGTTGCAATCCCGCACTGCCTCTTGGCTCCCCTGCACTTGTGGTCTGTATCTGTAACCCTACAGTCCCTGCTCTTGCTCTTATTCTCCACCCATTGGCTGCACTTATGAGTACCCACACTTGCCACCCGTTGGCTGCACTCTTATTTCTCCTTTGTTACTGCACTTCTGCATCCTACCCGACCCTCGGCACTTCTCCCTCCCCCCTTCCCTGCTCTTGCACGATCTGAATGACACAAGGCCTAGTAAGATCTGTGTTTTGTCCTACTCTTTTGTTTCTCCCTTCTTGCCTTGTTGCGCCTAGAAACACTTGTGTAAAGGCATGTTATAAATGCCATATCATTAAGGAGCACCCTGACCCTGTGTGTGCATTAAAACGCACATCATGCACAGTGACAAATGATGTACAGTGGAGGCTGGTACGTTTCTGAACTTAAGAGACTTAAATGTTTGTGCCAATTAGGCTGGATCAACAGAGCACAGTGAGGGAGGTTCTCACTCCCAAGAAGAAAAGTTTTGAAACAGTGGGCCTCATTGCGAGGTGGGCGGTAAGGGATACCGGGCACCGTTAAGGAGAACGGTGCCGGTAATCCCTTACCGCCCAATTCCAAGGTCCCTTAGCGGGATCCGTAAAGGTTGTGTGGTCTGACCACACGTTCTTTACGGGACCCGTTAAGGGACCTTGGAGCTAATAAACGGGCCCGCAATTAGCGGGCCCGTTATTAGCGCCTTCCCATTGAGCCCTATGGGGGCTCAAATGGGAATGGCATTTGGAAGGTACGATGTTTCATCGCCTGCTGTTACATCGCCAGGCTTTTAAACGTGCACATTACATTGTATGTGCTCATCGAATTTTTTAGGGGGGGCGTGGGAAAGGGCAAATAAGGGTTTGGGCGGGTGGGCAATAGTAACAAGTGTGGGTGGGGGGTTTGGGTGAGGGCCCCCCCCCCAAAAAAAGAGCACATTCGATGGAATGTGCACGTTTAAAAGCCTGGCGATGTAAAAGCAGGCGATGACATCGCATGGAACCATTTGGAATGGGGATTTACCGGGTCCGCCTAGGGCGGAATGTCCCGGTATGTCCCCTCTCCAGCAGACAGACCGGACCAGGACACCGATTTTGGAGGCAGCCATGGCGCTAATAGCGCCATGGCTACCTCGAAAGTCGTAATGGGGCCCATTGGGTTAAAAGTATGCATTTTACAGCACTTTCTTTGCAAAAGTGGGTAGAAATCTATACAGTTTGCAATTGGTTTTGTATGGAAGCACATGGAAATTCCCAATAGTTGCTAATCACTATTTGTGCATAGGAACATTTTCCAATACATTTCATGCCGCCTTTCCACGCGAGATATGCTAGCATAAAAATATATTCATGCTGGTCGATGCAGGCTGCATCAATATATGTCATTATTACCATGTACGGACTCCCAGCCAGTAAAAATACCATGCCACAGAAAGTATATCCAGCTGACTGTGTACCCTAAGTGTTATTACTGGCTAGATTGGCCTACATTCAATGTGGGCCAATTTAGCCAAGTAGTATGTTTGCTTTAACCTTGATGCATAGTCCTGTGCATCAAGGGTAAAGCAAAAAGAGCACTGGCAATGCTAACCGTTTGGGCATTTGTGTAGGCATGGGAAAGGCACTTCTGTATTAGCTGGCCATTGAAAGTGCCAGTGCAAAATGGTTTGAGTGCCCGAGCAGCTAATAGCAGTGCCTGGTAAATGCAAACCAAAACTGTTGACTTTGTCAATGCTTATTTTTAAAAGAACTTCAGCGAAAGACACGTAGGGTGTTTTTAAATTGAGTGGCCAAAGGCAGACATGATTTAAGACATTTTTATTACACCAGTTGCGTGTTTACAACTCCAATGAAGTCATGAATTCTCAGAAGGCTCCTTTGAGGAAACACTTGCAGGTACATTGAGGGCAACGTTTGATGTCAAGGCATGTTTAAAGCTAGCTCAAAGAGTTCCAGTGAGGAGGTGTTTTGGATGGGGAGGGCAGGAGGAACTGGGTGAGAATTGCCATAGGGATTAGCATGGCCATGAGAAGTAATTTCACTGTTGGCACCTGCATTCCTATCCAAACGTTTTTAGGTAATTGAAATCGGGATGTGGAGTTAGCACTTGCATGCTAGGGGAGTGATTAGAAGGGAAGTGGTGACATGTGACTTCTCATTCTCACAGCAGTCCTTAAGTGTGATGTTTCAGAAATGAAGGCAAGAGGTAGCTGCTTGTAACATTGAAGCTTCACCAGAATAGTCTCATTCAAAACGTGGAAAGATGTTAGGTGCCCCCACACAAGGAAGTTTGCCCACAGCCTGTGACGTTGGAGTCTCTCCCAACATTTGAAGTGTAAGTCCCCTTTCTCCCCTGACATTTTAGCCTAGGTGCACCTCTGATGCCATGAACCCACCCCTTAATGAAGTGGCCCCCAGGGTGGCTACATTTAGGGGTGGTGCTGAACACACACTCCCAAGGAACACTTCCCCATGCGTTCATCCACCAGTTACACAACTCCATACATACATGTATACATAAAACCAAACACTGCATTGACACACCAGCATGCACGCATGCATTCATACATACACATACTAATTTAATTACACATACACTTTTAATTTAAAATAAAAAACACTTAACCTTACCTCTAAGCACCCTTAAAAAGCATCCACGCAGCCAACACGTAGACATGCTGCCTGACAAGAGAGAACTCCTCTCATGCCAGTCAGCGTGGTCATGCTGAGCAACGTGAACACACTGACTGACAGGAGGAGTCCTCTGTAGTCATTCAGCATGTGCATCTTTTTAGCTGAATGACGGGAGGCAGCAGAGCTCACTTCTGAGCCCTGCCACCTCCCATTATTTTGCTGTTTGTTGCGGAGCCAAACAGCTTCGCAACAAACAGCAAAATCATTGCAGAGGGCAGACAGCACAGTCCCCCGTGTGACTAAAGGACACGGGAGACTGTGCTGGCTTCCACTTAGGAGAGGGGGGAGCGAGGCCCCTCACAAGTGCGAGGCCCGGGGCAGTTTACCCCTCCAGCACCCCCCCCACGTGACGGCCCTGGAACAAAGGTAAAGTTCTTTTCCTTAAAATTGTGGAAGCATAGAAAGCGGAGGAACTCGAGGGAGAAGTCGTCCCCCTTGATACAGAGTGAATTATTGTGCAAAGAAAGACTCAGAAGAAGAGCCACTTTGGAACAGTGGAACATTATTTGGTATTTTTTCTTCCCCTTATAGAAATCCCCTTATACGCATTATATTGAGTTTAGTGTGGAAGGGTCAATTTAGGGTTTTGGACACAGGACGCTCTTTAGCTTAACATCCTGACAGACGTACCTTAGTTTTGTTGGGGCAGGGAAACCCTTAGGATTTGGGACAGATGGAATTTCTCCCAACGTTCTTTCGTGAAAATAAAGTTTATAACCAGCACTTGGTACAGAGTCTTAGTCTTGATCCCTTACACCTCTTAATTTAAATCTATTAATGGGCCCGTGTTTACTCATAGCGGCCTATAATATGAACGATTCCAGTCAACTTTTTACCAAACTGTAGTTCCTTTTTTTTCAAAGTATAGGTTCAAAGTAAAGCTAGGACTGGTTCATTGGGGCCCTTGGGACTCTGAGGTTTGTTTCTCTATATGCTCACACTACATGTATTCCGCAACCAACCGGCCATCGTTTCAGAAAATAAATGTATATCAATATACACATTACTGTGCATGAAATTTAAAGGTGGATGTGTTTATGAAAGATTGGCAACCTGTTCCTTTTACTACTCGATGAGAATGAATTTGTCCCCAGCACGCATGTTTTACTTCAGTTTACCCAGCCTTGAAGGAACAATTTCTGGTTTTAAAGCGTCCCGTCTCCTTCAACTGCTTACCAACTGCAGAGGCAGATTGCACACATCTGCCTGTATGGACTGGTAGCACGAAGCATATATGCTGCTGGATATATAGGAAAAGTAGGATAGTAGCGCCGGCCCGTGCCAGCCGTGATTTGCAACCTGTCAGGGTTTTCGTTAATGTTTTGCTGTATCCCTCACTAACTGAAACTGGCAGGCCATAAGTTGTCTTGCTGTCTGAAAGAGTAAATTTGGAGTGTCTGTTTCTGGAGGAGCCTTGAAGGTCAAGTGCTTTATTTCCATCCATCACAGAATGCCAAGTGAGTCAATCTGCCTGATCAAAAATTCTCTAAGTGTCTTTGCCGTTTGCCTGTCCATTTTATGCTATCAGTTTGGGCTGTGGATTCTTCAGCACGCTGGCTCAATGCCGTCCCATTGGTTGTATGTGGGGGTCTTTATCTTCTCTGCAAGTATGTCCATTCTTTTATTTCCATTAGTGGCTATATGGCACTGCCATTGTTGAATTCTGAGCTTTGCTTTTATGAACTAGTTAATTCTGGTACCTGAGGTCTTGGCCCCACTGCAACTGAACAACATGTAATCCTTCACATCTATGTAATATGATCATGTTTTATGGGCTTTCTTCCCCCAAAACCAGACTTTTAATCAAAGTTAGTCTTGTTTTAAGTAGGAAGCTAATTTCAATCTTGAAAATTACTCCATTACTTGCACGTGTCCTGGTGACTGGGGGAACTGCAATGTTGCTGCGATGTTGCAATTTTACATGTATCTAGTATAGTTAATGAGAATAGGATCTGTTACTTTTAGTGTTAAGTTGTGTTTAAGTTGATACATTTTAGATGTACAGGCATGCAGCAAGATGAATGTCAAAACTGCTGTGAAATCTAAATGTAACATAGGTATGGTGTGCCACTTAGTGCCTAGAGGTTGAGCAGCAAGGAGCTTTCCATGCGAGACAGATTGAAGAAACCACTGTAAAGAGGACGCAGTGGTCTTAAACATGCATGCACAGACATACTGTGATTCATCTGAGATTCACCCAGGAATCCTGGCCTGTGACCATTCTCATGTGGCCAGGGAAGGGCAGACGCTTTATGATCCTAACCCTGGGGATGATGGTCTGAGGGAGGATCACATGGGTAAGGGGGTGGGGGAACAAAGTCGGGAGTAGTGGGGAAACCCCCTTGTATAATTTTCCTCAAGACCCCATTCTTTTGTAAGTACAAACTGTAACCAAATTTGACATTGGGGACTTAAAGTCCCATAATTCCCATAGTACTGAGACGAGGAAGTGGATTGCAGAGGAAAGACTGCAAGTTGCAGTCAATCGGGAATGACCCACACCTGAGGACTCGGAGGCATAAAAAGCCTACTCGTCCTAGCCTTTGCAGAGGGAGAAGGAGACTGCAGTAGTAGCAGGTGGAGCAGATTTGTGTTCTCCATGTTGCAGCAGATGACCGATGTGAACGGAGATGCTGGCAACTCAGCAGAGTGTATTTGTGATGCCGGTCCAGTGCGGGTCTTGAAGGCTAAAGTTTGCAGCTGCAGAAGTCGCAGCATACCATGTTGCTGCCTTACCCAGAGTACAGGGCGTGAAGGAGTTCTGTGTTACGTTCGGAGGCGGAAGAGCTCTGAAACTGAAAAGACAAGGACCTCTGGAAACGTGCTGAGAAGATTGCCGGCCTGTGGCGATAAATCAAAGCAGAAGACCTTGATGCAGTGAGGCGAAAAGAAGCGCACGCCAGAACCCATGAGTTCACTGTTACATTGGGACCCCGGAACCCACTTGCCAAATCCAGGCAATTGAATCTCACAATTGATGTTGACGAAGTAGCATTAAAGCAGAAGTTGCTTTTTGACTGTCGAACCAATACAAAGCAGATTAATACTGCTAACGTGAATCAAGCTGATTTAAGAAGGCACAGAGGGCACTTAAAATATTGAAGAGGTGTGATTGTGACATTGTGGGGCAGAGTGCTAGCCAATGCCAAAAGAGGGCAATAATTCTAGAAAAAAAGCAAAACCATCATTGCCAAAGAGAAGTAAACCTGAGCAATTCCAAAAGAACCAGAATTGCCGAAGCCAAAAGAAGGTGGCTAAGATATTGAGCAATAGTGAAGACTGTTGCCCCTCTAGAAAAGTGGTCCCAAAGGAAAATGGTTTAAGCCCACATTGTCAAAGCCTAAAGTGTGAGTGGAGCAGAATCTTTATCAGCAGTTGGCTGACAAAGGGGCAAAACTAGAGTGTTAGGCCGGCTGCCCTTCTGAAAGAGGATATTCAGAGGGAGAGGAGCATAACCTTCAACCAATGTGGCGACACAGGTGTGAAGAATTTTCATATACCTGAAACTGTGAAGCAGTGAAGCACAGCCACTGAAGTAGCTACAAGTAGTAGTTTGTTCTGGCCTGGTGGGAGAGTACACCAGGTAAGAGTTTCATAGTACTTTGATCTGCGTTGGCAGGCGAGTATACCAGTATAGAGAATTTGTTGTGATGAGCCCAACGGCTAAATGGACCAGGTGGAAGCCATAGAAGTACTGTGGTGTGGTTACCAATATTTAAGGGGTTGAAGAATCACTAAAGTGGTTTGGTGAATTAAAGCGGAAGCATCCCGACAAGTAACATTGAAACAAGAGTTGTGTGAACTGCTGCAGTAGTGTTTAACGTTGTCAAACAATTGCTTTTGTGTACTGTGGCAAAAATATAACTGACCTTTTCTTGTTGAAACCAGTCAAGCAAGGAATTATTCTAGGCTGATGAGAAGACATTGTTTAAACGTCTTTGTGACAAGAGAAAGAAGGAACTTTGAGCACTTGTGAACTGTTGGTTGAATACAATCTTAGAACTCTTCTTATCAAAGTGGAACAAAGAGACTTGCGCTGGAACTTTAAGAGCCAGTATTCCCTGAACTTTTGTTTGGAACTTTTGACCAGCATCCTGCTGAAATCTTTGGAAGGGTAATTCACCCAGATTCGAAGGGGAAACATTGATTTTGACCTGAATTTAATGATTGCATTGAATGCAGTATGCTACCTTGTTACGTTGTATGTTTAAATGTGAGTGACAGAATCCTTTTTGTTAGTGTTTTGTTTAGTTTATTTTAGGCAGGAAATTCCTCATCCGGGTAGGGATGGTGAGGAGTGTATCCAACCTTTTTGAGTTAAAAGAACATCTTTTGAAAACCCTTTACAAAGTTGTCTGCCTCACATTTCTGACCCCTCACAATACACACATTGGGGGGGGAGGGAGGTTTGAAGGACAGATGTTTGGGGTACATGATGAATATATAAATCTGAATACTGCAGCTCCTTCATTTTTTTTTTAAAACAATTTTTATTAATTCCAGCTTAACCCCAGTGTTGCAGCAAGTATGCATTTTAATTTTGCCCCCCACCTACTTCCCCCTTCCCTAGCCTACCCCACGCCTCAGCCTTCCACAACCTCTTCTATGGGCATCCCTCCCTCCTCTCCCCCTGAAGAGCTTTCTTCCTCTGGGCTTGCCTGGTCAGACCCAGACAGTGTAGCTACTGTTTGCTTCCAGGCAATCAACGTGTCAACAACGTGCTGCTTCATTCCACACCACTGTTTCAGCATCCGCCCATTTCTGAAGATCCTGCCACCAGGCTTCTACTTGCTTTCCAACTCATTGCTATCCTGCATAGCTCCTTCCTAGTTTATGCAGGCCCGTCAACCTGGGATGACGAGATTAATTCTGTGTGACTGGGAAAGCTGTTTTGGGAAGGTTGAGGCTGTGCAAGGCCAACTAACAGCTGCGATAATATCACATGGTCAGCTACAAGCAGGCTCAGGTTTGTATGACTTGTCACTATTGTGGAAAAGAGAAGCAATTGTCATGCCTTCCTGGAAACTATGGGCTAGCTGGCGGCGCCATTACTAGTTCCATCACGTTACTGACTGTTTTCTTGCAGCGGTCTAGTTGTTTTCAAGATGGCCTCCGCCAAGAACAAACACTCACGGCAGCGATGCGCGTTGCTCCTTGGATTCTTCCGTGCTACACACTCGTTTTGCTGTGCTACTGCCTAGCGCTGTTTTTTCCTCCTGTCTTCAGATTGTCTTTTTTTCTCGCTCCGCCTGCCTTGCTTCCGTGCCCCTTCTGGTTCTATTTTCGCTCCCTTTTTCCTTACGCTATTCCTCCCTCTCCTGTTTACTCTACTCTTAGCGTGGTTCCCTGTTTTCTTTTCTGTTACTTTCTTTCCGCCCTTTTGGGTTCTGTCCTTTTCCCCATCCCGGTTTCTTGCTTATGCCTTTCGCCCATATATTTTCTCCCAACTCACCTGGATTTCTTCTTGTACTCTAAGGGATACCGCCTGCTCTCTCCAGAACTGGATCCAGGTCTGGGTCCTAAGCCTTCTTGCGGTCTCACAGAACCGAGCACTCTTCCATTCACCTTGCTGGATTCCGGTCTGTTTGGGCTGTGGGCTACCTGGCTCCCGAGTTCCTATGGACTTGCATTCTTGAATCAGATACAAGGAAGGGTTCCTGGTCGTCTCAGTTGCTGCAAACATTTTCATATTGACTTGACATCCAAGGGCCAGGACTTACAGGGTTTTTATGCCGGGAGGCTTTTCCCTGTTATTTTTGGGCTAACTCCCGGGGAGTTCGCTCTGTTGGGGATTACCCTACCGGCAGGGTGGCATCCCGGGGAGAGACCCTATTTACTCCAAGGAAAGGAAAGCACGAACAGAAGAATACTAGGAGAAAGAAGAAAATTCTGGAAGAAGATTCAGTGGAAGAATCTGGTGAGGAGGAAGGGAGGGAGGAAATAGCACGATTTGACAGCAATCAAGTACATGGGAGCCTGTTATTCATCATCCAGGAAAGTCTGGCAATCTGACCAAAGTAATAACCCAGGTGCACGGGCTGCTTAAGGGTGAGATGACAAATGTTTTGAGTTTCGATCCGTTTCTCAGGATGTCCCGAGGCCATGCATGTTGAATTGGTAGTTGTGTAGATTAGATTGAAACAAGGAAACCAGTAAGTCTGGGCAGGTGAGATGGTCATCACCAGTTTAACGGGAGCTATTTCCCCCCTTCATATCGTGTCTTTGCAAAGCCATGTGCATCACATCTGCAGTTGGAGGTCCAAGGCCAGCAGGAACATTTAATGAATTATGATCACCTTTGAATGCATGTGACGACATAACTTACCATGGAAGGATCCCTGAAAGGTGTGTGCTACGAATATGAGCTGATGGTGGTAGTTCAATGTGACCAATGAGAATGTGGGACTTGAAGATTGGTCAAACCTATACAAAAGTAATCAATAGTCTGGGGGGTAAGAGTATTAATAAAATGTCAGAGTTTAACTGTTACATTTTATCAAATGGGCCAACTTGTGTGGTTCAAGGAGACTCAGATTAGTTTGACTGTACAGCATCATCTAGCCCCTCCTGGCTGTTTGTACGATGACGGACAAACGTGCATTTGCTCGAGTGGTGGGCCTTTTTTGGGTTCAGGTGAGAGGCACATCTGCATACAACCCTCCCCACCCCCACCTTTTTTACCCCTTAACTCACAAATAGATCTTCAAAGTAATTTCCATTGTTGAAACCACAGGATACCTAAAGTATGTACCCTGTGTAAAGGGAAACCACCCAGAGGAATTGCGTCTGCTGTTCCATCAATAAATAGCTTGTGCAGTTAATCTAAACAAAAGGATACGAGTAGTCCATATTCTATTCTACGCCAGCTGGTCCCAATAGCATAAGGACAAAGTCTTACTTCTATATGTTGAACATGGATTGAAGTAAAACAAATGTTACAGGTTTGAAGGAGCCACTGGAAGATTACATAATAGAAATCGGACTGGAACAGAGTAGTGGTGACTCATTTACAGTTGCATATTTAATAATAAGATGCCTGGTACTCGGGGCCTCATTTTGTCTGAATTACAATGTCTGCAGACTGCTAAAGGAAAATGATTAACCAGTGCTCTGGCCTCTTCTGTATGATGAATGTCCTGCTTTTATCTGTTTTGATTTTAAACTGTGTTCTTCCCATCAGATTTTGGAATGCATACCCACGTCCCATGTTCTTGCGTGTGCGCCTTCCAACAGTGCTGCCGATCTGCTTTGTGAGCGCCTCCTGAAACACAGAGATAAGCGGGAGCTTTTCAGGTTAAACGCAAGCAGCCGAGACTTCCGCATTGTCCCGGAGGTCATCAAGGTACGCATCTTGAGCTCCTTTTGAATTTCAGGACCTGCTATATTTTGTTATGAACCACTTTCTAATGGGGCTATTGATTTACAAGGAAACCACAACCAGTCTCATTAATTTGTCAGCACAGTTTGGGGATGTTACAAAAGCATGCACCTAATTCAAACCAGTGAAAGTCAAGTGCTAGTATCTCCAACTTGCAAGGGTCTGCTCCTGGGGAGATGGTGCTTTTTATTTTTTTATGGACCATGTTAGAAAGACTTGGTTGAGACTCTGCCGGGGGCCATCCACCCAAGAACAGGTCAGCGGGCTGTGTTCGTGCTGGTAGAGAGACTCCCAGAACCCAGAAATTTTTGCAATCTGGTTGGCCTCAGTTTTGGCCGAAAGGGGAACCTTCCGCCCACTTTGCAGGATCAGAGTTTGGGCAAGTGGGAATTGGAACCGAAATACAAGTTGGTCACATACACCCCTCTAGATATCCATAGCCTAGTAAAACCTTGCTAGGTAGGGGAGCCATGTAACGCCAGACTGAGAGCTGGACCTCTACCATAACTTGTGATTTTTTTTATTTCCTCGTGGGTTTGATTGGGTTGATCAGAAGTTACAGTCCTCTAGCGAGGCTGAGACAATTGTTTCAAGCTACTTGTTTTTACTTGCAAACTAAGACTGGTTAGCTTGACACCCAACATATGGGGTGCCATGAGGTACGTTGACTCCCCAGGCAAGATATGCCTACGTATGTCTGAGTGCAAGCATAGGAGCATTACAATACACTGGTGCATAATGGGTCGTATGTAGTGGACCAAGTGCTGGTTTGCATTTCATGAGAAGTGTTGATTAGTGGAATGCCATGTATGTTCTAAATCATGTTTACTGGCTGATGCTGATTAGTGGGTTCCTTTTTAGCTGCTGCTCAAAATTTTGTATTTTTGAATTTCTGTCCTTCGTTTTGTTCCAGCCACAGTAGATAATCTGGGCTGTGTTCATGTTTTCTTCAACGAGTGCTTACAGAACCTTTCCGGATTTAAAGCCTCAAAGGTTTCAAGATTGTGGAGCTTTTGGTTTATAAAGAAATGGGTAAAAAATTAAACTTACTTTGTTCAACCTGTGTCTTTGTGAGGGGTGATCCGGGACTTTACAGTTGTCATTTTCAAAACGTACTACAATTGTAGCGACGTTTGAGCCTTCTCAGTCAGTCGATTACGTATTAATTTGCCAAATTGGAAACCTTGTATTTGTTTCTAGTGATTTTTAAATTTGTTTATTTTTTTATTTTTAATACTACAGCCGTGCTGTAATTGGGATGACGCCAAGCAGTGTCACGTGTACCCCAACAAAGAAATTCTGCAGGGGTACAGGGTTATTATCACAACTCTTGTTACTGCTGGAAGGTAAGAGATTGCAAGCTTCAATCGTTCTCGTACTCTGTGGCGATGCATCATTACCTGAGATGGGCCCTATTAACAATTGTCATGGCTTGGGAGACACTTTCGCACAGTGCACGCTGTAGCACTAAAGTGGAGCGGATAAAATGGCTTTTATTTTGATCCAAAGGTAGCGCAGAGTTGATGATTATGACTTGATCTGCCGGTGTGGTGTGCTTGACCATCTGCAGCTGCTCACAATGAATGGTGTGACATGGGCAGGGTATTGCAGACTGACCAGGCACAACACATGGAAACGAAACACAAATGTGATGGGCAGGGGAGACTAAACGAAGCACAAATGCCAACATAATGTGGTAATTTACCTACCACATTAGATGTGTTCCTTTGATGTGTACAACTATTTCACTAATTTTGTGTGGTTTTGGTCTGTATCTTTGCTCCATCTGGTACTGCCTCTTCTAGAAGCATTCCATTGACTTACTAGCAATGAAATAGTCCATTTGAGCTAAAATGCCACACATGCACAGCACCATCTAGTATCCAAAGCGGTAGCTCACCTCAAGATCGGAGACCCACACCGATGCACTGTGGGAATGTAAATTAGCTCTAAAGCTTGCTTCTTGACCCAGATGGGGACAGTTCCATTGTCATATAGGAAAGTGTGCTGTTTCACACATGGCTGCATCAACCAAAGACTAATACCCCCCCCCCCGCCTCAAGCTTGCATCTGACTAGACACTGCTTGATGTAATGAAGATACTTATAATTTATCACAGGGCAGATTCATTTTCTGGCTCCTCCAACTGTTTTTAGACACCTGTGACGAATTTGAGGATCTTGCCCCGTCTCCTATAGAGGAAGACCTTTCTGAGGGGGACAGGGCAGTGCTTCCACAGTACAGTAATCCATGTGGGTGTGGTACACAGCAGGAGGATCACCTGAGAAGGGAAGCCCCTTATGGGTTTGGGGATGATAATCTTCAGGAGATGCAGTGGAAGTCCACTGACCTCTCCATTCTACTGCCACCTGCCCTGTTGTAATTGATGTGTTTATTGTACAGCAAAGTCAACTAGCTCATTAATGCACAGAACAGGGCAAACCAGCATTGACTTGTTCATTTTAAAACTATGTACTGAAACGAAAAACACCACTTTGAGCTTTAAGATCACTCCGGCAAAAGTAAGCAGTCTCGTTCGACAGTGAACCTGATTGGTCCCGGAGGACTCTCTTTTCCAACAAGGGACTTTAAATCCCCTTTACATTTTATATAGTGAGCCAGCACACCCCACCTTATGAGGAGTGCTGGGGGATACAATGTATGCCCTTTATTACTTGGTAACCTTTTGTTCTGATGCTTGTTAATCTGCTTAGAATCGCATGCTGTGCACATGGTCCGACATCCAGTGGTAACAGTGGTGTATTGCATCTTGTCTTTCGGGGACCGAAAGGGGACGTTGGCATAGGCGTGTCTGTACTATCCCTATTGTGATGTGTAGTGTAACCAAGATCCCTCACGCGCCGATGTCCCTCGTATTGTTTTTTCCCACTCTGATAACTGGTCACCATATAGAGGAGCTCCTACATAAGGTTCATTGTTTGTCTTAAACCGACTTGTCGGTTATTCCCCCTTGAAGTCACTTCGGCAGGAACAACTTCGACGAAGACTGCGGGGGATTTGTCTACGGTGGTGGATTTCTGCGCCTCAGATCCGGCGGCTGAAGCATCCACGTGGCTGGGTCGTCTGGCCGGCCTTCACATTAGGGAGAGTGGGGTCAGGGTGGCCATATCTTCGTTATGTCTTTCCTCTTCCCCCTCTGTCTGGTCATCTTTGTTTACACCTTTCGCTATGGAAAGGACTCCATCTAGGTTCTGCCCTTAGTGTAGGGTCAGATACCCATGGAAAGACTAGCACATAACGTGTAATTCTTGTCTCCCCTTAGATCACGATGGGAAGCGGTGTGCGGCTTGTAAACTTCTTCGGCCTAAGACCCTTAAGGAGCGCTGTGTAAAGTGGTGGGCCGCGTACGGTATGTCGTGGGCGGAACACTCTTCGCCCCCCCCCACCGCCACACCCCCACCGAAAGTGACGGGGGCACCTCCGATGACCAAACATCCGTGGCGGATGTTAGACCTCGAGGCGGACACTTCTAGGTCCGCCACGCCCGTACCTGACCCTTCAAGGCCTGACGCTAGCCTCGCTTCAGGGAAAACACCCGGCGATGGCGGTGTACAAAGAACGCATCACACTAAACACACAACCCCGGCTACGTCGAAAAAGGTGAAAGCTTCAGCAGGGCAGTTGAAAATTTCAGCGGATTTCTCTGATCGTTCAGATGAGCAGCCTTCCCCGCATCCACAGCAGCGTTTTGCGACTGTGCATTCCAAAACAAACCAGGGCGCTACCGCTAAATCAAGTTTACACGTCAAAGCGCAGACTTTCGACGCTCCAACAGTCACTAAAGGCCCGGTAGGCCCAAAATCTATGACTAGGCCTCAAGGCGAGAAACCTACCACTACGCCCGCTAACGCCGCGGTAGGTGGTAAATCTACTGATAGAACTTTTGGACCCACTAACTCACGCCGATTCGGCGGTGATTGAACACAGTATTGCAAGAATTACTTCGGCGGTTGGTTTGATACCTACTCCATCGAAAAACATGGGGCAGGACACGGGCAAATCTATAGATATGCCATGGTGCCCCGATTCTCACGAAACCTAAGAGGACAGTCAGGAGCCTCTTTCCAACACCCTGAGTGACAAATTTCAACACCAAGGGGCGGAAGACGATGCTTTTCCACCCGTAGGCCCTTCTGGTTCCTCTAAGTGGACAAGGGAGAAATTTGAAGGGTGTAGATTGTCTTGAGAAAATTATCAATTTTTCTGAACATCCTTCCCTGAAAAGATCTCGTGGAGGACCTAATTTTTAAATCTGCTTCACGTTTCCAAGATGATCAGCCCATGGTCCCTGTCCATCATGAAGACATCGTCCAGATGGACACTTATCAGGACATTTACAGTGAAGAAGACGCTTCCTTCCTGCAGGGCTACATTGAGGACCAGGTGGATGCTGCGGACAATTGGGAAGTAACCCAGCAAGTGGAGACGGACCCATGGACGCTCCCCCAACAAGATCAGGACACACATTTTCTGTGCCTAAATTCTCCTCCATCCACCCCGGCTCGCCAGGCCTCGCCTGTAGACGACCAAATAACCTTCAATGCCATTTTAAGGAAGGCAGCAGATCACTTCCAAAATCACTAATTAAGAAGCAGTACCCGAGCAGGACTTTGTAGAGGACATTCAAGGAGAAAGCCCCTCAAGCCAGGCCATTCCCCTCCTTAATTCTGTTAAAAGAAGATTGGCCCCCCTCCCTGGTGTCGCCAGCTCAGACTGGGGCAGTGAACCCAAGAGTGGAAAAGTTTTTTTTTTTTTCGGCCAGCTCCTTCGGACCCTCAATACATTAAAGGGCACGCCACCCCCGACTCCTTGGTAGTGACTACCACCCGGAAACGGGCAGGAGTACCCCATGCTATGGGGGAGGCACCTCTGGATAAAGAATGAAAGAGGTTGTATGCCTCAGGTAAGCGTATTACCTTGGCTGCTGCATATAGCGAATAACACTACGCTGCAGGCGAGTTATGCAGGCGCTCAATGGAAGCTAGTACAGGAAGGTCTCCGGGAAGTCCCAAAACCTGTCCGGTCCACGCTTCTCACCATTGTTGCCGAAGGCAGGCAGGTAAACCAGAATGTAATAAAGAACACGCTGGACACTGCTGGGACAGCAGGCAGGTCTCTGGCCCAGGGCACTTTACTTAAGCGGCACGCTTGGCTTTGTAACTCAGGTTTCAAGCCTGAGACACATGCCGCTCTCATCAACAAACCCATTGAAGAAACTAACCTCTTCGGAAAGGCGGTCGATGAGGCCCTGGAAACGACAAAGAAAGAGCATGAGACTCTTAAGTCCCTGCAACAGATTACTCAAAAACCTTCCCCCCCCCCAAAGGGGGTAATTCTCGTCGGTCCTTTCGAGGGCAGTCCCGTGCAAGTCAGAACTATAGCACAGGAAACTTTAATGCTGGACAAACATCAGGAAGCCCTGCATACGACCCACCAAGGGGTCAGCGATGCGGAAAAGCCAGAGGTACAGGCCCCAATCCTAGAGGAGCCGCAGCCTCTGGTCAGAAATAACCATCAGATCCAGGTCACCTCCCATGTCACCCTGGTTGGGGGGGCGCTTAACCTCTTTCCTCACGGCATGGGAGGGGATGACTTCAGACCAGTGGGTCATAAGTGCCCACGGGTACTGCATGGAAATCGCTCGACCTCCACAGTTCAAACCCCTGCGCCTCTCACCGGACTACCTGGAGATCCTCAATCAAGAGGTGGAAGCGCTGCTGTGAAAGGACACCATAGAAGCCGTCCCAATTCTTCTGGTAAACTAGGGTATTTATTCAGTGTACTTCCTTGTACCCAAAAAGGACCTCACCATGCACTCTGTCCTAGACCTGCACCCAGCGAACAAGTTCGTAAAACCTCAAAAGTTTTGCATGGTAATGCTACAGGAGGTGATCCCACTGTTGAACCAGGAACTACATGGCAACATTGGACATGAAAGATGCATACTTTCATATTTCAATGAAGCCAGCGCACAGGAAATATCTAAGGTTCATGATGGAGGACAGGCATTACCAATTCAAAGAGCTCCCACTCGGCACCGCCTCAGCGCCAAGAGTGTTTACAAAGGTCTTGGCAGTAGCAGCAGCACACCTGCGCAGACTATCCATCCCGGTTTACCCTTACCTCGACGACTGGCTCATAACAGGGGACTATTACGGCACATGTTTTTTTGAAAACCCAAAAGACTGTAGACCTTCTTTTCAGTCTGGGTTTATCTATCAACGAGAAGAAATTAAGTCTAGTCCCCAGTCAAATAAAACAATTTCTCGGAGCTCTAATCCAGACGAAAGCCGGCCTCATCTTCCCCTCCGGGAGGGTTCAGAACATGCTTTTTCAGATCCCTCCAATATGTAGCCATTCGGGAGGTGACGTTGCGCAAAGCCATGCGTTTGCTAGGAATGATGGCGTCATGCATATACTTGGTTCCCAATGCGTGGCTGCGCATGCGTCCCATGCAAGATGGCTCAACAGCCAGTGGTGTCAGGCCAGCGGATAATGGGAAGATCTGCTAGTTGTCTCGCCAGCCCTCGTTCTCACTCTGCAGTGGTGGTCAAGGGAAAACCTCTTGAAGGGGAAAACCTTCACCACCCCTGCAGTGGAAGCCACTCTCACAACGGACTCCCCTCTCACTGGGTGGGGGGGGGCTCACCTGCTTCAGCAGACAGCGCATGGAGTGTGGTCCCCACAAGTAGCGTCCAAACATATACATTTACTGGAGCTATTAGCGGTTTTCAAGGAATTAAAGGCCTTTCAGATGCAACTACAAGGGAAGACAGTGCTAATTCTAACAGACAGCACTACAGCCATGTATTACCTGAACAAACAGGGGCACTCACTCTCCAGGGCTATCCAAGCTGTCCCAAAACATTTGGATCTGGGCTCTCAAACACAAGCTGTTTCTGTTGTCGGGAACTAAATCTTCTGGCAGACGTGCTCAGCAGAGATTTCCCTCTGCCCATAGAATACGAATGGCGTCTGCACGAAGACATCGTGTCCAACGTCTTCGCAGAATGGGGCTTCCCAGAGATCGACCTATTTGCGACTCAGGAGAACACCCAATGCCAAGACTACGCCTCCAGGTACCCCCAGAACCGTTCCAAGGGAATGGTCTCTGGATAACATGGTCAGAGAAATTTGTCTACGCTCCCCCCGTTACCCCCCAGAGTCCCCTTCTCAACAAAATAGTGCACAAGATGCACCAGGAACCAGTTACGATGTTGGTGGCCCCCATGTGGGCCCGCCAACCCTGGTTCACTCATCTAATGGAAATGTCCCCCTCCCTACCAATAAGACTACCCTGCCCGTACAACATGTTGTCTCAGGACAGGGGGGGGGGGGGGGCCTACACCCATGCCCACAAACTCGGAACTTAGCAGCCTGGCTGAGGTCATAGAGTTTGGACACCTACAGCTCCCTCAGAGGTGCATGGACATACTCTGGAAAGCTAGAACACCTGACGCCTGTAATTGCTATGCCAGCAAATGGAAACATTTTGTCATCTGGTGTAATACCAAGGGCGTCGATCCCATTGTTTGCTCACCAACACACATTGTGCTGTACCTAACCCATTTGTTGGACACAGGGTTGGTCTTCAATTCCCTAAAGGTTCATCTGGCTGCTCTTTCAGCCTACACCACATCCCAACAAAAGTTGTCGTGATGGAAGATACTGGTGATTAAGGCCTTTATGGAAGGGGTTAAGAGGATTTATCCTCCAATTTCTCACCCAGCTCCTGGATGGGGATCTAAATGTGGTTTTAACCAGGCTCATGGGTTCTCACTTTAGGCCAATGCATAAAGCAAGTCTAAAAGACCTTACTGCTAAGATGTCCTTCCTAGTGGCTATCACTTCTATCAGAAGGGTTAGCGAACTATAGGCCCTTTCTGTTCTAGACCCCTTTGTTACAGGCCACAGGGATAAGGTAGTTCTGCGCAATCATCCCTTATTCGCGCCTAAATTCATCTCTGTTCCATGTGAACCAATCGATTGAACTACCTACCTTTTTCCAGAATCCCACTGGCATGGCCGAAAGAAGCCTAGACACACTAGATGGGTGCAGGGCAGTCATGTTCTACATGGAAAGAACAAAACCATTGAGGAAAACAAACCAACTTTTTCATTTCAGTGGCAGCTGGTAGAGAGGGGGATCCTGTCTCTAAATCGGCTATCTAAAGGTGAATTGTCAAATTCGTCACACTGTTAACACTTTTGCTAGGAGAGAACTGCCATTCAAGCCTAGAGCACATTCTACTCTGGGCACTGGGGCTTCCATCGCATTCATTGCAAATGTTCCCCTAGAGTCCATTTCCAAAGCGGCAACCTGGAGTTCTGTACACACCTTTACAAAGCACTGTTGCCTAGACACTTGTTCTAGGTCTGATTCTCAGGTGGGACAAGCAGTACTAAGACATCTTTTCTCTACTGTTCCTTCTCACTACCCACCTCCATCTCCGGGTACTGCTCGCTAGTCTATGCACAGCATGTGATTCTAAGCAGATTAACAAGCATCAGAAGACATGCATTACTCACCGTAATAGCATTTCTGATGATTGTATCTGCTTAGATTCACATGCGCCCGCCCTACCTCCCCGCTCGGGGTGGAAGGAACATAGACGTCTTACTAATTTATCTCTTCATGTACTTGCTCTCAATAGCCTTGGGCTCCCACATGGCAGAAAAAATACAATCAGAGGGACCTCGGCGCGTGAGGGATTTTGGGTACACTACACGTCACGATAGGGATAGTGTTACAGACACGCCTATGCCGACGTCTCCTTTCGGTCCCTGAAAGACAAGATGCAATACTCTGCGGTTACCACTGGGTGTTGGACCATATGCGCAGCATGTGAATCTAAGCAGATCCAATCATCAGAAATGCTACTACGGTAAGTAATGCATGTCTTACAATTGCAAGTGTACTTGAATGACTGGTGGCAGCGGTTTTACCTTGGTGGCTTTTTAGTCGTATTACTTGCAGGCTGTTAAACCAGCCTCAGTAATGCATAGAAGGGCCACCATTTTGCTAAAATAGTGGGCTCCTTCTTTTTTTCGTCATTTCTCATTTGCTTGTAGTTTGAGCTCTTCCCTGTGATTCTAGGCAGGAATGACCTCGGAGGATGTTTTGTCTTCAGCCACAATCCTTTGTATTCCCCGCCGAGGCTCCAGAGTTTGAGAAGGCAGGAAGCGAGGGAGTGGTCAAACTCTGCAGCCCTTTGTCTGTCACCTTGCTTGTAAGGAACCGACACCAGTGAGGTGCTGACTGTTTTGATTGGACAGCCAGACAGCGCCTTTCTGTAAACCACAGAAAGAGATTTCTGAAGTTGTGCTGTAGTGCCTGATAAAAACTCAAACTGGAAGCTGCTGACAAGTCTACCACTGGAGTGGAAACCGAAGAGGAAGGTGTAGAAAGGACATCTGCAGTGATTTCCAGCAACTAGAGAGCCTGCTGTGTAACCAAACCTGACTTAACATTCCTTCCAATCAACCAGGGGTCCCGAATTCGATGACTCATAGAGGCAGGTGAGATCCCTAGTCTCCCGAAGACTTGCATTTTGAGCCATCCGACGACCTCTTGTGACCTTGCTGGTCTGCAAACCACCAATACCCTGGGACCTCAAGCCTGAGTGGGGCGCATTGTCTTAATAGGTCCAAAACCTTGAACTTCCAAAGACACAATTTGAATCCTTGGAAGTCTCCTCACCAGAGCGTAGGACCAGATTATTAAAGAGAATCCGACCAGCGATTTTCGTTCTTCATCTGGCTGATGTAAAAAGGCACCAAATCCACAGGGTGGAGGGAATCCATGAAGAAACCTTTGCTGGAAACCTCCTCTGACTGCTGCAAGTTCCCATCCAGTGGCTCGTTCTTTCGTCTCCTGCCCAAGAATCCAGGGGTGGGGTCCTGTGCTGCTGCATCCTGAAGGCATCCACTCTTAAGCTGCTCTTTTCTCCTACGGTACTGTGTTGGCTTGGGTAACAGTTACCTTGAGTCTGGTGTACATCTGGGGAGGCTGAGTGGGTGATTCGTGTGGTTGGGAGTTTGCCCACAACACTTGGACAAGCTGCCTTACTCCTACTCCTCAACCCATCTGCAGCTTTCGACCTGGTCGATCATTCTGTCCTATGCTCACACCTCTACTCATCAGCACACCTCTCTACTGACGCTATTACCTGGATCACATCATTCCTTAATGGTAGAACTATGAGGGTCTTCTCTCCCACTGCTGCAGCAGACCCCATACCTATCACTTGTGGTGTGCCACAGGGATCCTGTGTCTCCCCTACTCTGTATAATATATTTACCAAGCCCCTTTTCGATGATCTGGATCATCTCGGTATCACCTACACTAACTATGTGGATGATACCCAGATCCTCCTTCCGCTTTCTGGAGATTATGGAAAGGATTTGGCCTTGCTAAATATAGTGTACATCATCATCCAGGCATGGATGGCCACTCATGGACTATGCCTGAATGATGATAAAACAGAGCTGATCATCCTAGGCACCACCTCCAGCCTAAAGAAACTGGGCCCGGCATACAATACCGCCATGATTGATGGGAACAATATCAGTCGGACAAGAGGTCAAAACACTGGGATTCTACCTGGATTCTAATTTCTCCTTTAAAAGACAAGTGAGCTCCCTAGCATCTTCCACGGCATACACATGCAAATTAATCCGCGCAGCCAAACCATTTCTCTCGGACAGTAGCTGCCTTACACTTGCCAGAGCCCTCATATTGACCCGCCTTGACTACTGCAACGCCCTCTACTTAGGATCATCCAAGGCCACTACCAGCAAGATACAAATCCTCCAGAACAGCGCTCTTAGAGCAGCTCTGGGCATCTCTAGAAGAGAACACATAACAGGATTCAGCCAACAGAACTGGCTCTCCACTAATGACAAAATCCTCTTAAAAACGGCATCACTCGCCCACAAAGCTCAACAATGCTGCCCCAACCTATCTGGTTAATAGATTTCACAGACAATCTTCCTTAAGACCTGTAAGAACGGCATATAAAGACTGCCTATCCGTTCCCAACTACAAACGTGCGACCATAGGTGGAAACAGCTTCCCGGTAAAAGCGGCCAAGTTGTGGAACTCCTTGCCTGCACACCTCAGAATGGACCTACCTTACCAAAACTTTGCACCAAGGTAGTTTCATGGCTGCAAACAGAGGCCCACTAGGACTATAAATGCAGCAACACCTGCACACTATCCACGTGTGCCTACCTGTCTACTTGTACATAATGCCTGTCTACCTCACTGCTGCTTTGTATATAACATTGGTTTACCGTATTGTCCTACGGATATGTATTCTTATGATGACTGCAACTAAGCTTAGAAAATTCTTGTAAATGCTGCGCCCTGATACCTCTGGGTATTCTTGCGCATTATAAATAATAAAAACAAACAAACTTGCCCGGGCCCAATGCTGAATGCATATAGGGAGCCTTCTCTGAAATCCCTGAGCACTTAACTAACTTTGAAAGTGAATACTTACTGGTTTAAGAAGATCCCTTATGAAACTTTGAGTTTCCTACAACTGAACCCTTATCTCAACCTGCCTACAGCTAGCACCTAGACCACTAGGGTCCCTCTTCTGCCTCTTGGAACTCATGCAATAGACTATGGAAGGACTGGATAAGGAAATCATTCTGCCTTGAAAGTATAAAACGTGTAAAATTACGTACTTGCTGAAATAATTAGTGTGGTAACGATCTCTGTAAAAGAAGTTAAAAGGTGCCCTTAAGGTATACTTGTCTTTGTTGCATTGTGCCCTCTAAAAAGTATATAAGTTGCTTTACTAACTTGGTGCCCCCGCTACAGAATAATACATGTTGGTATGGTTGTATCATTGCTTGACTGTGTAAAAGGATTACCAATAGGGTTTACCTACCTTGAATAACTGGGTTCTTCTTACAGTGTAAGTGGGTTTTGCTCCCCCTGATCTGCTTTATGCAGATCTAAAACAATCTAGAAGTTAGTTGCTTGTAGTCCCTCTTAAAGGTATATGGTTGGTTACTTTGAATAGCTGCTGCTCTTCTAAACTTGTATAACACTGGGTTGTGCCCCTTCTGAAAACTGCTTGGAGCATTTCCAAAAAAGTCAAAGGGTCAATTACATACGTTGAATAACATTGCATTCTTCTTAAAGTGTAATAGGGGTTTGCTTTCACTGGTTTGCTTGGTGCATTCTAAAATGGTTGTGTTCATACTTATCCTTGAGTAGCTTGAGGCCCCTCCAGAAAGCAGTTGATTGACTGGCTCCGAACTGAGTTCTAAAAAATGTTGCAAGGTGTATACTTGTAACAGGGTTGGTTTATTATGTGAGTTCATAACTGTGCCACTGCATGACTGACAGGGTCTACTACCCTTGAAATACTGTTGGTATTTATATCAAACCTGGTTTTACACCCCAATAATAGCTGGCTGCCATTCTGAATGTGTTAATGCCAGGAAGACTGATCCTCCTCATTGGGACACCTGCTCCCTCCTTTCCTTTCTCACTCTTGCTGCCCACCCTGAGTCCTCTACCTGCTCCTTCCAGTGAGGCTAAGATAATCTACGACTCTGACCTCTCTCCTCAAATCTCTGTCTCTAAGAAGTCACACTATCAGATGCACCTGATCTACGGTATTCCTTCTTTCTCCAGCATGGGGTCTGGCATGGATTCACATGCTCATGAATATTCCCCGTCGTCAGGCTGGGAATCCTCGGTAAAGAAAAAACCAGTATCCGTTTCGTTTCTGATCTGTCTTTCGTAGTAATAACCAATCACTGGTCTCTGCGTCATACTGACCACAGCCAATGACTGCCCTCTACCTAAGCACCGCCTCCGGCAGCCATCTTCAGATTTTTACCGCACGTTCATGTGTTGGGATCCTCGTGCTATTGCTCTCTAGAGTTAGTGCTATTTTTTCACGTTTTTTTCTCAAAAACTTCGTTTTTTCGGTCAAAAGAGCCTCAAGCTCCACCGACTCACCATCCGATCAACGGGGACCCGTTTCGGATTCGTCTGCGCCCCTCAAGGGTGACTATTTCGTCGAGCTACGCTTTTGGAGGACTCCAGAAGTTTCTCAGGCCCGGCCATGGCCCAGGAGAAGGGAAGCTCGACGCCCGGAAAGCTGTTCAGGGTCTGCCCTGGATGCCAGCTGCAGAACGTCTTCAAGGAGGACGAACACTCTTTTTGTCTTTACTGCCTACATGAGGACAAGACGCACGTGGAGAAGGACTGTGCGTTTTGCGGCAACATGTCGGAGCGGACCATGAAGGACCGCCATCAACGTCTCGCCAACTGGCTAGAAGGGAAGAGCCCGTCCGGCGAGAAGAAAAGGAAGAAATCCGAGCGGTCTTCTAAGACCTTTGAGGACGCCCCGGCGACGTGGGTCCAACATAAGGCCAAGCACCGCAAGTCCGCTGGCATCGGGAGCGCCGAACGGTCGGGCTCTACGGGCGCCAGGCAGGGCGCACCCTCCCCGGCACCATCAACCACGAGCCAACGCCCTGGGTCGGGTAAGAGGAAGGCCGAGCACCCGGCGAAGCTCCTGGAGAGGCCCCGGTCGAGCTCGAAGGCGGAGGGGGAGCGAGGCAGTGTCCCCCCCCCCCCCCCCCCCGCTCAAGGATAAGGCGGTGAGCGCACCTAAGGTGGTGAAGGCCTTAATCCATCCGGCCAAGCCCTCTATCGAAACTGTTGCGGCGGCCCTGGCTCAGCCTGTGGAGGCTACACCAGTGGTGGCGACCTCGGGGCTCAGAGTCTCCCTGCCACCTCGGAGGGAGTCCTCTTTTGTGCCCATCGATAGGACCCCCGTGGAGAAGAAAAAGGGGGGGGCAGGGCGTCGTCGTAGATTCGGCTTCAACCTCGGAGGAGGAACTGGTCGAGGTCTTAAGCCACGGCCTCGGCGTGGAAGAAGACCGGCCCGTCGGGATGGATCCCGACGCAGGTGACGACGACATCGTCGAGGGTACCGACGGGGCCCCTGATCGCCCGTCGGATTTCCCTCTGCCAGCGCCGCGAGACAACTCGGCGGCCATTTTGTTGGCTATACAGTCCTTCTGCTCTGAGATAAGGACGAGACTACCGTTGCCGACGGAACCTCTCCCGTCGGGGGACCCAGAACCGGGACCTTCTGGTGTTCCCCCTACCAAGAAAAGAAGGATCCACCCTCCACCTCCTTTTCAGCCGTCGCGCCCCTTCCAGCCCTCCTCCCCGTCCACCCGAGGGGATGATACGGGGACTGACACGGCAGCGACGGGTACGGACGACGAGGTATACGACGAGGATGTACCGTCGTCGCCTCCCACCAGGGCTTCTCCGCCCGACGAGATTGGATCGTTCCACTCAATGATCGCCAGGGCATCCGAGCTTTTCCAACTCTGCCCTGAGGAGAAGAAGAAGGAAGGTTTCCTTTATCAGCGGCGCGAGGCCAAGAGGAAGACGGTCCTTGCGGTGCCTCTATTGGACGACATTTGGGATGAGGGCCTCACCCTCCTCAAGAACCCGTCCACGACGCCAGCCTGAAGAGACCGGTACGAGAAAAAGTACCGGGTCCCGGACACGGCCCCCCTGTGCCTCCGGGCGCAGCCTACTCCGGACTCCGTCGTCTCCGCGGCGGCCAGGAAAAAAGCGGGGGGGGGGGTGCGGCCTCCACATCGACTTCCCCACCGGACGGCGAGGGAAAGAAATTGGACGCTATGGGACGCAGTCATCTCGTCTGCAGCGACGACGATTAAAGCTGCCAACGCCTTGGCTATCGTGGCCCGATACGACAGGGAGCTCTGGTACAAACTGGCTCCCCTCCTGGACTTCTTGCCGGACGACAAGAGGGCAGAGGCCCTGGAGATCCTGCAGGAAGGTGAGATGGCTTCGGACCACGCCATTACCGTTGCGACGGACATCGCCGACACTGGGTTCCGCCAGTTGGGCAACGGCGTTTGCCTTAGGCGGCGTGGATGGCTCAAGGCTACGGACTTCCGTCAAGACGTTCAGACCAGAGTCCTGGACATGCCCTTCGATGGGAACAACCTGTTTGGGAAGTCGGTGGACGATTCCCTTCAGGCCATTAAAGCGGACACCGAGACGGCCCGGGCCCTTGGAGTTCTGCAACAGCGACGGACACCCTTTCGGAGCAGCGGAGGCAAGGGTGCCTCCAAAGGTTCCGGTGGCAGTTTCTCCTCCTACCGTCAAGCGGCCCGCTCGTCATCTCAGGAGGGCTACAGAGGACGAGGCAAGCCTGGCGGACCCCGCCGTCGTCGCCAAGGACAAGGCGCTAAAGCCTCGTCGAAGCAGGATTGAACCGGCCGGGGGGTCGGGCCCCCACCGAAGCACCCCGGTGGGAGGCCGGCTGGCGAGCTTCGTCAGCGTATGGGAGTCCATCTCCACCGACCGTTGGGTGCTGGACGCCTTGGCCCGGGGCCACGCGCTCGAGTTTCAAAGAAAGTGTCCGCGCGTCCCCCCCGTGGCCAGGAAAGAACTTCACGTCCCTCAACTTCTCCTGGAGGTGAAGGCGATGCTCAAGAAGGGCGCCATCGAACTCGTCCCAAAGAGGCTTCGGGGCTCCGGAGTCTACTCGAGATACTTCCTCGTGAAGAAGAAGACGGGGGGGATGGTGCCCCATCCTGGACCTGCGACGTCTGAACAAGTTCATCAAGACGCAAAAGTTCCGGATGGTCACCCTCCAGCACGTCCTGGGTCAGCTGGAGGAAGGAGACTTCCTGTCGTCGTTGGATTTGGAGGATGCCTACTTCCATATTCCCATCTTGAAGGGGCACCGAAAATTCCTCAGGTTTGTGGCCCAAGGGCGTCATTACCAGTTCAAAGCCCTCCCCTTCGGTCTACGGTCGGCACCCAGGGTGTTCACCAAGTGCCTCGCACCGGTGGCGGCTCAGCTGCGCCGCGAAGGATCCACGTCTACCCCTACCTGGACGACTGGCTCATCCGGGCCAAGACAAGGGAGCCCGCCGTGGTTCACACGGCAAGGACCGTCCAACTTCTCACGGACCTGGGATTCTCCGTGAACTACGCCAAATCCCACCTGGTACCCGCGCAAGACACTCTGTTTCTGGGAGCGAGGCTCAACACAGTGTCCCTTCTGGCCTCCCCGTCGGAGGAGAGGACCAGGACCATTCTGGGCAAGGTGCAGCGGATGTTGGTGGCCGACGCGGCCAAGGTGAGGTCCATCAAGTCCCTCCTCGGAATGATGTCTTCCTGCATCTACCTCATTCCCATGTGCAGGCTCCGGATGCGCCCGTTGCAGGAGTTCCTGGACGCGCGCTGGATCCAAACGACGGGCAGCTTCGAGGAAAGGATCACACTCGACGAGAGTTTCCAACGAGCGATCCGGTGGTGGGGCACCCGCGCGCATCTGACGGCGGGCATGGACTTCCAGACCCCAGCCCACCAGGAGACAGTGACCACGGATGCCTCCCTGGAAGGGTGGGGAGCGCACACCGAAAATCTGCACGCAAGGGGCCTTTGGCTCCCGATGGAGAAATCCTTACATATCAACGTCCTGGAGCTCCGTGCAGTGTTTTGGGCCCTCGGGTCCTTCCTTCCGTCCCTCAAGGGCAAGGTGGTGAGGATCTTCACCGACAACACCACCACCATGTTTTACATCAGAAAACCGGGCGGAACCAGGTCCCCAGCACTGTCCAAGGAGGCGCAGGACCTGTGGCATTGGGCAGTCGCCCAAGGGATGTTTCTGGTGCCGTTTCATCTGGCAGGGATAAGAAACACCATCGCCGACTCACTCAGCAGGGAGCTGCGCTCGTGCCACGAGTGGGAGCTACGGCAGGATCTAGTGGATCGCCTCTTCCGACGGTGGGGCACACCCCAGATCGACCTGTTCGCGACGGCGACGAACTCCAAGTGCCGGAGGTTCGCCAGCAGGTTTCCCCAGGCGAGGAGCATGGGCGATGCTTTCTCGTTCCCCTGGGAGGGCCTGTTCCTCTACGCGTTCCCTCCTTTGCCACTGCTAATCCGGCTCGTCAACCAGCTCAAGAGGTCACGGTGCAGGATGATCCTCGTCGCACCTGCGTGGCCGAGGCAGATATGGTTCCCGGACCTTCTGGACTTGTCAGCCTCCCCGCCAATCAAGCTGCCGGTGGACGCGGATCTGCTCTCCAGGGAAGGAGGTGCCATCCTCCACCACGACCCGAAATCGCTGAACTTGCAGGCCTGGCTCCTGCAGCGCTAGAGTTTGGAGGATACGACATACCGGCCGACTGCAGAGAGGTTCTTGCAAAGGCCAGGGCGTCCTCGACTCTTAAATGCTACGGACACGAATGGAAGAGGTTCTCTGTCTGGTGCCACGCACAGAAGATTAACCCTCTACGGATTACGGCTCCCCAAGTTCTGCCGTACCTGCTGACGCTGGCTAAAGCTGGACTGGCACACGCGTCCATCAAGATTCATCTTGCTGCGATCTCCCGATACACCAGAACCACGGGACGGACGTCCTTGTGGTCTCATCGTCTGGTGAAAGAGTTCATGAAGGGACTGTTCAGATCGTTCCCGCCGGTGAAGGCTCCGGCCCCGGCGTGGGAGCTAAACGTGGTGCTGACCAAGCTCATGGGACCTCCGTTCGAGCCTCTGCACTCGGCCCCGTTGAAGTTTCTGTCGTGGAAAACAGCGTTTCTTGTGGCCATCACCTCCGCACGACGGGTGGGAGAGATCCAGGCCCTTTCCTGCAAGGCCCCGTACTTGACTTTGCACGACACGAGGGTAGTGCTCAGGACGCACCCCTCCTTCATGCCCAAGGTACCGTCGGACTTCCATCTCAATGAACCCTTGGTGTTGCCTGTATTCTTCCCGTCGCCTTTGTCGCCGGCTGAGGACTTTGCACTCGCTGGATGTGGCTAGAGCGCTGAAGTTCTACGTGGACCGCACGAAGTGTTTTCGGAAGACGTCACAACTCTTTGTGAACTTTGGACCTGTCAATCAGGGGAAGGCTCTCTCGAAGGCTTCCATTTCCAGATGGCTCTCCGGCTGTATCATGTACTGTCATCGGTTGGCAAACCGACCGCTGCCCGGCCGTCCGAGAGCCCATTCCACCAGAGCGATCGCAGCTACCACGGCGTTCCTTTCTGGTGTGCCCCTGCTGGACATATGCAGGGCTGCTACGTGGAGGTCGACGCACACCTTCACGAAGTTCTACTGCGTCGATCGGGATTCCAGGGAGGAGTCCAGGGTCGGCCAAGCAGTGCTGCGCAACCTGTTCGCCTGAGGTGAGCCTGGTGAGGAGGTAAGATGCTTAATGTTGAGTTTGATGCAATGCTTAATGTTGAGCCTTTGCCACCTCCCGTGGTTGTGCATGTGTGTACTGCTATGTTTTCTTTATTCATGAGCATGTGAAGCTGGAGAAGGAACAAGTTACTTACCTGTAACTGTTGTTCTCCAGCATGGGTCTGGCATGGATTCACAAGCGAACCCTCCCGCCTACCCCTCTGCGGCTCTTCTCTTGGTCATACTGCCACTTCACGTGCTTCCAAATCTGAAGATGGCTGCCGGAGGCGGTGCTTAGGTAGAGGGCAGTCATTGGCTGTGGTCAGTATGACGCAGAGACCAGTGATTGGTTATTACTACGAAAGACAGATCAGAAACGAAACTGATACTGGTTTTTTCTTTACCGAGGATTCCCAGCCTGACGACGGGGAATATTCATGAGCATGTGAATCCATGCCAGACCCATGCTGGAGAACAACAGTTACAGGTAAGTAACTTGTTCCTTACTCGCATCGCCCAGAAGCTCACTTTCTCCAGAGCCCTGGTACTCTCTAAGCTGGGCTACTGTAATAGCCACTTTCTAAATCTCTACACTTCACCCCCTTTACAACTTATCCAGAACAGGACTTCAAGACTTTTCATTGGGTTACCAGACATTTCATCGAAAAAAATTGGTCGACTGGACAAATGGTCGAACCGATTTCGTCAAACCAAATGGTCGAATTTTTAGTATTTTTAATTTTTACCCTTTTTTTTTTTTGGGGGGGGGGGGTCCCCCCCAACCCCCTTTTTTGGCTAAAAAAACCCTTTTTTCCCTAAACTACAACCTTAAAAATATATATATAAATTTTAAAAATAATTCGACCATTCGGTTTTCCACAAAATTACGTCGACCAAATGTCCTGCCGACCAATTGTTTTCGATGAAATGTCCGGACACCTTTTCATTGGCCACAAGCTCAGGGATTGTATCTCTCCAGCACTAAAATCTCTCCACTGGCTGCAAGGATTAGGTACAAGACTCTGCATCTTCCACAAGGCTCTCTGGGGCAGTGAACTGCACTACCTCCAACTTTCTCTTCCTAAGCATCTTCCTTCTCGAGCCCTCCGCTCTTCCACCTCCAATTGTGTGGGTTAGATGCTTCTCCAGACAGAGGGGGGTGTGGGGGGGGCGGTATATCTTAAATCTGCTGGGGCTTCCCTCTGGAACAGCCTCTGTGCCTCAAACTTGAGCAGGTCCACCTCTGGTTCTGGAAGCAACTGAAGACCCTCCTTTTCGCTTCTGCTTTGTCTCCCTCTCCCTTGCTGATGTCCCTGTCTGTTCCACACACTGGTCTCTTGGCCACCCTCTACTCTGGTCCAGGCTCCTGCATGTCCAGTTGCCCTTGCACTGCCTCGGGGCTCCCTTGCACTTATGGGTCTGTATCTGCAACCCTACCGTCCCCTGATTCTCTTCACTTATGAGCCACTTACCAGCAGCACTTATGAGCTACCCACACTCCTCCCCTCCGCCCATAACCTCTTCACCTCCCTCCCTTTGCGAGATCTGAATGACACAAGGCCTAGTAAGATCGTTGTTTTGTCCTCCCTCTGTCCTCCCTGCCTTGTCTTGTTGCGCCTAGAAACAGTTGTGTACAGGCGCGTTATAAATGACTTTCCATATCATAGGTTTGACTCACCTTGAGCTGCTGATTGCTATTCTTAGTAAGGTTGTACATTGTCGGTAGATCGTACAGAGTTTGTTATAGTACTTAAATAAACCCTTTCATTTTGCAATACATAGTGTGTTTCTTTGGACCACATGTAAGTTACAATCTTTGTACCAAGCCACAACCCCCTCTCTCGCTCTCCTAAAATAAGCCTGCCTACTTTGTGCATGCTATCAAAACATTCTCAGGTGTTAAGCCTTCTACTAAGAGTGGTGCTTTTGTACTGCCTCGGATATGGTGTTTGATGGCTTGGTAGGATTTTAGAAAAACTGTTCTAACAATTGTACACTGCATGTCTGTCGAGGGATATATTGAGTGTAATCGGCTGCATCCCTAATCCCCCCCCCCCCACCCTAACCCCCCTTTCTTAACCAATTTGTTTTTATTCTAGGCTGGTGTCTGCCAACTTCCCCCGTGACCATTTTTCCCACGTCTTTATTGATGAATCTGGCCATGCCGTGGAGCCAGAGTGTGTGACTGCCATTGCGGGTAAAGGCTTTACTTTTCATAGAAATATTGGTAGTGTGATTGGACGTTCTTAATGTTGGGAGGACCCAGGCTTCTGTGTAGCATAGTTATGTGTGATCACCTTGCTCCATTGGGCGGTGAAGTTAACTCTTCTGCTTGTTGCTTTACTGGGCTACTGCCTGGTCTCCCTTAAGAGAGTGACTTCTTGGACAAGGAGATGCATGCAAAGGGGGGATGGGGAGTGGAGTCTGTCATTCACTTTATACTTTTATTTTGTTTGTCAGTAACTGGCCTTTAAAATTTGCTGCCAGTAAATTCTACCCAACGACATGAAATGGTCTTCAGAGCAGTCCAGCATGTATGTTCTTGCATGTTAATCAAGGATTTGTCCTGTAATTGCTAATAATTGTCCCCTTTCTTCCACAGGGATACTTTCTGCAATGGATCCCAGGAGTAACACGGTTGGGGGTCAGCTGGTACTAGCTGGTGACCCTAAGCAGCTAGGTCCAATTTTGAGGTCCCCAGTCGCCATCAAACATGGTTTAGGTAGGTCCATAAATGTTGTTGCTGGGGATTGATACTAGGCTTGGGGCGTTGTCTGAGTGACTGTTAGCTGGTTGCAATACAAAGTGGTTGTGCTGTTGCAGGAGCAACTGACCAAGAACTGGTCTTTAGAAACTACTACTTTGTGTCTCTTAAGACTGGCTGATATGTAGGCACAGTATCTGCTTGGTACCATGGACGCCCAGCCAGTAATCAACAACATGTAAAGTTGTTTTTGCTTGCATCATGAACTCTATAAATAGAATTATGTTGGTGGAGCTTCTCTAGTACTTCAGAAGCAGGTGCTGGTAGATTGCTGGTTCATGCAAGAGCAGTGCTCGTCCACAGTTTGGGAGCTTAAGACCGTTAAGCACCCGTCACTACTGCTTAAATAATTGACTGCATGTGGATGCTGGGGGAGGAGGGCTTGTGTCTCTGAAATTTGAAGTTGCTTGTTTGGAAGACCCTACAAAGAAAATGTTTTTCAGAGGTCTGGCAGCTATGGTTGATGTATTTGAACACACTGTCGAAGACATTGACCATGGTTCTAAGCCCGATCTGGGAGCAAACGGGGTTCTTTATATAGCGGTCTAAGGAGTCCGAATGTGTGCAAACACAAAACCGCATACTGGAAAATGCAATTTTTGTACTCCGCAGTTAAGCTTTCAAACCATAAACTCTAAATTCCTTCAAGGTCACTGCTGAGGGGGTCTTTCTAGGGCGGCATGTTGGACTGCTATAATCGACCTCCACACAACACTGCATGCATCTGGAACTGTTTAGACTCAAACTTAAGTTGATTTACAATGTTCTGGTTCTCGTGTGTATTGGAAAAATGGTTGCTGAACTGCAACCTAGAATTATCTGTTCATATTCACAAGCGATGCTTTGAGCTAAATCCTGGCTTATCTCCAAGTTGGCCCCGCTGGGTTGTGGTGCCGGTTTGCCTAGCTATGTTAATTGTCCTTCTGGTAGTAGCTTCTCACCATTGTGAATGGTTCACGAGTACGAACTTAACATTGACTAGTCCTGCCATTGCTTGAAGACTTGCCACTGTGAACACACATTCTTGGTTTCATTGACTTTTCTTCAGCATGAAGTTCTGAAAGTGACACTTAATGGTGCCCCCTTGCAAGAGTGTAGGCTTTAGAGGATCTGGGCATTTTTAAAATGTTGTATTCATGCTTTTAAAAGGCTCCCAGGGTCATATTACTAGAGGGCGATATTTGATACAGAATCTAAGTAAAGCTCAATCTTGAGTAGACAGATATGACAGTGGTGTAGTTGGTGTTCGGAAAGATTGCTCTTTCCCTCCATTTCTATTGACCACCAAACATTTTGCTTTTAATTTTTGAATCTGACCTGCACCTTTTTACAGAGTAGCGAAGCCGTCCGCTTCACTAAACTGGCTTTTGCTAATTTGTCATGGGGAAACGGATGTATTCAGGCTGTCTGCACTGGGAAACCGGTTTCTCCTCAGATGACTTTGTTAACTTTTTATCATTGTACAATGCAGTACAGTGGGGCACACTTTTTCGTTTGCCCTAGACTAACACTCAGAGGATTTTTGGTTACTTTAGGTGTGCCTCGGGGACCGGCTGGTGGCAGCAGTTACTTTTTGCTATTTCTTAGTGTATTTTACTTTAGCTGTGCCACGTTTACCGCGTTTGGCTACCTACTGTGACTAGTGGCCGAACATGGATGTGCCCACAATGTTTTTCATTTGTCCCTTGGTCATCTTGTCACTAACCCTTCTTCCTGACGTGTGAGAAAATCCGGGAAAGCAGATGCTTTTCACAGCTTACTGCAGGGCAATGTGGGTTTACTGCCACGAAGTGGGTTGCGACTGTCTGGTCCTGATTCGCAAACTGTGTCAATGGTATGCTTGAGCTGTGCCAGCAGCGGTCTTGATTTTGGGGGGCACGGGGGTTGCCTCCAGATGTTTGTTTGGTTCTGACTTTCAGCTCTTACCTGCCTTTTGGATAAGGGGACCCCTACACCCATTCTTCAGAGATCCTGGAAGAAACCTCAAGGAACCAAGTATGTCCAGCTGCAAGACATGCACGGAAAACATAAGCCCATCAGAAGGCCTGGAGACCAACGTCTGCTGCTGCCCTTGAAGTGCCCTGTCCTGTAGAAGATCTCAGCAGTCCTACCCATGTCAAATTTTGTGGTTCCATCATCACGAGGGCTCGAGATGGGAGACCAAGTCTGACTGCAACAAGTTTGTCCCCCTGCGTTGCTGTGCATCTGTGGTCAGCCTCCAAAATGTCTCTCCTACATCCACTCTGGTGCGGAGAGGGGCCCTTCATTGAGTTCCTCTGCATTCTCCATCCTGAAGACCTTGCACCAGAATTTGTCCCTGACCGGCGAAGTGCTCAAACCTGCAGCCCTGGGCATCAAGAACCGTAGCTGAAGGCAGGAAAAGAGACCTTGGACCTGCTTCTGAAGACCTACCAAGTCCTAAGAAGAATTGGTAGTATTTTTGGGGGGGTGGGGAGTTGTAACAGTACTTCTTAACCCCTTCCAAAGGTTACCAAATATTAAGGGAGTAACGGCTTGGCTGTGCCGTTGCATGTTTGTACAAGCATTCTGAAAGTGGGAGACGCTTTTATTAGCTGCGATAACTTGTTCTCTACCCTTTGCAATTCTTCATTGGACTCCAGAAACCTCCCACTAGAACTTTCCCATCTCACAAAAACTGTTTGGAACTTTGAACATATGGTCACAAAGCCCCATACAGCTTAGGGATGAACATTAAGTTGGTGTTGTATCTCTGTGGACCTGTAGTGCTGCATACTAATCCGTACCTTCCTTTGCAGGGCTGTGTCATGTGTTTTGCCCTACTACAGTGATGGTATATATGTATAATTTACATCGTATTGTGTGATATTACATGCTAATAGTCATTTTTCATAGTGTTATATGGCCATAGATAAAACATTTTTATAACTGTCTCTAAGTGTGTTTCTTTGTATTCATTGAGGACCCCCCACAGGCTCACCTTTCCTGAGACTGGCCCTTGACCACTCGCCTTGCAACCTTAAACTGCTTTGGCTACAGCCGAGTAGTCCCGGTGGTGTCCAGTCAAAGGGTTGAATGAAAAAGGGTCTAATACAATACATTCAACTCAAAAGGATCGGGAAAAAGGATCAAATGCCTTTTTTTTAAAAACATTTTTTTTTTTTGGGGTTTGGGCAAAAAACAGGGGTTTGCATCCGATCTTTTGGTTTTCGGTCCTTTTGATTCGAAACCATTGTATTTTGAATCTTTTCAACCCTTTCACCTACAACCGTCCCTGTCACTATAGGTTGGACTTCTGTACATCTGTCCACCAGGCCAGATTAGTGAATCGGTTCTAACAGTTCGTACATTTGATACAGGTAAGTTGTTCTCAATCAGACTTCATTTCAATAATTGACATCCTATTTTTATTTTTCAAGATATGTCCTTGCTGGAACGATTGATGACCCAAAATTCTCTTTACCAAAAGCATGATGGAAGTTTTAATCCTGTGTTTGTCACCAAGTTATTGCGGAACTACAGGTTAGTTTTTCAAACAAATTGTTATCAAATTAATATATACGGAATGGCCAATTATTGGAACTGCGTTTTCAGAATTGGGCTTCACTTTGCCACAAGACCTTGTGTTTCTTGTCGTATTAATTTGTCCTGAATAGGAAGCTTCACACTGGTGGGGATGTTATGTTAGGTCTCTGAATTGTTAATTTCCAAAAATGTTCCAGCGACATCGAATGGCATAAGCATTTTTTTTTTTCTGGCATAGAACATGCAATGTGGTTGATAAACAGTTTCTGACTAGGCGTTGCTGGGGGGGTGGAAGCTGAGAGGGGCTATAGCCCCAGGTCTTTTGGTTGTAGCCCCGAATAGAAGCTCAGGAGCTAGAACCAAAAGGCTAGCTAGCGCCGAGTCCCGACGGTCTCAACAATAGCGTAGCCCAGGTCCTATGCCAAACCTAGCAACACCCCTGCCTGGGAGACTGTAAACTGACTGCATCAAAACGTATGGTCCATAAATACAAAACTGGGTTGCATACCACAATTGGGCATGTTTGCATTTGCTCTGGCTGCACATAGCTATGGTGCAAATACGATGAAAGGATACCGTTATTACTCCTTGGCCTGAAGTTGCAGCTTTGCTAAAAATCGGTTGAAGAGAAGTGATGCTTACCGTAGTCAGATGTTATTGGGGCGGTGTTTAGGATATTTAGGCATTTTGTCTTCTGTTTGAAATCCTTCTTGTGAATGGAGAAAGACAACCTACTAATTTTAGCAATTTCAACACTATCTTGTAGTTCATTTAATTTAATAATTTAATTTGCTCAGTACAGCACTTTTCAGCCTGATCAATTTCACTGGAATTAGTGTGAGCGTGTAATAATTGTCACAAATAAGGCAAGAGCTGTCCTCTAAACATGAAGCATGCCTACAGAGATCAACTAATGACTACCCTTAATATAACAATATGTACATGCAGTGTTGGGGAGAATTTTCAGTTTAGAGCTAAATTCCTCCCACCATAGAGACCCGCAACTCTTTTTGCTTAACTTTGGGACTAGGTACTTTTAATTCTGTTTTCTGTGTTTCTTCTGACTTTGGAGTCTGACAAACTCCATAGGCATCATCTTTGCGTTGTGACGCACAGCACCTTCAGTGCAGTGGCACAGGGAAGTCTCTTAGATTTCCCAAAGGTTTAAATACCTTCTGAGCACTGAAGTGAAATTGACTTCAGTAACTTTCTAGACCTAGCACACACTACCTTACCATAGGGTGCTGGAGGGGTTACTTAGTATCCCCTTTCTAGTTTCTCATGTAACATTTTAATGTTACCCTTTCTACAATCAATGGCGGCTGGCAGGTGATCACTTTTTACTACCATTGTGTGTTTTTATCACGGGCTGCATTTTCAGCTGCAGTAAGGCACTCGTGGGTGCTCATTTTGTTGAAATGGCCCCGGTCTTGTTTTCGCCATTTCTTGTTGGAAATGTCCTCCTTGAAATGTACTCTGTGTGGCAAACCCGGTTTGGTCCCTTTGTTCGCTTTCTTTGGTGGGATTCATGAGTGAACCCCGCCTCTGGCTCCAGGGTGTCTGACAAGTACAGGAATTGTGGGAGGTGCCTGAAACTCCCTGTGCTTAATCCTCTTGGTTACAGGAATGCACCCAACAGTGATAGGCCGGCTGGCTGTCCTTGGAGGACAGCCACCCAGCTGGGTCACTGACAGCTAGGCTGGAATGAATGGGAGAAACCTGCATAAAAGGCAAGGCTTTTTGACTTGAAGGCAGAGTCGACCACTGGACAAAGGAATCCAATGAAGAACTTGTAAGAGATGCCTGCTGCAACTCCTGTGCTCTTGATTTGCCCAGTGCAGCCCTGCTGCTGTGCTGAAGCTCTGAATTCACCTCGACTAGAGAAGCCCTGCTAGGACCACTTCTCCCTTTTGGGTTGGTGGGACCAATCAACTGTCTGGACATCCTCTCGAAGCTGGCTGTACTTCTGCTCCTGCTGGAACCAAAGCACCCGGGAGAGGAACACCAGATCAAGTGCATCACTTTTAGGTTGGACATGATCCCCAGGAAGATCCTCCGGACTTCCCTGAAGGACTGACCAAGCCTGAGCCACCTCAACAGAGTGCTGGACCCGAGATGGGAGGAAAGTCTGAAGTGGTATCCGAGAACCACGGTGTTGCTATTTGCCATAGACACGAGAAGCTGAAACCGCGAAGTGCCGCTGAATTGAAGTTTGTCCTTTGCTGGCGCCGACCTTCCCATTGTGTTGCATGAGTACCCAGAAGTCCTCCCTCTTGTCCCCACAACTGAAGACCAGGAACAGCAGGATCTGCAGAGCCACACTGGAACATAAGCCAGCTGGAACAATTTCTTCTAAACAAAGGTGCTGTAAACCTAAGGGGACATATCTCTTGTTGTGTAGCCTTACTTGCTCTCATTTGAGACTTGTCATGTTTGCCAGTGCAGAGTTGCTTGTAGCTTTGCCCCTCACAAGCCTCCCAGCTTGTGGCCCTTCAAGTGAATCTTGTTTCTACAAACCTTTCTAAAAACGTTGTGCAAGACTTTTACTTGCCTGCATCTTCAGCTCCCCTAGACTTTGACTGTCCTGGCTGCCTGAGAGATGCTTACCTCCGACTTGTGCTTTTGCCTTTCCTCCAGGAAAAAGGGTTAATTTACTTTGTACTGGAAGGTTTAAAAAGTACTTACCAGTTTATACATTTTTTGTTAACCTTTGTCTTATTCCTCGATTTAATCTTTTCACACCAACCTCGTATTGCTCTAAATGTACCAGTGACAAATCAATGTCCACAGGGTCCTAGCTATTTAAGTCACCTGGGGGTGTGGAGAGTGTCTGTGTGCCATCCCCAAAGGGTATCGTCTGATTTGGAGAAATTGTTTTGAAGTGTATTACAATTGTTACATGGTGGCTTATTGAACGGACTGTTAAATTAATAATTGTTTAATCAAGAAACCTTGAGTGTAAGTGTTTATTTGAATAACTGTTACTGTGAAACTCTGTTACAGCCCTACTGCTGTTACTACCCTACAGCTCACATTGACCCCTCTTGAGATGAGCCTGGCTGCTCACCCGCACTACCATACTGTGTAGTAAAGACTTATACCAAAGGTTGGGATTCCTATTGCCAGGAGGTCGAGGTTGCTGTAGTCTTCCAAAGGATACTGCACACAATCTTGCCTAACATGCAGCACAATTCTTTAATATGTATAAGATCCTGGTTCCTTGTACCTTTTTGATTATGTTAACCCTCAGTGTGATCCATTATCTCATTTTGGAGTGATGGCGGTTTTCTGTCACTGCTGAAATAGTTCCCTATGGATGTTTTTATCTACGATTTTCTACTTTTCGATTCCTGCCATTCTAGTAGGCAATTGCCACAAACCATGCAATTCCATAGGAGTAGTGTATTGCCTGAGATCATACGAGATACTTGATCAATTTCAATTGAAATAGCTCAGTTGTTTAAATTATCATTTGTATGTCCGGTTTGCCTGTATATATGAAATACAACATGGCCTACATTCTGCATGTTGCACTTTCCTCCTGTGCATGGTCTTACTAAATCTCTGGACTCCTGACCTTGATATTTCGATCCGAGCACCTTTTGTAAGCCCCCCTGCACCCCTGGTTTACGCAGTCTGACGACAATCTTGAATGTCCCCCGAAGTGATCCAGACTGATCCGGCCTTCTCGCGTCTAAGGTCTTCTTGCACAGCTGTTTCTTTGGAGCCCACATATTGGTGGTATTGGGGAGGTTTTCCTTAAGGCTCTCTGCTCGGGGCCTATAAGTAAATCTTCCTGACTCTGGTAATACCAGTGAGTACCTCAAGCTCACAAAGCTGGTAATGGAGCACCACCGGCTTAAATAAAAGGTTGAGTGAGGTGGTTCACAGGTACAGGATGCACATTGTATTAATACCCTATGAGCGATAGTCCACACACCTAAATAGTAGCTGTGTGAAGCAAAACTATATTGCTACCCTGAGGCATTATGTCATCTTCTAAGTAAGGGTTATTTAGAGTCAAATGACGCCCACCTAGAAAGTAAAAAGAAGCGGAGGTTGTGTATATTGGGGAGATTTATCATTTGTATGCTTCATCCCCCTCTCCTAGTGAGACCCCACCCCCCAGCCCCCCAGCGCTTTTTGCTGGACTCTGGACTTTTTCTTTAAATACTGTAAAGTGGAGCTTTTTTCCACTACTATATTCTTACGGGCTCTGTCATTTGGAACTCTATTCTTTGTATTTTACCTGTACTATGGAGTCGATTTTTCTCCATAACTCTTAAAGGCATCTGTATTAAAAGTATCGCAGCGCACGCCTCCTTATGGGCAGTGTTGCTGGGGACAATAGTCTTCCTTTTGAGATTCTTTTCTTTATCCTAGAGTAACTGCAGTTCTTTGAGAAAGAGAGATACTTAGTATCTCTCAAAACTTTATAGTTGGAGAGATTGGCACACACCACCTTATGTAGAGTACAAAAGGGATACCTAGTATCGCCCTGCTCCTGTTACCTTTAGTCACATAGACCATCTCCTAGTTATGGCTGGTGGCAGTGGACTATTGTGTAATTTTTATACCGCAGGCGATGTCCATAGCCTCGACGGAGCACAGTTAGGGCACCCAAGTACCAACTTGGGGCATCCCTTCTTTTTTCTCTATTACTAGCTTGGTTGTTCTTTGTTAGTCCTACTATCTTGGGAGGGGGGGGGGCATGTTTGTGTTTTTGCCTTTCGCGGTAACCCTTGTGTGTCCCTGCCTATGCTCTAGAGTGTCTTGGCATGCAGGAAGTGGGAGAGGAGTTTTTCACCCCCTGTCCTTTTTCTGCCAGAGTGCCTGAAAAGAACCAGCTCCCACTGGGGGTTCTGGCTGTCCGTATTGGACAGCCAAACGTCCTTTTCTGTAAACTGCTGAGGAAGACTGCAGAGGAGTGAGCGCTGGAACTGTATAAAAGGCGAGGCTTCTGGAGTGAAAAATTCAGCCACTGGAAGCTGAAGTAACCGAAGAAGACCACCAGACATGCCTGCCGACCCCTTGGCGACACTGGGAAGCGACCACTGCTGTACTGACCCTGTTTTCTCTGACCGAGGAGCTCCAAAGGGGACAACTCCTTTCCGTTGGATGGTGGGAACGAGTCCCAAGACTAACTTTGGTTTGAGCAATCTGCCGTGGTCTGAGTTTCTGGAGCTGGCAAATCCCAATACCACGAGACCTGCTGCCCATTTCGAATGCATCGTCGTGGAAAGGCTGAATCTGTCCAAATCTTTGCTGAGTGATCAAGGAAAATACAAATATCTGATCCAACTGGCCCAGACCCCCTCATCAGTGTGTGGGACTGCAGCAAGCAAAGTTTGACTTTGCGTATCGTGATCTTTGTTGGTGCTGCAGAAAAGGCACCAGATCCAGTGTGACCAGATACGTTTCTGAAAGGCATGCCAGAGATCCTCCCTCGAGACTGCTGCAGAGAGATTCCGTCCATTGTCCTGCCTTCAGTCATCAGACCAAGGAATCCAGAGGTCTGGTCCAGAGCTGCAACATTACAGAGCATCCAGAAAGAACATTATCTTCTAACCGGCAGTAGTGTGGGGTAAGGAAAGGGGAGTGCTTACCTGATTGCAGAAAGTCGCTCCAGAGCATTGGAGTGCACATAGGCGTATCCAGGGCAACCCGCTGCTTGTGTCCCTTTAGCAAGTCCATGGTCTCCGACATTTAAGCCTTCTTGTATCTTCCTTCCTAGAGACTAGAAAGTTTCCACAGGAACTTTTGATTTCTACTGCTTTGCAAGACTAAGCCACTACAAACTGTCTTCTAGCTAGTGCTACGAAACAGCCCCTAGAACCTGAAGCTCTGCTAGGATAACATTATCCAACTGTTTTCCTTCCCAAAAATCATTATCTTTTATGTGTATGCAGACTAAATACAATTACTGTATTTCTTTGTGGTTGCACAGTATTACCGATAGAACTGTCGAACTCCTGTAACAATTCAGCAAATACCAACTAAGAACTGACCTTTTGAAAGTATTCCTATGTGTTTTATTGTTTGTATTTAACAGTGACCTGTATAAATATATATTTTTATATAAATGTATGTGCAGGGGTTTCCTTGCTGTGCCCTACTGACTGGGTTCAGTGTACTTAACTACAGGTCACATCTTCCTCTTAAGCTAATCCTGACTGCTCTGCCACTCGGGTCTTTGAGTAGTACAGACTGATACCAAGAGTTTGGGGATCTACGAAACACTGGGATAGGTTACTAAAGTCTTCCCTCCAAGTGGCACTTTAGGAAAACTCCCCTAACGGCTTATAAAGGCTTTTCTATCTAGGCTGGCAGATTTGAGAGCAGACCGGTAGTGGAAGTAGGAACAGTGACAGGAAAGGGAACTTGGTGCAAAGTGCCCCAAATAATAGTTTCTGAAGTTCCGTTGTTGGGGTAAGCCCTTTAGTCTCTAAGTTGAAGGGTTTCCGGGACGACGAAAGGTCCGTTTAAGACACTGCGGCACTGCCTGAGAATGAGAGAGCAATGGCCAGGGACTGCAGTAGGCCGTTTCCAGATGCAGTTTTTGTGCATGTTGATGGATCCAGGCGTTCCGAGGTCTGGCCCAGAGTAGCATACAGTCAAAGAATGATGTCGGCGGTACTCGACAATGCAGGGTTCCTATGTCATTCTCCAGTTTAGGAATCCGCTTCAGAGTCAGGGGTCACGAGGAGACCCCAGGGAAGAACAATTATTCATAATTTCCTTGGATACCCGCACCAGAGGAGAACCAGGAGATTTTGGCAGAGTGGTTGCATAAGTTGAGGCAGCACAGTCCTTTAGACCTTCCCTGTGGGAGGGGGACACAAGCATAGTACTTGCCTGGTGTCCTGGGATTGTTGATTCTATGCTCTGGGTAGTATCCGTTCTCTGGGCAGTATGGTATGGAGTCCAGCTAGCAAAGGAGCACCAGATACTGTCTCCCTCAATAGAGGCATGGCCGGGGGCTTCATTGAGATGAGCCCATCTAAAATGAGCTGTGATCCAATTGAACCCACTGGATCGGGGATAACTGATGCTGCTGTGGGTTCCTTCTGGGAACATGGATCCACAGCCTATGGCTTGAATCCTCCAGAGGTCCACTCAGTATTCATATTCATCCCTGCACTCTGTTCTGATAACCAAGTTCTGCCCAGTACCTGTGAACACAACTTTTAAATGACCATAGGGAACAGAGGAACTGGCAACCTCTTACCTCAACCTGGTGGGCTCTGCTAAGTCGCAAGCTCCCAAATCCTTGCTCTTGTCTAGTGTTGGTGCTCATCCTTGTGTGAAACTGTAGGTTGAGAGCAATAATTGTTTGTTTAGAGTGCAAGTCCCAGACATTTGGCCGCTATCCAAAGCAAAGGTCAAGAATAACCAAATCCAACATTGGGACGCGAAGCAGTCTGGCTCTTATGGAATCTTTTTCTACTTGACACAAAGCCCTGACACTAGAGCTGTGCCATAACCCAACTCCTGCAGTGCTGCTCCTTTCTGGCACAGCAACATAGTTGGTGTCCTCCAGTCCTTGAGTGACTATCCTGGAGCTGCTAACCTCTCGCCTTGAGGGAACCCACATTTTCACCAACACTCGGATTGTCAATGTATGGGCACAAGAGATAGAATTTTCCCATTTTGGACAGTTACAGCTGTAAACTGTGTGAACGATTTCAGCAGCAAGGATGTAGCCTACTCTGTTTATCTAAATCCGGTCTGGCCTACTCTGTTTATCTAAATCCGGTCTGTCCGCTATAATTTACTGTATGTGCCTGCATTCTGATTGAACCTTTTAAGGTCTAAGGAGCTACTGGGGTATGAACTGTCAAACTATTGAACCTACAATCCCCAGTTGACTTCAATTCATGGCTGGGAGGATAGCTCTGGGGCAACGCGCTTGTCTTGGAAGCAAGCCGATTCATAACACAGGTTTGCATCCCAGGCTCGCTCTTTGAAACTGGTCTTTTGTACTGAGCGTGTTATAAAAGAGCCATTATTAATTATGGTCGTTGGCCCCCACAAAGTATGACCACACCTCAACATTCTGAGTTTATCTTTTTTTTATTGACATTTTACTTGATTTAAAGCTTCTTTTCATAATGGTCTTTGGTAATCCATTAAATCAAGGTGACACTGACTTCTTGTTGACTCTGTACTGAGAGTTTTCAATGGTTTGACCTTACCTGACCTAATGGTAACGATGGGATTCTGTAGAGCCACTAGCCTGCCCAGGTTAGACTCCCTTGTGAATGCAGTCAGAACACCAACCATTGTGAAATTTGCCTTTATTGCCCTTAACCGTGACTACCAGCTCTATTGTAGTGCTTTTCTGTTTTATGCTTTGAATATCACATTTCAATCATTGCCCTGTGGACAGACAGAATCCTTGATATTCCCGACGCAACCGTTCTGAATTGATTGCTATTGAGCTGCAAAACATGTAACTTAGTCAATCCCATGTCAATGTCCCCTTTCAATTGAATGCACTGCGAATAACACTATATGTCGACTATATGCATAGCATGTGAATCTAAGCAGATACAATCATCAGAAATGCTAAAACGGTGAGGAATGCAGGTCTTAAGTGCACATGTAATTTGTTGTTGGGATATAGCATCATGACTTCTCGTAATAGTAAGGTTAACAATGGGTTCATCTCTCTCCCAAAAGGTCTCATCCAGCCATTCTGAAGATACCAAATGAGTTGTTTTATGATGGAGAACTACAGGAGTTTGCTGACAAGATATTAAGCCAATCTTACTGCAACTGGGAGCATTTGCCCAAGAAGGTAAGTGTTTGGAATAGGGTTCCTCTTAGTTCAAGGACTTGCACGGTCTTCTGAACCACGCAACACAATGTGTTGAAACCAGTTTCCTACATGAAGTACTGCCTCTTCACCCACCAAATGCTTCCACAACGATCTTGCACAACAGAAATGTGTGTTTGCGAAGGCCAAGGTCTTGCTATGTCCTGCTTTGGTAAGCGCCCATGACCTCTCACAGATTTACATGGATAAAATATGACCAAATTTCCTCTGGTAGACGGAACGCCCACTGGTTGCCGGTTCGTGAATGCATTCTGCAAACATAATCGCGAACACACGTCTTTCAAATAATGCACCTAAATATCTTGCAATGAAATTCTCCAAATCACTATGTAATCGAACCGTGCTGCCTACTCGCACTTTCTCATGATCCCCAGATTCAAATGGCAAAAAGCGGGGGGTTCCAGCTTTCCAGTAGTTGCTGCTAAACACTGGAACGCTCTACCGCCGTCACTCAGATCAGAACCATCATTCCGGAAAGTTCTTAAACTTGGCTCTTAAGATCTCCTAAACTGTAAATAATCTATGTCTTGGCACCAAATCATACTATGCATGTAACTCGCTCATGTATCTACCATTGTATTCAAAGCACCAAATCCAGACTATGGGCTTCATTCCAAGTGGGGAGGTCCAGAAATAAGGGTGCCGTTAGCACGGCCCAGGCACCCTTTCTGGACCGCCACACTCCGACTTTGCGGGTAGGGGCTGTTACGCCCAGCAGGTACTACCTGCTGGGCGTAACTTGGGCGGCTTGGTTGAAATCGGGCAAGGCCTCTGGCTCTGCTTCCGGGGATTGTCCTGCTTCCCCTAGGACCAGCCAGTCCCACTAACAAAAACCCTAGGAAAAGAGGTTGAGGTCCTTCGAGGACACACAGCTCTGGGGTCCAAAAGGCAGCCAGGCTACACAACGTTGATCCCACTGGGTTTGCCATGGCTGCGGGAAGAACAAGGTCACCGTCACCAACCACTTCTGCAGCGAGCCTACCTGTGAGTGGCGCTCCCTCTAAGAGAAAGTCCTGGACTATGTCATAACGCAGTTTACCATCAACAGATGAGACATCGAAGGAAAGATCAAAAAGGTGGCCCTTTGCTGCCCCCCCCCCCCCCCCCCCCCTCACCCCCCCCCCAGTGACACTATCGCCATCGGCTGCTTCACCGGCCAGAACATCTTAAGTTATCGACTGTCAAGGCCACGCTGACAAAGGCTGCTGCCACCACCACGTAGATGACAATTATTTAATCGAAAGGAGGGCTGGCCACAAAGGTGGTGTCCACGGTCATACAGCCATTCCTTGTGTCACGCCCACAAAGGCATGAGGCAGCTGCTGCAGTTCCTGCGAAGGCCCATGGACAGCTGCACTGGCTGCTTCCTTCCAGAAGTCTTGGAAGAGGGGGAACCTAGGAAGGTTACGGGCCTGCAGAGTGCCCGGAGAAGCCAGTGTAGATCTATACCAGCTCAACCAGGGCAAGGATAATCTGCCCGAAGATTATTATTTGGACCATGAAGGGGGTCATGAACTTGTCTTGGTGGTGTGGGGGGAGAAATGACCCACAGAGGTAATCCGGCTCACCACCACGCCAAAGAAGCGCATCCATCCAGAACCTCGATCAATCATTCCTTTCACACCTCAACCGAGTGACATGTCCTTGAACATACTAACATCGCTACACATGCTGGTTTCAGAAATCTAGCACAGATTGCCTCAGACACAGGGCCCTGCACAGTCAGGAGCCCCCCCCACAAGAACGCTGCCCAGGGAGTCGACCCCGGCATAAGCGTTGCGGCAATGGACCAACCTGGCCCAAGGCGTCAACAGACCAGCCTCCGCCTTCGACTCGCGGTGCCATCCATCAGGCTGCCACTACATCTCGTCCGAGGAGGAGCGATTCTTCACCACGACCCAACATTGCTGAACCTCGGTCTGACTCCTGCAGCCCTAGAATTTGGACCTTGTTCTTTGCCAACGGAATGTAAGGACATCTTGGCCAAAGCCAGAGCCTCGCCCATGTTGAAGTGCTACAGCCATTAGGGGAAGTGATTCTCTGTATGGCGCCGGGCTCAGAAGATCATTTCTGCGTGTCACGGCCCCGTAGCTCCTGTCATACCTGCTTTCATTGGCCAAGGCTGGACTGTCTGGCGCCCTATGAAGGTGCACGTGGCTGCCATATCCCGTTACACGAAGAAAGCAGGTAGGCACTCCCTGTGGTCTCAGACTCGTCAAGGAGTCCATCAGGGGCCTCCTCGGGGTTTTTCTGCCAGTGAAGGCTCCGGAACTCAATGTGGTATTTACTAAACTCATGGGAACACCTTTTGAACCGATGCATTAGGCCTCTCTGAGGTTCCTCACATGGGAGACTGCTTACCTCGTGGCGATCACCTCGGCCAGGCTGGCCGGGGAGAGCTAAGCCCTGTAGTGCTGACAACTGTACTTTTCCAGCATGGATTCACATGCTCATGAATATTCCCCGTCAGGCTGGGAATCCTCGGTAAAGAAAGAAATCAGTATCGGTTTTGTTTCTGATCTGATCAACGGACATGGCCCAGGACAAGGGAAGCTCGACGCCCGGATCCAAGCTGTCCGCTGCCCAGGATGCGGATTGCAAAATGTTTTCAAGGAGGATGAGCATTCGAGATGTCTCTACTGCCTTCATGAGGACAAGACGCACGTGGAGAAGGACTGTGCGTTCTGCAAGAACCTGTCGGAACGGACCAAGCAAGATCGTCGTTCCTGCCTCGCCGCCTGGCTGGAGAAGGGCACAGCAGGTGAGAAGGCGAAGAAAAAGTCTGAGCGGTCTTCTAAGTCCTGTGAGGGCGCCCCGGCGGTGGCACCGACAGGCAGGGCGTGACTTCCCCGGCACGATCAACCACGAGCCAGCGCTCTGGTTCGGGGAAGAGGAGGTCCGAGAACCCGGGTAAGCTTCTGGAGAGGCCCCGGTCAATCTCGAATGGAACCGAGGGGGAGCAAGGCAATGATCCCCCCCCCCCCTCCTGCATCCCCCCCAAAGCGAAGGCTCAGGACGCACCTAAAGTGGTGAGGGCCTTGATCCACCCGGCAAAGGCCTCTATCGAGGTTGTCGCAGCGGCTCTGGCGAAGCCGGCAGAGGCTAAGCCAGTGGAGGCGGCCTCGGGGCCCAGAGTTTCCCTGCCACCGCAGAGGGAATCCTCTTTCCAGACCATCGTGAAGACCCCTGCGGAAAAAGAGGGGGGGGGGGCGGTGGCCATTACGGACTCGGATTCGGCCTCTGAGGAGGATCCGGTGGAAGCCGTGAAAGGCCTCAACGAGAGGTTCGAGAAGGTTCGATCCCAGGTTCCCGCTGATGTGATCGAAGATAGTGACGATGGCAATGACGAGGGCCCAGTGGAGCAGCCATCCCGTCCGTCGCAGCCATTACCCGAGCCCCAGGATAGCTCGGTGGCCAGTTTGTTGGCGATCCAATCCTTATGTACTGAGATGGATGAGGTTACCACGGACCCGGACAGAGGATCCAGAACCAGGCCCGTCAGGAAGCCCTCCGAACAAGCGGAGGAGAGCCCACCCCGCTCCGCCCTTCGTGCCCGTGAAGCCTGTGGACCCCTCATCCCCCTCGCCGGACCCTCGGGAGGATACAGGGATGGACGGCGGCGGCGATGACACAACGGACATCCCATTATCACCCCCCCCCCCCCCCCCTCGGGTCTCTCCGCCCGACGAAATTGGCTCTTTTCACACCACAATAGCCAGGGAATCCGAGCTCTTCCAGCTCCGCCCTGAGGAACAGAAAAAGGAAGGTTTTCTTTACCAACGACGAGAGGCCAAGAGAAAGACAGCCCTCGCAGTGCCGTTGCTCGACGACATCTGGGACGAGGGGCTGGCTAGCCTTAAGAACCCTTCCACGACACCCGTCAAGAGGGACAGGTACAAGAAGTACCGGGTCCCCGATGCCACCCCCTTGTGCCTCAGGGCCCAGCCCATGCCGGACTCTGTCGTCTCGGCAGCGGCCAAGAAGAAAGCAGCGGGTGCGGCAGCTTCAACTTCCACTTCCCTGCCGGACATCGAGGGCAAGAAGTTGGACTCCATGGGACGACGAGTCAACTCGTTGGCGGCGACGACGATTAAGGTGGCCAATGCCTTAGCGATTGTGGCCCGTTACAACAGGGAGCTTTGGTTCAAGATCGCTCCTCTGCTAGACTTCCTACCGGATGACAAGAGGGCGGAGGCCCTACAGATTCTGCAGGAAGGAGAGGTGGCGTCGGATCACGCCATAACGGTGGCAACGGACATTGCCGATACCGGATTTCGCCAACTGGGCAACAGGGTTTGCCTCCGATGACGAGGATGGCTCAAGGCGACGGACTTTCGCCAGGATGTTCAGACCAGAGTGTTGGACATGCCGTTCGACAGCAACAACCGGTTTGGAAAGACGGTGGATGAGTCCCTCCAGACCATGAAGACAGACACGGAAACAGCCCATGCCCTAGGAGTCCTTCAGCAACGGCGGCCCTTTCGGAACTTTGGAGGCAGAAGGGGAGCCTCCAAAGGATCTAGCGGCGGCTCTTCTACTTGCCGCCAGGCGGCCCGCTCCTCGTCCCAGGAGGCCTACAGAGGCCGTGGCAAGCAAGGAGGGTCTCGCCGCCGTCGGCAAGGAAGCCAAGGCGGCAAGGCTTCTTCCAAGCACGACTGAACTGGCCGTAGCGTCGGGTCCCCACCGAAGCACCCCGGTGGGAGGCCGGCTGACGAAGTTCATCAGTGTGTGGGAGTCCATCTCCACTGACCGTTGGGTGCTGGACACCCTAGCCCGCGGACCCTCGCTGGAATTTCAAGTGTCCTCGCATTCCTCCTGTGGCCAGGAAGGAGAATCGCGTCCCTCAACTGCTGTTGGAGGTAAGGGCGATGCTCAAGAAGGGTGCCATCGAGCTCGTCCCCAAGAGGCTCCGGGGCTCTGGAGTATCCTCAAGATACTTCCTCGTCAGAAAGAAGACAGGCGGTTGGCGCCCCATCCTGGACCTGCGTCAGTTGAACAGGTACATCAAGGCACAGAAATTCAGGATGGTCACCCTCCAGCACGTGCTGGGACAGCTGGAGGAGGGGGACTTCCTATCGTCACTGGACGTGGAGGATGCTTACTTCCACATCCCCATTCTAAAAGGACACAAAGTTCCTCAGATTCGTAGTCCAGGCGCGTCACTACCAATTCAGATCCCTGCCGTTCAGATTAAAGTCGACACCCAGGGTGTTCACCAAGTGCCTCGCACCTGTGGCGGCTGTGCCTGCAAGGGATCAACGTCTACCCCTACCTGGACGACCGGCTAATCCGTGCAAGGTCAAGAAAACTCGCCGTTGAACACAGCGAGGACTGTCCACCTGCTCACAGAGCTGGGATTCGCCATCAACTACCCCAATCCCATCTGGTCCCGTCGCAGGTGGCACTGTTTTGGGAGCGAAGCTCGATACAGTGAAGCAACTGGCATCTCCGTCGGAAGAAAGGACGAAGGCCATTTTGGGCAAGGTGCAGCGCCTGTTAGCCACGGATGTGGCCAGAGTGAGGTCCATCAAGTCCCTCCTCGGGATGATGTCCTCGTGCATCTACCTTGTACCCCTTTGCAGACTTCGGATGCGTCCGCTACAAGAGTTCCTCGACGCCCGCTGGATTCAAGTGGCGGGTAGCTTCGAAGAGAGGATCCCGCTCGACGAGGAGTTCCGTCAGGCGATTCTATGGTGGGGTTCCTGTGTGCACCTCGCAGCAGGCATGGACTTTCAGGCCCCGGCGTATCGGGAGACTGTAACGACGGACGCCTCCCTGGAGGCATGGGGGGCCCACACCGGAGATCTCCACGCAAGAGGCCCCTGGCTCCTGGAGGAGAGGTCTCTTCACATCAACATCATGGAGCTACGAGCCGTGTTCTGGGCGCTCAAATCGTTCCTTCCGTCCCTCAAGGACAAAGTGGTGAGGATCTTCACCGACAACACCACCACGATGTTCTACATCCGGAAGCAGGGAGGCACCAGATCCCCAGCCCTAACCCTGGAGGCCCAGGATCTGTGGCACTGGGCCGTCACCCAGGGGTTGTTTCTGGTTCCCTTCCACCTGGCAGGAATAAAAAACACCATCGCCGACTCACTCAGGAGGGAGCTGCGCTCGTGCCACGAGTCGGGACTACACCAGGACCAGGTGGATCGGCTCTTTCAACGGTGGGGCAAACTCCAGATCGACCTGACGGCGACAAACTCAAAGTGCCAGAGGTTCGCCAGCAGGTTCGCACAACCGAGGAGCATGGGCGATGCTTTCTCATTCCCTTGGGATGGCCTGTTCCTGTACGCGTTCCCTCCGTTGCTGTTGCTGCTCCGTCTCCTCAATCAGCTCAAGAGGTTCAGGTGCAAGATGATCCTCATCGCACCGGCATGGCCGAGACAGGTGGTAACCGCAGATTATTGCATCTTGTCTTTCGAGAATCAAAAGGGGATGTCAACATGGGCGTGCCTGTAACATTATCCCTAACGTGATGTGTAGTGTACCCCAGATCCCTCAGATTGTTTTTTTTTTTTTCCACCCAGCACACTAGTCACCTTGATGCGGAGCTCTTACATTACTTATTGTCCCCTTGACCTTTGGTCGAATAGTTATATAAAGTAATCGGATCACCCTAGCCGTCCCTTATTTTGACGGCTGTTCCAGATCTCTGCCGAAGACCTGCAGAACTTCGACAGATGGTGATCCAAGTTGGCGCTGCCGACCACGTGGCCGGGCCTTCCGCCGGCCTACACAGTAGGGAGCGTGGGGCCGGGGTGGACATTTCTATACAAACTGAGAATGCCTTTCCCTTTCCTTCCTTTCACTCCATTAAGTTTTGCCCCTTTAGTAAGAGCAAATTTCCTTGTAAGGATAAGCACAGACGGTGTAACTGGTGCTTGCCCCTCGATCACAAAGAGGAAGGATGCGCGGCTTATAAGCGCTTCCATCCTAAAACATTAAAGGAGCATAGAGTCAAGCGGTGGGCGGCCTACGGTATGTCGAAGGCCGAGTTTTCTGCCGCAGCCACCGAATGTGACGGCGAGAATGACGATCAGACCTCCGAACCGGAGGTCGTTGACATTTTGACAGAATGCTTGCGTTCCGCATAGTCTGTGCCCAGCCCCGCTAGGCATGGCTTAGGCACTGCTATGGGGAAGTCACACCCCGGCGACAAAGACGATCATGTACACGGCACTAAACACAACGGGTACACCAGAAGCTCCGGCGGCATCCGCCGACTGTCTGGATCGCCAGCGTTCCCCGGAACAGCATATGCGCATAGTGACCGGGGCCATCTAAAACAAAGGGCACTACCCCTAAAATACCAGCTTCCATCGAGATGCATCACAAGAAAGTGTCCGGCGACGATAGGGTTCCGGTTCCGCTGAAGTGTGGGGTCCCGAAGACAAGGCCCTGGCACCGCCGAAGAAGGCAGCCGCTGAGACCAGATCCCAGCAACGCCAAAAAAGGTGGCCGCCGAAGACAAGGCCCTGGCTCTGCTGAAAAAGTCTCCCTCACAATCGCCAGCTGAAGCTACGCGCCTCCTTCTGCGGAGGACATCGCCGAGAGCCTAGCAAGGATTGTTTCCGCCGACTCTCAGATGGCAGTCAAGGGATTCTTTGAGGCTTACGGAAAAGACCAAGGATCCGCCGAGATCCAGGGATCACCTAAGGGCCTAAGGAGAGTACCGGAACCCATCCATAAGTTGAAGGAGAGGCACAGGGACATCCCACCTCTATCGGTCCCTCAGGAGGAGTTCTCCGAGGGTGAAGAAGGGCATTTTCGACATTGACACAAATCTTGACGTTTTCCGACGGAAGAGCGTGTTTAGGACCCTTTTCCAACTCTAGACCATTCTAGGTCTTCAGTTTGGACTAGAGAAAAATTTGAAAACTGCATGGGAAGGCTTAACAGGTTTGTTTACCGTTCAGAACAACCCACAACAAGAAGGCCACGGGATGAGAACCCTTTGGACCCTGTAGCAAAATTCCCAAGACTTTTTGATCCCTCTTTAGAAGAGGATATTTACAAATCTAACCTTATTGAAGAAGACATTCCTGCAGACACTCAGGATGAGGATCAATTCTCCAATCCTGAGGACATGCACAATCCCATTGAGGGCTGGGAGGAGAACCCGGATATGGGTGACCCTCAACCATGGCAGCCTCCAGATCCACAAGATCCCTATCTTTGGACTCCCAGACCCCCCCCCCCCTAGACCACCCTCGCCAGTGGATGATCAATTGACTTTTAATGTCATGTTGCGTAAAGCAGCTGAACGCTTTGATTGCCACAGAGGAAGCAGCCCCTGAAGCTGACTTTGTTGAGGACATCCTCAAGGAGAAGCCACCGCCAGGCTATTCCTCTCCTCAATTAAGAAACGTCTGGCCCCCTCCTTATCATCTGCTCTCACAAGAGGTGTTAACCCAAGAATAGAGACTCATTTGTCCGTCTCCCTCGGACTCTCTGTATATCAGAGGTCACACCACCCCAGACTCTCTGGTGGTGACTACCACAAGAAAAAGGGCAGGGGTCCCCTTGTCAACCGGCGAGGCACCCCCTGATAAGGAAGGTAAAGACGTTACGCCCTTGTGAAGAGGGTCACGACCGCAGCAGCATTCTCCATGCGTATTGCCAACACAACCTTCTTGTCCAGCTACACGGATGCGCAATGGGCCTTACTACAAGAAGGCCTACAGGAGGTTTCTGAACCTCTACGAACCATTCTCCTGCCCAGTCACTGAGGGCAGGCAAGTGAACCAAAGCATACTAAAGAACACTTTAGATTCTGCCGAGACGGCTGGTTGATCCCTGACTCGGGGCAAACTCCTGAAAATACATGCGTGGCTACGGAACTCTGGATTCAAGCCAGAGACGCAAGCGTCGCTTATAAATAAACCCGTGGAAGAATCCAACCTGTTTGGGAAGGCGGTCGACTAGGCCCTCGAGACTGCAAAAAAGGAGCATGACACCCTAAAATCACAACCAAATTACAGAGAGACCCTCCAAAAGACGAGGATCTGGGACCAGACTGCTTTTTCGTGGCCAACGCTTCCCTCAACAATACTCATCCCCAAAGGGGTCAGCCTCGTGGAAAAGGGGCCGGAACCCTACCCCCAGAGGTTCTCTGGCCTCAGGTTCGAAATGACCTGAAGATTCGGGTCCCCTCCCATGCCTCCCTGGTCAGGGGCCGGTTAACATCGTTCCTTGAGGCATGGGAGGGGATACCTGCAGACTAAAGTGCTAAAGACCGTAGCCCATGGGTACTGTAGAGTTCCACCGACCTCCATGAGCAAGACAATTGACACCAGACCATCTTCGCATACTTCAAGAAGTCGAGACACTGCAAGAGAATGGAGTCATAGAAATCGTACCTCTGTCACAGGTAAAAAAAGTATTTATTCAGTGTACTTCCTTGTACCCAAAAAGGATCTAACCATGCACCCTGTTTTAGATCTGCGCCCAGCGAACACATTTGTAAAGCCACAAAAGTTCTGCATGGTCACTCTGCAGGAAGCAATTCCTCTGCTATTTCAGGGGATTACATGGCAACATTGGACATGAAAGCTGCATACTTTCATATTTCAATGTTGCCAGCGCACAGAAAATACCTCAGATTTATGATACAAGACGAGCACTATCAGTTTAAGGTACTACCCTTCAGCATAGCATCTGCACCAAGGTTATTTACAAAGGTACTAGCGGTGGCAGCAGCACATCTGTGCAGGCAATCCATCCGGGTCTATCCTTACCTCGACGACTGGCTCATAACGGGGGACTCTTAGAAAACAGGTCTGTCAAATATCCAAAAGACGATGGATCTTTTATTCAGTCTGGGATTCTCCATCAACGAGAAAAAAATCCAGCCTGGATCCCAGTCGGGTCAAAGAGTTCCTAAGGGCTCTAATGCGAACAAAGTACGGCCTCGTCTTCACCTCCAACGAGAGGGTTCAAAACATGTTTCCAATACCTCAGTATGTAGCCAGTCGAGAGGTGACGGTACACAAGGCCATGCGACTGCTTGGAATGATGGCGTCATGGATCTACTTGGTTCCTCACACGCGCATGCACCCAATGCTAGAGTGGCTCAAGAGCCAGTGGTGTCAGGCCAGTGGAATGATCTAGTGGTTGTCTTGCCGGCCCTCATTCTCTCGCTACAGTGGTGGTCGAGGGAGAACCTCTTGAAGGGGAAATCCTTCACCACCCCCACAGTGGAAGCCACTCGAACTACAGACGCGTCTCTCACAGGGTGGGGAGATCACCTGCTTCAGCAAACAGCGCAGAGAGTTTGGTCGTCAGACATAGCATCCAACCAGATAAACCTGTTGTGTTTGGAAAGCTTTTAGTGCTTTGAACACTGCCAACAGTTACAACTGCAGGGGAAGACTATCAACAGTGCAACAATGAAGAAATACTTTTTCCTCCTGCGGGCGACAAGAAGAATTCTACCTTTCCTCTCCTTCACGCACAAAACACTCACCATCGTCGCATAGACTATGCAAACAGCCTCTACCTCGGAATACCAGAATACCTCCTGAAGAAACTGCAACGGATCCAAAATGCAGCAGCAAGACTACTCCTCAAACTGTCCAGAAGAGAACACAACTCCAGCCCTAAAAACGCTACACTGGCTCCCAGTAAAACATCACATCGCCTTCAAAACAATGTGAAAACGCACAGGGCAATCAGCGGAGAAGGAGCAGAATTCCTACAAAAGAAAATAAGTCTACAAACCAACGAGACCCCTCCGATCGAGCAACGAAATCCGCCTGGAACTCAAACCCTACCTCAAGAAAAAACTTGGAGGCACCTCCTTCCACCACTTAGCCGCAAAAACCTGGAACGACATCCCAAAGGAAATGAGAAACACTGAAGATCACCTAAAATTCAGGCAATCACTAAAAACCTGGCTCTACACTACCAGACTAAACCTGGAAACCAAAACTGGAAAAAAGGATAACTAAAAACAAAAAGACAACGGACATCCCTGACCCGGGAGAGTAAAGCCCACGGCAAATGGACAGGTGACACCCGATAGACAGGAACACAGGCGGCACGCACAGAGACTGAGTCAACTTACCCAGACAATCCCACCGACACTTCATCCGCCCCTCAATCTAATACCGCCAGGTACCACATTGATGTGGAATTTTCGAGATATTGGCTATCATCCCACTACCTGAGAGGATGTCATTGGCAGGTGCACTGGCCACTGGAGCATGACTGGAGGATAAGGGGAGCTATGAGTGAGCATGTTAGAGGCGGGAGCTAGAGGAGTAAGGAACTTGTATGCCAGTCACACCCAGATCAGGACAGAACCGCAACAGGGGAGACTACGCATGTTCCAGGGGAACTCTATCTTCTTGCAGACGTACTCAGCAGTCTGCCCGTTGCCCATGGAGTACGAATGGCAATTACAGACATCGTCTCCAACGTTTTCGCAGAATGGGGCTTCCCAGAGATCGATTTGTTTGCAACTCTAACGCTCCATGCCAAGATTACGCCTCCAGGTAGCCCCAGAACCGTTCCAAGGGGAACGGGCTCTGGATAACATGGTCAGGGAAATTTGTCTACGCTTTTCCCTCCGACTCCCCTTCTCAACAAGATGGTGCACAAGATGCATCAGGAACCAGTCACAATGATACTGGTGGCTCCCATGTGGGTCCCGCCAACCCTGGTTCGCTCATCTGATGATGTCCCTATCCCCTTCAGTCAAACTGCCTTGCCCGTACAACATGTTGCAAGACAGAGGGGAGATGCTTCACCCATGCCCACAGACATTGAACTTAGTGGCCTGACTCCTGAGGTCAGAGTTTGGGCACCTGCAGTTCCCTCAGATGTATGGACATTCTCAGGGAGGCAAGAAAACTGAACACTAGATATTATTAGTCGAGTAAATAGAAATGGTTTGTCATCTGGTGCATCTCAAAGAGCATTAACCCGATTAACTGCTCTCCCACACACATTGTTTTGTACCGAACTCATCTACTTGACTCAGGCCTGGTCTTTAACTCTCTAAAGGTTCACTTAGCTGCGCTTTCAGCGTACACTACATCACAACAAAGTTTCATGGTGGAAGATACCAGTTATTAAGGCTTTCATGGAGGGAGTGAAAAGAATTCACCGTCCCATTTCTAACCCTGCTCCAGGATGGGATCTAAAAGTGGTGTTGACTAGGCTTATGGCGGCCCCTTTTGAGCCCATACACAAAGCAAGTCTTAAGGATATCACCTAGAAGATTGCCTTTTTAATAGCTATTACCTCCATTAGGAGAGTAAGTGAACTACAAGCGCTCTCAATCCTAGATCCCTTTGTAAAAGTTCACAAAGATAAAGGGGTTCTACGCACTCGCCATAGGTTAAAGCCCAAATTAATTTCCAAATTCCATGTGAACCAATCGATAGAACTACCAACCTTTTTTCAAAATCCTTCAAGCCTGGGAGAAAGAACCCTGCACACTGGATGTACGCAGAGCTGCCATGTTCTACATGGAAATAACTCGACCACTAAGAAAAACCATCAGTTTTCTGCTTCAGTGGCAGCAGAAAGAGAAGGAGACGCAGTATCCAAAAACACCATCTCTAGGTGGATTGTCAAATGCATCACACTCTGCGACAGTCTTGCTAAGAGAGAGCTGCCCTTCAAGCCTAGAGCACTTTCCACTCTAGGTCCTTGGGCGACCATAGAATTCATTGCAAATGTTCCCCTTGAGTCCATTTGCAAAGCGGCAACCTGGAGTTCTGTACACACCTTTACAAGACACTATTGCCTAGACACTCATTCTGGGTCTAATTCTCAGGTGGGACAGGCACGAAGGTACTAAGACATCTTTTCACTACTGTTCGTTCTCACAACCCACCTCCAATTCTGGGTACTGCTCGCTAGTCTTTGCAAAGCATGTGATTCTAAGCAGATTAACAAACATCAGAAGACAATGCATTACTTACCGTAAAAGCATTTCTGATGATAGTATCTGCTTAGATTCACATGCGTCCACCCTTCCTCCCCGCTCAGATGGAAGGAACATGGGACGTTTTACCACTTTCTCTCTTTTCTGTACTCACTCACGATAGTCCTAAGGCTCCCTCTTGGCAGAAAAAATACAATCGGAGGGACCTCGACATGTGAGGGATCTTGGGTACACTACACCTCACGTTGGGGATAGTGTTACAGGCACACCCATTTCGACGTCCCCCTTCGATTTTCAAAAGACAAGATGCAATACTCAGTGGTTACCACTGGATGTCGGACCATATGCACAGCATGTGAATCTAAGCAGATACAACCATCAAATGCTTTTACACTAATGCATATCTTCTCCTAAATAAACCATAACCCCAGTTCTGCGTGACAAAGTGGAACCCTGGAAAAACAGATACTTGCCCGAGCCCAGGATAGTCTGCAGAGTGATCCTTGTGGCAGCCGTCTTGATTTGTAAAAGGTAGCTTTTATGCAAATTTACTTTGATGGATGCACTCTACGGACTGATGGGTCTTATATATGCTGTTAGTAATGTCATGAAGTATTTTTCTTTGTTCGGCACATTATTTTAGGGCTTGAAGCCTGGCAGGTTTTGAAAATACGGCTATAGCGGTTCGATGTGCAGTTATGTAGATTTCTGAAATTGTTCTCCAAGAAATTCGATTTTTGAAACCTATTCTGTCTCACTTACAGGGATTCCCAATAGTTTTTGAAGGGGTGTTGGGAGAAGACCAGCGTGAAGAAAAAAGCCCTTCTTTCTTCAACTTGGCAGAAGTTGAAACTGTTGTTTCCTACCTCAAGAAACTTCTGATCAACCAGGGAAAAAAGGGGCAGTCCAAGCTTTCTCCTAAGGAGATTGGCATCATTTCTCCTTATCGGAAACAGGTAAGAAATTGGCTTTAATGTGTTTGACCTAGAGCGGCTATATAGTTTTGGATGTCATGTCGTCCTATACTGTGATCGATGTTGAACAATGGGAGCCCTGCATGTTGTATTGGTGATTAATCCTGCCTTCTGTAGTGTTTCATGTTGTAGAGCTCATGCATGTATAATCGATTTAAATGCAGTAAATCGGCGCCCACAATTCCTCTCCTTGTTCCAACCATTGCCAAAAAGGTGTTGCCTAGCTCTCCAGGTGTGTTCAACTACAACTCACCATTCACTATACTGCCTAATGCTGTTATCTTTAGTCAAAAAATCCAAAGATTACTCTAGACATCCTTTGCATTGACTTCATAAGTTATTTTCAGACTTGGGCCTTGTTTGTCACTTTAAGGAAACTACTGCTTATGCATTTTCCTCCCGATTCTGTTTGTGGTGAATCCAGACTTCTAGCTGCTCGAGTGGCATCCATATCTTGGTGTATTATGTAGCATTGGACGATATGGGATTTTAGGGGGGGTAGCAGTGGTTGCCTCTTCCCGTTGGTTTAATGATGTGGGTTTGTGGGGGCTCCTCTAGGTACTTTTGAGGTAGGAGGGGGTGGTGTTTGGGAGTGTCCCTAGTGATTTCTGCAGGAGGGGGTGGGGGCTCGGCACGGTGCTTTATGTGTAGGGGGTGTCGTGCCTGTACCTCTGCTGATTTTTGCGGGGCTGTGGGTGCCTCTACTGGATGCTTCAGGGAATCTGGTACATGTTGCATTTTCATGGTCTGTATGCGTGCTGTCGGCTGGTGGACACTAATCCAATATGCAACATTAAATGGATGGTTCAACTGGGATAAGGCCGACGCGCTCTGTACCAGTCTGTCTTGCTTTCAGCATGAGCTGGGATTTCTCCAAGTACCTTCACCCCAACACCAACGTTTATGAACTGACACCCCAAAAGGCACATTCCACTTTTACACCAATTCCTTTCATGGGCAGAAGACGTGGTTCTGGAAGAACGGCTAGGTTTTGTGTGTTGATTATGTATGATGTCAGCATATGCTCTGTCCGCGATCCGGTGGAACATCAATACATCAAGTAGATTCCTCCTAAACCAAAGATCCCTCCCAAGATCATTCATTTTAACCTGTTAATGTTTCATATGATTTGCTTGTGATGCATGGAATTTGTCTTGATTTTAATTCAAGGTTTGAGTTGTGATCCTATGCAATTTTAGGATTTCTAATTCTGCCTTTCGTGAGGGTTCATATCTCGAAGCGATTTGCAGTTAATGGTGCCTTGTCCATTTGATTAAACTAGGAGAACCCATTTGACCTTTTCCCAACACTTCAGACGTGAAACTAATTTGTCTCAGTTCACGCTTCCTTTAATATTTCGATTGTTTCCTAGGTGGAAAAGATCCGGCAAGCCATAACCAAGTTTGACCCGGTATTGAAAGGCATGAATGATATAAAGGATTTGAAGGTAAAGCCTAACTTGGCATCTCCTTAACTTTATCTTAAATGAGTGGCCTTTTAAGTTGATTTCACCAGAGCGATGTCTACCTATGATCACAGGGTCTTGGAATTAGACAAGTCCTAGTCCACAGGCATCGGGGTGCACAGGAACATGCAAGTAAGACGAGACCTTGCACACCAAGTGGCTGAGTTGGCTCATCAAAGTTTTACAGCCGTGTCTTGCAAGTCATTGGTCTTTGTTCAGGTGCAGATAGGAGTGTTCCATGCCTGGGCTGTCTGCATCGGAAAATGATCGGCTCTTACCCCTTGGGCCCTACAGTTGCCAATGTACAAATGAAACTATCCTGGAATCCAATCGAAGTGTTATCGAGGACATTGCATATTGCCAAATCACGTGCTATAATGGCTAGCTAAATTATTTACTTTGTGCTAGTAAATTATCGTATCGCATCTAATCACTAGGGATGGTAAACCGCTCTTCCCTAGGGCTGTATTTTGGTTGTTTTGAAGGCTAGTTATAGCCAGAAAATTCCAAAATGGAGTGCCAGTAAGTAAATTCCAATGCATTGCAATGTGCTTAGGGTAATGTTTCCTAGCTGTGAAGCCTTAGAAAAAATGCAGATTCTGTTCTCCTTGTATGCGTATACCATGAACTCCTTTTTAGACATCAATGCAAATAAAAATGGAATACTTCCTTCCATATTTTAACCAAGGAAGGATTGGAACCGAAATGAATGGGATTGGGATGTAAGCAGGATCCTAGTTAACGGATTCCTGGCTTCAATTACAAAAGCAGCACTGCAGCATGGACCATGTGCTGTTAGGGGAGTTTCCCCGAGTCCCACCTGGAGGTAAGACTTAAACTATCCCTGTGGTTTATAGATCCCCAACTCTTTAGTATTAGTCTGTACTACTGCTGGAATCGTGGTAGAGTAGCAGAGCAGTCGGGCTTAAGATGTGAGCTGTAGATCGGTACACTAAACGCAATGAATAAAGCACACCAAAGAACCACTTGCACTCAAATCTAAATCGTACACATTCTTATATTCGCACCAAAATCACTTGGGACACGTCTTCGTTTGTGATTGTTCACGGTTACATTTGTTGCAACATTGGACAGTGAAGAGACCATACTATTGTATTATCAGTAACTACGCGCACTTGCGGTTCTTTGCAGAAATAAAATGAGACATTGCTCTGCATTCACATATAAGAAAGTGACTTTAGGGATAGAAAATGTTTAGTGTAATACTAGCAAGATTAAAGGTTCTAGAGATGTTTTCTTCGCACATCAAGTCTTTTAAGTCCAAAAATGCAACCTAGCTAAAGGCATTTCGGAGAGGGCTCAGTCTTGACGCGCAGCAGAATAGAGTTCCTGTCAGGGGTCGAAGTGCATGAAAAGATGTAGTGGAGCTATGTTCCCTGCTGGTCTTCCCCACTCTCCACAAACCCCATCGCTGCACCCCTCCCACATAGGCCAAACCCCCAAACAAACACACCTATTAAGGAAATGTGCAGTGCACTGAAGTGCAAGCTTCAACTTCTTCCTACACTTTTATTTTAAAACTATACCGTTCCGGAACCGTTTCTTTTTAAAATAAAAGTATAGGAACAGTGAAACTGAACTATAAAAAGTATAGGAGCACAGCTCCCGACCGCTCCCGCCCACTTCGACCTCTGGTTCCTGTGGATTTCTTAAAATATGCAGCAAGTTAAACTAATGGAGAGTCTGCTAAGGACTTGATAAAGGGATACAAGCAGCAGCTTGGGTCTGTGGTAGGGGTAAGCAATACCTTTTACCCTACAGTACCTTACGTTTGAAGAAAAAGGATTGTGGCTGAATTCTCTTTGTGACAGTGCTGGACCTGGCCTTTTCGGTTTTCTTGGTCTGAAGACGAAAGTTAGGGCAATGGACCGGATCTCTCAGCAACCGTCTCGAGGGAGGACCTCTGGCACGGCTTTCAACGTCTTGGGTTACTCTGCAGCTTTGGTGCCTTTTCTGCAGTGCCAACAAAGGATGCGATTCGCCTGGACAATCTTCGATTCCTGCAGTCCTGCACTCTGATGGGGCCTGGGCGAGTTGGATTGGATCTCTGGAGTGTCCTTGGCTTAGAAAAGGTTTGGACGTATTCAGCCTTTCCACGACTTTGCACTCGAAATGGGCAGCAGGTCTCCTGGTATTGGGGTTTCTCTGCTCTGGAAAATCAGGACCTCAGGAGATGGCTCAAAGCAAAGCTTGTCTTGGGGCTGGTTGCTCCTCTTCCACCAGTCAACGGGAAGGAGTCGTCCTCTTTGGAATTCCTCTGTTGCTTCAAGGTGTTGCAAAGGGTCTGCCAGTGTCTCTGGTTGTCGTCTTCCGTTACTTCAGCTTCCAGTGGTCGACTTGCTTTACACTCCAGAAGCCTCACTTTTTATACTTTTCCAGCACTCGCTCCTCTGCAGTCTTCAGCAGTTTACAGAAAAGTAGGTTTGGCTGTCCAATCAGGACAGCCAGACCCCCATTGGGAGCTAGGCACTCTGGCAGACAAAGGACGGGGGAATGAAAAACTCCTCCCCACTTCCTGCCTGCCCAGACACCCTGGAGCCTGGGGGTGACACCCAAGGTTCCCGCCAAAGGCAAAACACAAACACTGGTCTCCCCCTCCTAGAATGGTAGAAGGGCCAACAAAGAACAACCACACTAGTAATGGCGAAAAAAGAAGGAAGGCCCCAAGTTAGTACTTGGGTGTCCCTATTGTGTACTACCGAAGCTATGGACATAGCCTGCGGTACAATAATTATACAAGTAGTTACACGTCCACTGCCACCAGCCATAACTAGGAGATGGCCTATGAGAGAAGGGGGATACTAGGTATCCCTTTGGCACTCCACTTAAGGTGGTGTGTGCCAATCTCTCAGACTCAAAGGTTTTAGATTTATCCTTAAGAACTCTAGTTATTCTAGGATAAAGAGAAGAATCTCAAAGGAGGACCTGAAGGGTCCCCAGCAACACTGCCCATAAGGGGCTCTGTGCTGCAATAGTAAAATGCAGATGCCTTTTAGAGCTATGGAGGAAAATGGACTCCATAGTACAATCAAATTGCAAAGAAGAGTTCCAGAAGACAGAGCCCATAAGAATGAATGAGTGGGGGGAAAAAAGGGTCCCCTCATTCCGGATTAAAGAAAAGGTTCCAGAAACCCAGCAAAAAGTGCTGGGGGGGGGGGTTTCGCTATGAGCGGAGATGAAGCATACAAATGATATATCTCCCTGACATGCTGTGCAACCAGTATGTGATTTCTTGATGCGTGCACATCAGTTTCAGGTTTTTGGAAATGTTTAGGTGTTTTCAAGCGACCCAAAGTCTTCACAATGGATTCTGTACTCCTTGATCCTCTTGCAGAAAAAACGTCAGCAACCTTCTCTTGAAGCATGCATGCTTGGTTCAAGTTTGTGGGTTAAATTTGAGACTTGGAATAAACTTGGGGAGGGGTGGGGGGGGGGATTGCTTGCATTGTTATAGACTTGCATATCCTCACTGAAATAATTCTTAAAAGGAATATATATTTTCTGAAAGAAAATGGCCTGCTTTGATTCATATTTTAGTTTTCCTTCTGCTTCCTTCACACTAACCTTGCTCTCATTTGTGCATGGTCGATTTTCAGGTGGGCTCCGTGGAGGAGTTCCAGGGTCAAGAACGTAGAGTGGTAATTATTTCTATGGTGCGCAGCTGCACAGACTACGTCAAGCTCGATGAAGATTTCAACCTGGGCTTTCTGAAGAACCCTAAGGTAGGTTTGGTGAGGTCTGGGGGAGGGAGGGGGCGGGGAGTGAGGGGTTTGGGTTTGCATTGCAAAGGTGTGTGTGTGATTTTTGAAAAAAAGATTCAAATCCTTGAAAATGCACTCTGCGTTCCTTCTATGCACACTTTACTAGCATGTGTTGTCTTTTCTTGAGTGAAGGGCCGGTGACTGAACGCTGGGTGGTGATTGTGGTAACCTGTGGTGCCACTTCACAATTAAAGTTAAGGGCACTTAACAGGGTTCTCATCTGTGGCAAAGTTTCCTAATGCCCTCACACTCGCCAATTTGCAGCTTCATTTTTGCTTTAGTAATGAGGCAGCGGTGTGGGGGGGGGGGGGTGGGGCGCTTTGGGGGTGGGGGGGTAATAAACTGCATATAGTTAAAACTACGCTGGAGTGTGAATGTCGCCCTCTGCAAAATGGTGATAAAACCGGTATGATGGTGTCCTAACAAAGTGCAACTCGGCAATAATACTTCATAGAGCCATGATTGACCAAAAACGTCTATAGAGCGTTAGAGCGGGAGAAAGTGGAGGGTGGTGCAGGCATGGTAGATCTACGATGTGCTCATAAGGTAATTTTAGAGCGAAGTTGGGTTGGCTTAAATTGTAAAGTATATTCCAAAGGTAGAAACCAATGTGAGAACTTTTTTGGACCAGAGGAATGTTATTTTAATTTTCTTTATAAAGTGTTGGCATAATAAGGGTTTAGCGTTTGTGTGCCATATAATGCTGAAACCAAATGGATATGTTTTTGTGGAATTTCTTTTTTAAAATGTCTTTTTAACCACACCCCGGTAAACTTTTTTAAAAGAATTTGTAATTATTTATTTAATCCACCCCCTTTCTTTGTCTCTCCAGAGGTTTAATGTCGCAATAACGCGAGCGAAGGCGCTCTTGATAGTCGTCGGTAATCCCATCATACTGAACAAGGACCCCAACTGGGGCAGGTAGGGGCCAACGCTGATTCTAACCTCTCCTCTTATCGTCAAGCGTGTCCGCGAATTAGGGGAATATATTGGTGAGACATCGGACGGATGCTCACAGTAGCTGGGCATGAACTGTATCAATGTTTAAGAGCACTGGAAAGTTCCAGGGCTAGCGGAACAAATGGGCCAGGAAGTCCCACACCCAGTGACAGAAATAGTAAAAGTAAATGGCAAAGGCCTGTTTTAGTAACAATCCATATACAACTGGGACAGCAGATCTGATACCTGGCCCCAGATGGGTACCCAGGATTGTCGACCTGGGGTCGGGGGGGGGGGGGTGCCTGAAACTAATGTGGTTGGTCCCACTGCAGTGACCTGAACATCTGTAAATGCCCGCACACAGCACTGCTGAGGGTCCATTTAAGGATTTTGGGTGGGTCTTGCCCGCTCAGGCCCTACTTTGTCTATGCTGCTGAGCGTCCCGTCAGTACTTCCATGGTAAGCAGGAGGGGTTAGCTATGCACAACAAAGTCTGGGTACAGTAGAAACAATAAGGAGGTCCCTATAGGGAAGTGGGTCTGCAACCTTGGACTCGACAGATATTTTAGACTATAACAAACTGCCTTAGACAGCAGTCAATGAGGGCTCCTGAGTTGTATTCATAAACATCAGGAGGGGTGCTGTTGGGGGAGAGGTTTGCATTTTGCAACTTTCTTTTGGGGGGGGGGTGTCTCTTGCATGCTTTTTGACTTTGGCTGTTTTGGGGGGATTAGGGCGGCCGAACGCATTTGCTGTACCGGTTGTGTTGGGAGTGTTCTGGCCCATCCTTTTGGCTGTCATTGCCGGGAGAGCTGCTCACATTTATTTAGCACAGGCGGCCTTAAGTGGCGTGCTCCTGGGACACCGGCCTACCTTATTTTAGTAACGGATACCCTGTCCGGGTGTCCACATATGATCTGCATTGCGGTTTGTAAATATGACTTGATGCGTTGCCTGTGTCTGTGTTATTTCGCCGCAGTATTTTTCATCGCTGTTTTTTTTTCTCGAAAAACTCGTTTTTTTGTGGGGTGTTAACCCCCAACACCCCTTTTTTTTTATTCCCTTACACCCACAACCATATATTTTTTTAACCCCCCCCAAAAAATATTTTTCGAAATAAAAACGGCGATGAAAAAACATGCAATGAAAAATAGCGCGGTGAAATGCGTGTATACCGTCTAGGGATTCCTTTTCTCCCCATCCCTTAGTATTATCATATACTGAGTTTACCACCAGGTACAGGTCATACATTTAGCTAGAGGAGGGGGACGGGTTTTCTAGGCTCGGCCATTCACCATGGCATAGATCTAGATGGGCAGAGTCTTGAAACTAAACTGCTAACTTTGTGTTTGTGTAACCCTACGTCGATCATTCAGTAGAAGTGTGCAATGTGTTCTCTTGGGGTGTCTATTTGGTACTTACTGTACGTCCCCACCAGCCTTCCTCCCTTCTGTGCTCTGCCATAGCTACCAATATAGAGCTTGGTTTAGTTAGTAGAACCCTAGCTTTCCCCTGCATCGCTGGTTTCAGGGATGGGGGGCGGGGGAAATTCCCTTGATCATGCAGAATTACCCACCGGTCGAAGCACTATAAAAATCATAAACTCGAACCATCAGTGCAATAAATATAACGCACATTGTCATGAAGGACGAAATGCTGAAGTAAGCGCATAGGGTCCACAAGGAGCGTCGAAGAGAACGACTTGCAGTGACATTATGTAATACCAGGACGACGATTCAAAACTGCACTAAAATAAAGCACTTTTATTTTGGCGAGCAAGCTGCTGGTCTATTGTGGAGGAACCCTGGTTCCCCGCCCAAAATATCAATTCTCCTGTCTGGGATGTGAAAACCTTCAGCGATGGTCCTTACTTAAAATGGCAGAGCCATCTAATTTCCAATGAGGTTCCCAGGGTTCACGTCTACGATGGCGCACTTCTAATTTTGAATACTATCGGCTAACCTGGTGTACGTTATATAGGCATATTTCCTCTATGTCCCAATTCAGTGATTGAGTCCTAATTAAAATGTTAATTCTAAAACTTTCTTTCACTAGATTTCTCAAGTATTGTTGCGATAATGGTGGTTACGCTGGGTTTCCGTACCAGCAAGATAACATGGAGGAGGATGAGCTGGCAGCGCAATTGGGTGCTCTTGATTTAAGCATGGAGCGACCAGGTAAGAAAACGATGCAGCTTGGGACGGTATCCATGTTGATGATTGTACCCTCTCGCTGCAGCTGGTTCAATGGAAATCTTTGTCGTTGCAACTCATTAAATTGATCCCATCTTCATGCAAGGCCAACTCCCTGAAGAAAAAAAAACCTGCATTATGTACATAGGCCAATTTTTTAATAGTATTACAAAAATCCCCTTTATTCACGAAGGGTAAATGAAGTATCGAAGAGGAGTGTTACTGGTGTGCACCAAAAGGAGCAAATGTTGGGCTTTCATTGTTCTGCATTAGCCGTGCAAAATAAACCCATTTTTGACTTGGGAAGCAGACCTGACCTAAACATGTACGTTTCTTTGAAGTAACCGGTCAAGGATGGCCACCCGTTTCGGTATCACTATTTCTTTGTTGGTTTTGTGGGGGCCAATGATGTGTTATATACCTTGTGAATTGTTAAAAATGGGGACTTCTCAATGGCAGCACATCTTAAGTTGTTTTGCTTTACTTATTGGTGTAAGGTTGATATGATGGGTTTTTTTTTAATTGAAATTTCTGGTTCTTTTATTAAATTTTGGCAGGCACAAACTGGCGCTTTGATTTTTGCATTCATAAGGCGGTTTTATACTTTAGGTCCTGTTTGATTTGGGGATCTTCCAGCCCACGGAGTTGCAGAGCTACACCTTCGCACCTTACTGGGCTGAGAAGGCTATGTAGATGGGTGGGCTTGGGTGTAATTGTCGTCCGCAAAGAGGTTTGCTACTAAAATGAAAGCCATCTGTTATGTACAGGTGGGTTATCGTTCACGCTCCGAGAGGGCGGACAATGATGAATGAAATCCTATTCATTTAAAAAAAAAAAGCTACAGTTAACCAAACCTGCAAGTGAGCGAACCTACATAAATTCAGTCATTATATCACAGAGGGACATTGACCGTTCAAAATTAACCGAATATGCTGTTGTGAAGTATGTATAGGCCCATATCGCAGTACTAAATCACTTTATTCGGATTACGAATTCTTTAAGCATAAACTGCACATACCAAAACTGACCATAAATGGCCAAATAAATCCTAAAACTCAAAGTAAAATAATCTAGTATAGTTATTAAAACCATTCCAATTTGACCAACAAAGACTACAAACGTAGAACGAGATGGTCCTTGCATAACCTGTGATCTGAGTCTAGGTTGTGCTTCTTGGTCCTTGGTCTAGCCCGTGGTCTGTCTAGATTGTGCTTCTTGGTCCTTGGTCTAGCCCATGGTCTGTGTCTAGGTTGTGCTTCTTGGTCCTTGGTCTAGCCTGTGTTCTGTCTAGGTTGTGCTTCTTGGTCCTAGGTCTAGCCCGTGGTCTGTGTCTAGGTTGTGCTTCTTGGTCCTTGGTCTTGCCCGTTCTGAGTCTAGGTTGTGCTTCTTGGTCCTTGGTCTAGCTCGTGGTCTGTCTAGGTTGTGCTTCTTGGTCCTTGGTCTCGATACCCGAGGAAAGATATTGAGCTACACCGCATCAGCTACCATACTAGTTTGATTAAATACAGCAAGTGCACCAGCAAGAGATCAAAATTGTACACTATTATTCTTGGCCATTATTTTCTTGGTTTTTACTGAGTGGATGCACTGCTTTAGGTTTTCTAAGCCAGGACCTTATGTGACTTTGGCTCGCTTGATGTAAATTAGGCGGTGGGCATTACACCCATGCAGAATTCAATGGACAACCTGTGCTCCAAAACTGATTTTTGTAATGTCGAACACCCTCCCTAATCCTTCCAGCATGCCTTTTTACAAAATCCATTAGTGAGGCAAAAGTCCAGTTTTTCCTCTCCCCGTTGTTCCCACCTATGTAAGGGAAGTGTTGGTTTGTAAATATAGAAGGCAAAGTGAACCTGTAACCCCATTGGATGCAAGAGAAGTTTGCTAGTAAACCTGTTCCAGCGGGCGACTGGCCGAATCATGCTTACAAAGTATAAAACCTGGGAGGCATTTGCCATCCATTTGCAATTCAGATAGGTTTGGTACATTAATGCCTTTTTATGTAATGAAATATTCATAGACTTAAGGTATTTGTAATGCGCCTATACAGCAAATGGTATTTGAAGGCGCCACAAGACAAAGGTGTGGCGGAACAGGGATCAAGAATAACAAAAAACGGTCCTATAAGGCCTTCTCAATCGAATTGTGCGAGTGCAGTAACAAGAAGTGCAGGGAGGGGGCGAGTGGGGGCGAGGTCCTGTCAGAGCAGCAAAGAAGGGAAGAGTGTAGAGCATGCAAGTACTGGGGTAGGGGCGAGGGAGAGGGCCACTGGGCTAATTGAGTGCTAAGGGGAGGCCAGGTGGACTCTTGCAGGGAATAAGGGTCCACATGCTAAGTGCAGCGGCGGGCTGTATCGGGCTCAGTGGGTGTGTAAGCCCGTAAGCACTGCCAGGCTAGTACGGGGTGGGGGGGGAGGAAGAACGGTGCTGAGAGACTGGGCTAGGAGGGCCTGATGCCCAGTACGACTCAAACCAGGCAGCTAGTCAACCATGCGTCAGAGGGGGACATTAGCAGGGGAGAGTTAAGGGCGAAGAGAAAAGGAGGTTCTTGAGAAGCTTCCTGAACTTGAGGAGATCCGGATTAAGCCTGAGGGGGGCAGGGAGGCCAATCGGAGGGAGGATCCTGTGGAAGAGAGATGCAATGTGAGGAGAGAAGGAGAGGGAGGAGTTGAAGATGACATATTTATTTTGCCAGGCGAGGGGCGGTGGTGGCCCATGGAGGGCGGCCAGACAGGAGGTAAGGAGGGAGCTGGGGCCCCAATGAGCAGTCTTCCTGGCATTAAGGCGGACATTGTTGCCAGCGCACATGCTTAAATAGCAGTCAATCTGGTATGAGCGAGGAAGAGGAGGCAGTGGAGGGAAGCTTGAAGGAGAGTTGTGTGTTGTCTGCATAACACTGGAAGTGAGGAGAGAAGACGGAGAAGAAATGGGCTAGAGAGGCAAGGTAGATGTTGAAAAGCCACGGCGAGAAGATAGAGCCCTGAGGGACACCGCCGGTGGAGAGTGTGATGGAGAGAAAAGGACCCAGTGAACCTTGGAAGGTCGGTCATAGAGGAAGGTGGTCAACAAGTCCAGTGCCAGGTCCGTGATGCCAAGGGTATCAGAGCTGATTTCATAAGGTTGACAGGATTGACCACATATCAAAGGCAGAGGAAAGATCAAGAAGGATGAGAATGGACGGAGAGTTGAAATCGAGATTTGAGTGCAAGTCTTCACGGGTGTTCAGGAGAGCAGTTTCTGTGCCTCTGGCTGCTCTGAAGCCAGACTGATGGTCGTGGAGACAGCCAAAAGATTCAGTGTGGTGGATCAGTTGGGGAAAACAATTTTCTCCAAGAGTTTGCCAGGAAGAGGGTAATGGAAATAGGGCGGTAGTTAGCTGGGCAGCAGGGGTTGGCAGAAGGCATTTTGAGGAGGGGTGTGCACAAGGGAGTGCTTGAGGGGTAGCGGGAAGGAGCCAGTGGCAAAGGAGCGATTACAGAAATTATCCATGGCTGGAGCAAAGGGTTGATGGTTCTGCAGGGGAGTGCCTGTTTGGAGGAGGAGACTTTCGTAGAGAGGACTTGTCTAGCAGTTTCATCCAGTGGTATGTGTGTGAGGAGACTAGGAGGCAGGGGGGGAATGGGGGGGGGGGTGCAAGGGATGCCTGAGAGCGGGTGAGGGAGAAGGCATGGCATTTAATTTTTTAGATTTTTTTTTGTCCATTTATCCATACTTTATCTGGTTGCTTTATTTGTATTAACCCGCATTTGTGTTGCTCTGTAAAAATCCAAGCTGCAACTAGTATCATTCCACGTTTGTTCAAATGTAAAATCGACATGATGAATGGTGGTAATGGGGCCACAAATGGAAATTGGTTCCAGCGCATCAATTGGCTGTTCCTGTTCTGCTGGTTGAGCCACGGCTTTGCTGCCATGTAAGCACCTTCTGAAGATCTTCTGCTAGGCTGGCTTGCACTCACTATTGGTGGACCTGCAAGTCTTGATTTACAGCTTAGAACTACATTTTCCTTTTCGTCTATCTTTTCCACAATGTAGTTTAATTTTGTTATTGTGCATTAGTTTAATTATAAAACTTTAATATTTATCAAAAATAAGAAATGTAACGAAGAAAGGATATTTATCTTGTAAATCTCCATTTAAAAACCTGCTCCACCATCTTAAAATGCTAAATAAAAACAATCAAATTAATACTAGTCCCATAAAATTATAATCTTACAATCAGTTATAACATTTCTTAATCTTATAGGCCTAATAATCTTGTGCTTTGTCCCACCTATTTCTCGTTAATGACAAGCTTCCAAATAGCAATTGGTCCCCACTAAGGAGCAGACAAAGTTCCTGTATCCCCTCCTATAATAATTCTCTAATGCTGTAAAAGAAGTTAAGCCATGACAGCAAGTCTCGACTTCAAGGCAGCCTCTGCAAATCGCATCATGTGTTGAAGAATTTTTCCTATGATTAGTAAACTCTTTAGTCTGCAAGATGTTAAAGCGAAGTTGTGTAGTAAAGCATCTTAGCTATATATACCCTTCCTGTTTTTGTTGGTGTTTCACGCCCCAAAAAACAGTGGGCTCCTTAAATATGGAGTTACTTTTTGAGGAATTGCGGCCAAGCAGTGTTTTTCGAAGTGGCACCCAACATCTGTGTTTCTACAAGCCTACTTTCAACAAGGAGCATGACGCAGGCTTTTAGCCATTGCTCTGTGACTCCACTGTCTGAGAAGCCTCCTTATTGTGGAGTAGAAACTAGTTGGCACTCTGAGATTAGTTAGTCGACTCCCCCGCCCCACCCCCTGCCCCACACTCGCTCTTCCGCCCCTACCCCCAGTCCTTGAGGGCATTCACATGTAGAGTTGTGCCTTGGAGAGAGTGAATGGTTGACTTGATGTAACACATTTCAGTCCCCGATTTTCTCATGCAATTCACTGGTTTTGGGTTTTGAATGTTCGACATTATTGGATTTGTAAACTTGGGCTATAGTTGGCTTGTCTACGATCATTGGAAATCTGGATAGAACTGTCCTTCGGTTTCCACCAAACCTAGTGGATGTATGCTTTTTTTAATGTTATTGTCCTGGTTTAATCCTCCCTCTCTGCCTATTTGTGTTCTATTCCTGACAATGAGTAGACAGTTTTGCACATTAATCACCAGTTCCTTTCCAGGAATGTGCTTTCCCCGCACCAATCTGTGCATTTGGTTCCTTCTGTGATTTGAAATGTTTGCTCTAAAATGTAGAGCATTATAAATTAGTTGCCTTCAAAGATGTTAGTTTAATTAACTGAAAGAAAGGGTTGTGGGGAGGGGGGATGGGGCGAAGCAAAGGGCCCACCTCAAACCGCGTTGGAAGCGTTGGGTTTTGATAGCATGTGGCAGAGCCCTGAGAATGCATTGCCGAGTACTAAGGAGAAGGTCAAATTGGCTGTCAAACAGTTTTGGTATGAGGCACTTAGAAGTAATTGTATATGGGTAACACATGGGACTGTGTTTCTGCATACAAATGTACTTCAAAGAGCACAAGTGTTTGGACTTTGCCAGTTTATGCGCGCACCCTTTTTATGGAGTTTAGAACGGGCAGCCTTAGGACGGCAAAATTCACCTGTGCTTGGAAATCTGGCAATTCCGTCACATGCCCTGGCGTTACTCATGTTAAGGAAGCTGTAGTGCTTTATCAATCGACTGTAATTGTTAACGATTACATGTAGGCAAAGCTGGTTACATTGCATTCCTCGTTAATTTGCATTCCTCGTTAATTTGCATTCCTCGTTAATTTGCATTCCTCGTTAATTTGCATTCCTCGTTAATTTGCATTCCTCGTTAATTTGCATTCCTCTTTAATAGACTCGAATGAGGAGAGCCTTGTCCAGCAGCAGCAGGAGCCTGAGTGGCGGCATGACCTTTGAACCCTAAAGACTCCTTGATGGGACCAATGCTTTTAAAAGGATCTTCTCTTCGTTACCTCTTGGCCCAGCACTTCACCCAATGACCAGCTCTACTGCGGGCAGTGATCTCTGGACTGTTGCCATGGAGACGGAGAAGATGAGCTGGTACATGCGGATCGGCTGTGCTGACTTCGCAAGCCCCTAGTCTGGCGATGCCTGCGCTTTCGCAGATCAAGGCGATATACAAAGTACTTTTTCTTGGTGTTAAACCACTCTGAAACTGACCAAATTTTGCGAGTTCAGAAACCTACATCATTTCACTCATTGGCCAATGTGTGGGTGTGTGTGTGTGTATTGTGCACCGTCGAGTGCCTTCAACTGTATAGTTCTGCGCTGCAATTTGAAACATGGAAGGCTCTAGGAATGAGATGTTGCAGGTTTCTGCACGTAGAAGAAAATTAGCAATAATTCTGTCATCAAATTCGTGCACTTAATTTGAACTGATTAAGCAATGCTGGGCTTTCTTTGCAACTGGTGTGCCTTGATTGCTAGGACAGCTCCACATTTCAACTCGATTAGCAATGTTTCAAAGGCTGCAAGGTCCAAAAGGCCTATTTCTTGTGATGTCTTCCTTTTGTGTTCATGAAACCCTAACTGTACAGCTTAACTTGTCCAAAATGGCAGAGGGACTTGACTCTTCTCTGGGAACAAAGCACTTTTTTGGCAGTCCTTTAGCCAAGCAAGACATTTTTTTTGGTGGCCGTGGGCAGGGCTGAGGAAAAACTCAATGGTACAGAAATGCATCCGATGTGGGAAAAGTTAAGGTTTTGGCTGCTCGGCAATGGACTGTTCAGGGATGCGTCTTGTCTGACTCTAATGTCCAGCCTGTCTTGCACATTGCATTTTGGCTTTCTTCCCCACGGACACGTGTTTTTGCTTTCAGCAGAATGCAGCACCTAGCTGTACGATGCCTAATTAAATGGAGTCCATGGGCAGCTCTAGCCGCCACATGAAGGCCGATCTATTTATGCATATGTAGAAGCCTGGGGAGTTCATATAAACGGGAACCTTTTTACTCCAATTTCTTTGGGTTCAAATGCCACCAGTCATGTTGGGACCAGCTAACTTAAAAATTTGGCTGAAGGTCAAATGGTGGAAAGGCACTGTATCTATTTTGCCAGACCCCATATTGTGTAGCAGAGAAAATAAAACTATGCCTGCAGTCAAAGGTTTACTTGAAACTGTAGTTGGCGTTTTCTTCTCCTTGGTGTGAATATTAATTGTAGCAGCCAGCGTTTAATATTTTAGCTGTTTCATGCCTAATGTGAATCATGCCATTTGGTAATTTTGTCAACATGTTTCGCACTGGATGCTTCTTCAGGGCATTGATTTTGCTAAATGTTTATGGAGAGTTCATTCTTTAACCTTATATTAGTGTGAATGCCAAGACTGTCTGGGACATCCTGGCTCTTTCTCTAGCTGCCAGACGTAGGCGGATTGGAGAAACACTTGTATGAGGTAGGTCTGAAACCCAGAGGTTCCCACTTGACATCCTTGACAAGAATGGTTCCTTGTTGATACTGCCGAACAATTTTCCAGGGATAGCTGTTCCACGTTACCCTGAAGTGGCCGGTTTGCGATGTTCCAGATGTAAACTAATCTCTAAACTTCATCACAAGCATCCTGGTACATCCTTGTTGAACTCTACGCTCCATGGTGTACGTACAAACCCTGACCAATGTTTACATGATAACTTCCATACAATCCATTGGCGACCTTTGGACCATGGACAGCGGGTTAAGCGAAACCTGGAGAATTGCTGACTATACAGGAGCTCCGATTGTGGGTCAGAAGGGCTGGGACCATCTTTACTGCAGCTTGCCATGCCAACCTTAACAGAGGTACCAGTTTGCTGGGGATTTGTTCACATTCCCTGTAGGATGCCTGCATCTAACAGAGGGATGGGGCATGGGTGACGGTGCTGTTCAGTAATTGAAACATTGCAAAAAATGCAGTTTTCCTTCCCCATCGGACTTCAGGGGTCTTTAATAGTCCCAGAGGTGACCATGGATCCAATCTTTTTTCATATCGTTGACTCAACTTTGCGTAGCACTAAAATGTGTGGTTTGACGGATGTGTCCTAAAGTTGAACAAAGGTTTTTCTTGTCATGAACTTGCTGATTACATTGATCTGCTGAAACAGTGCTCCATACCCTTCCCAAAAGCGAAGTTCCCCCTTGGCTGGGTTCTGCCTTTCCACTGGGGTTGGCTTGCACTGATTTCAATGGTGGGGACCCCCTGGACGAACTTCATCTTTTGGTGTATGGATTCAGGATTAATTCTAAAAATCGTGCACGGAATTGGTGGTCCACCTGAAACCTCAAAGATCTTTTAGCCTATAACTTCCAAGATCCCTTTATGGCTATACTGGCAAATGCTGATGTGACTTGTAGGTAAATGCCCTTTGAGTGCCATAGGTTGCCTGGTCGATGTCATTGTAGCAAACCCCCAGGTCCAGACCCCTTTCTACACCGGAGAAGTGTGTGTATAAATGCACAGACCACCAGAAACCTTTTGAACTGCGCCCGGAAGATTCCAGAGAAGGGGTACTTGTGCCAATCCATCTTTAAGGCGCTGTACACCCTAAACTGTGGCTTGCCCAATGAACGGCTTCCCAGCAGGACTTTTGACACCTTGAGTCGGTGCAGAAACCTGAAGGAGATCCACTTGCACGGTTCCGTGACCTCGCCTTTGAAGTCTTTGCCTGGGCCCGCCTATGAGTTGACTATGTAAGACGATAGTCAAAAGCCTGCACTTTCTCATTGTAGACGGTAGTCATGAGTAGGGCTGCAAAAGCTGGCCCTGTAGTGTGAACACTATAGTCTCTGCTGCAAGATCGGCGTCCGGGCTGTGCCTTGGGAGCCTTTTGTTCTGTACAGCGCATGTACCCAGCCCTCTGGGAACGGATGAAAAACGGAGCAAGATTGCCTTCAACAAGTCTCCATAATGAGTGTTCTTGGTCATAGGTTATGGGGCGGCCTCGTGGAGGGGCGGTGGTGTATCCTGAAAGCCTCATTGGTGATGCAGTGGCCCTACACGATCCAGTCTAATACAATACATGTATCTGCCACAGCTTGTTGCACACTGGCCATGGGTTTTCCCAATGGCTGTAAAGAATATCTATCGTGTAGATGCTGTCGGCCATTTTGTGACCAACACGGTTATCTAGCCAATTATTTGTTTCCTTGTCTTGAAACCACCAATGACATCCCTGTTTATTTTTTATTTTTCAGTGGGAGAAATTTCCAGGAAATATCTAATTCCCCCCCCCCCCCCTCTCTCCCCCACACGGAGTGGTGCTTTAGATTAGATGTGCCAGCTTTCTCTGAAGTAGGACATGAGCTCCTCAAACTGCTAAATTGGCGATGCAGCGGTTCTCGCGTGAACGTTGAACTTGATGTTTGGGCTAAACACGTACTTCTAGTCTTGCACCATGGTAGTGCTGCCAACAGGTTGGAATGCTAGTTTCCCAAGCTTAAAAACTGTGATCCAATGCCTTTACAATTCGCCTTACTCCTGGACCGAACTGCATGTTTATCACAATCCAGTGGTATTTTGGCGGTGTTTCGTCTCATGTTGGGTATAGATCACTGCTGCTGTTTTAGGGCGCCCCCTAGCGAGTCTGTTGAGGCTGCTCGGTTACTGGCATGGGCACAGGTATTTGGGCCATTACTGCAACGGCTTCTACAGTTGCCCAGCAATGCCAGCCTCTTCCCAGGTATCTTCCTTGGGTCACTGCCCCTCAATGGTACCATTCAGTGATTATTCGAAGAAAATAAATTGTGGCTTGCTAATGGACTTCATTTATTGCTAACGAAATGGAGGAATATTTTATGTGGCGTCATGTTTCTGATGAGCACAACTTTTAAAATTCATCAGCATTAGAAATGTGCACCTGTCCGATTTATTCTCAACCCATTCAAAATAGTTACATTAGGAATCTTGCTTTTGGAAAGCACTTTCCTTCTTAAATCTGTCTGGGACAAAGGCCTGCAAGTTTCAAAACTTGGACTGGCACGCTTTATTGCTTTGGATCAATGGGTTTCTGGAAGGTTAAATGTGGGGGTGAGGTGCCCCCTGCTGGGCAAATATTATTTAACGGGTACAAATTGTAATGAGCTACTTACCAGTGTTTAGCATTATTAAACCTCGGGCCCTATGTCAAGCTTTACCAGTGCAATGTTGCGAGGTACGGAGTCTAGTCTAGTGCAGAATTGAAAGTATGCTTTACAGTAGGGACATTTTGCATTTGTGCGAATACCGTGCAACCATGGCACTTACAGCGGTATTCAGTTTCTCCAGATCAGCGTTGCGCTACCTGACGACAAAGACCTCCAATTAATGCCTTACTCCTTGTGGATGACCCTTGGCGCTTTCATTTATTTATAAATCTATTTTAATGACTTAATATTTATTTTCTACTGAAGTCATTTTAAAGAATGTTTAAAGTATTCGACAACCAAGAGTCTGTTTTAGCACCTCTCTGGTAAACGTGATGGCTTTGTCTGCATGTAACTGTTTGTCTTTTATCCATGAAATAACATTATTTCACTATCTTGCATCATTTGTAGCTAAAAATGTGAGCCTTAAAGCCTTTCTTGCGCCTTTTGATTAACTTATTTTTCAAAACTTACACAGGCTTGATTGATTTTTCTTAGTGATCGTTTCTGTGTTTCTCTTGGAAGCATGCACTTTAAATATGATGTTGTATAAATATAAAATAAACTTTATTTCTGCAGAATTTGGTTTTGATTTTATTGCAAATGATTCTATCATGAATGGGCTGTTAAACGCCTCATTCTCCTGGATAATATGAACCCCCTTTGTACTTAAACTTGCATCGGCCCTAACCAGCAAAGCAACTGGTGATGGATTATGGGAGCTGTAGTCCAAAAAAAACCTGTCTGGGAATGCTTATGGTCTCGTGCAGAAGTGATGTGAGGAAGCAGTTCTGGTTGGACTGCCCCTTTGGGGGTGGGACCAAGTCTGATTTGCATATATTGGCTTTCCCCTTTCTGTAATGTTTGACGGTCTGAAGAAAGATCGTCTGGGATGTTCGCCCAGAGCAGTGAGGGAGTTAAAGATGAATTCTAAATTCATTTTGTTTCAAGAATAACCATAAATAAGTTGGATTTCTGTGTCCCCTTTCCACTGTCCCGGTGGCAAGTTAGCCAATTTCTCCCTGGAATCTGAAAAGTTAATGAACTATGAAATTAATTGATGGCCACTTTTTCCTCCGATCCCTGTGTAGTGCAGGAATCCTTTAACTTTTCTATCTCGTGGAAGGTTGAGTAGTCGCCAATGCCACAATGGCTCTTTATTCCCTCACTGTTATGTTTGACTACTATGCGATCAACCTAAACGTGTTCGGTTACTAAATATGGGGGGCGGGTTCAATGAAGCGAAGACGACGCATTCCAAGAGAGCTGAGTATTGCCAGAGATTTGGGTGCTCTGCTGGGCCCGTGAACTAGCTGATGTAAGAGCATCACACATGGTCCAAGATCTTTAGGTGCAAGAAATTAGTGCAATACTAAAACCTAAATCTATTGCTTGACAGCCTCTATTGCCAAGGCCTCGTGCCAAGTGAAAGTGCAGACCATCGGCCGTTGTGGCAAGTTATAATTATTGTAGAGCTCAAGCATTACCTGGGGAACAAAGGGAATGTGGTGACAAATGGGAAGTAGATGTGAAGACTGAGATCAAAGTATGGCCCTCATGACCCCCACATGACTTTCAGCCGGAAGACCGACACAACAGGTGCACTTCACTCTTAGGCCCTTCACCGCCATCGATGTATCACAGATGTGAGAAACGTTACTCTCAGACAGCCATTCAGGCCATATCCAGTCAATTGTCTGGAGGAGATGCCATCCATCGAGCAAGTTGACTCTCAAACTGAGAAATCGATGTCATCGGACATCACGACGTAGCCGCACTTGGACGGACATGAAGTACACAGCCATACATTCATGAAGCTACACGAACATGCATTAGCTCGTTGCATGTAGACACAAAACGCATGCTTATGACTCTCACAGGTAGATGACGGTCACAGATACACATCTCTATATAGTCGCACTCTTCTCCAAAGCTGAATTGCCTGCATCGTCACGTGATTAGGACACCATGAAATCGACCTCCTTCATGTATTTTTGTGTATTTGATTTAATTCTGCCAGCCTTCTACTATCTGTGGCTTATTTTTACCTTTATGAACAGGATACTCTGTTCTTTTTCTCTTTAATTGTATCCACTGTTGGCCTTTTCCAGCCCGATACGACCATAGCTTCTTGGCATGGTTACCTTCAGCTGGGTTTCTCTTCGTCTTAATTCTCAAATTGTTTGCTGCAACACTCTCCTCTTGAGACCTTTAGTAACCTCAGTTCAATTCTGCTCATGTGTATGGATTTTCACTCCTCTATGAAGTGCTTTTTTGAAGTATATGTATAAGTATAGCTGGCACTTGCCGCAATCTATTTCACTACTAAGCATAAGCAAGCTTCACGATTTCTTTGCTGCTTGCGGTTTCTTGCATCTGTACACGTTTAAACTAACTGAATATCTTCATCGTGCACATGGAATATGTTTCTACATCTTGAAATCCGTTTCACCTTAGGCTCAAGATGTCACTTATCCATGTTACTTTGTCTTTGTCAGCATTCTTAGTTCATTATATCTTCTATATGTGCGTCAGTCCGAGATCTTATGATGTCATCATTCGTCTTCCTTTAGTATCTTCTTAGCTTCTTCGGGTATTCCATCCTGACAAACGTCATTTTGTCTTGCATGTAGATAAGGTTCTCTCAATGGGTACCTTACTGCCCCGGTTTTCTTAGGTGTGAGTACTTAAATAGGTGCTGCTCTTCTGATGGGCACTGGGCAGAGCCTAACTGCGGCTCTCTGCTGATTTATCTGTTCTCCATACGTCACATATTTTGGTGTGAACGTACCTGGTACTTCAAAGGGGGCGGCTGGAGTGTGGATGGTGCTTGGCACTTCCTCTTCAAGGTGTTGGTGGGAGAAGCCAGTTTATATCATGGAATGTGGTTTCCTGATACATCTCTCTGAGATGTATTCCTATATGGCGACGCTATAGAGGAGGAACCACTTGATTTAATGGTTTAGCCTGTTAGTGAGTCAGGATGGCGACCCTGCAATGTCATGTTTGTTAGTGTTTGGGTGGTCAATAAGATGCATACATGTTGACGGGTCGGGCATTGCAACTGTTTCCTCCAAGGTATTGGTGACGTCACCAGCAAGGACTTGAGGTGCATTGGAAGTGGTGGATTTCAGTGGTTAAACTGTTGATTGAGAACTAGTGTTGCACCATTTGGGCGGAGCTTGAGAAGCGTACAAATGGAGTTGTGATTTGAGCCTTCAGGCTGAAGGGCCGCACTGGGGTGCACGGAACATGCTGCAAAGATGGTGGTGAGCCGGAGAGACTAAGTAAGAGCTTTCATTGCACTGTTAGGATTTGAATACATGGTATTTGAGAAACCGTGCTGGGATTGTGAATTGCTAGATAAAATGGAGGTCAAGTAAGTATTGCATATGGTGACGAAATGAGGGATACATCCCTCTAACACTTATGCAAGTCCCTCCTGTGTATGATATGGCATTTGTAACGCGCCTATACACCAGTGTTTCAAGGCGCGACGAGGTGGGGGGTGGTGGGGGAACAAAGGGGAGACGGACAACGATCCTACTAGGCCAGGTGTCATTCAGATCGCGCGTGCCAGGGAAGGGGGGGGGTTAAGGGAAAAGTGCAAGGGGGAAAGGGAGAGGGGGAAAGGGCAGTACAGGGTTGGTAGAATACAAGATAAATAAGGGCCAGCTGGTGGCAAGTGCAAGGTAGGTGCAGACAAGTGCTGGGAAGTGGGGCTGTAGGGATACAGAGACCGTCCCGCAGTGCAGGGGAGAGTGGCTGGGCCAAGGACCGAGACCGGTGAGTGGCCCAGTTGCAGTTTCAGTTATTTAGTTTCAGTGTATCAAGACAAAGTACGCATGTTTAGTGCGGAATGGACTCGTGATACTGAGGGCAAGTTGTCAATGCCATGGCCCACAGACGGAAGATTTTCCAAATGTGTGCAGCAACAGTTGACCACTTATTTACATGCAGCCTATAAGGGGAACACATTAAGTAAATGGCTGGCCATATTAGAGTTATGGCAAATGTTTCAGGAAGAGCGACTTAATCCAGTGGCATTGGATGCTGAGTCAACTGGATATAGAAGGCGAATGGCCCTCTGCTCCCCCACTTCCTCCAACTGCGGACGTAGCTGCAGTAAGGGATTTTACTGCTTAAAGTAGTTAAAAGCAGTGGTGGGATACACCAATCCCATTTTCGCACCTCCTAGTGGCAGAGATGCACTTATTGGTGCAAAACAAGTGGGCAAAGAAATGTGAGATATCAGCAGCAAATTTAAAGAGCGTTGCGAGATGCAAGCAAAGCTAAGGGAGAATGCATTGGGGTAGATGGGGCTTAGCAAGCGGCAATTATTGATGGTTCCAAAAAATGGGTAGGCAGACAGATATTGGTAAAGCCACAAGTGAGAAAGGGTACGTGGGAAAAGAATTGCCAATAGAGAAGAGACAGAGGAGGAATGGGTTGAGATAATCGATGAAGTAACGGAAGGGAAAGAATAGAGAAGGAGGATAGTAAAAGGTTGCAAAAATAGAGGGAGCAAGCCCAAGCATGAAAAAGAAAACTGAGCTAGAGGACACAGCAAGGAGGAAAGCAGAAGAGTGGGAAAAGCAATTGAAAATAAAGGAGAAAAGGAGGTTCGAAGTTGAGCTGCTCGTTAACTGACAGGGAGGAGGAGCGGAGATGTGTGCGGGACAGACGATGGCAGAGAGGTGCTCTTTGAGGGTGGTAGAGATTAAGGTGGATTTGGCATGTTTCGATGATATCGGAAAGAAAGTTGGGAACTCTACAGGAGTGAGAGAAACAGCATGGGTGCCCTACAGGCAGATAGGTGTACTACTGGACCCTCAGCGAGGGGGGGGGGGGAACGTGGGAGAACAGATCGAGCAAAACAAGTAACAGCAGGAAGACTCAATGTTAAGGAGGCTTACCTTTGAGGATGAGAGAGAAGGGGACAGTGATAGTAGTATCGGGACCATGATGGTCAGACGGGGATCCACAGGGAAGTGAGGAAGAGGGAAGACTCGCCGCTCCAGTGAAGCAAGCCCTGATGGACACAGTATGGGGGTGAAGAAGACATGGACAGAGGATAGGATAGGACCTTGAAGGGTGACTTCTGTCTCCTAAGGGTGGATCATGCAGACAATAATACTGTATGCGCAGAGTCCTTCCAGGACGGAAATGGACAGAGATGGCAAGGGCACTCACTGCCACTAAAGACATGGGGAGACTGGTTGGAGGGGATGAGACTGGCACAGTTCCCATTAATGGCGAAGGGTGGTGGGTGGCCTCAGTATATTCTGTGGCAGCAAATGGACAAGAGCATTTAAGATGCAAGCTACCATTGTTGACTGCTGAGACTGGGAAATGGATTCCAGAGCTTGAAAGACTGACAGCAGGGAAGACATGAGCAGTGGTTGACATGAGTTTACTTTTCAGCAATTCTTTGGGAGGTAGCAGATGATGCACAGAGTATCCCAGAGTAACTGCACTGATCACGGCACACGATGGCGAAGTGTTAAGTAACTGCTGAGTGGCCTTATGGCAAGCTCGAAGGGTGCAATACCCAGACACTGCAGATAGAAGCATGAATATGGCATGCAAAATGTGTGAGGAAGGCCTGCCTCAATATATTCGAAAGCAATGGCATCTCACGACCGCACCGTGGGATAGAGGCTTGGTCAGAAATCCAGCTAAACATAGTGCATGAGTGTAGACTAATGCAATCGAATTCAAAAAAGCAGCGTGAGGAGAGAAAACGGGAAGAAGCAGAGTTAGTGTAGAAGACATTATCCATGACACACTGGAGGGGGTAATGCTAATGAGTGGGGAAGGAGTAGTTACTCTGTATGTGCAGAATAGACTGCAAATAGCAGGGGGAGGCTTTGCACCGCTACGGGACATGATTCAGTGTTTACAGGGATGAGGCGGGGCACCTCATGGAGGGGGGAGAGTGTTTGGGTATCGCATGGAACAGGGTGCAGAGGGATTTTATGGGAGACAGCAAAGACTGACCGGGGGGTGGTGGTCTGTACAATGTTGGGTATGTGGGCAAATGGGCCACATATCTCGAGTGTCAGAACAGAGTTGGGATGCACCAGAATGGGGCAATGTGGCACCAACCCAACTATCAGACAGGGCAGACTGACTATTATTCCCAGGGTAACATGCAAACACAGACATACACTCTGCGAGAGATTTACACACAGGACATGCAAATGCAGCCAAATCTGCCCAGCACCCATGCTTTTCAGATGCAGGGACACATGCAGCCATCACATAATAACATCATAATCACAACACATGAAGACTCCGAAAGCTGGGGCGAGCAACTGTTGTAGGGGGGGCAATCCATTGACAGGAATGGGGATGTCATTACACCCACAATAGGACAGCCCACAGACAGACCTGATGTGTTCAACTCTGTCACACCCAATACGGATGAGGAACCATGTATAGGGTTGACAATAGGTGTCAAGACTTGCTCGTGGATAACGGGGCAGCTCAGTCCTGTATTAGGGAAGGACGATACCCAATCAGCAAATGTCGGGCATTGCTGTGAATCTTCTGGGATTCTCTGGCACTACAGATTTGGTTCCTTTTACCAACAAACTCCTTTCCATAGGAGAACACGACCTAACCATGCCACTGTTCTATTACCGACAGACCCCGGTGAGCATAATGGGTAGAAACATGATGATCCGATTTAACACGACCATTTTGTTAATACTAGGGGATAGTGTGCTCGACGCCAATAATTCATTACATGAATGTGAGGGAACTCATTCACGCATATTGTGGGCAGATGGTACAGAAGCGGTGCCAGTAGACATTGAGTGGTTTTAATATGGAGTGGAAGTATTGATAGTGTGGCTCCCAGGTATACAGAGCAGGCTGCTATGCGTACCCAACAAGTTCTTGTTTAGACCAGAGTTTCCCTTAGATGAACAAGAAGGAAAGGTGATCACAATAGAACTCAAGGCAGTTATAGTGAGAGACGAGAAAATAGCATTGCATAGGACTGATGACCCACGAAGGTCATGGAGAACAGTGATTGCAGTGGGGGAAGGATGCAAGTTGAATGACATGGAACTATTTCAGGACGATCGATGTGGTGTTTGACATTAGCATTACATACTGGCTGAGGATACATTACAGGAAAGTGCTGCAGAGAATGATCATGTAGCGAAAAGCACCACCACCATTTCTCGAGGAAGACTTGGTTGGGGTAAGTACCTAGTGTTTTATGGGCCAGTGGTCCCCATGATGTGGGTCTACTAAAAGGTATAGGGGCAGTCAAGATAAAGATCAAACCAGACTATTTTACCAAGGGTGAGACCTATCCCTAAGGAAATGGAGAAAGATATTTATGAGACGATTGCTGTGCTAGTGAAGCAAGGCATTCTGGTACCCTCCGAATCGCAGTGCAACACCGTAGTGTACACTACAAAAAAAGGCGACCGTTTGGGGTCAGTGTTTTATTCACGATTTGCCTCCCTTGAAATGCAAAATTCCTGTTGATTCCTAATTCAGCAACAATTATCTGTAGCATACCAATGGAAGCTACCCACTTTGTGGTAGTAGACTTGAATGCCACCTTCTTTATACCACTCCACGAAGTCACAGGATTTGACCTTGTTTCTATATAGAAACCGGATGTGGGAATACAAGATTACCCCAGGGCTACTGTGAGACACCCATCTTCAACAGGGGCCTCCAGATGGAGCTGTGCAACACACAGATGGTGAGCACTGTCATACAGTATGTGGACAGCATTTTGATTTGTAGTAAGTCAGAGCCACAGTGTTGAAATGACTCGGTATATTTGTTAACAGTACTGGCAGAAAAGGCAAAACTAAAAACCACAGTGTTGAAATGACTCGGTATATTTGTTAACAGTACTGGCAGAAAAGGCAAAACTAAAATTTCGAGAAGGAAGTGCCATGTATCGGACAACTGATATCACTGAAAGTGAGTTAAGTGACTGCAGAAAGGGAAGAGGTGATTTGCAGAACGCTGATGCCAAAGACGGTGAGAGAAATGATGCAGTTCTTGGGCCTCTGCAATTATTGCGTAGGCTGGGTGTTTGACTAAAGCACAGCGTTGTACAACTCCAGGCTTGAGGGCTAGAATCCTGACAGGTTTTCAGGATATCCCTCAATATTAATGAGAATAAATATGCACACATTTAGAATCATTGTATGCAAATGTATCTCATGAACATTAATGAGGGATATCCTGAAAACCCATTGGGATTCTGGCCCTCGAGGGCTGGAGTTGGACAGCCCTGCTATAGCACATATATAAGACCCTTGTTAACTGTTGGGGATCTCAGACTACCATAACTACTTTCATTTCTCCAGCATGGGGTCTGGCATGGATTCACATGCTCATGAATATTCCCCGTCGTCAGGCTGGGAATCCTCGGTAAAGAAAAAACCAGTATCAGTTTCGTTTCTGATCTGTCTTTCGTAGTAATAACCAATCACTGGTCTCTGCGTCATACTGACCACAGCCAATGACTGCCCTCTACCTAAGCACCGCCTCTGGCAGCCATCTTCAGATTTTTACCGCACGTTAATGTGTTGGGATCCTCGTGCTATTGCTCTCGAGCGTTAGTGCTATTTTTTTCACGTTTTTTCTCAAAAACTTCGTTTTTTTTCAGTCAAAAGAGCCTCAAGCTCCACCGACTCTCCATCCGATCAACGGGGACCCGTTTCGGATTCGTCTGCGCCCCTCAAGGGTGAAGATTTCGTCGAGCTACGCTTTTGGAGGACTCCAGAAGTTTCTCAGGCCCGGCCATGGCCCAGGAGAAGGGAAGCTCGACGCCCAGAAAGCTGTTCAGGGTCTGCCCTGGATGCCAGCTGCAGAACGTCTTCAAGGAGGACGAACACTCTTTTTGTCTTTACTGCCTACATGAGGACAAGACGCACTTGGAGAAGAACTGTGCGTTTTGCGGCAACATGTCGGAGCGGACCATGAAGGACCGCCATCAACGTCTCGCCAACTGGCTAGAAGGGAAGAGCCCGTCCGGCGAGAAGAAGAGGAAGAAATCCGAGCGGTCTTCTAAGACCTTTGAGGACTCCCCGGCGACGGGGGTCCAACATAAGGCCAAGCACCGCGAGTCCGCTGGCACCGGGAGCGCCGAACGGTCGGGCTCTACGGGCGCCAGGCAGGGCGCACCCTCCCCGGCACCAGCAACCACGAGCCAACGCTCTGGGTCGGGTAAGAGGAAGGCCGAGCACCCGGCGAAGCTCCTGGAGAGGCCCCGGTCGAGCTCGGAGGGGGAGCGAGGCAGTGTCCCCCCACCCCCCTCAAGGATAAGGTGGTGAGCGCACCTAAGGTGGTGGAGGCTACACCAGTGGTGGCGACCTCGGGGCTCAGAGTCTCCCTGCCACCTCGGAGGGAGTCCTCTTTTGTGCCCATTGATAGGACCCCCGTGAAATCCCCCGTGGGGAAGAAAAAGGGGAGGCAGGGCGTCGTCGTAGATTCGGCCTCTACCTCGGAGGAGGAGCTGGTCGAGGTCTTAAGCCACGGCCTCGGCGTGGAAGAAGACCGGCCCGCCGGGATGGATCCCGACGCAGGTGACGACGACATCGTCGAGGGTACCGACGGGGCCCCTGATCGCCCGTCGGATTCCCCTCTGCCAGCGCCGCGAGACAACTCGGCGGCCATTTTGTTGGCTATACAGTCCTTATGCTCTGAGATAAGGACGAGACTACCGTTGCCGACGGAACCTCTCCCGTCGGGGGACCCAGAACCGGGACCTTCTGGTGTTCCCCCTACCAAGAAAAGAAGGATCCACCCTCCACCTCCTTTTCAGCTGTCGCGCCCCTTCCAGCCCTCCTCCCCGTCCACCCGAGGGGATGATACGGGGACTGACACGGCAGCGACGGGTACGGACGACGAGGTATACGACGAGGATGTACCGTCGTCGCCTCCCACCAGGGCTTCTCCGCCCGACGAGATTGGATCGTTCCACTCAATGATCGCCAGGGCATCCGAGCTTTTCCAACTCTGCCCTGAGGAGAAGAAGAAGGAAGGTTTCCTTTATCAGCAGCGCGAGGCCAAGAGGAAGACGGTCCTCGCGGTGCCTCTATTGGACGACATTTGGGATGAGGGCCTCACCCTCCTCAAGAACCAGTCCACGACGCCAGCTAGAAGAGACCGGTACGAGAAAAAGTACCGGGTCCCGGACACGGCCCCCCTGTGCCTCCGGGCGCAGCCTACCCCGGACTCCGTCGTCTCCGCGGCGGCCAGGAAAAAAGCGGGGGGGGGGGGGGTGCGGCCTCCACATCGACTTCCCCACCGGACGGCGAGGGAAAGAAATTGGACGCTATGGGACGCAGAGTCATCTCGTCTGCTGCGACGACGATTAAAGCTGCCAACGCCTTGGCTATCGTGGGCCGATACGACAGGGAGCTCTGGTACAAACTGGCTCCCCTGCTGGACCTCTTGCCGGACGACAAGAGGGCAGAGGCCCTGGAGATCCTGCAGGAAGGTGAGGTGGCTTCGGACCATGCCATTACCGTTGCGACGGACATCGCCGACACTGGGTTCCGCCAGTAGGGCAACGGCGTTTGCCTTAGGCGGCGTGGATGGCTCAAGGCTACGGACTTCCGTCAAGACGTTCAGACCAGAGTCCTGGACATGCCCTTCGATGGGAACAACCTGTTTGGGAAAACGGTGGACGATTCCCTTCAGGCCATTAAAGCGGACACCGAGACGGCCCGGGCCCTTGGAGTTCTCCAACAACGACGGACGCCCTTTCGGAGCAGCGGAGGCAAGGGCGCCTCCAAAGGTTCCGGCAGCGGTTTCTCCTCCTACCGTCAAGCGGCCCGCTCGTCATCTCAGGAGGCCTACAGAGGACGAGGCAAGCCTGGCGGACCCCGCCGTCGTCGCCAAGGACAAGGCGCTAAAGCCTCGTCGAAGCAGGATTGAACCGGCTGGGGGGTCGGGCCCCCACCGAAGCACCCCGGTGGGAGGCCGGCTGGCGAGCTTCGTCAGCGTGTGGGAGTCCATCTCCACCGACCGTTGGGTGCTGGACGCCTTGGCCCGGGGCCACGCGCTCGAGTTTCAAAGAAAGTGTCCGCGCGTCCCCCCCGTGGCCAGGAAAGAACTTCACGTCCCTCAACTTCTCCTGGAGGTGAAGGCGATGCTCAAGAAGGGCGCCATCGAACTCGTCCCAAAGAGGCTTCGGGGCTCCGGAGTCTACTCGAGATACTTCCTCGTGAAGAAGAAGACGGGGGGATGGCGCCCCATCCTGGACCTGCGACGTCTGAACAAGTTCATCAAGGCGCAAAAGTTCCGGATGGTCACCCTCCAGCACGTCCTGGGTCAGCTGGAGGAAGGAGACTTCCTGTCGTCGTTGGATTTGGAGGATGCCTACTTCCATATTCCCATCTTGAAGGGGCACCGAAAATTCCTCAGGTTTGTGGTCCAAGGGCGGCATTACCAGTTCAAAGCCCTCCCCTTCGGTCTACGGTCGGCACCCAGGGTGTTCACCAAGTGCCTCGCACCGGTGGTGGCTCAGCTGCGCCGCGAAGGGATCCACGTCTACCCCTACCTGGACGACTGGCTCATCCGAGCCAAGACAAGGGAGCTCGCCGTGGTCCACACGGCATGGACCGTCCAACTTCTCACGGACCTGGGATTCTCCGTGAACTACGCCAAATCCCACCTGGTACCCGTGCAAGACACTCTGTTTCTGGGAGCGAGGCTCAACACAGTGTCCCTTCGGGCCTCCCCGTCGGAGGAGAGGACCAGGACCATCCTGGGCAAGGTGCAGCGGATGTTGGTGGCCGACGCGGCCAAGGTGAGGTCCATCAAGTCCCTCCTTGGAATGATGTCTTCCTGCATCTACCTCATTCCCATGTGCAGGCTCCGGATGCGCCCGTTGCAGGAGTTCCTGGACGCGCGCTGGATCCAAACGACGGGCAACTTCGAGGAAAGGATCACACTCGACGAGAGTTTCCGACGAGCGATCCGGTGGTGGGGCACCCACGCGCATCTGACGGCGGGCATGGACTTCCAGACCCCAGCCCACCAGGAGACAGTGACCACGGATGCCTCCCTGGAAGGGTGGGGAGCGCATGCCGAAAATCTGCACGCAAGGGGCCTTTGGCTCCCGACGGAGAAATCCTTACATATCAACGTCCTGGAGCTCCATGCAGTGTTTTGGGCCCTCAGGTCCTTCCTTCCGTCCCTCAAGGGCAAGGTGGTGAGGATCTTCACCGACAACACCACCACCATGTTTTACATCAGGAAACAGGGCGGAATCAGGTCCCCAGCGCTGTCCAAGGAGGCGCAGGACCTGTGGCATTGGGCCGTCGCCCAAGGGATTTTTCTGGTGCCGTTTCATCTGGCAGGGATAAAAAACACCATCGCCGACTCACTCAGCAGGGAGCTGCGCTCGTGCCACGAGTGGGAACTACGTCAGGATCTGGTGGATCGCCTCTTCCGACGGTGGGGCACACCCCAGATCGACCTGTTCGCGACGGCGACGAACACCAAGTGCCGGAGGTTCGCCAGCAGGTTTCCCCAGACGAGGAGCATGGGCGATGCTTTCTCGTTCCCCTGGGAGGGCCTGTTCCTCTACGCGTTCCCTCCCTTGCCTCTGCTAATCCGGCTCGTCAACCAGCTCAAGAGGTCACGGTGCAGGATGATCCTCGTCGCACCTGCGTGGCCGAGGCAGATATGGTTCTCGGACCTTCTGGACTTGTCAGCGTCCCCGCCGATCAAGCTGCCGGCGGACGCGGATCTACTCTCCAGGGAAGGAGGCGCCATCCTCCACCACGACCCGAAGTCGCTGAACTTGCAGGCCTGGCTCCTGCAGCGCTAGAGTTTGGAGGATACGACATACCGGCCGATTGCAGAGAGGTTCTTGCAAAGGCCGGGGCGTCCTCGACTCTTAAATGCTACGGACACAAATGGAAGAGGTTCTCTGTCTGGTGCCACGCACAGAAGATTAACCCTCTACGGATTACGGCTCCCCAAGTACTGCCGTACCTGCTGACGCTGGCCAAAGCTGGTTTGGCACACGCGTCCATCAAGATTCATCTTGCTGCGATCTCCCGATACACCAGAACCACGGGGCGGACGTCCTTGTGGTCTCATCGTCTGGTGAAAGAGTTCATGAAGGGACTGTTCAGATCGTTCCCGCCGGTGAAGGCTCCGGCCCCGGCGTGGGAGCTCAACGTGGTGCTGACCAAGCTCATGGGACCTCCGTTCGAGCCTCTGCACTCGGCCCCGTTGAAGTTTCTATCGTGGAAAACAGCTTTTCTTGTGGCCATCACCTCCGCACGACGAGTGGGAGAGATCCAGGCCCTTTCCTGCAAGGCCCCGTACTTGACTTTCCACGACACGAGGGTAGTGCTCAGGACGCACCCCTCCTTCATGCCCAAGGTACCGTCGGACTTCCATCTCAACGAACCCTTGGTGTTGCCTGTGTTCTTCCCGTCGCCTTCGTCGCCGGCTGAGAGGACTTTGCACTCGCTGGATGTAGCTAGAGCGCTGAAGTTCTACGTGGACCGCACGAAGGGTTTTCGGAAGACGTCACAACTCTTTGTGAACTTTGGACCTGTCAATCAGGGGAAGGCTCTCTCGAAGGCTTCCATCTCCAGATGGCTCTCCGGCTGTATCATGTACTGTCACCGGTTGGCAAACCGACCGCTGCCTGGCCGTCCGAGAGCCCATTCCACCAGAGCGATCGCAGCTACCACGGCGTTCCTATCTGGTGTGCCCCTGCTGGACATATGCAGGGCTGCTACGTGGAGGTCGACGCACACCTTCACGAAATTCTACTGCGTCGACCGGGATTCCAGGGAGGAGTCCAGGGTCGGCCAAGCAGTGCTGCGCAACCTGTTCGCCTGAGGTGAGCCTGGTGAGGAGGTAAGATGCTTAATGTTGAGTTGATGTGATGCTTAATGTTGAGCCTTTGCCACCTCCCGTGGTTGTGCATGTGTGTACTGCTATGTATTCTTTATTCATGAGCATGTGAATCCATGCCAGACCCCATGCTGGAGAAGGAACAAGTTACTTACCTGTAACTGTTGTTCTCCAGCATGGGTCTGGCATGGATTCACATGCGAACCCTCCCGCCTACCCCTCTGCGGCTCTTCACTTGGTCATACTGCCACTTCACGTGCTTCCAAATCTGAGGATGGCTGCCAGAGGCGGTGCTTAGGTAGAGGGCAGTCATTGGCTGTGGTCAGTATGACGCAGAGACCAGTGATTGGTTATTACTACGAAAGACAGATCAGAAACGAAACTGATACTGGTTTTTTCTTTACCGAGGATTCCCAGCCTGACGACGGGGAATATTCATGAGCATGTGAATCCATGCCAGACCCATGCTGGAGAACAACAGTTACAGGTAAGTAACTTGTTCCTTCTCTGAAATCAGATTTGTATACCCCTTTGAACACATGTATTTGTGGCCGCAATATTATTCTAAAGGAATGCTGTACCTTGCAAGCCATGCAGATAATGGAATATGAGGGAAGGGCACTGATAGAGGAGGAAGAATTATGGGCGAGAAGGAGATGTTCAATATCCCCCATGGATGCTTTGTGGTGACAGGGGAGCACAGGCAAGCTAGTGATTCCAACAGCACTATTGTAGATTGCATTTTCCTACTTGTCTTGGTAAGGAAGTACTTGCTCCACACATTGGGGAAGAGTGGTTCTGTCCAAATATGGCAGAGCATGTAGCCACATTCATGGATAACTGTCACCTGTAAAAAGTTCACTGCTAGGCATACTTTGTGTAGTGAGAGGAACCATACTCTGCCCAATCGGGGCCTTCCAACACCTCCACATAGACATGATCCAGGTGTCCAGGGTTACTGCTACATGATGGTGTTTGTGCCTGTTTTCCAGGTGGATTTAAGCCGGTCCCTGCTCACACCCTGACACTCTGTTATAGAGAGGTTCTCATGATTGGGAGTGTGAGGTCCTGTGGTCAGGACAATGGACCTCATTTCATAAATGGGACTTTTGAGCACATCAGAACTCTATTGGGGATACAGCACAAATTCTCCTGTGCCTATCGCCTGCAAGAAAACTGGGTTTGTGAGCACCTTAACGGCCTGATCAAGAAAAGATTGCAAAAATAAAATCCACCTTTAAAAAAGGATGGCTCCATTGTTTGACCTTAGCCCTGGGCAATCTGCCCGGATCTGACCACCACTTAAAGCCTCATGAGGTGGTAACTGGATTGTGCATGTGACTCCCCCAACTAGGGCATTGACACATGCCCATGCTACCTCTGACGTGTTTGGAAATGAAATGCACAAATGTTGCTTCTTTGATGGCTAGTGCCTCTTTTATTTCTCGCCAACTGCAGCCAAGGCGCTAGAGGTTGAAGAACAGAGAAGAGAACACCGCAGAAACAAAGGACTACTAAAGCCACCACTTCTTTAGAAACTTCATCTGGCCTTTGTATAAGCCCAGGGTTAACAAACTGTACATCGTAGAGAAGGCCACAGATCATGTAGTTAAACTGAGCGGTAAGAAGGGCTGGAACTACATCAGAGACGTTAAGACCTGCCGAGGTGAGACCACCTCCAACCCATGCGAAGACAATTTGTTGCAAGAAGAAGAAAGAACAAGACATATAAAGGAAGAACCACAATCACGGCTTGGGGGAGGCGAGTTGGGGAAGGACAATACGCACACCTAGATGAGGCACATTATCTTTCTCTTGCAATAGGCATTCACTGAGAAAGTACAGACTGTCTGAGATATATGGTCCCCAATTGGCATACGTCTTCAAAAGTTTCATTAGATTCATGATGGTTAGAAACAGAGTGGATGATTCCTTCACAATTGTTTTTTCACGCTTTTCTGCGTTGTGGCTCAGACCTACCCACAGTTGACCCGCAGTGACCTACTCTGTGATTTTGTGAATCTGTATAGTAGGGGAGCGATTGTTCTATGCATCACTCGCCTGATACTATAAGATGTCAAGCTTAACCTAACAAACACTACTGTCGTAACTATGAATTTTTTAGGCTTTTCAGGTGAATTTTACAGACCCTTGGAGCAATGCAAGAAAATGCTCTGAAATAAAATAGGAAATGTAATTTGAAAAACTGTGATAATGTTTTGTGCTTTCTGCTTTACCCTCTGTGTTCTACAAATGTTATTTTAAATGCACAAGCTTGAACCCCCTACTAATGTAACCCCTGTCCATGCCAGCATGGGAGCCATATCTGGGCAGGCGATAAGCACTGCTATGGAAGTGGAGCAGTGCAGACGTAGACTTCAGTCAGGTAAATTCTTATCGAACTGATGTGGCCTGTATTTCAAATGTATTTTTTTTTTTTAAGTATTTTATTGGCATTTATATAAGTACATAATAACCATCAAACAGTAACATAACAAACAACAACTAATTAACTACCACAGTCTTCGTAGCTCAATATGTCGTTCTTAATTGTAGTGAGGGGGAGAGGGGTCGGTAGTCGGCGTACCCAAGGTCACGGGGGATGGGTTTCCGGGTTGTTCATTCTTGGGGGTAAGTCTCAGGCAAGTCTCTAACAAGGCTGAGAGCTCAGGGGGGTTTGTGATCCGAGGCGTATTGAATGTCGCGCAACAGGGCCTTCCATGATTCTAGGATGTCATTGGAGTCATCATCGTTTGAGTGGATTCCATCCTGCCAGGCTCTGGTCTCTGCCTCCGTCCACTTTTCCAGGTCCTTAAGCCAATGTCTGTGCCTCGGGCCCCCTGGTGATTTCCATGCCATAGCTATGGACCTTTTTGCGTCCATTAGTTTGACCAGGTGTTTGTATTTGCTGAGTCTGGGATGGGCTCCCAGTAAGCATTCCTTCGGGTTCCACTCATATCTTGTGAGTCCCGCTTTGGTGCAAGTGCTTTCCACCATGGACCAGAATTTTGCCGTTTTGGTGCAGGTCCAGAACATGTGGATCATGTCCGCTTTATCATTTCCGCACCAGGGGCAGTTCGGTGGTGCTTGTTTATTAAAGGTAGCAACTCTTAATGGGGTCATGTATGTTCTGTATAGCACATTCAATTGAACTTGTTTGAATCTAATGTTCCTCGACACCTCTTTGGGGTATAGTAGTATTCGCTCCCATTCACTGTCGGTTAGTGTGGTCCCTAATTCGGTTTCCCATTTTTGTCTCAGGGATGCGCTTTTTGGATTGGGTCTATCATTCAGTTTGATGTATAAGCGGGAGACCGGCTTCCAACTGTCTGTTAAATCGTACATCTCCTGAAGGAGGGGGTCCGGTGGGGGTTCCTCTGGCCAGACAGGCCACTGTGCCCTGGCTGTCCGCTTAAGGCGGTGGTACCACAGGAATTGGGTGTTCGAGATGCCTTCATTAGTTTGTAGCGATTCAAGTTCTCTGAACATGCCGTCCTCAAACAGGTCTCCCCATGTGTAGATTCCGGCTCTCTCCCATTTCCTTGCTGACGCTAAGTCTGCCTGCGTTTTGCATACATCCGCCAGGATGGGGTGTTGGGATTGTAGGGATGTTTTAGTTGTCGAAGGAAGCCAATTCTGACCCATATCTGCCTGCCCAGGGTAACAAACATTGGAACTTCGGATGTTTGTTTCATCGAGTTCCAAAGCATTTCTTTAGGGAATAGCTTGGAGGTGGCAAGTTGCAGGAGCCCCACTTCGGCTGACAGGTCATCGGAGAGCCATTTCGTCGCGTGGCTGAGCTGCGCAGCTAGGTAGTACCTTTGCAGATTGGGTAGCAGTATCCCTCCTTCTTTTTACGGGAGCGTAAGTGTAGACAAAGAGAGCTTGTGTGTGGATGACCCCCATAGGAAGTCCTTGATTAGAGAGTCTAGTTTTTTTGAAGAAGGGAGGTCTGATGTAGAAGCATACGTTCGTGAAGTGATATAAGAAACGGGGGACAACTATCATCTTGACTATTGCCGCTCTGCCCATTACTGCCAGTGGTAGCTTTGACCAAAAGGTCATGGATTTGCAGAGGGCTCTTACTGCTCTTTCAGTATTGTGTTCGTGCGTGAGTGCAGGGGTATGACACACTTCGATTCCCAGGTACTTAAACTTCTCTGGTTGCCATTGTATCCCGACGTCTGGAAGGTCGGACTTTCCAGACCCCTGAGTCTGGCCATTGGGAACGCACACGACTTTAGCTTGCGAAATGTTATCCCAGAGTATCGGGCATAGTTGTCGAGGATGTCCAACGCGACTTGTACATTGAGCTGAGGGTTATTCAAATACAGGAGGATGTCATCTGCACACATGGATATTATGGCGTGATCACTGCCCAGCCCAATGCCCGCGTCGAAGTGTTGTTTCCTGAAATAGGCAGCCACTGGCTCCAGTCCCAGTATGTATGGCATCGGGGACAACGGGCATCCTTGCCGCGTGCCCCGCTGTATCGGCCAGGCTTCAGACACCGTCCCTCCAGTCTTCACTCTCGCTGCCGGTGTATTGTACCTCGACCCACTTTACAAAGCTCTCGCCAAAGCCGAATTCCCTTAGCGCTTCGATCAGCCACTCCCAGTAGATGGAATCGAAGGCTTTTATAGCGTCTAGGGATAGCACTGCTAGGTCCTCGTCTCGATCATAGGTCTCTGCCATGATTTGTTGGAGCCTCCTCAGGTTCGCGGTGGTATTGCGTCCTGGTACAAAACCATTCTGGTCCTCGTGAATCAGGGTTCCTATCACCCTCGCCAGCCTCTTAGCCGGAATTGTGGTCAGGATCTTGCAGTCATAGTTTAGCATGGCGATTGGGCGGTATGATTCACAGTTGTCGACAGGTTTGTTGGGTTTAAGTTCAGGAATGATGATTGTTTCTTTCATGGAGTTGGGTAGGATTCCGTTTTCGTATGCCTCCATATACACCTTGTGGAGTATTGGGGCAAGGGTCGCTTCGTACGATTTATAGAATTCTGGCGGAAGCCCTTCGCTCCCGGGGGTCTTGCAGGTGGATAGCGATTTAATCGCCTCCGTCACGTCCTCTGGAGTGATTTCCGCGTCCAGTAGCTCTCTTTGGGCCTCCGTCAGTCTTGGGAGCTCAATCTCAGCCAGTGTGGCCCTTCTATCCTCCGCTGGTATTTTGGTGTCGTGGGCGTACAATTTGGAGTAGAAGGCCGCAAATGCTGAGTTAATGTCTTGTTGCGTCCTGTGGGTTATCCCCCTTTCATCAGTTATTTCAGTTGGGAGGTGTCTTGGGAACTCGCGTTTGCATAGCCAGGCCAACATTCTGCCAGGTTTATCTGCTTCTTTGTGTGCCCTGGCTATGTAGGTCGTGTAGTCGAATTTGGACAGTCTATTCCAGGCCAAAAGGCACTCCTCCCGGGTGCCCTTCAGTTCTGTTTCAGCGTCCGGCATGATGTCGATTTTGGATTCCAGGTGCGTAATCTTGTTCTCCAGTTCCAGCTTCAGATGCTTTCGGATGCCACCAGCACCTGATATAACTTCTCCCCGTGTTACAACCTTCATGGCCTCCCATAGTGTGCTCCAACTTGACACTGAGCCTGTGTTAATATCTAGGTATTCCTCAAGTTTAGTGCCAAGTTCCTCCTTAAATGCGTGGTCTGTGAGAGCTGCCGGTGGCATTCTCCATAGCGGGATTGGCGGTCTAGGTTCTCTAGGAGCCCATTGCATGGTCAGCGGTGAGTGATCGGATATGGTTCTGCCTAGATACAATGTGCAGTCTACTTGTTGAGCCAGCTCACGATCTATGAACAAATAGTCTATCCTCGTGTGGACCTTGTGCGGGGCCGAGTAATAAGAATAGCACCTCTCGGTGCGATGTTGTTCCCTCCAGATGTCCACTAGGTCGAGCTGCTCTATTGTGGTGTTTAGCGCATTAGATGCAGGGTTATTTGAATGAAGGGGGGGGTCTGATCTGTCCACAGCTCCGTTCCTGATGCAGTTGAAGTCGCCACCCCATAAGAAGGCACTCTCTCTACGAAGAATCATTTTAGCACTGAGCATTTTGAGGTGTGAGGGTATTCTGTGTTGCGGAAAGTATGAGTTCACCAGGCAGACTGGCGTGGATTCAATAGTACCCCATATTAGGTACGTGCCCTCTTTGTCGGCTTCATAGTCCAGTAGCTGGAAGGGCACAGTCGGGTTCACCCACGTAAACACTCCTCTGGCAAATTTGGAGTATGGCGCCCCTCTCCCGATCCCACCCCATCTTTCGGATAATTTGTCCGTGGTTTCTTCCGTGAGGTGAGTTTCTTGAAGCATCGCTATCGATACCTTTTTCCTGCGCAGGTAAGAGTGGATCCGATTCCTTCTCGGGTATGTGCACATACCCCTCACATTCCACGTCATCACCTTAAGTTGGAGTGCCAATGAGTTTGTGTCTTGGTTTCATCTTTCCGGTCGCCCCCGTTTTCACGGGGCGGCCCTTTCTCCAGGTGGTGAGGCTCTCCCTCTGGGTTCTGGTGTTTTCTCTTCCTCGGCCCCCAAGGGCCTCCGGTCTCATGTTTCCCCTGTGCTAATATTTCGAGGACTGTGGTGTGAACAAAACAATTAACAAAACTGGAACTGGTGCGCCCAGCAACGACAAGTTCCTGCTGGTGCTCAGGCGCTCTCGTACTGTCAGGACCCATCCGGGTGTCAGGCACGAGGGAGGTCGGTCAGGCAACTGGCCTGTCCTGCACTGTTTATGGGGGTAGGGCTCTGTGCTTGGCGTGGGCCGAGCGAGGGCCGCATCTTCGTTGCTAACTGTTGGGTGATTTTACTTTCTCTTAGGTCATTTGCCTTGTGTCTGAGTTAGCTTTATGAGTCATGGCTTTGTCCATGCCTCAAGCGCATGGGATTCTTCAGTTTTCCGTGGGTTGAGGGACCTTATCTGCGGCTAGATTGTTTTCTTCCAGCCACATGTTTGCAGCTGCTGGAGATTCCAAGATTATCGCCCTCCCCTTGTGGATCACTTTCAGTCTGGAGGGGTATAACAGCATGTACTTCAGGTTCAGTTGCCTGAGTCGGGCTTTAATCGGCACAAATGAGTTCCTCTCCTGTTGGACTTTCGGGGTAGATTGTGATCCTAGAGCTCCCGCGTTCAATGGGGCCCTCCTCTCTGGAGTGCCGGAGGATGGCCTCTCTATCCTGGAAGTTGAGTACTTTAGCGATTATAGGGCGAGGATGTGAGCCCGGCGGGGGGGGGGTCTCTTCTGAAGTGATTTGTGCGCCCTTTCGATCGAGAATCCTTGCGTTAGCCTTCCAACGCCCACCTCCTGTTGTATCAGGGATTCTATATAGGCCGTTGAATTCGAGCCCTCACTTCCCTCCGGAACCCACAGTATTCTGATGTTGGCGCGTCTGGCCCGGCCCTCGGCCTCCTCAGCTCTGGCCTCGAGTGTGAACACCTTCCGTTCCAGGTCCAGTACCTTATCTTTCAGCTCTGCTGTGTCGTCCGACGTCTCTTTTATGGTTGTTTCGGCGGTAGTTACTCTTTCTGTTAGGTTGCGGGCATTCTGGCGCATGAGTTGTAGCTCGGATTTAAACTCCCCGATTCTGGAATCTATAAATGTGCGCAGTGATGCAATTGCCTCCAGTACCTGGGCTTGATTTTCGGGGGAGTCCGCCGGTTTTGCTTGGGGAGGTTCGGGGGTGGAAGTGCATGGCTGCGGAGGAGTTTTCGCTTTAGCAGACACATACGTGTCCATGGTGCTTGTCTTCATCTTGCTCCTGGCCGCCATGATGAGGGGCGTTCGGAGACGCCACTCGGTTGTGTGGGGGTAGATGGTGGTGGGCGTCGTTTCCTCAGCAATGCCCCCACAGCCCAGTATTTTCGGTGCGCGATCTGGGGAGCTTATGGTTCCGGAGGTGGGGTGGTCCATTTTACACGGGGTCAGTGTTCAAGTTCTCGGAGGGATATGCAACAGCACATGTTCGATTGGTTTATACCCTCACCTCCACCTTCTTTTGCTGTCGATGGCGGGGCTCCCTGCACCAGGGTGCCGTAGTCCAGGGCCTGGGCCCAGTCTCCCCGGACGGGATCGCCCGGTTGGCTCCCCGGTCGGTAGCTGTAGCAGCAGAAGTTCGGACCCGGGTGGAGGGCGAGGCTCCACTTCCTTGTTTCAGCCGTGGCAGCAGCTTATGGATCGGCTTCGCTGCGAAGGCGGCTAGCGTTTTCCTCCGGCATCGGCTTCAAAAGATGGCCGCCATCTTAGGTCCCGCCAGCAGAGGGGACCTTTATCGGGAAGAATCCGTGGGTCTGGAGGTCCGAATCCAGGAGAAGACCACAGTATCGTGTCTGGGGTCGGTTCCCCTTCCCTCGGAACTGGTTCTTTCCGTCTCAGGTGCGATTTCAGGCAGGCAAAAGGATCGAGATACGGCATCTCGGCCGGAGCACAGCGACTCAGCTTCCACTCGCCATGAGCTCCAGGCCATGCCCCCTCAAATGTGGTATAATCGCATGGGAAAGGTAGGGAAGCAGATCACTGGAGAGGGCTGTTATGTCTGGTCTCCCATCCCTTATGCTATGAGTGCATACAGGACATTGCTAGCAACTGAAATTCCAAAGACCAGAGCACAATGCCTCATGCATTTATCACTCTGCACCACAAGAGGGTGATTTCAGGGGAGAGGAGCCACACTAAGCTGGATGTCCAGAAAGATGTTCCTGTAAGAAGATGGTTACAGCAAAACTCAAGACATTATGGACGATTACTGGAGTAAAGACTAGAACATAAAATGTTACTGAAGGTTCGCAAAAGGGAGAAACCAGGGTAGTGACAGAAAAGGAGCTGGTGTCCTAAGATAGAACCAAGGGAGATAACAGGAATGCCAGGATGCTTGGAACAACTGCAGATGCTAGTATATGGACAAGTTTACACAGCAGATGGGTGCAAGGAAGGTTTTGCTAGGAGCAAAGCACATGTGCTCCTAACTGTACCAGTGAATGTAGCGCAAAAGGAAAACAACCATTGCCTCAAGGAATGGGAAGCAGGCATGAAACTGCTCGCATGTGTGGAAAACAAAGCGTGTCCATGCCCATCATACCACTTGATGGTGCATCTTTGTGTTTCCCGAATGATTGGCTGGTAAAGGTTGGAGCGAATAAGGGGTATAAGCAGATCTTGGAGGTATCGGGCATGAAGGTTGGAACCGCAGTGCTTATGGATCACTACTGGCCCTGTGGGTTGAAGGCATACCTGCAACTGCCACCCTACAGGGGAGGAATATGTTCACTCGTACAGTTGAACACATCAGCATTGGTAGTGCCCTGGAAGGACATACCAGCAGACAGATTCACCAAAATGGATACTTGTAAAAGGAAGACGAGGTCTGTAGGGTTGGACAGAGTGAAAAGAGGTAACTATGCATCATCAAAAATGGAAGGGGCCTTGGATGTGATACCACCAGAGCACAGACTGTTCAGCAGAATGGAAATGTTCTTTGCATCAATCGTTCCAGCCATCCAAACCAGCACAAATGCCAAATGGCTTCAAATAATGCTTTGGGAACTTATGCAGACGATAAATTCAACAAAGCTCCAATTCTATCAAGGAAAAGCTGCGAGCAGTGAGGTTAATGGCTCTCCAGAACAGATATGCCCCAGACCTCCTCATGGCAATGGAGGTAGGCATTAGTGACAAGATCGGATCTTCCTGCTGTACATTTATTGCTGCCCATGAACAAGACAATGGCACCCTAACAGGGGCCATTACCAGGTTATCAAAGCTGCATGCTAATATGGAGGCAGAAACAAATACTGCAGGAAAGGACAAAGGCTGGCTGTCATATCTTCATGGATACCAACATGGATGGCCAATGGACTGAAGGTACTTGTGGCAGTCCTGGTACTAGTTTTGTTCTCCTTTTTGTGTCCTCAGAATAGCCATCATGCAATGCAAAAAGACCACTGAAAAGACCATAGGAATGAAAGTATTGGTATACTTCGAGACCGAAGAAGATGAAGAGAAGATACAGAATATGTTGAAATTGCATCTGATGCAGTGCCCGCTCTACCCGGCAGGAACAGTGTTCAAGTTAAAATTCAACAGCTGTGACTATTGAGGGGAAATGGGTTTGGTGCCATCCTAGGGGAGACTACAGTTACTTGACATGGAGTTTGTCCGAGCATGCCACATACCATGTACATCTGAGGGATAACCCAGGTTTGGCTCCCAAAGTTACACGTGAACAGAGAGTTGTCGGTAGTGTGGTTGACACTTTGACCAGAGGGGGGAGGGGGGATTGAAGGTGGAGGTCGAAGTAAGGCCCTCAAACACCCCCGCGCCCCAACTCTCAGCCCAAAGACTGAGACACAACGGATGCACTTCACTCTTAGGCCCTTCAATGCCATCATCGATGTATCGCAGATGTGAGATGTTACTCTCTCAGACAGCAATTCAGGCTATACCCAATCGATGGCCTGGAGGAGATGGAGATGCCATTGATCAAACTAGTCGACGGACCGCAAATCAATAAATCAATGACATCATCACGGACATCACGCCATAGCTGCACTTAGGCAAGAAGTACCTAGCCATCCATTCATGAAGCTGCAAGAACACGCTTTAGCTTATTGCATATAGACACAAACCAGATGCTTATGACTCATGCAGGTAGATGACAGACACACATACATATCTCTCTCTATATAGTCACATTCTTCACCAAGGCTGAACTCCAAGATGCAAAATATAAGTAGCTCTAGCTTGCGTATACTTGACTGCCACTAACAATGAAGAGCCGTAAGGACAAATATGGGAGCTATATGCCCAATGAAATGAATGAGGAAGGAGAAACGGACATTTGAATACATGTAAGGGCTGAGCTGATCGCTGCAGCCAGAGACGAGTGGAGATGGAAATCCTGGATACCAAGACTATAAGCTACCTGCGAGAAATTCAGACTAAAATCCTCATAATTACAGGCAAGAGAGCTACAATTTTTCGTCTCAATGAATGTGACCTAGCAGTACAAGACCATGCCCATTCCATTGAGGTGGACGGAGAGAAGCTGTTCCCACCAAATCAGAGGTGGAAAGATACAAGTGTTGTTCACTAACCGCCAAATGAATGCACTCTCCCAGGCCTAGGTGATCACAGGTGGCAACATTATGCAACACACAGCCCCTACATGTTAATTCTCATTACCCTGAGAAGGTACACTCAGCCTGGTAACTGTCCAGGGTCCCAGGGCTGAGAGGATCCATTCTGCCTAATTCAGAGTCACCTTTCACATGAAGATATTGTAAGAGGATTCAATTCAACACTACAGCTAAGTCAATGCCTAGTCTGGGATACTGAATGGAAACCCTTATTGATATATCTTTATGTCCAGTTCATGAGTTCTGGATGACTACCCCTATATAACACCCCTCTCTTGGAATCCCCCTGACCCCACTGAGCCAAGAAGTAGTTCTGTTTTGCAAGTTAAAAGGTTTATTTGAGAATTTAAACAAAAAATATATATATATATATATATATATCACACTTTATAATAAATTAATAATTGAATATCACACTTAATCTGAGTAGTAATCAATAATGGATAGTCTGGCACTAGCACACTTCCTTATAATCAATGATGAGTGGTTATAGGATGGATAAGATAGCAACAATACTTTTATGGTTTCAAATAGATACAATGTGGAATGAAAATGCAGTACAGAAAATAACTTGATAGGGTTTTAGCAAAAGACAATGTAATCACTTTCTTGGACAATTCACCCCCCCCCCCTTTTATGCAATGTAAGGAGATGAAGATGAGAGCACAAAGTTCTTAGGAATGCAATCAAATAGGATTCAATTCAATTCCCCCCCAGCAGCTTATACAACAGATAGGAGTTTTGAAACACAGACCCAAGTGCTTTGAATATGGTGACAATGCAGTGAGAAATATGCTGAAAATGCTTTTAATTCCCTTCAGGAGGTTCAGGGTGAGTGGTATCTAGTTAATATTAGTCCAGGCTCACTCTAGCAATGATTCAGGGATGGTTCTTAAGAGGCAAACGAAATTTAGCAGTTCAGGCAAAAGCAGCTATCTTTTTACAAGTAAAGAAATCGGGCCAAATTGGAAATCGCGGCAAAATTCACGAATGCGTGAATCGTGATTGCGGAGAAAGTATAAGGAGTAGGAAGTCGGTTCTAGGCTTGTTGGAAAGGGTAGATTCTAAGCTTACAGAGGAAAGTTAAACCGAGTTCCTAGCACAAACGGTTACGGAGTTATGAACTATTTTGTGAAGGTTGTTTTTCGGATTTGAAATTTTAAAAGTTCAAAGCGACAGGTTACAGCTTGCAGCTAGAAAATGACAAGTGACAGCTATGCGGCTGCAGAATTGACAAGTGACAGTTAGGAGGCAGTTCTACTTAGATTAAAATAGTTTGGATTAGATTATTTTAACTAAGAGATTGGTTCTGCTAGGTACTCGCAATATATTTTTGAAATAGGCCTCGCCACGGATCTGGTCAGGTTTTGGACTGGACTCTGGTTCTGGTCTTGGCACTTCACAGTGATCTGGGTCAGCTCTCTGGTTCTGCTCACAGCGGTCTGGGTCACTCTGGATCTCTGGCCTCTGGTTCTGGATACTGCTCTGCTTTCTCTGGGTACAGCACTGCTTCTGGATCTTTCTGGCACAGGGTTTTAGGCCAGAATCAACAGCTGGGTCCGGCTGTGAATAGTCTGCAAATGATTTTTGGGCCTGCTGACAAATACTTTTGTTTGCAGTGGGCCTTCTTGGTTCAAAGTTCTGTAGTCTCTGTTTAATTTGGAAGTCTAAGTGTAGGATCTCTGGATGTGAAGTCGTCGGTCAGCATGCTCCGCAGCAAATGGAGTTGAATCTCTCTACCTGTCCCAGCAGTCTCTTTTTATGTGTTTTGAAAGTGGGTGTGTGCCTGGGCCTAGCTAAGCCTGCCCCTTTCTACTTGTCATTGGCCCAATTCTCCCCTCTCCCATGATTGGGGGAAGGAAATGTGAGTCAGAGTGATGCTGTAGGTTTTATGGGTCAGAGGATCCTCCCCTGGTCAGTTTGCCCACAAATCTATATTTGATTCAAATACATATTGCACAGATACACCGTTGTTTAAAATTACATGCACCCATCACATATCACATGAGGTATACTCTGTTCAAACCTTGCTCTTCCTGAGGGCTTGCATTCAAAAATGGCAACTTATTTTCGATTTTAGTGGGTTATGCAACCTTGGTTCTTCATTAAAAGTTATACACAGGCTTTCCATACCTACTCCAGTAAATTCCCATATCTCTAGCTTAAACACAGAGTATGTGGTGTCAATAAATAGCGGGGTTTTGCTTGAATCGAAGGTACATTTTTTAAATTAAGGCTCTCAAAGTTATACATTCCTGTCATTTGATTACAAAGAGTTATCAGTATTTTTATAAAATATATATTTTGCTTTCAACTCAGTTCTCAGAGTGTTGGAGTCCGCCTCCAAGACTTGGGTGAGTCAGTGGTCACATGTCTCTGCTGGCAGGCAGGCCTTTGTTGACAGGAAACAGTCAAAATCAACATATTCTATTCAAGTGCAAGAGCCTATTGTGTGGTCTCTGGGAGGCTTAGGTCAGCAGACCAGGGGGTCACTTTGCATTTGGTTATTATGACCATGTGATATCCTGGGCTGTGGTGTGAATCTCTTGAGGTGAGAGGGTTTCCCAGGCTTCTGGGAACAGCAGGTGTCTAATTATTGATTAAAATGCAGCCTTTGAAGTCAGCTGAGTCAAATTCCTTTGTCAGCAACTGCACTCAGTTCTCCTGTCAGAGTTTAGACCGCTAGCGCCGCCTTGGGGATTTTGTTGGTACTGCATCCATTTTTGGGATCTTTCTTGGATTAATGCATTCCAAACAGGAATAGTTCTTACATGGTAGTAAATAGTCCTTGCTTAACATTGTTTTGATGGGGCTCCTTACAGTAAAATGGTTATGTGGAACCCCACAAAAGGGTTGAATCTTTAAAGTGGTCCGATGAGCCACGATTTCAGCAACTTTTTGACATCAGTAACAGTGGATTTTTTTTTAACAAAGATCTTTCTTTACACTGGTGGGTGGCAAGTTAGGTAACCATTTTGGTGTGCGCACAAACTGCGTGGTTCTCCTGGATTCTGGCGCACATGTGGGCTTTTTGCCCATCTGGGATTTTCTAAGCCCACAGCACCAAATGTTGCAGCATTATAGCTCAAACGTGGGTCAGGACACCCAACAATATAAGCCCTAATTCATGTAATTATTTGTGTGTAAAACAGATTTGTGTGCCATTCTGGCTGCAAATCCCCATTTGTCAAACAGGGATTTGTGGGCAGATTGGCATGTAAATCCCTGTTTTACACACAAATAATTGCATGAATCAGGGCCAATGCTCCCCCTGCAACATTGTAGATTGAAACATGCAGAGGTGGTCCCAGGATCGGCCACCAGATATGACTATCCAATAGTAGAATAATTAAAGCCTAGAGGACATGTACCTAGTTCGCCTAAACTGACCAATGTGAATGCCCAATAGATTTTGGGGAAAGAGCTTGGCTTTCTGACATCACACCTGGATAAAACTGGGCGACACACGCTCAGAAGACGAGAACCCTTGAGTACTCCTGTTTTTCTAGTGCAATCCCTGTTCATTTTGTAGGTAATAAAGACAGTAAATGTTGCCCCATCGCTGAGTCTTCTATTCTTGTGGTGGGGAGTATTTGATGGCCCGAGTGTCTCTCTGCTGGTAATTTGAGTAACTGATACAGAGCCCCGCTGCTGCAACAGATGAAGTCATTCTACAGAAGAAATTTCAAAATGGAGGATGTGGTGGTCTTAATCTGATGGCACTGGCAACATTATGCATAGTATAGGTACATGTTCTAGACATCCCAGTTCTAATGGACGCTGGTGCATCAGTAAATGTAAGACCATTTCTGAGCCCTACATCTGTATCGAACAAGCTCCACATGTGAAGTTTGAATCTTCCCATTTGTGGGATCAACACCAATAAACATCCAAGGAACTATTATGGCAGATATTTCTCATGACAAAGGATATTGAAATTGTTTTTTACGTAATCCAAATCAATTAACAAGGGTACATCGCTAGCCTTCCATTACGTGGATCAGCTGGAGGTGGTCAATTTTATGTTTGTGGTGTAACATAGAGGATGTCAACCGATTTGTCCTTACACCTAAAGATTTGTTTCAAGTTCAAGGGGGGTAAGTTCCCTAGAAGACCTGTCATATTGGCAAAACAGTTCAGCCAATAGCTTCATGCATCAAAGGACTGCTTCCTGCATAAGGAAAAAGGTTGAACAAGAATAGGACAAACTTGAATACCCATGGGTATCTCCTATCCTGGTTGTGGCTAAGCCAAATAGCCTGAATCAGTAGGAATATGCATGGACCTGCTCCTAACTAACACACCTATTGAGGATGATTTTCAAGGGACAAGACAACCCCCCCCTCCTCCTCTCCAAAACTGCACATCATTGTAGAGTATCATCTGGTGCTGCACCCACCACGTTTAGTACACAATCTGGAACGTACTTCCAGACCTAGCCACTGAAACTCGCTACAGATTGCATAAGCCAGCCAAGCACTAACTAGACAGTTCTGGCTGTATAGTGAGGTCCCGCCATTTCATCTTGATCTATAAACAGCGGTTGATGGTTGGGACTGACCACAAACGGCTCCTCCTTGTATCTGTTAATCTGTCAGCCAGAATCTAAGTGGCTACTTCAGTTATGGGAGTAAGACCTTCCACTGGGGAGCTACCTATGGCCTGACAACAGTCAATTGTGCAGATTTTCTCTCTCCATCTAACAGTGGTTGGACAAAATGTGGGCGAATCCAGTGCAGAAAAACATTCACATGATCACATCAGCTGGAATCCCCCTATCCATGACCTTTGAAGAATTAGTGGAAGCCTCCAATATCCTGATAGAGAGAGTGGGTGGGTGGTGAGTGCATTAGTACACTCTAGAAAGGGCTAGGCGGTCCGAGCGCCTTGAAAACAAAACCTTGGCCCTCATTACGACCCTGGCGGTAAGTAAGCTACATTACCGCCATGGCGTAATCATCGTTTATGCCATGGACCGATGGCGTAAAGAGCGCCATATTCCGACCCATCGCGCACGAGCATTACGCCATGGCGGTAATGTAAACTACGCCATGGCGTAAACAGCCCTTACCGGCATTGAATGCCGCGCTGGGTGACTGACCGCCACCCATCATAGCGGCAACCGTAATCAGCGGGCCCCGTAATTAGCGGTCACCGCAAATAAGCAGAACCGGAAGTAGCGTCATCGCGGCGGAACGGGAAAGAGCACAGCGGCCATATTTAAAAACGCAATCCATTGCCATCCCACCCAACCACACTACATCCGACCCTGAAACCCTGTGAATCCCATTACCCACCCATTTCCTCACCTAACCATGCCAAAAGTTGTTAAAAAAGCCTGCGACAGGCAGCGGCAGGACCGCTTCAGTCGCAAAGAACTGACTATGCTGGCAGAAACGCTGCAGGAGAAGACAGACGTCGTCTTCTCATCAGAGATGACGAGACCAGCCATAGCCCGGAAAAAAGCAGTATGGGAACTCGTGGCACAACTCGTCAGTGCCGTAGGTACCACCCCACACACCGCCAGACAGTGCCGCAAAAGGTGGGATCACCTCCGACTCCGAGTAAGGGGCATACTGTCAGCAAACCGCAACCTGGGACTGGCAACTGGCGGTGGAGCAGACGCCCCACTGAAGATGCAGCCATGGGAGGAGACATGTGCCTCATTGATCGGCATAGAGTGCATCAAGGGCGTCGGCGGAATGGAGAGAGGAGCCCCGACATCAGGAGACACAGGTAGGTGCCCCCAAATCAGCCTTGCAAAACACCCTGAATCACACTTACATGGGAATCACAATGTCGCTCCATATGGCAAACGCAACACATCAGCAGAAGACCCACACCCTGCACACATGCAGCATGTACACTCTACAGCAGGCACACACATTCCTGCATGCTCAACCCACCCAAAAGGGAGACAACCTGTATGTCACGGCCTACAAAGTCCACCATCTATCCACCTAAACCATGGCACTCCTCACAATGCCTGCTCAATGTCCGCTGACCATCAATAACACTTTCCCTCCTCTGCTCCACCACAGGCTCACACTCGGACACCGGCAGGGACGAGAGTGGCACCACCCCAGCCAAGAAGACCAGGACAGAGGGAAGAGGCCAGCAACCATCCACCTCTGCTGGACCCATGGCCAACCCACAGCAGGCCAATATTCCTGTTGCCGAACAGCCCAGGGCAGCAATTCCCCCCGAGGAAAGGGACATGATGGCACCCACGGCAGACCTACAACCACTGCTGCCCACTGAGGGGATCGTGTCTGCGGGGAGCAGTACAGTCGGGGAGACTGCAGCCATCGCAGCCTGTTCCGACAGCGATGTGGCGAATAGGGATGATGACATGGAAGGTCCCCCCCACACCCAACCTACCTCCCCACACCTGTCCCCATTTAGCCTGCATGGACAGGACACACAGGGGCAATCCCCTGGAGGTTCATGGCCAGCCACTCCAAGCCCAGTGGGAGTAGGGGAGGAGGGGAGTAGTCCTATTGGGCAGCAATTGCAACCCCCATTGTGCCCGATTACAGCCAGGTGCTGGACCAAATATCTGCGAGGCAAGAACAACTGGCGTCAATCCTAACGCAGCATGTTGCTGATTGTGGAGGTGCCAGTTCAGGCATGGAGACGTGTGCTGACAGCATCAAGGCAGTCATCCAATCAGCAAGCACTAACATATGCACGGAACTAGCCGCAGTGCGGAATATGATCAGTGAACTGATACGGACAATCGTGGACACACGGCGTACCGAGCAGCCTGGTACCTCCTCAGCTGCAAGTTCGGCCCCATCCAGCCCCGTCCGCAGGTCATCCAGGACCCGGAGGAGTACAGGCAGGGGGGCCCCAGGTTCCAGGACAGGGGGCTGGCAATAGTGCCCGCACAGTGGACCACTAAAACATTGCCCACTTCACCACAGGCACTGGCACTCCTTTGCAGGGATTTCTGGGGGGAGGGGGAGGGGGGATTGGGTGTGTTGGGGTGTTCAGGGGGGAGGGGGGGGATTGGGTGTGTTGGGGTGTTCAGGGGGGAGGGGGGATTGGGTGTGTCATATCTGTTCAGGAGCACAATACACTTTTACGTTTATCACAAACCAAATGTGTGGACATTGCTCATTGTGTATGTGTGCTTTATTGTTGTACAGTCTACAGTGTGCATATACCAGACACACACAGTGCCCCAAGTGCCGTCCACATGTTACACGCACACGCAGTGTGTGCTAGAAGCATTGGTCAATGAGATTCTGACGCATTTCACGGACCTCCTGTGCATCGCTGCCTCCTTGAGGTGCTGCCCCATCCCCATCCTCATCATCAGGTGGTTGCAGTTCTGCATCAGGGGGCAGAGGCACGTTACGTCTGACGCACATATTGTGTAGCATGACACATGCCATGACGATCTTCGCAACCTTCTCATGGCGGTACAGGAGTGCCCCGCCAGACCTGCTGAGGCAGCGGAAACGTGCCTTCAGTAGGCCAAAGGCCTGCTCTATCACCACACGGGTACGTGCATGGGCACGGTTGAAGTCCTCCTCATGCTGGTTCTGTGGGTTCCGGACTGGTGTAAGGAGCCACCTCTTCAGGGGATAGCCTGCATCACCTGTAAATGGGCAACAATGTATGTGTCAGGAATGAGATTGCTTTCTGAACATGACGCGCCACCATGCCTTGCATTCAACTGTTACTTTGCACCAGATTTAGTTGTGCTAATTGATTCACACTATGCAACCGGTATATGTTCATGGCTCTCATGTACTGTTTTGCATGCCAAGACACAATGCAGGGGGGACAATTGCCTTGTGGGTGCCCATCCACTGTGTCCGTTCAGGCCATTACTTTATGTGACCTGGCACGTGTCCTGTGAGGTCAATGCTCACATGATTGCAACATTGCTGTCTGGCTCATTATGACCCCAGGGAACAATACTGGTGTCAATGGGGGAAGTTTGTGGGTCTTGCTGTCTGTGTAGTGGTGCATTGATGTTCCTGTCCGACATGTGCCTCCTTTGTGCGCAGTTATGGGGGGACAGGCCTTTCAGTTGATGGTGTTTGGTGACGTGCATGTAGGTGCGTTCCTTTGGAGTCAATGTGGTTACATTTTGTACAATGCACTTGCAGATGGTTGTGTCATGGTTGGGGTACACTTTCATTCACATGTTAGGGCTGATTAGATCAGGCATCATGCATACTGTTGTCAGATGACGTGAGTGCTGCCTCAGGGTATGATCTGGCTACTGCTAGTCGCAGCCATGTGACGTATGCATCATCCCCCCCTCCCCCTTTCTGCCAGGTGCAATATGCATTGGCACGTCGATCACCTACACACTTTGCATTTCCATGCTCATGACATTAGACTCACCGAGTAAGCAGGATCTTGGGCCTGCATGTCGCTCCATGTAGCGTGGTATTCTGGAGTTCCGAAGGACCATTGATTCATGCGTTGATCCGGGGAATCGGGCACAACAATGTGTGAAGATCCTGTTGGAGTCGCAGACCATTTGCACGTTGATTGAGTGAAATAGTTTACGGTTGCGGTATGGTACCTGCATGGCATGTGGGACCACCAATTCAACATGGGTGCAGTCGATGGCACCAATGCAGCCAGGTATGCCAGCTAGTGCATGGAAACCCACTTTGGTGTTGGCAATCTCCTGGGCAGACCGTGGCAATGAGATGTGGTCGTCTGTGTGCTTGAGGAGGGCATCGAGCACTTGGATCAGTGTACGTGAGAATAATGGTTGGGATATGCCATGCAAGTGGCCCACTGTGTGCTGGTAGGTGCCTGTGGCCAGGAAGTGGAGCACGGACACGACCTTCAGTAGGGGCGGGATGGCGGTGGGTGTTTCTATCATGCTGACGATGTCGTTGTGTATCATGTGCACAATGTTGGTGATGGTGCCCCGGTCCTGCGGTGAGGTTGAATGGACTGGCCCTGATGCGTGGGATTGGGGGCTGCCTGTGTGGTGCCACTGGCTGTGCTGGTGGGGCTTGCTGGCCCTGCCTTGCCCTCCTCTCCTCCTGCGTCTCCTCTGTGCAGTTTGTTGTTGTTGTTGTTGCAGTTGTAGCACTCGCATTGGTATCAGGTCCTCCAGCCCCAACATTGCTAGTCCTATTGGTAACATTGTGGAGTGTGACTGGGGCTGGTAGGGGTGGGGTGTGCTCTTTTTGCACTGGGAGAGTCTGTATTGCCTCCACCTGTACTGATTCTGTGCATCTGTGGCAGCTGGGAACACTGCACATGGCCATTTACGGTTGGTTCGCGATGGCGGAATTAGCGCCATGGCGGTAAGGTACTTTACGGCCTTGGCGATGGCGTTAGGGGCATGTCCGCTTGGTTTGTGATCTGCGTAGCTTTGCGCCATGCCGGTATTTACGGCATGGTGGGTCGCGCGCGCGCTACCTTGGTGCTGTTAGCGGCTCCGTAAACTACGATGTCGCTATTTGCACTATCGCGGGTCATAATCGGACCTAGCGGTAAACGATGCCGGTATTCATTTACCGGCATCGTTTTCCGCTTACCGCCTGGGTCGTAATGAGGGCCCTTATATACATGTTTTGTGGAGAATGAGTAACTTGATTTGCTCCCCAGACTGCCTCCTAATTGAGGTTCTCCTGAATTATGTTGATATCAATTTAGATTGACCAGATAATTCAAATCATGCATAAGGGGCATCCAAGTCTGCCCAAAACATAAGCATAGCTCTGGGAAAATATGTACTTCCCAGACTTGTAAGCCAGAGTTTGGAAAATCAGTAAGGGTTATATATGGTGCCAAGCAATTACCTTTTTGGATCTGCAGCCGGCCTGTGCAAGCAGGTCCTGCTGCCACTGTACCTGGCCTGGCTTCAGGTAAGTGCTCTCCTCCTGACTCTCTCCTTTTTTGCGTTGTTTTTCTTTTTTCTCCTCTTTGCTTCATTTTTTTTTCTCTTTGTCCTGCCTTTCATCCCCTGCTTTCCCTGACCTGCCCTTGTTGCGTGTTTTGCTGCCCTATGCCCCTCCTGTTTTCTGCTTGCTGCCCCTCTACATGATTAGTCTGGCTGCGTTAGCTGCCGCCCTTTTAAAAGAGGGATTCAGGGCATACATACCTGGGCAGCCATCAGCTAAGGGGCAAAGGGAAACTCCCAACTGAGAAGCCCCACTCTGTATTTGCCACGCGGCGCCTGACACAGACGACCTACAGTGACAGAAAAGGTGAGTGCGGGGAGTACAACCATTACGGTTCTCCAGTAAAACCCGACCACTCTTATTATCTAATATCATATAATTTCCTGCATTTAGCCTAATTGTGTAAACTGGCTGTTTTCTGCTCCTGGCCTATTTGCATTGTTAGCACTATTTGTGCAGGTTAGCCATGTTTTGCATTTGGCTTAATTATATAGGTTAGCCATATGCTCCCTGCTGCGCCCTGAGATGGGCATTGTGTAGCCTCCTTATTGTATTGGGTTCTACTCCCTGACATGGAGTGTTGGGGGCAGGAAATGTGCTGCACATGACTGGTTATTGGGGGAGTCAAGTGGGTAGGAAATGTATTGCACTTAAATGGACTGTCGAGGGTGGAAATTGTGTTGCTCCAACCTAACTGTACTAAAAACTCCCCATTCTGCATGCTCTGCCTCAAACTCTGAACTAAACGCAACCATACCTCTACTGCGCCACAAACCACACACACTTCACAATACCCACCATGAAACCTAACCATGCACAATCATACCTCTACACCACATGATGGCTATCAACCAAAAACGTACCTATGGTCGGTTTCTCCGAACTGAAGCTGCCAACAGCACATCAAAGCTCTCCTTGGTCTTGTCCCCCTCAACCCCACTACAAATCACCCCACAATCTGTTGCAGATCAGCCAGTGACCACACAGTACGCAGTACAAGACCCATTAACCAACACCATAACTGAACTCTACACTGTAGATGGGTGCTTGAATGGTCTTGGATGCCAGTCATATCGAGAAACTTTTTTGTGCTAATGGAGGAAAGGTACATCTGCGAGTAGGTTGAGTTTGAGCAATAGATGGATGCAGGGAAGCCATTGCATGCCCGGAGAATATCTCTACCACCAAAGGATTGCCAAAGGAAGCTTAAAAGCACAAAGCACCTCGCCGCGTTCCCAGGGCAAGAATTCTGAGAGTCCATGGGCCAGCTTGGAATAAAGCATGGAAGGATCACACCGGCATGGCTCATGGTATATGGTGAAGCTGAAGGTTCTGATGAACATTGAACAAAACAGTTTGAATTGGTCAAGGGAAAAGCAATGACCAAGCTTCATATCAGTTCTTATGGGATTAGCACAACCCACGCCCCCTCAAGCCTTGATGGGGGTGGCACCAGCCGAGGTGCAGATGGACTGACTGATCAGAGGAAGTTTGCCAAGCCATCCTTCCTGCTCTGTGCAAATGAACGTATTTGACCTTAGCTTGTGGCTGGCAGTGCTAAGGCAAGTCAACGGCGCACCACACACAATCGGCATCCAGACGATGTTCTAATATGGACCAGGCTGCCCATGCACACATTGAGCTTGCTTTCCAGGGAGTGAGCTCAAAAAGCAAAAGTGACTAAGGTATTAAGGCATTGCCTGTGACAATTCGATAAGGAACCCAAACTGTGACGCCATATTGAAGCTTCTACAAGAGACCACCAGGAAATAAGGCAATAGACCTCGAGAACGGGGACCTGAGAGAAGCAGAGGGCCCTCAACGCCGCCACTGAGTATTCTACGAGCATTCTGCTCCTGGTGGGGGCACTTTATGCATCATCGTTCCTGAAAACGAGGAAAGGGTGCATTTTGAAGTTTAAAGCGCAGAGGACGCCTCCATGAAATCCTGATAAAAGGTTGTTTTTTTTTGTGCATGTTTCTTTGAAGTCTTAGCTTTTATGACTGGGCTGGGCCAGGCACATGTGTGCAGAGGATAATGCTAATGGCCCCTTTCCCTAACAAGTCCCAGCTCACTGAGAAGAGGCCATTAGCATTCCAAAGCCCCTCATTCTGTGCCTATGCCACAGTACATGCCATCCCACTAAAAAAGAGGTATGCCCACAGTTCCTTTTACGGCCTTGACTCAGTGGGAAACAACAAATGGCACAAATGGAGGGGAGCCCTGGCCAACAAAGTTCATATCTTCAAAACAAGATTGATAATTTCAGCATAGAACAAAGCATTCATGGGCCCAAAACGGAAATAATGTAAATCAAAAATGTTTTACTTTTTATAACATTAAAACACACGCATTTAGCCAGTAGAGGCCCGTAATTCTTCACATTGCATATACCTAAACCACTCAATAATAACAAAACATCAGGGTGAAAGATCACACACACATTTCATATTTCACTCCTACATAGAATTAACAATGTTTCTCAGGTTGCATGAAAGTCAATCATGGCATGTTTTGACCTAAAATGTTTTAATTCATACATTTGTCACATGTGGAGAGAACGCAGTGCCCATAGACACTCTTATTTGGCATTTTTTGTATACAATACAGGTAAGTACAATCCAGTCAACTTGACTGGATTTAGGTGAACAAACATGTTTTTTCGTTGACATATTGTGTATTACAAATACAATGTGAACATAGAACAGAACAAAATTCAATGAACAAAAAGAACGTGCATCGGTGCATGAAATCAAGACTGAATTGGTAATGAAGTTGTCGACACTATTGTGTTTCAGTCCAGAGACAAGCTGTTGAATGGAGTGTATATGTAAAGGCCTTCATCAGGATGTGTAGTGGACAGTGTCGCAGAGTCCTGGGTTCTCTTTCGTAAGGTCTCCTGCGCTATGGTAAATATCAAAAGGACCACTCTTGTGTTGATAGAACACAGTGTATAAATCACTGCAAAAGAAGGGTGACCATTATTAGGAAATGGCTCCTCCGGAACCTGTGATGTCCTAGTAGGAAGTTGCTAAACCATGGACTGGTTCAAAAGGTTTCTGCCGTTGTGGTTCGATATCAGTGCAGAGGTGCTATTGAGTCATGTAGCTGTGAGCGCATAGTCCATTTGATATTTACCGTAGTGCAGGAGACCCTACGATAGAGAACCTAGAACTCTGTGACACCGTCCACTACACGTCCTGATGAAGGCCTTTACATATAAACTCCATCCAACAGCTTGTCTCTGGACCGAAACACTATAGTGTCGACAACTTCATTACCAAATTAGTGTTGATTTCATGCACTGATACACATTCTTTTTGTTCATTGAATTTTGTTCTGTTCTATGTTCACATTGTATTTGTAATATACAATATGTCAATCAACGAAAACAAAACATGTTGTTTGTTCACCTAAATCCAGTCAAGTTGACTGGATTGTACTTGCCTGTATTGTGTACAAAAAATGACAAATAAGAGTGTCTCCGGGCACTGTGTTCTCTCCACATGTGACAAATCTATGTGAATTAAAACATTTTTAGGTCAAAACATTCCTTGATTGACTTTTATGCAACCTGAGAAAGCTTGTTAATTCTATGTAGGAGTGAATTGTGTGTGTGATCTTTCACCCTGATTTTTTGTTATTATTGAGATTTATGCCCACCTGGGTTTATCAGGGCTTAGCCAGGTGCCCTTATATACTATATTTATACCTAACCCACTACACAACCAGATCTCGAAGTGTACATCCGCAATCCAACCAAATGGGTCAAACACACAGCACTCTCTCCTCACATACAAGGAACAGGAACATTACAACAATCAAATAGGAACAGGTAGGACAGCCAGTTGCCACCTGACACCGATTTGACTAATGCTGTGTGCCACTACTCTGTTCTACTTGTAAAGGATAATATAACACCTACATAAACTGTAGTGTGTCTATTAGTATACATGTCGGTTCCCAGAAGTGAAGGTAGGACTACCTTCTCGGGTTCTCCCAAAACGAGTTGGCCATCTTAACCTGGTTCCTGCCACATGGCACCACCATAGGCCGGAGTCATCCGAGTGTGACCACTGTGTCTCAAATGCAGTGACAGTTCCACTATCAACAGTGAATTTGTGGAAGGAAGTGGTAACTGGAGGGGGGGGTGCATAACTGAACCACCCCCCCACCACTACCCTGCAATCATAGACTCTGAGGAGGAGGGTCTGGGTAAAAGAGACACAGATAGATATAGCCCCACAATAGATAGTGGTTCCCAAGGCAGCTGGGATGTATCCACAGGGTCAGCAGAAGGGAAACCTGTATGCAAAAAGAGTTAATGTTGAGGGTACATGGGAGGGAGATATCCCAATGCCACTAGTCGGTGTCTATGGTGGCTGGGGCAAACCTCCCCAGACGGTATACATGCAAGAGCTGGATGTCCACAAGAGTATTTTTATATGCTGCCTCTGTCCATTTACCCGCCTATCTCAGTCCGAGATCCCTTCTCCTCCAGCCAACCAAAGTTGAATTCAAGGGGTAGCACGTGGAGAGGGCTGTTCTGGAAACCAGTTGGCCTGACGTACGACCCACCGATACCAGGGAGTGCTCAAGAGAAGGATTTGTTTATCAGACTTTCCCAGTGCAGTTCTTCATTTAGTCCCACCACATGCATTCCCAGTCTATAAATCCAACGTTCCAAGCGGTGTAGCCTAATGGCTGTTGGAATTCCAAACTGATCATTTTGCTCGTTGTCAACCTCTACCAATTTGGTGTCATCTGGTCCGTGTTTGTACTCTCTGAATTTTTGTACCATTGGTGCTGAGATGGTATTGGTCTGTATTCGACTCTGATGTTACACAATTCTTCCACATAAGCCTGATTTGTTTCTTTCTTTCTAGCTAGTCTGTAATGTGTCTAAGTTGACATGAAAACAGTGAGGTAATAATGCATACACACTTTATTCAGAAGATGCTTGTGTCAAACAATTCTGTGATCGAAGACATGTAGGGCAATGATATGATATTTATAACACGCCTATACACAAGTGTTTCAAGGTGCGATACACAGAGATGTCTGGTTGTGCTTTGCAGGTTAGAACATTTCAAGCATCAAAGTGTTGTGATTATTTTACAGACTCCTTGATTTTGGGAATAAGGGGTTTTACAATGAAAGTTTTTTTTAAAAGAAATAAGAGACAACCCTGGGTACAACTTTAGACTGAGCTTGCCGCTACTGGGATTCTGCTTCTTCTGTCACCAGCTTGACAGCCCGGGGATCATGCCTTGTCACCACTAGTATTGACTCATTTGGAAGGATTTGGAACCCTGAATAAAGAGATTGATAGAACAAGCCTTCACTATTCATAGTCTATGCATTGTATGTCTAGTGGAGACTGGACCAACATTGGCTCATCCTGATCTCCTAGCCATTCCATTTAAAGGTTCTTATTAAAACCCATTAATTGGCATAGCTTGTTTTGCCATCTCATTCAAAAGGGAGGAACGTTATAGAATTACTATGTTATATGTAATGGTGGTATTAGTGTTATCAAGTTCTTTTATTAAATGGGACTGGTTCACTCATGTGTGGACGGACTTGAACAGCCACCCATGAGTTTGGTGCGTTGATTGCTGTTCCCAGCAACTGTGCCACTGCCCTGGCCTAGCAAAGAGGCAGGCAGGCCCTCAACCATCAACTACAATTATATATCCTGGATTGAATAACTACAGGGCTGCTATTGCAGGTAGTGGCCCTGTAGTTCTGGTTAAGTTGCTTAACCCATAGGAAGAGGACTTTTTGGGTGTCTTATAACTTCACCCCCCGGCAAACAAATCCTCACAAAACTTTTTTAAAAAACAGATGATTTATGGCCCATCAGATTGATTCTGTGAAGTTTGGTGAGGTTTCGTCAAGGAGGGGCAAAGTTATAGGGGGAGTCCCAAAATGTATGTTTTTTCCCATAGACGCAATGGAAAAAAATGTGCTCTCGTCTACAGCACAAACCGCTGCACATATTTTCACCAAATGTGCAGCAGGAGCAGATGCTTGGCCACTAATGCGTGCTTTTGTAAATTTGGTCTAGATCAATCCAGTAGTTTTTTTATTAACGACAAAAAAGTAGGTAAACATCAATTTGTGAGATCTAGATTTGGTCCACGCACTAATTTCCTTGTTTGGTCCGCGGACATCGGAAGCACCTGCTGATTGGTCAATAAAAAATGTGAGGTGCGTCAGATTTTTGGATACTCCCACGGACGTTGCAAGTGAACTGGTCTTCACTTAGGGTGCTGAGCCACGGGTACTATGGATTCATCAATGCGAGCATCATGGGGTCTCCCTTGAGGTATCCAATGCCCTAGAACAAAGTCGCAAAAGCTTGCGTGACTGACAGTCCATGTTGCGTGGTGTAGGACACGGCTGCAATTTCCATCTCAAGAACGGTGGTGTGCTCTAGTTGGTTGCTTCAGGGACCACCCCTTGCAGTATATGAAATTCAGCTTGTGCACTTTTCTCCTTGTAACGGATTATTGTGGAGAACTTCCCGTGGTTCTGCACAGGACCTCTCACCGCCCACTGGAAATCTCTTAGATCAGTTGACCTTAACTGGGGTGGGGACCTCCTCTTGCGATAATCCTATACACACACACACAATGTTTAGGGTGGCGCTGGTATCAATGAGGAACTTAGCCTGGTGATCCCCACCAGTAAAGTGATGGTGCCCTCCGATGTAGAGGTCATTCTGTTCATCATATATACGTAATACCTTCGGGTGCCATCCGTAGAGGTTGAGGGCAACGGAGATCTTCCGGTCAATTTCCTGATGTGTCTCAAGAGATCTCTCCTTGTGCCTGCTTCTCTCTTTGAAGCATTGCTGCATGTGCCGGACTCTGATCTATGTGGCATGGAGTTGTACCCCTGTGAATGTCTGGGTGGAAAATTGCAGACAAACGTCAAAGGGTTCTCTCTACCACACCCGGCACGGGCTTGCCCAAAGGCAGGGCCTTCTACACCTTCCTGATGAGGGAATTGAAGGCCACACCAATAGCATCTTTCGGATGAAGGGGATCCTCTGGGCACACTGTTGCTTGTAGGCCTGACTCGAGTTGGACCATCTGACGAGACCTAATAGGCTTATTCTGGTCCTGGAGTCTTCGTGGTTTCAATTTGCGAGGCTTGCGTGTCTGTTCGGGACTCTGTACTAGCCATTTGTAGTATAGTTGCCAGAGGAAGCGGTTCACATAGTCTTTTTTTTTCTGAATTATGAGGACAAACCTCCCCCTATGATCCTCAGTCTGATGGCTTCTTCAGTCCTGAACTTGTGGAATTCGCAGTGCGCTACTAGTTTGCGAAGGCGGGTGGTGAAGGCATCCATGAACTCATCCTCATTTGGCATGCTACGTTGTCCCATGTGTGTCCCTCGTGGGCAATGTTGCACGATGGGTCGAAGTAGTTGCTCAGTGCTTCTGTGAGGCCTTTGTATGTCATATCATCTTCCGGCTTGAAGGTTGGTATGAGATCTTACACTTCATCTTCCACCAGATTCACCAGCAGCCACGTAGCGAACTTGTCAGGCGCGGTTTTATTGTGGGCATGCAGGTAATTTTTGAATCTCCGGATCAATCTTTCCCCTCGGGCCCCAAGGCTTACTGGTCACCCATGTCAAATGGTTCAGGTTGGCGAAGAGCTGCGGCGCTACCTAGTTCTTTGGCTTCTGACATTCTGGCGATCAGCCAATTAAGGCGCCAATTTATAACCTCGCCTGCAGTGTGTGTTGCTGCAAGGGCCTCTGCATTTCTTACTTTCGAAGTAGGAATCCCATTCTCACTGCCAGTGTCTAGTTCCTGTGTGTTCTTTTAGCTGTGCTTCTCACTGGAGGATAGCATGTAATGAGAACATGCAGGCCCATGTATGCATACATACAATAGGCCCAGGCCTGTAAAGAAGACGGGAGCCTTCGAAGGTCGAACTTTCTTCATTCTTCTCCTGCAGCAAACTGCCGCTTCCCGGGCCCTCTAATGTGCTTGCGCGAGGTTCGCACATGCATATTTGCCCATCCGTCGGAGCTCCACGGCTCTGTTAACTGTGTCCTTGGCAGGACACTGCAAGGGTCACGCCTGTTTCTCCATGATTGAGTCCCCATTGACTTGATAAACTCATCGACAGGCCAAAAAGGACCTCCCCCGATGTTGAGGTGGCTTCATAACTTTGGTTTTATAACGTTGCTGAAATTCTGCGGGATGTTCTTCAGGGGGAAGTGGACGAGGAGTAGGAAACAGAACGTGGATTGAGGATTCCTCCATAGGGGCCGGATTGCAAAGAGTTGCACGCTGATGGTAAAAGAGAAAGAGCTGGGGGTGCCTTGGGGCCAGCTTTCTTTCTTGAAGTGCTCTTGCAGGAAGTGCATCTCCACATGCAGAGGCTTGAGTCTTGCAATGGTCTTCCCAGTTCTACTTTATCGATGCAGTGAGAGCTATCAAGAGGCACCAGACCATGTTTTGTGAACCTTCAGGGAGTGCAAACCAAGTCACCCACTTGATCCTTTGTTGTTGATTACTGATATAGGAAGGATGTGACTTTTTTTCCCCCATGTCCCAGGGCCTTACTACCGCGCAAAATATTTTCTATTAACTAACGAATTGGGCACAAACATCAGTTTCCCAAAAGATGTTGTCTGTCCATCACTCTATAACCAAAAATGTAATGGGCGAAATGTTTTGAATTAATCTGAATCACTGGCAGTGCTCTGGGCAACCTTCCAGACCAATTTTTCTTTTTTAAATAAAGGCCGTCTGTGCCATTGCACAAAGTGTCCAGCCATATGCAAATCAGCCGGGTACAGTCTGTCCATCACTCTGCATGCATGCATGCACTTCTTTTGGGGAGTTGTGGGTTCGGTCTGAAGTAGATGACTCCTTCAAGGTCAATTTCCTCTGGGGCTCGCTCCCATTACACGCCTGACCCAGACGAATTAAAGCTTGAAACTGTACTAAAGTCTCACCTGCCCTCTCACATCTATAATCTAGGCTTGCAGACCACTCCCTCACATTACATGTTAACCAACCTTAACTCTCTGCCCACCCCTGCCAGTGCACTCATCATATGTTTGGATAACTCATGCAACATGCTTGCTATAGGGAACAGGACAATGTCAAGTGAAAGGGGTTGCAACCCCAGTCGCGCGACTTAGCCCTTTGTCCTTTCTAAGTCGATTATTGAAGTTGCACAAGTGGATAATGACATGGATTATGGCAGCCGCGGTTTGTCTGCATGAATCGATTAATATGAGACTCTCTTGGAAAGACTCGCTTCTTTGTGGACATGTAAGTATTCCATTGGACATTTCTAAGTGGCAAATACAGTTGATCCATTTATTTAAAAAAAAAAATACATGTAATCAATAAATCCCTGGGAATATTATGGGGGGCAGACCCCCGTCTCTACAGCCCCTTGAAGCCAATCTATACCCTAACTTCTAAGTCAGGCACTGCTCGTTTCCATTTTTGCTGCATAAATCTTCTCTTTTGAAATGAAGTCTCTGGTGGGATTCATAAAGATCCTTGCTAGATGGAAAAAATGAGCCTGCTTTTTCTTACGTTACATCGTTTACACACTAGACAATTTACTCATGTATTCTGCCACGTGTACTGCCAAGTGAGGACAGAACCATGTTCCTCCAATATGAGCAGCAAGCTCCTCCTTCCCTATATGTGTTGGATGGTGTAATTGTGTCAGTTCAATGTGCAATAATGAGAATGGCATTACTACTTTCCCTGTGTTATTTTGCTGCCATAAGGCATCGGTCGAAGACATTGTACATCGCCTCTTTATCCATAAGTCCTTTTCTTCCATGGGTGCAGCTCCCTGCAACTCCTTAATCTGTGTCACTGGTAATGTGTTATAACATTCCTTTAGTATTACTGTTTGTGCACAATCACCTACGTGGGACGAAACATCCATTTTTAAAATGTCTCCAAAGTAGGCCACGCATTTTTCTTTAACCACCTGCTGCTTCGTTGCCCCTGGTGATGGGGTCCTCCCCCATTGTGTGTGCTTGGCACTTTAATACTGCTATTTGCTGTGGGAGGTTTATTGCCTCTATCAGTCTGCCCAATAGGAGTGTGTGCTGCAACGGTGACCCATCAGCACGTCTGAAGTCCCTCCTCAGCCAATGTGAAAATCCAGAATGCACTGTGGATGTCACATAGGCTGAATCCAAATACACTGTTACTTTCTTCTCCCTGCTGTGTTCTAGTGCCAATATTAAAGGTAGTAGTTCTGCTGCTTGTGCTGAAAAGTGTGATGATCGACATGCGCTTGTCTCCACCTTGCTTGTCCTCTCTCAATCACACTACTGCTGTCCCAGTATGTCTTGCCTCAGTTTTTTGGTTAATATGTTTACGACCCGTCAATTGAAAGCATGTCTCCCCCCTCAAGTGGTCCTCTTGTACTTTGCGAGTGTCACCTAATTGTTTACTGTGCAGTTGTGTGCATAGTTGCCCTCCTGTAAGATGTTGGCGATGAAAGTCGCTGGCTTGACAAGTCTGCATCTCACTATTTTGAGTGCTGAGTTTGACGATAGCCCTACAAAATATCCCCACCCAAAATATTGCCGTACATATGGCTGTTTGTCTCGCCATAGGCAATATTTTGGGGTGGGGGATATTTTGTGGTTGAGGGGGGTTTCCCTCGCACATTTTAAAATAATGCAGCGTTTGCGGGAGTGTCCCCTGCAGGGTCCATGGGTCAATAACGCCGCCAAAATTTGGTGATATTTTTGTATCGCAATATTTTTGCAGGGATATTAACACATGGAACCGGTTTGACAGTAACACCTCGTACCCTGAAGCCCTCTTTGTCGTCAATGTGCTTTACGGTCTTTCCAGTATTGCAAAGAGAGCATGCTCCACATAAAGAGTGGCGCTGCATCCCATGGTAATACTCTCTGATTTGTCCACTGCGATGTGGCAGCACCAATGCCTGTTCGCATACACAGTGTCCTCTCATTACTGGGTCTAATTTCCCATTGTAGTATGTTAGAGGCTTGTGCCCCGTGCTCGTCTTCTGTGTCAGAACTGCAGTCAACACCACGCCATTGGAGTGTGAGAATAGGAAGAATTCCCTTTGATAATCTGGGATCCCTAATACTGGAGCTGTGCATATTGCTTCCTTCAGCTTGTCAAATGCCTCAGTCATTTCTCTTGTCCATTGGACTTTCTTGTTTCTTCTTTGTGCTTCCTTCAGTGCACTCAATAAAGGCCTGGTGTAAGTTATGTAATCAAATACCCATACCCTGCAGTAGTTCCATAGTCCTAGGAACTGCTGAATTTGTGGCACAGTTGTGGGTTTTGCTGTCCTGTGTATTGCTTCTGCTCTTTCTGGTGTTATTTTTAGTCACGTCTTGGTATATCATCTGTCCAATGTACAACACTTCTGTCTGGTAATATTGTAGTTTGGCCATGTCTACCTTATACCCTTTTTCTGCTAGTATTGTCAACATGTTTAATGAGTCTACACTGTTCCTCTGTCTTGCTGCAAATTAATATGTCATCTACGACCTAAAGGCACAAATAGATGAAATAAGAGACAAAGGCAAAATGGCTCTCCTCTTGCTGCTGGACCTCTCAGCGGCATTCGACCTTGTAGACCATGGGGTACTTTGCAGCCATTTAGACTCAGCCGCACATTTCTCCAAGGAGGCCATATCTTGGATTGAATCCTTCCTTAGTGACAGGACCATGAGGGTGTTCTCCCCTTCAGCAGCGGCGGACCCAATCCCCATCCGATGTGGAGTCCCTCAGGGCTCATGCGTCTCCCCGACTCTCTACAACATATTCACTAAGCCCCTTTTTGATGATCTGGACCATCTTGGTATCACCTACACCAACTATGCAGATGATACCCAGATTCTCCTCCCACTTTCCGGGGACTACAACAAGGATTTGGCCTTGGTGAATAGGGTGTACATCATCGTCCAGGCATGGATGGCAACCCACTGACTATGCCTGAACGATGACAAAACAGAGTTGCTCATCCTAGGGACACATTCTAATATGAAGAAACTCAGTCAGGACTATACTTCATTTGAAATTGACGGGAACATTATCAAGGTTTCCAAAGATGTGAAGACACTTGGCTTCTATCTGGATGCCACCCTCTCTTTTGACAAGCAGGTGAAGTCATTGGCATCTGCCACCACCCACACATGCAAGCTCATTAGAGCAGGCAAGCATTTTCTCTCCGATAACAACTGCCTTATCTTAGCGAGAGCATTAATCCTTTCGAGGCTTGAATATTGTAATGCCCTCTACATCGGAGCAAACAAATCCATCACCCACCGACTCCAAATTCTTCAAAACAATGCCCTACGAGCTGCCCTTGGTGTACCCAAAAGATCACATATCTCAAACATCAGGCGCCAAAACAATTGGTTGTCCTCCCAAAACAAAATCCACCTTAAAGTAGCATCCCTGGTTCATAAAGCCCTGAACAATGCAGCACCAAGCTATCTCTGCAATAAACTCACTAAAAGAAATCATTTACGCCCTGCCAGAACTGCTAATGCCAACAGCCTCAACATTCCCAGATTCAGGTTATCTAAGGCGGGGGGCAGTAGCTTCTCGGTGCAAGCAGCTCAATTATGGAACTCATTGCCTAATCCTCTACGCGAGGCACAGCCCTTCCCTAAATTCAGAATTAACTACATCAATCTGCTAAGGACTACCAATGAATAGCCTATCGGCGCCCACTTATCCCCCACCCCACCCTAGAATATACACTTCATTATGATCCTATGGTCCCACTCACTTTGCCCACCTGACCATTGAGCTTTCGCCCATACAGTACCTGTACATAGACTGTCTTGATCATATTTTGTATTTATTCTGCATGTAAATCGCAACTGCTGCCTTCCTGTGATATTTTGCAGTCTATATTTTGTATTTTGTATTTGTACAGTGTATATATCCCATGACCCCACCCTGCAACTTAAGCTTCGCATTTTCTGTACTGCTGCGCCCGGATACCTGCGGGTCTGGTGCGCATTATAAGTGAATAAAACAAACAAACAAACAAACAAACGTACTGTATAATAGTGCTCTCCATCTGTATTTTGCCTAAGTCCATTTGGAGTACACTGTTGAATGTGGAAGGTGATTCACAGTACCCTTGAGGAAGTCTTGTATGTTTCCACTTCTTATTTCTATATAAAAATGAAGTTAAGTCCTGTGAGTCTGAGTGTAATGGTATAGAGAAGAATGCATTCTTCAAATCTATGACCATGAAGTAGGCAGCTCCCGTGCGAATGCTGCACAAAATTGTCGCTGGATTTGGGACTAAAGCCTTTTAGAAGCCCCACATCATAAGGACTTGTGGTCCATAACAGGCTGGGGTCCTTTGCCAAGTTTTCTTCGAGAAATGTTGCTGGTGCTTTTAGCATCATCGCCATTCTCTGTGGCACTGCTCTGTAATGTATCTTCACCCAATATTTAATGCTCATTTCAAAAAACCATCTCGTAATCTGATCTGTTGTCTTTGAATAGTTCTTCATCTGTAACTGTGGTCAACCTGTATCCATCTGTCACGGCAATCACTTCTCACCATGGTCGTCCTGTGTGGTCTATCCTATGCACCATTATCCAGTCGTCCACCACTATTACTGCCTCTAGTTCTAGTGGCACGATCTTCACTTCCTTCTCATCTAATGGTATTTCTGGCCTGAATAAGTACTCATTTGGAAGGTACCAGTTTTCCCCTGAATTCATGGGAGCTGTGTTATTCTTGTTTCAGTCCCATATTGGAACAGTTCCTCATCTACTGGCACCCCAATCTGTACCATCTGTCCACAATAGGCTTGAATAATCTTCGTTTAGAAGGTGTATCCCTGGTGCGGAACTCACTATCCCCTTGTCAGTGAATGAAATGGTCATGTTAAGTTTTCTCATGATATCGCTTCCCCAGCATGTTTACAGGTGTCTGTCGAGACTATAGTAGGGGTAAAGCTAGGTCGTGTTCCCCTATAGAAAGTGCAATATTGTCTGTAAAAGGAACTGATTTCGCCACCCCAGAGACCCCTTGAGCATTTATGGCATCACCTGATATACTATACTTCCCCTCCTGGGTGCAGGATCGAGTCGCCCATGTTTCTACAAGAAAGGAAAAAGTGTTGTCACCTATAGTCACCCCTATGCATGGTTACTCTGCAGGGTTTGGTGTAATCGATAGGATGGAACAAATCAAGTCCATCTGTGGGGATGTCATATTGAGGGTTCCATGTCTTAAATTCGTGGCAAATGCCTGAGGATGCGAAATATCACGGCAAAAATCATGCAAAGGATGCGGGGGACACCCCTGCAACCCCTGGACACATTAACCCATTATACCATTTAAGGGGAGCGGTAGACACCCTCGCAACCCCCGCTCACCTTAAATGGCATAATGGGTTACACCTTTACTAGGTCCAACCACAGCATTTTGGCTGCAATTTCTTTTACCAGCAACATTTTTGCCGGGATTTTATTATCTGATACCATATTGAGAGTATAACAACATTCTGTTTCCCAAGAATGGGTTGCCCCCACCACTATCACTCCCCCTAGCATCCTAATGGGAGTTGTTCATGGAGTCTGTGCGTGCTACTGTCCCATCATTTGGTTGTGTGCTGCTCTGCATCTGTGGTATCTGCCATGCCATGTATGATTGCTGCATGTTACCCTGTGTCTGCAGTATCTGTGGTGTCTGTGAATACTGCTGCAAATGCTCCTGAATTTGTGGTGTCTGTGTATTGGACTGGTGTGTCTGCGGGTATGCGTTTGGTGTCTGTCCTGGTTGCTACATCTGGTCCTGGGCATAGACCTAATTCTGTTCCCATGGATATACTGGCTGGTATTACTTCTACATACCCTTGAGATATCCCATCTGTCCACACATGCAGCACTGGGGTGGTTCTCTCACTTGCCTCTGATACCCTCCAGAAACCCCTCTTGACGCAGCTGCATTTGTTGCCCTTACCCTCGATACCCCGGCAATCCCCCTTGGCTCTGTTGCGTTTGCTGCCCATACCTGGGTCCCCTTGGTGACCCCCTTCCTCTAAACCCATGCGGCACATTCCCCACCCCATGAAACCCCCTCCCGAGGGCGGTGGTGCGTACTGTGTCTGTGGTACCCCATTCCTCCCATGTTTGTTAATACTGCCCTTTCCATGGCGGATTTAGACAGCTTCTTCTGCACTAACTATGCTTCCTCCTGCTTTCTTTCCACATGCTTTTTCCTTGCGCTCTCTTGCATTAATCTGCAGTAATGTACTATTGTTAGTTGTATTTATGGCCGTGGGTTTGCTTCCATTCCCACCAGCTTCTTCAGCTGCCTTTGCACCTTTTCTGGTAACCTCTGGCATGATATAATAATGCCGCTGTTTTTTCCCACGGTTCTCTCGTTTTGAGGTGCCATAACTCTTGAATAGCCTGAATTTATTGTAAGGAGTCTTAGTCTTTCCCTATTCTGTGTGCCATAATTGCACTAATGTCTGGTGTCTGGGTACTGCATCTGCTGAGCTTGCCATACAGCTGCCCAGCAGCTAGCGAATGGTGAACCACTGTGCGCTGTGTTCTGTGATCTTACTCCTGGGTACCTCGCCCTTTTCCATATGTCACTGGCAGCCTCTCTGAGGACCGCCACTAATAAACCATTTACGTCACCCACTGCTAATTTCTGTCCTGCCATCATCCTTTCCATCTTGTATATCCATTTCCCAGCAATTGCATTCAATGAGGGTAGCTTACGACTCAAGTGTTCCTTGTCTATATGCTTCCATGTTATGTACTGAGGTCGCACCCCCTCCCTTTTCCAGTAATGGGCATCTGTGTGAACCCAATCTCCCCATCCAATCCACTTGTCAACTGAATCGCTCCCTCTAATCTCCCAGCGTCTTTGGTGGTGGTGAACACCCTTACCATTTCCCCCCTCCTTTGTTCTGGGAGGTCCCTAAGCCTCCGTGCATAGGGGGATATCCCATACAGGCTGCGCAATGTATTCCTGGACCATCGTGGTCTCTCGTTTTTGTCACCGCACAATTCCCCTGCGTCTCTGTCTGCTCCCCATGCCGGGCTTCGATCAGCCTTATTCCCTGTCGATCAACACACAGGTTGCCCCATCGCCTCATCCTCACTCGCTACCAAGTTGTCTTCCGACTCAGTGTCTCCTAGGTCACTGTCAAAATCGTCATGGAAGCTCAGCCTCCTCAGTACCTTGCCACCTTGTGGTTCCCCTCAAAAGTATATCAGGTTCCTGCCATCCCCCCCCTCATGGAGGACCCTGTGCTAGATTTGTCTGGCAGCACGGCTGCCTCATCATATGTCTTACTGCAATCTGACTCTGCTTGCCTATCTCATCCCGCGTTATTGAGACATGGTCAATCCCCATTTTAGTCTTATGTTTCTTACTGCGAGCTCCTCCACCTCCTTGCATTTGCGCTCTCTTCTGAGCTGCTCTAGTTCCCACTTCCTCCTTTCCGTTCTTACCAAAACTTGTTTTTCCTTCTCATCTTCCTCTCGATCTCCTCGAGCTCTGTCTTTCTCCTCAACTCTTGCCGCTAATGCTCTCTCCTCTTCCCTTCGCTTTTCTCTTTGCACCCTCTTGCGTTCCTCCTTCTCTTCCTTCTCTTTCCTTTCTACTTCTTCCATTATCTCTGCCCACTCTCATGCTTCCCTGCTCTCCTTACATCCATTTACTTCCTTACTTGCTCCTCCTTTTTCTCCAGCTGTCTTCCCATCTAATTTCCATAGTATTTGCCATCAGACCCACCCGTTCGATGCTACATTTTCCAGCCCCTCCTTGGTGCTCGTGTGGGTCTTGCTGTGTGCCCCTTTCTGCCCCCTTCTCCTTTGTATATGGTGGAGGTTCAAATGTTGGATTTGTGTATCCATCCGATGCTTTTAATTCCCGTATAAGGTAATCCCTGTGCTTCTGTTGTATCTCCTTTGTTCTCATGGTCAGGAGGAGGTGGGGGAGCTGGGGCAGAGGGTGCTGAACCCGGGGTCTCTTGCTGACTCAGCATATTGTTCCATCACACAGACATTATCACAAACCCAACATATACCCACAGCTGTCTTCCTGCTTCCTAACCGGGGATACCAATATTTCTCGTGCTCAATCTGTACCTACAGTGTCGCCTTGTAGATAAAATGCCCCCTCAAGACTTGACCAGAAGAACACCTTCCACAATTTAAGCCTGCTCCATTTGCTAAACCCTATACACAGGGATACCATTATCCATGACCCGAGCTGAAACGCCAAATACACAGGGAATCTAATATTTACATAACATTTTGTCATCCATACCCTTGAGTCGATAGTCTGTTATTCGCCTGAACCATTTACCTCAAGACAGAATGCTCCCTAACCACAAAAATGACATCTTCCTTCCACTCCTTTCTCTACTATACTTCACACTACTTGATACTACTAAACGATACTCAACGGTACTTCAAAGATACTCCACAATACTTGTCACTACCCCACACCCAGCATTTTCTTTACCACCCCCCCCCTCAGTTGCTTTGTGGTTGAGTCAATACTTAGACTCCATGATCCTCTGACTGTGCTCGGGCCCCGGCTCCCGCCAAAGCTGCTGCATCCCCCTTCTGGTATGTTGGGCTACTCCCGGAGCATGAGCAGGATATTCTTCAAACTGGCTCCTGACGGCCTGTGCACGGGGTGCACCTCCCGGAGAACTCACATTCCATGAGGTGTCTCGCAGCCCTCCAGGCGCTGCAGCGGAAGAGGCAGCTTTATGCCAAATGGACGTAGTGAACCATACCTCTGCTATCAACTTGTTGGTTTAGGTATACCAGAGGGACTGGGATTCACACTATAAGCTCACCGTTCGCTCACGAAGGGCCCAACAAACCCTCCCCCAGTAAACAGATGGAGGACTCAATCAAGGGACAGTTAGAACTATTGTTTATTACACAAAAAGACAATGATCATACAGGACATTGAGAATCTCCCAAAATCACAGCTCCTGAGCCGGTGCCGGGCAATTTTGTTCACTTACTGCATCACAACATGGGGCTCACCCCAAAAAAACTACGAGGGTACATGATTGGATAGTTGGAATGCAATAAGCGTCTACAAGCTTGCTCTGCATCTCTTCGTATCCTTGTGTTTTGCATTTCTCCGTTTAGTTAAAGAGAAAAATAAGTCTTTCGACAGTATGTTTATGTGTCTGTCCTCTATCTACAGAACTGTTTAAGCATGTTCTTTGTGTGTGTGTGTCTGTGTTACTTTGTGCATGGGTGAGAGTTTGCTTCATCACTAAAGTTGCTATGTCGTGGTGTCACTAATGACGTCAGCACAATGGATGTTCGGTATTTAGTCTCATCCAGTGAAGTGTTTGAATCCATGATCAGTGTTGTGACACCTGTATCCATAAAGACGTTGATTGGATAAGGTTTTAATGGTTGTTTGCGTGAATATATATTTGCATATGTGAATGTCACTGGCCCTCCTGGGGGTGGTCCAAACAATGAGTTGCATCTTGCGGTCTTGACTCTTCGGACTGTCATGTTCCTGGGGGTGAGGAGGGGCATTCCAGGAACCCTCTCGTCAGAAACATTGCAGGCTCTGCTCACTCCTGCAGTTAAGTGGCATGTTTCCTGTGACTGCAAAGAGGCTGCATGGCTGGTGCCGTTCAAGGTAACCCATGTGAGCACCTCTGTAGACCTACCCTTTAGCCCTGCATGACTCAGTGCTCCAATTCAGCCACTAGAGGGATCTTTGTTTAACCACGTGGTCAAGGGTTCGAGTCCAGAAAGGTCCAATCCTTCCAGCATTGATACAATTACTACCATTAAATTCGGTATCATCTGTTATTAGTGCTAAGCGGCCCTCGTAGTACATGTGCATGCTATAAATACACATAGGTTTTGTTAAGTTATAAGCCATCGATTGGCCAGCCTACCTACTGGGAGCAATAGGATAAGATTCCAAGTGCCCGGGGCAAAAAGGAAACCAGGAGAAGTGTAGAAGGGAGGGCGAACAGTTGTATCAGCCCACCGGCCGACATGCGTATTATGCACCTCAGATGCCGTAGGAAGGGGAGGAACGAGAAGGACTGAAATGAAGAAATAATCATATGCCTAACAGAAAATGGAGAAGGCAACACCAGGCTCCCAGCATGAAATGGAATAAGGATCAAGGGCAGAGTAGGGCCCCTGTTGCCCAAACTTCTAGTTGAAGCGATGGCCAAAAGCTGCAAAGTTGACTTATGCAAAGGTTCAAACAGGGGTAACCCGATGTAGCCCCCTGTTTACAATGGGCATATGGGCAACATTAATGTTGGAATTTAATGTGTTTTTCACCTTGCTGCTGTCTCCTGTCAATCAAGGGGCTATTTGTTTACTTTCTCCTGCAAAACAGTGACATCACACCCAGTGGTCAGCTTCATTTGTTAGATTAAGTCTCTGCAGTGTGGCATTGTTCTCTGAAGTAGGCAGAGCTGCAACTGATGTCATCAGATAATCTGGGTGGATGTAAGCTGACTGACAGGTAAAGTGACCCATTGGAAGACATTGGGCCTCATTACGAGCTTGGAGGCAGCCATGCCCTTAAAAGGGCATGGTTGCCTGCAAACTCGGGTCCGGGTTCCCTGAAGGGGGAAATACTGGGCCATTCTGACCTTGGAGGGAATCCGGACCATCCTCATTCCCATTTGAGCCCCCATAGGGCTCAATAGGAATGGGGAGCCTGCTAACGGGCCTGTTAATGACGGGCCCGTTGTTAGCATGCTGGCCCCCTTGCGGGACCTGCTAAGGACGTCTGGTAAAACCAGACGTCCAGAGTGGGTCCCGCAAGGGGACCTCGTAATAGGGCGGTATGGGGTTAATGGCTCCGGTGCCTTTACCGGTGCCGTTAACCCGTTACCGCCCACCTCGTAATGAGGCCCATTCTCTTGAAAGTTGGTTCTGCTTTCCTTGAGCGCAGAAGGTTGAGAAAGATGGTTTTGGTAAGGGTCCCGCAAGCATGCCCCTCGACTAAGAGCTGTAGTAAGATTGCATCCTTGTGCAGATTTTCTTGTATCCCTTTAACTAGACTCTGAGGATACACTTGCCAGCCCCTCGGTGACTATCTGTAACTTGTCACAGTGCTACCGTGCAAATGTTTTTCTGTAAAGACACAGTACTGTGTTGCTGTCTGCCACTCAACACTCTTGCCTGTTAATGCTACCCCAATCCTGCTGTACAGCACTCCACTGCTAACGAGCCAGGCCCTACAAAAGGCCACACCGCAGAGCTGCTCTGCATTCTGATGTCGGAGCAATTCTGCTATGCTACCTTTGCAAGTAATGGCACCCATGTCAGCCCGGCTCACTATGCATAGTAATGGAGAAAAGTATTAAAGTCCCCTCCTGTGAACCACACCCTCAGTACGGATAATACCCACTGCCAGCTTATTGAAAATGGTAGTATGTGGCACGTGCGCTTCCCCAAGTACTGCGAGGGCCATAGACCAGTAAAGCGGGAACAGTCCTCCTTCTCTTTCCACTATCTTCTTTACATCATGCCCTCATTGGGTACTGTTAAATAGTTACACATGCATACACCAATCACATTGAAGAGCTCTCCATGTAACACTATAAGTTCTGGACAACAGTCTTCTGCGTAGACACCACACCCAGAAATGTTACTGCACAATCCCTTAGCCTCCACAGAACCATTTCCATGCCCGCCATCCTCAAAATCCCCGGATGTGGCTTTCATGCTGTGTGCGGGAGTGGGGGAATAAATTGCAACCAGGGTAGAGGATTTCATCATTAGTGGTGGCTCTGAAATGAGCCTTTTTATTTTAGGTGCTTCTAGAGAAACACCTCTTTTTTGGTTTTTATAGTGTTTTGTGTTTTCTTCTCCTCACATTCTTACAGTAAACTCTTTAATGCATCCGTTGAAGGGCAAACAAAAGAGCATCTCCAATGCTGGACAAAGAAATGCCATTTGTGTGGAAAAACTCAGAATTTCGAGAATTAATGATGTCATTGTTGCAGAAGAACATCCCACAAGCAGACAAAAAAATCACACATGCTTCTATTGATGAGACTCCTTCCAACCTCTGGCAGGAAACAAGATACATTAGGCTAGTCCCATACTCTTATTGGTGGTATGGCTGAGAAAACCACCTGGGCAGTGGGAAAAAGCCTCTTCACTGCATTCATCAACCTCTTCAGTTGATGGAACAAATGTGAACAAGCCACGTAACCCAATTGCATGCCACCATACTGTACAACGACAACATGAACAGTTGCAAAACTGGCTATTTCTCTGCAAAGTGCAAGCATAATGTGGAAACTGTGGATATCTGAAGGGGCCCCTGAGGGACCCTTAGATGTGGAAACAAGGCACAGTCATCACACTCGAATAGATACGCCAGACACGAGGTTCAATTCTCAAAATCTAGGTTTTATTGCAATACAAAGAAGTCCCAGTTGGCCAAATGGTCCCACGCCCCGCGACGTGTGTCTAACAGACCTCGGGGGACGCAAGAGAGAATGAAACATACATCAGTTACATATATACAAACCAAGCACCTTACAATCAGCAATGACACAGTATGACACATTTGATGCCGCCCCCAATTCATTTCCCTTTGAATTAGAGGCGATGATTGACCCGTGTGACAAATATGACACCTTAGACCACCATATTTAGTAACGGTTTGCAATCTTCAATTTTTCAGACACCAGTCTTTATTTGTGAGAACACAGCGTTTCTGTTTGTCATGGGCAAGCTGCGCGTAGGAGACTGGCACATACGAGACCTCACTATCTCTTAGTTTCAATTCTCGCTCTAGAGGTCAGCCCGCTCTCTGGGGCCTCACTGGGCTCAGAAAGGGGGGCCGCAAAGAAGAGCATAATTCAACTCTTTAAATGCTAGTTTCGTACATTGCTATTCTTTCAGGAGACTCGCTGGCATTCGTGTACTGATTAAATGCCTCGCTCCCTGTCTTCAAGGATATGTGAGGGAGGGAATCGGGCATTTCTGTCTGGCTCTCCAGTGTAATGTTTCAACATGTTTCTTACCCTTGGATCATTGAAGCGAAATAATATCTACAGCAAAGCAGTTTTACATGAGGCAAAGTGGCAACGTTGGAGAGAGCAGAGAGAGAAAACAAAATGGCGATTCTGGTCATCTTAAAATGGCCCCACTCTAGTTGAACTAATAGCTACGTAATAACTAATGAATATATATTCTTAACACTGTAAATGAGGCGGATGGTCTTCGGCCAACCAATTATTCATTTCCGGACCCTCAAGGGGTGTTTGGTTTTTCTGGGCTGACACATTGACAGCGCACCACAATGCCTCCATTCCTTCCAAACCGAAATCGCCATCATAGTCTCTTTCCTGGACATACCTATGCAGATCTACCACAAAGGCATCACCCAAAATCAACACAGTGTGTCTCTCCATGACAGTCCGCCTCACTACGCAGAGTAACGAAAAACAGTATTACTTCCCCTTTCTGTGAACCACACTCTCAGTACCTGATTGGGTAATCCCCACATTCACATTCCCATTTGCCAGCATGCTGAGAAGTGCAGACTGTGGCACATGCGCTTCCCCAAGAACCGCAAGGGTGGAGCCCCAGTAAAGCAGGAGCAGTCCTTCCTCTCTTTCCACAATTTTTTGTCCAGCACTACCTCATTGGGTACTGTTAAATAGTCACACATGCATCCACCAATCACAGCCAAGATGTCAGCATTTAACACTGCCAGTTCTGTACAACACTTCATATGTACCATTACACATTCAGACTGGAAGTGTTGTGTCAATCAAAAGCACCTCCAGAAGAAAGTTCAGTAAAACTATCCAAGTTTTCTGCATCCACATTCATCCACGTGAGCACCTATCACCACAAAGTAGAGGTATGAATACTTTTTGTACAGTATGTTTACAACTCTGTTATAAGTGCCTCTGAGCATGGTATCTGCCACTGAACGTCCATAACGTACTTAAAAAACATACCGTTTTTTCTCCCATCACCTGCCATCAAGTGTCACTTCAATGGTATATGCTTTCAACATTTTCATTTACCCATATCAGCCATTATAGTATCCAAACAGGAACTCTCTTCTTTCCTCCCAACAATGCTACAAATTGTTTTCCGCGCTACCTCATCTCCTACATAAATCGTAAAAATATCGCACAAAAGCAGCACTGAATGTATCTTAGGAACCTAAACCAAGTACACACATTGCATGCATAAAAACAGGATGCCTGCCACTTTCCGTGCTCACTTCACAGAATTTATTTCTGCACTAACCCATTTCCTACAAAATTTGGATAAATATCACACAAATGCAGCACTGTATGTATCTTAGCAACGTAAAACAAGTACATACAGTGCATGCATACAAACAGGATGCCTGCCCCTTACCTTGCTCACTTCAACCATAGGCCTCTGCATTTCTCTGTACAAACAGACCTTCTGCCAAAGTTTTTGCATACACACCTCAACCCAAAACATTATTGAGCAATGCCTTAGCCTCCACAGACCCATTGACATGGCTGCCACCCTGAGAAGGCCCGGATGTGACACGTGTAATCCTGAAACTACAGCGGAATCCGCAGAGTTATCGTGTTAGGAACGGGAGGAGGGGAAGAAAGTTGAAACAGGGTAGGGGATTTGGTCTTTAGTGGTGGCTCTGAAAAGAGTATTTTTTTTCTTGTTTTTTTTACGTGCTTGCAAAAACCTTTTTCGTTTTTCTCTTTATATGCATTGTTGTTTTATTCTCTGCCTTACATTTTCACCGAATTCTGGTCAACGCTTCTTGCACAGTGTAAAAGAAAATAGCATTGCCAATGGCAGTCAAAGAAATGCCATTTGAATGGAAACCGTGCATATTTTCCGAATTCATGGTCTCATAGTGGGTGGAGAACATCCCATCAGTGCACATAAATTCACACATGCTTCTGTTTATAAGACACCCTCTGAGCTCTGGCTGGGGACAAATGACACCGGCATGGTCCCATACTCCTGTAGGTGGTATGCATGAGAAAATCACCTTGGCAGTCAGAAAAATCTGCATCACTGCATTCATCAACTTCTTCAGGTGAAGGAGCAAACGTCCACACAACATGTAACCCAAATGTAGACCTCCGTAATGCACCATGACAACATCAACAGTAGTGACAGAGGTCACATATATGCAAAGGTGAACTATACCGCCAAAACTGCACTCATAGAGACTGCCCCACAAAGCCTCCACTCCTTCCAACCCGAAATTAGCAGCAATGCCTCTTTGCATGGCATACCTGTGCAGATCTTGCACAAAGGTATCACCCACAATCAGCACTGTGCACCTCCCCAGCTCTGCCAACCTCACTACACAGAGTAGTGGGAAAAAATAGTACCGCCCCTTCCTGTGAACCACACCCTGAACACCTGATTGGATAATCCCCACAGTTCCATTTCCATGCCCACCATGCTCAGAAGGGCAGGATGTGGCACACGCGCTTTCCCAGCTACAGCGAGGGCCGCGCCCCAGTAAAGCAGGGACAGTCCGTCTTCCCTTTCCACTGTTCTTTTTGCAGCACTCCCTCATTGGATACTGTGAAATATTCACACACGCATGCTCCAATCACATCCAAGACCTCTGCATCCAAGACTATCCTTTCTGTACAGCACTCTGTATGTACCGTTAAACACTCCCAGTACACGTGTGCTTCAAAAGCACCCCCAGTATAAAGTTCTGCAAAATAATCCACGATTTCAGCATCCAAAATCATCCAGAGGAGCACCCATCATGACTTTGGCCATGCACCCAAGAATCTAGGCCTTGCCAACACTCAGCACAACATAATGGAGCCAGGCATGTGAATATGTGGCCAGGTACCACAATCCGCAAACGTAACATAGCCAGTGGCACTTCCACCCAACCCCCGCACCCTAACACAGCAATGTATGGAAACATGTAACAGTTAGCAGAATCCACAAACATACCACAGCCTCAGGCACCCTTACCCACTTCCATTCACAAAGTATTGTGTCACTGCTAACCAAACCACAAAATCGTCACAACATTAGGCCTTCTCCCAGCAATCTGCACAAATGAGAGTACCCAAACACATAGAAGATCCAGTTGAACCCTACCCTCTTCTACACTGTGGGCACACTGCAGGACTTGTCACTGTAGCATCTCCAGCCATACATCGAAAACTGTAGGATGTTTTAACTATCACCTCACCCATGGAACCAACAATATACGCATGTCAGCTCACTTCTGGTGCGCTACCAAGTCTATAATGTGCTCCACAACCATTCTTAAAGGTCACCACCCTCTGAGAGATGCAGAGTGAAAACTGCATGGCTGCGATGGGTGTGGTCCAGGCCTAGCCTCTTGGGTGCATTGCCTACAGCTTACGGCCTATGACCTTTCGCCATGCACCCAAGAGTCTAGGCCTTGCCCATACCCACTGCATTGTAATGCAGCCATGCATGCGAACATCTGACCAAGTACCACAATCCACAAACGTACCACAGCCACCGGCACTCCTACCCAACCTCTGCACCATAATACAGCTATGCATGGAAACATACAACAGTTAGCAGAATCTACAAAGATAACACAGCCTCCGGCACCCATACCCACTTTCATTCCCATAGTATGGTGTTACTGCCAACTGAACCACAAAATCTTCACACCAGGAGCCCTGTTCCCAGCACTCTATTAAGTGCACAAAACCAATACTTCATAGTGCAGTACAGTAGTCAGCACTCCGCGCAGTGAACACTACCCAAGACAACAAAATATGCAGTTGAACCCTATCCATTCTGCACCTAGCATTTGAACATTGCACCCAGTTCACACAGTACAGGAGTGTTCACTCCATGAGCTCCACCCATGGCCTGAACACTGTAGGAGGTGCTAACAATCACCACACCCATGGAACCCACAATATATGCAATGTTGACAAACCACACACATACATATTGTTGTGAAACACTCGCAGCCAAAATGCCCCTCTGAATAATCGCACGCTCTCAATCCATCTGATATGTAGACCTCCTGGGCCATTAGCCTCCTTTGAAGACGATCTAACTAGCCTTATAGCCAACAACACAAAAGACCATTCACAAACCCTACTATTGGGTGACTTTAACCTCGGCTTTAATGAAACTGACAATAAACATGCAGAGTCAGTTGCAGCCTTGATCAAAGACCACGGGCTTGATCAAAAAGTCCTCTCCTCTACCCACGTCAAAGGAAGGACCTTTCGACTGGGTATCTGAACTGAATTGTAATATCAGCATTACAGATATCGTTCCACAAACATGGACCAATCATTATCTAATAACGTTCTCCGCCACACTAGATCTCTTGAGCCCCAAAATCAACAATATGGCTCCCCCTCTCCCGACTAGAAGCAAGAAGGATATGATTGCTGAAAATATTATCCCTCTCCTCCTTCCAGCCATATCTGGATTGGAAAGTAACAACCCTGACGCCTTAGTAAATACTTTTAATGATGCTATGATCAAAGCACTAGACGCAACTGCCCCAATCAAACTGCGCAAAGCTAAACAGGAAGCCATCTAAATGCCTGGTTCACGCCCCACCTCAAATCTCTAAGATTACAAAAAAGAAAGCTCCAATCTATCTGGCGCCACTCACCCACTGAAAACAACAAAAATAACCTAACTGAATTCGCCAAATCTTACAAAAAAGAAATAGTCAAGACTAAGAAGAACACCTTCAACGACAGGATCGCGAAAGCTAACTCCAATACTAAAGAGCTATTCACCATCCTCCGTGAACTGGAATCCCCTATTCAACCTATAGACAATGCCCCTAAAAACAAAGATTGGTGCACCAACATACAAAATGCTCTCTCTAACAAAATGTCCTCGCTTCAATGCAAAATTGCAAAAAAAAAGGCCACACTGTCACCATCGGACCAAAAAATACCCCAACTTCAGGAGCATAAGTCTACCGCACCCTTCAGATTCAAGACCATCTCCATAATCGACACAGAAAAAATAATACTGCCCCTCAAACCGTCAAACTGCAAGGGCGACTCCTGCCCAGCACAAATAATAAAGGACGCAGCTAGGGACCTAGCTCCCTTCATTATCAAGCTTATAAACTCCTCCTTTAAATCTAACACGGTACCCACCAACCTCAAAGAATCATGGGTCCTCCCACTACTGAAATAACAAACCTTGGACGCCACGATCCCTACCAACTACAGACCCATCACCCCTGTGCCATTTCTACTTAAAATCCTAGACAGAGCTGCCTACATACAAATCCAGGACTACCTGGAAGCTAACCATCTGCTTGGCTCACAGCAATCTGGCTTCCGCCCACTCCATGGTACGGAAACAGCTCTATTAGACCTTAAGACACAAATTGAGGAACTAAAGGATAATGGAAAAACAGCCTTACTCCTCCTACTGGACTTGTCGGCAGCTTTCGACTTGGTGGACCATGCAGTCCTATGCAACCACCTCCAATCTGCCACCAACTTCACTGGAGATGCCATAGCTTGGGTCCAATCCTTCTTAGCCAACCGCACTATGCGAGTCTTCTCCACCTCCGACTCTGCTGACCCTATCAAAATAACCTGTGGTGTCCCACAAGGATCCTGTGTCTCACCCACTATGTACAACATCTTCACTAAGCCTTTATTTGACAAGTTGGACAGACTGGGTGTCACCTACATGAACTATGCAGACGACACTTAGATCCTCATACCCCTTTTGGGCGACTACGAGACAGACTCAGCGTTGGTGAACAAGATATGCACCCTCATTCAGGCATGGATGGCCTCACATGGCCCCTCTGCCTGAATGATGATAAAACGGAGATACTAATCCTAGGCTCTGAAGCTAATATCCAAAAACTCTTCCCAAACTACACAACCTTCAAAATTGATAACAACCCTATCAAGGTGATGCCTGTGGTTAAAACCCTGGGATTCTACCTGGACTCCTCCCTCACTCTTAAGAAGCAGGTCAACTCCCTTGCTTCCTCCACCACTTACACCTGCAAACTCACCGGCGCATCCAGACCGTACCTCTCCAGTGCTAGCTGCATCAATCTAGCCAATGCTCTCATCATGTCTAGGCTAGACTACTGCAATGCCCTGTACTCAGGAGCCAACAAATATATCACAGACAAAATTCAAAGACTGTAGAACAATGCCCTGAGAGCAGCACTAAGCATCCCTCACAGAGAGCACAAAACCAAATTCAGGAAAGAGGTCAATTGTGTAAAAATAACAGACAGAATCCTACTCAAAACAGCTTCCCTCACCTCTAAATGCCTGAACAACCTAGCCCCCCCGTACCTTATGGAAAAAATCACGAGGAAAACCTCCATGCAACCCACAAGATCTGCTAACACCTTTAAACTAGAGAGCCCTAGGTTTAAGCACTCGACCGCGGGAGGAACTAGTTTTCCTGTCAAAGCTGCTTACTGCTGGAACAAGTTTCCACTCGACCTCAGAACTGAACAACCGTACCCTAAATTCAGACGCAAGTTAATTAATTGGCTGCGGGCCAATGACACATAACTTGACCAACACCCTACCTCTCCCACTTAACCCATACCAAATCTCTCGCGCCTTGTATTTCTCCATACTAACATAGCCGAGTATGCATCCCCACCTATCTAGCCCATATATGAGTATGCATCCCCACCTATCTAGCCCATATATGATACCTAGACTTATAGTTTGACCTACAAACCTGAAACCTGATTATATATGCATCTGTTAGACAGACTTGCTAGATTGCCTTGGACTTTTCTAAGACATGCCTTGTACCTGTAGATATGTTTGTATATATTCTTGCATTTATTCTTTGACTATTTGCTCTTTATACTCATGCCAAATACTGCAATAAGCTTAAGATTTCTTGTATACTGCTGCGCCCGGCTACCCAAGTGTTTGGTGCACATTACCAAATAAACAAACAAGACAACTATGCCAAACCTACTTGCAACCAGGGCACAAAGTTGCCGGTGCAAGGCCTCCGACCATGCATGTAAGGGGCTGAGGGCTTACCACACGCAACACACCACAGTACACGCTATGTTAAAATATGAATGTCATGTGCAATGCACTCCCCTTCTGCAATTGACCTGCCGGCAGTCACCACGGAAAGAGGTCGCCGCACAAGCTATCGTGCTCTAATGAAGGCTGCTCTGCATTCTCCACACAAGGTACTTGCCTCTGGCGATACTCGCAAATTGGCGCAGTACGCACGGATACTGCAGGTACACCGTCTACTTCCACCTAATGAGATATATCAGATGAACCTCTTCTCACTCCCCCACCCTTTCCAACTCCTCTTCCCACTACCACATGGCATAAAGTATGTTTGTCAGGCTCTTTCGTCAAAGCACTGTCCTCTGATAGAACATGGCGGCGTAATCCGAAATTGTGACACACCGCACGCTTCCCTCAAGCCAACCAGCGGGTGCATCCAATGTTCACTGACATCACGCCACACTCCAGGCCAATGAGCTGTTTTTAAAGAAAAAACTGGATGTATGTTCACCAAACTTACAAAAGTACAAAAGCACGCTTTCGGGACCAAGCTGCTGCACCTGCCACAAATTTGGTGAACATCCGTCCAGCCGTTTGCCCTGTAGTCCTGCGCAAAGTTTTTGTCCATTCAGTCTGTTGAAAAAAAAATTGTGGGACCCTCCTATTACTCCCTCCCCGGCCCCCCTCCATGAAACCCCACCTAACTTCCCCTAACAATTCTGAGAGGCCCATATACTTTTTTTGCAAATTGTGATGCAAATTCGTTCCGGGGGAGCAAAGTTATAAGCCGGCCAATAAGTGCTCTTCCTATGAGATGAGCAACTTAACCAAAACTACACGGCTGCTAATATTTATACTATTGTACAAGTTTTGATTGACACAGTAGCACCCCTATATTGTTGGCAGCAGTTTACTTGTAAAGTATGTTTACTTCATTTTACAGAACCAAAACGCGTTTACAGTGTTTGGCTCAAGACTGTGGCCAGTGCCGAAAATGGCTGTGCCACAAAGTCTTTTGTTCTGTCCTTTGACCATGTTGTCCCTTTGCCTTCCGCCAGGTCGAGTGAACCAGCTAGTCCTTATTTTTATATTTATTTATTGCATTAGATTATACGTCCTAACCCAGGGGTATCACGGAGTAGGTTACAAGGTTAACGTAAAACTTATCTGGTTACATAGGGTGAGTAAACATGTAGCTAAACAACAGCTTATCTGCCTACGTAGATATTGGAAGTGGATAAGACAGGGTGAGACGTTCAGGTGCCATAGAATTACTTGAGATGGTTACACATATTACATATAGTAAACAAAGTACATCTATTAGTACTTGTTGAATAACCAAGTTTTTATCAGTTTCTTAAAGCATGGGTGAGACGGTTCATTGCTTATGTTCAGTGGTAGCGAGTTCCAGATTCTTGGTGCTGCTACAGGAAAGCTAGCTCCTCCCGCCCTGGTGTTCTTAAATCGGGGGGTGAATAAGTGATTGCTGGAGCTGGATCTTAATGACCTGGTTGAAGTTTTGTGGGAGAGGCATTGATTGAGGTAGGTTGGAGCCTCTTGGTTGATGTATTTATGCGTGATGGTGAGAGTTTTGTGTAGTATTCTTGCTTGTATGGGTAACCAGTGCACCTCTCTCCTAGTCTGGGAGATGTGGTCCCTTTTTTTTATTCCAAGCCCTGCTCTTAGTGATTTGTTTTGCAAAAGTTGCAATTTAGCTAGATTCTTCTTTGTGGTGCCTAGCAGGAGTATGTTACAATAGTCTAGCTTTGAAAGAAGGAGGGCTCTTGCTAGAGTGATACAGTTCTGTGGATTGAAGAATTGTCGACTAAGGGCAATCAGCTTGGCCCTGTAGGCAGTAGAGGAGGCAAGAGAATATATGCGTTTATTCTTGGTGCGATTTGAGTCAATATACACTCCTAGTGTTTTGACCTGTTTAGAAATTGGAATGGGAGTGCCATCTATGACAATAGCAGTATAGTCAGGGTGCAGTTTTTACAGTCGAGCTGGAGATCCTATAATAAAGATCTTTGGCTTTTTGAGGCAAAGACTGTTTGTGGCCATTCAGTTTTGCATGAGGGAGTGGATTTTATTTATGAGGATGAGGTCATGTTCAGGATCGCCAGTGATTGGGATGAGGATCTGTGTATCATCTGCAAAATTAGTGTAGATAACTCCCATGGCATCTAAAGCTGCGAATAACAGTTTAGTAAAGGCATTGTATAGTTTGGGGGAGAGGCACGAGCCTTGGGTTACGCCCAATGGTACTGGTATAGGGTCGGTTGCCTCCTCGCCAATGGCTACTCTCGATGTCCGTTCTGAGAGAAATGATTTGACCCAAGTGGTCGCGTCTGTTGAAAAATTGAAGTTTTCTGATAGAGCTTTGCATAGTCTGTTGTGATCCACCAGGTCAAACGCGGCGGATAGATCAAGTAAGAGGAGGATACATAGCTTCCCTGAGTCTCTGATGGAATCCATCTGGTTTTTCAAATATAATAAGGCGGTCTCTGTGCTGTGTTTAGGGCGAAAACCAGATTGCCTATCACCTAGCAGATAATTGGTTTCTAGATGTGCTTGAACTTGGGAGTAAGCTATTTTGCCAATTATTTTTAAGAGGAACAGAACCATGGTTTGCATCTGTAATTGATGGGTATAGCGGGATCCAGGGTTGTTTTTTTCCAAAAGTGAAGTGACCCATGCTTCTTTAATATCTGGGGGGATAGAATTGGTGCTAAAAGAGGCGTTTACAAATTTCGAAATAGTAGGTGCTAGAGTGGGGGTACAGAGCTTAACTGATTTTGCATGGAAGCTATCCCCTTTATAGTTGGATGGTCTAGAGAGGCGTTGGTTTTAAGGACTTGGTCCTGGGTGACCATGTTAAAGTTGAACTGGGGGGCTATAACTTCCTTGTCAGCTGTAAAGTTGAGGGGGTCCTCTGTAGTGTTAGCCAAGAGTTTTCTTTTCATTAATATTTGCTCTTGAAGAAAGTTGATTTTATAGGCTAATGCATTCTGGATGGTAGTGCACCATGTTTTACTAGAGTTGATGGGGCTGGAGGGTGGGATGGGTGTTTCCAATTCTCTGATAATGGAAATTAGTTCTTTACTATTGGAGGCAGTATTATTAATGTGCGTGTTCAAGGCATTTGCTCTGTCAGTAATGACGGCGAGTTTGTATTTTTTGATGGTTGCTTTTAGCTCAGTGTTGGACTCAATGGAGTTTTTTTAGTTAGGTGTTCTTCTCAGAGCAAAGAGTTCTTCGTTGTACCAGAGGTTACTTTGTTTGGCGGATCTGGGGATTTTAGACTTGCATTGAGCTACTTCATCGATAGCTGATTTCAAGCAAGTGTGGTAGAAAGAGGAGATGCTGTCCGGGTTAGTGTTCGTTATGGGCTGAGTTTTGAGCATTTTGGCTAAGAATGGGGTCAAATTTTATAGTGTGAGCTTGCGTGTGTTTCTTACCATAATAGGGATGAGTGATGGTGAGGGTGTCGCTTGGGTTTGGTAATAACACTTTAAATCGAATTAGATGGTGATCACACCAAGTGATTTCAGTAATACTTTGCAAGGATAGGTTGATATTTAAGGTCAGGATCCAATCTAGGATTTTGCCTTTAGTGTGGGTCAGTGTATTAACAATTTGTGTGAACTGCATTTCTTGTAATGCTGTATGGAGAGCTATGGCCTTGTGGTCTCGAGCGTAATTAAAACCTATTTTGATGTCCCCTAGTATGATGAATTTGGTGTTGGGCTTGAGGAATGGAGTAATGAGTAAGGGAATGTCAATATCGGTGTGGTTGGCGGGGTTGGGCACGCTGTAGACTATGAGGAAGTTGACAGATGTTTTTGGGTCCTTGGAGAGTTTGAGGGCGAGAAGCTCATATCCGTCGATATGGTCTGTTTTACAGACTCTGAACTGCAGTGCGGATTTAGCAATGATGGCTACTCCTCCTCCTGAAGAGTCTGACCGGTCAGTCCTCAGGATGATGTAGTTGATTGGGATGGCCAGTGTCAGTAGAGGGCCTCAAGCTGGATGGAGCTAAGTTTCAGTCATTACTATGAAATCCAATTGATGTACCAGGATAAGGTCATGAGTGTCGATGGCATGTGCACCTAGGGAACACACGTTTAGTAGAGTGCCTTTGAGGAGCAGATTGGGTAGAGAGATGGTTGGCTTGGGTGCTAGAGGCAGGTCGGCGTGGACTATGTCCGAGGACTTTGAGTTGGGGGCTCTGGTGGTTGTGCCGATGTACAAATGCTGTGGTGGTTTGCTTAATGGTCTGTGTCTTGTGACTTTGGTGTGTGTTGTAGTTGGGGGGGTTGGGTGGGGGAGGCGTGTGGTGATCTGCTCCCAATCCAAATAGGTGGAGGGTGCCAGTGGGTGCGTGCGGAGACTCTTAGCCTCCAGGTAGTCCCCAATATGGGGCTGGGGTATGAGCAAATGTTCTTGTGCTAAGACATATCCGACACGTAGCTCCCAGGCATGGGATAGCGGGATAAGAGTTGGAGGGGGGGCTGGCGTGACAAGCTATGTTGGGGGTTTGGAGGGAGTGTGAGTTCTGTAGATTCTATGTGCTTGGGATAGGTATGTGGAGTACTGGGGGCTGGATGGCTATGAGAGGGAAGTCTACTACTTTAGGGAGAAAAGGAGTGGGGCAGGGGAGCGGGTGATGTCTGGGACACAAGATGCGGGCCACGCCTGTACCCTGGTCTGGTGAATGTAAGTGCCTTCCGAGCAGAGATTGGGATAGGCCGTGTTACTGCCCTGTGGGAGGATCATAGTCATAGGGTAATTGGTGAGGGCTTAGTGAGGTGTCTGGCGTTCGGGAATGTAGGCGTTTCAGTTGTTAGAGTAGTCGTTATAGTATTCTTACACATAGTGATGTGCGAGGTTGTCCTGAATGTTATCCTTGGGCAGAATGATGCGAGGTGCACTTAAATAGTGTTGGGAGGAAGAAAGCGCTTATTTGGGCATGCAGGGTCCCGCGAAAACCGTTTATTTTGCGGTCTCCTGCAGGTCACGTGTGCTAGGGCCCACGAAGAGGGTTGGGACTGTCTGGTCCCAATCCACACTACTGGTGCCAGTATGTTTGTTATGCCTAAATGACTGGAACCACAGTGGGCCATGATTGGGCCAAACTTGGCGTTAATGCAAGAGAGCATATCTTCCATTGGCTATCCCAGATTTGAGCACGAAATTCATCTTGGATAAGAGAAGGGGGTCTGAATCCACTCCAGGTCGATCACCTGAAGTTCACAACGAACTACAGAAGGAGCCAAGTATCCTGAAATGAAAGAGCAGACCTGTGAAACCGCCGGAGACGTGCTGGAATGTTTGGCACCCTGACCCTGCTGTTTTCCCGTCAGACCCCTGCTGTTGTATCGATCACAAAAGGCCTGCAAGGGCACCTTGACCCTTTGGAGTAGTGAGACCAACTACTCTCAGCATCTCCTGCTTACTCTTGAAAAGAGTCTCTTAGGAAGTGTTCCTGGGCCAACCAGCGAACTGACCAGCTCAAACCTGGGGTAACATAAAGAAGCTCTGCCGTCCGAGTTGACACCTGAGACTTTAGGAATCGCTAACTCGTGGTCCTGGGTCCTTTCCTGCCAAAATTTCCTTTCCTTTACTAGCTCCTCTGGGATGCAATTTCTGAGAGTTCGCCACGCCACAACCATTTCCAGTCCCTGTGTCACCCTGCTGTGGTGACGGTCGTTGTAGGAGTCCTGCCTGCCTGCCCCCCTGTGCCCTGAAACGTGCTGCACTGGAACTGTGATCTTTTCTTTACTGAGAGCTGAGAAAAGGTAACTGTCCCACCACGGACGATCGCCTCGTCCCGCAGCCACTGAGAGCTGGAGCAACGTGCAACTGCAGGGGTTAAAACCTATAAGCGACCTGGACAAGACTGGCAAAGATTGGCCTGAACTGAGTCAAAGGTCGGTGAGTACTTGCATAACTTACCGCTGGCCCCCTGGCACAGCCGTTGTTCTTTACGCATGAGAATCTCATAAAAGATACTCACCTTAGCTGAGCTACCCTGTGCTCCCTAGCTATTCCTGAAACTCAAAATTCCCTCTACCTGCAAGGGTAGACACTTCTCGAAAAAATAGGACACTGTTCTTCATCACCCAAGCCCCTTTCTGAACTGCTACAGCTCCCTAAAGAGGACCCGCTATCGCTTTTATGCACGACCGCGTGTTGTTAATGCACTGCTGTACTTTTGAGCACAACGCTCCCCACTACGTAAGGCTGGGCTGCATAAGTTAGGGATTGACTCTGAAAAACTGCCTAATGCGATATTTGTGTTAACTTACCTCTTCTGTTGCAGGATGTAGTTTTGTTCCCTCTTGTATCCGCATTAGGCAAAACGCATTTGTATATATGGTAAATAGTGTAAACGTGTGATAACTGTTTATTATTACTGTGGTTTATTTGTGTTTAGTTATAAGGCATATAATAAATGTATTTTTGATATACGCTTGTCTAAGAGTATTCTGTGGAATTTTACTGTGTGTGCTCATTGCGGGTTTGCGATAACTCCTCATCCCTCCTGAGACGTTGTCTTCACCACCTGCCAAGCTACCATAGATTTATCTGGTTTGTCCAGAAGGTTCCCCTGTTCCACTAAACTAGGGTGGCCTCCTAAACTTCTGGCCACCAGGTCAGAGTTTAGAAATCCATCTTAAAAGGGATAACAGGCGAAGCGGGCAGTTCTCAGTAGGTTTTCATTCACACAGTTGGACATCTATATATTTCCTAAGCCAACAGCTCTCTCTAGTGGTGACAACAGGTGAAGCGTGCAGTCTCTACTGCGCATGACTGCATCCGACAAACATTCACCTGGCCTTTTATTATACAAAGATAAATATATATTACATAAAATTGCACTCCATTATTCAATTTGCTGAATAAGGAAAAAGTGTTGATTTTGGACCCACTTACTTAATTTGGCCCACCTCTAATATGTACCCAAATGAATCTGACTTTTTTTTTCTGGCACCCCGACACCGAAATAATTTCATATAATAGAAGTTCTGCTTCATTCATCAAAGGATTCCAGTCTCCTTCAGCGGTATGCAACATGATTTAGGCACGTAGGAGCGTGGCTTAGTTAAGCCAGTGAAGGTCCTCTTTTAAGCACTAAATAGTGCCTCTTTAAATCAATGGCAGGTGGAGGCGCTATTTGATGGTTCGTTCTCAAGCCAGGCTCTTGCTTCCTGAAAGTTTGGTGTGCATGTTTCTCCCCCCAAAGCTATCCAACCGAGGTATGAACGTAGGCTCTTATGGCCCTCACTGATGAGCGCCTGGAAGCCCATGGTACAAGAGAGAGCAGGGAACAATAACAAGGTCATACATCACATGAGCTGTTTATGCTCTGAGCCTAGAATGCATGTTTTACCTGTTCTAGGGTTCGTGGTTACAGTGATCTCTGCATAATGGCAATTGTGTTGACCTCTCCTTGTAGAAAAGGGTTGCCACATTTGAGCTGTGTTGGATATACATTTTCAAGTTATGAGAAAATGCCCAATTTCTTGCAGCACATGCAGAATGGTTCCTACAATAAAGCGGTGTCTGTCGCCCTCTAGTGGCATGTCACTAGAAGTGTTGAAAATGCAGAGGTTGACATAGCCTTTTCACTTTATTATTCAGGATTCCATGATCTGAGGTGAAAACATTTTTGAAGAATATTTTTCTTCTATGCGACCTGCCTTAGTTTATTTCCCACAGAACACCGCTGTCTCTGTATTTTTAAAGGCATGATCAGGTGCAGATTGAGAGGTCGAAGTGGACGGGAACTAAAAGGTACAGCGTTCCTCTGCTTTTTTGGGAAAATCTGCGATTGTTCCTTTACTTTTTGTCACCTCGAGCCTGTTCCTGGAAGCCAGAAGAATGGAAGAATGACACTTTTGCTTCTTGATTCCGCCCCTACAGGGGATTCAAACCGGGGCCCTGCTTTTGTGCCACATCTTGCTGAGCTATCTTGAAGGTGCTAGCTTGTTTTTTATTTCACTAGCCTGCCTGGGACATAAAGGCCAATCCCGAGCCCCTTCATAGCCCTACTCCCACAGCGATCAGCATTTGTCTTCTGCATTTAAGCACGATGCATGTGAAATTGCTGCAGGCACAGCTTGGCGTGCGTGGATAATGGATAGGGCAGGGAGTACCTTAAGAGATGTGCATGGGGAGGGTGCCTTAAAGGTGCATGCTCTGGGGGACCATCTTTGAAAGTACTGGGGCTCGTTTAAGGTGCATTTTCTTTCACTGTGTTTCTTTCATTCTTGATAGTGCTTTTATAAAACAGGGTGCTTAAGGGTGTCGTGAAGGAAAGGGTATTGGGGTAAGGGGAGGGTGGGTGCATATATGGTATGTGGAGATTGGGGGCAGACATGGTGAGTGACGGGAGGGCATAGCATTGCATAGGGGTTCCTAGTTCCATACATTTGTGTACACATTAACTGCTGTGTTGATTTCCAGTGCCCGTTCGACAGTGCTTTAAGAATAGTGTCTTGGGAGGATAGTTCGGAGGCAACGCACTCGCCTTGGAAGCAAGACAACACGGAGCAACACAGGTTCGATCCCCGGTCTGCGCTTAGAAATCTCTGGGCACGTTATAAATAACCAATTATATATTATATATAATGTGGAGTGGAACTAATATGTCATAGAAGCAACTTGAGCGGCGTAGGATGCACAATTAAATAAGGGCCTTCCGAAAGGGGTGTGGCCTCATAGACATGGGCGAGTTTTCCCTCCTACCCTTCCACCGCTCTGTCTCTCACTCTCTCTGCTGGTGTCCATCCACTGGAGTGCCCTACCCGCAATAGTAAAAAATATTACCACTTTTCAGGGTTTTAAATTATCTTTAGAAGAGTGAGAGAGTAGTTTCTGAATCTGGAAGGACCTCAGCTGCTGTCAGCCTGCATCACTGTCCTCCCTGATCCAAAATAATGGCATTTTTCTGTAAGTTGTTTCTTCATAACCTATAGTTAAGTCTCTATCATCGCCCTTCTATGTACCAGGATTCCCTGTTCCCTTAACTGTGCGCTTTGCCATTACTCCTTTGCGCTTCCTACTGAAGTAAGCCAACCTGAACCTGTTATGGGATTACTACCTTTTAAAGTGTCTCAGGTACCAACACCACAGCCCAGGTATTACTTTACTTACTGATTGGTGAGGCCACCTGTATAGGCTTCTATATTTGATTTTATTTGTTTATTTGTATTATTTATAACGCGCTGCAGGCACGATGAGCTGCATTTAGGCGCAGATCATAACATATAGAGTTCATAGTATACCAGGGGCACCCCCAGTCCCGGGTCACTGGAACAGGTAGGGTTTGAGAGCTTCGAGAAATAGAATTGAAGAGCATTGGTTTCTTATTTTGAGGGTGAGTGAATTTCAAAGACCTGGGCCGTATCCTACAAATCGTCCATCGCTCCTCAGAACACAATAGATTGTGGAACCACGAGTAGGTTCTTATGCTCAGATTGAAGTGATCTGGTGGGGGTAGTAATGGGGGATCTTATCGGCCAAATAGGAAGGTGCCACTCCATCGAAACATTGGAAGACCAAGCATAGAACCTCAAAACGGATCTTTCTTCCACTGCTAACCAGTGTAAAGAGCAGCAGCATTTGGATTTTCCGAAAACCAGTCTGACTGCCGCATTTTGTGCAACCTGCAAATGCTGCCCCTGGCACTTTGGGAACCCCACCAGGGTAGCATTGGCATAATCCAATATTGAATTTACCATTGATCCCACCACTACCAGAATATCTGGTGGAGCCAGGTATGGGTGGACTGGTCGCAATAGTCAACAGGTGTAATATATTGAATGAGCTGTAGTACCGACCCAGTAGTCCTAGCCCAAGTTGGGCTGCCCTTAGCAACCTACGTTTATTTTACTTTAGAAGAAGCAGAGCGAGTTGGTAGGCCGAACACAGAAGGGGAGGGAACAGTGCTGGTGGGGTGGTTTCCACTTACATACAGACCTAATTATATCTACATATATATCCAACAGGGTCTTTTATATCTATGCCCTGACGAAGGCGGCTCTTAACCTCTGCACGCTGCCGAAATGTGACTCGAATTGGGGTTCCTCCACCATCTTATCCAAGTGATCAACAGCATTCTTCTGGAAACAGATCCCTACTGTCAAGTGGGCAGACCCATTGGTGTCCCCTTCTCAGGTTGTCTAAATTCCTTTTGAAACCTAGCAAAATTAGACTGAAGCTGTTAAGCTTCCAACACCTGAAATAAACTTGAAACTTTCGTGATTCTCTGCTATTGTTTCGATTCATGCCTTTACAGGCATAATTATTTGATTAAATTATCTAGTCAGTCACAATTGTTATTTTCTCTGTATAGCTCAAGAAAGTGTTTCGCAATGAAGGGAACACTCAGAGAATCTTGACCAATCAATTTATGTAACCTGTGCATGTTGAGATATACCCACCAGTGTAGTGTGACTGGATAACATAATGTCAAAGTCCACCATATCAAAGGCCGCCGAGAGGTCCATGTCAGCGCTGGTGGGTAAGCGCCTTAATCGCTCAAATACTTCGTCTGGTGGATGCTGGGTCCTTAAAGTCCTGTCAGTATCGCTGGTCTGACGTGGGTCCAGATTGTCCCTGAAGAATAAATAGTAAGAGGATCCAACCCCTTTCAACCCTGATAATAGGGTACTCAGGAAAGGGTAGTGGCCAGTTCCCCCACACCATGGGCTCATCCCTCCTCACCCTGGTATTAATGTGGTGTAGAAGCAGTGAATAAACACTGGACTGGCAGGGTGATAGCAACAGTACCCAATGGAGCCAATCAAGGGGTACAGGGACCAGGCAGAGGAATTGAGAAGGATGGGACAGCAAGTAATGAGACGAGGAAGAGGAGGTAGGGAGGCAGGAAACCCACGAGAATACTGGAAGAGATCAGTAAAAAAGGAGACCAGCTAATGATAAAGGCAAGAGGGAAAAGAGGAGCCCAGGAAGCCAGCACGGAAGAGAGGGAGGACTGGGCAGCAAGCAGAAAAGAAGGAAGGCACGAGCAAAGAGGGGTAACAAACAGACAAGGAAAGCAAGCACACTGGGAGTGTCAAGACATACTGAGCAGCGATGGCGTCTACTTTATGGCATATCATAGCGTGCCTATGTACGAGGCCTCATGTGGTTGTCATAGTGCCCCATAATACTATCCAGCGTAGTTTGCTGCCTGTTGTCATTGCAACACGCTGTGACAGCTGTACGCCGCACGGTCAGTCTAGGAACTGCCAGCGGATCGTGAATATGGCTTCCTTTCCTTTTTTGGGTAGCCATCGGTCTTTGCCGTGGCACCCGGTTCTCCAACATCGGGAGAATGTGGCGCGGCACTTGGAATGAAAGTGCCACCACTGCGGGTACAGGCGCCAGTATATCTTTGGTAAGAGAGTGCAGTGATGCGTGACACCAAGATAAATCCATTAAAATATTCTGAGGCCAGATTCCCAGTTTTACATAATTTACAGGTTTTTCTGTACACCAGGTGTAGGCTCATAATCCCGTAAACCACTAACATCCACTCACTCAAACTGTGGGTTTTTGTAATCCTCACATTCAGGAATATCGCACGCACCTCACTCCTCACCCAGGGATAAAGTCCCCTGCCGATCTTCAGGTTAATAGTGCCTTGCCAATCTTCATGGATATCAGTCCCATCTGATCTTCAGGGATATAGTGTCCAGCTGATTTCCAGGGATATAGTGATCTACCGATTTTACAGTCAATCCGATTATTGTCTAGGAATATAGAGCCCAGCTCATTCTTCACACTGGGATATACTCCACTGCCGATCTTCGGCGATATAGTGCCTTGCTGATCTTCAGGGATATACTCCACTGCCGATCTTCATGGATATAGTGCCTCTCTGATATTCAGGGATATACGCCACTGCCGATCTTCAGGGATATAGTGCTTCGCTGATCTTCAGGGATATACTCCATTGCCGATCTTCAGGGATATAGTGCTTCGCTGATCTTCAGGGATACACTCCACTGCCGATCTTCAGGGATATAGTGCCTCGCTGATATTCAGGGATATACCTCACTGCTGATCTTCAGGGATATAGTGCTTCGCTGATCTTCAGTGATATACTCCACTGCCGATCTTCAGGGATATAGTGCCTCGCTGATATTCAGGGATATACGCCACTGACGATCTTCAGGGATATAGTGCTTCGCTGTTCTTCAGGGATATACACCACTGCTGATCTTCAGGTATATAGTGCCTCGCTGATATTCAGGGATATACGCCACTGCCGATCTTCAGGGGTATAGTGCTTTGCTGTTCTTCAGGGATATACTCCACTGCCGATCTTCAGGGATATAGTGCCTTACTGATATTCAGGGATATACGCCACTGCCGATCTTCAGGGATATAGTGCTTTGCTGATATTCAGGGATATACGCCACTGCCGATCTTCAGGGATAAAGTGCTGTGGTGTTCTTCAGGGATATACTCCACTGCCGATCTTCAGGGATATAGTGCCTCACTGATATTCAGGGATATACGCCAGTGCCGATCTTCAGGGATATAGTGCTTCGCTGTTCTTCAGGGATATACACCACTGCCGATCTTCAGGGATATAGTGCTTTGCTGTTCTTCAGGGATATACTCCACTGCTGATCTTCAGGGATATAGTCGCCAGCTGATCTTCATGAAGATCGCCCCCTTCCGATTTTCAGGGATATAGTGTCCAGTTGATTCTATAGGCCATGTGGTGAGGTGCCTCGAAAGTTCAGTCGATTGTGCTCCATGACGTTCCCCGCTCTCTCCAGAATTCCTTTCTGTTTTTCCCCATTTATTCACAAGATTTAAATTACATCAAAATATAACAATTGTAAAGCGATAATGTTGTCAATAGACCCGGCTTGCATTCTCACATCAGGTCTTCTGATGCACTGTTCCTGTGCTTGTACCCCAGCATGAGGCAGAAACAGCCAGTCCTCTTTCTGACATTTGAACTGGAGTCCAGAATATCCTCTTTAAAAGCTTCACCTGCCTTGCTCTATCGCCTAGATTAAGAGAACACAATGGTACATTTATACAGTATTAATCACATTTTTCCTTCGAGATCTTTTCTCCCCGTTCCGTTGACCACTTTCAAATTATTTCCAGGTTACTCCCAACCGCTTTTAGCAGTAAAGTGTATGTTGTTGATGCCACATGGCCTTGGCTATTTATTTGGATTTAGTTTCCACCTGCAATTTTTTTCTTCAAAATGTTCCACATTTTTGATCGTCGTTTTCAGTTGATTTTATTCTGTGTACAAACTATCTGTCATCTTTGTTTGAACTTTGTAGGAATTAAACAGAAATCCATTTCCCATCTTCTATTAGGTCCTCTATAGCCTGCACATAGCCGTGTCGTCAGGATTTAACCCCTTAAGTGCCAAGGACGAGCATGCTCGTCCTTTTTGTATAGACTTGCACAATAACTGGTAGGCTTGTCATAGTTTTCCAGGCACCGCAGGGGCTACAAACATAGCCTAACATCAGGAGTGGGTTAGAGCAGTGCTCAGAAAAGTAAAGGAACACTAGTCTGCCAAGTTGGGAGCGCTACCAGCAACCTTTCTTCATTAAGGCAGTTGTTTTCATTGTGCCGTTGGGGGCGATGTCATGTCACTGGCAGACCGGTTAGGTGCATCTGGTCACCCTTCTCTTCAATGCAATCTGAGCCAATGTCTCTTTCGAGCCTCTTGACCTATACACATGCATCCCGCAGGTTGGCAGGTAAAGATTAGATGTGTGTAGAGCGTGTAGAATGCATTTTCAACCAACGAAACTCAGCGGTTGAAGTGAGCGGGAATGGTCGGGTGCAGCGTTCCACTACTTTTACTTTTTACTATTAACAGTTCCACTACTTTTCAAAACCATTGTCACCATTCTGGAACTGTTCTTTGTGAAGTTAGAGCACACTTTCCCACTTTACTGCCCGATAGCAGTTCTAGCTAAACTGAAATCAGTTTCAACTCCATTGGCTGTCAACCAGCATGGATCTAACCCTTGGGTTTCACATTGCTCCCTTCCTGCCTACTCTGACCCCCGCAGGGGTCACAGTTCTACTACTTTCTTAGGGTACACTTCTAACACTGGAAAAATTATGAGTTAACTTCCAGAGAGGCTCTGATTCCACTTTCAAACAACCTCTGGCTGTCTAATATGCTAGGCGGAACTGGGACATGGAATGTTTTGCCCTGGCAAATCCCAAGTGCCTAATGGCCATTGTCCTGAGTACCAACTCCTATTGGGTGATATTGTATGTATATATGTTCTATGTAAAGCACTCAAGCGTAAGTGGCGCTATGTAGCACATTGTTCATTCCAAAAGAGGTCTCTGTGTGGCTTTTGGGGCCAGTGGGACCGCATGAGCATGACGGGGGGTCATACCCCACGTGAGGAAGGAGGAGTAATTCTCCACATGAGAATGGAGAAGTCGTGCTCCATGTGAGAATGGAGGAGTCTTACTACACATGAGCATGGAGGAGTTATACTACACATGAGAATCGAGAAATCCTGCTCCATGTGAGAATGGAGGAGTCATGCTACACATGAGAATCGAGAAATCCTGCTCCATGTGAGAATGGAGGAGTCATGCTACACATGAGAATCGAGAAATCCTGCTGCATGTGAGAATGGAGGAGTCATGCTACACATGAGAATGGAGAAATCCTGCTCCATGAGAGAATGGAGTTGTCCTACTCCACATGAGAATGGAGAAGTCCTACTCCTTGAGAGAATGGAAGAGTCATTCATACTCCACACTAGAATGGAGTTGTCCTGCTCCACGTCAGAATGGAGAAATTGCTCTTCCCGGGGTAATTCTCCTTGTGGAAATGAAAGAGTCGTGACCTGCTTGAGAACGGGGAAGTCCTACTCCACTTGAATACTACATGCGCCTGTGGGGGTCACGCTCTGAACTTCTGAGTTTAAGCATGCAACACCCACCATTATTATGGGATAGCTGAAATCTGCTGTAATTCAACCCACAGTCAATCAGGACAGTAGATTTTTTTCTGAGGACAGGTGGTCCTAGAAAATAGCCCTAATGAATGCTTTCTCTCAGCGGCCAATCAAATATGTAGAAAAGAAGACTGTTTATTCATCGACCTGCATTTTATCTGTAATGGATGCTTCCAGTATCGATCCACTCTTGCCTTACATCTTGCCTGTGGATGCAAGTCTAGAGGGATTGGGAGCTGTTCTCTACCAGGAGAACAACAGTGAGATGAGACCAATCACTTTCACCAGACTAGGCCTGCATGCGGCGAAGAACTACCACGTCTACAAGTTGGAATTTTTCTGGCATGGAAGTTTTCAGTTACAGAGAAGTTCCAGGATTACCTCTAAGTCACCACCTTCACGGTGAAGACGGACAACAACCCCCTTATGTATGTTTTGAAGTTGGATGATACCGGACATTGATGGCTCACGGCACTGTACACATACAATTTCAGTTTACAATACATACATGGGTGAACTAACATCGAAGCTGATGCCCTCTCTCGGAGTTCTCATGCTCAGCCGGCTGACCCAGCTGGATCCACCTCATGGAAGGAGTTGTCTTCATTAGGCATCAGAGTGATCTGCCAGGCTTCAAGCCAGCAGGAGCCAGACAGAGCCAGAAGCATGCATTGCTTGTGCTTCTCAGTTGAGGTGGTACCCGCCGTCTACTGCAACACCAACAGTCTGGAGGTATCTGAGCTACTGCTTCTGACCTGAGATGAGATCCATATGTCACAGCTAGCGGAACCTGGCATAGCTCCATTCTTGAAAGTCAAGACCGCAGCAATGGATGTTTCCAGAGACTTCTCTCATGACCCTTAGAAAGCTGCGATGCTGAAGGAGTGGAAGACGCTTGTGCAGGAGGATGGAATCCTGTACAAGGAAAGCAAAGTTGGAGACTGGCTACTTCATTAACTGGTGTTGCCACAGAGATTCTGCTGAGTTGTAGTGTGTGCACTCCACGACCAGCACTGACATCTTAGCCGCAATAGAACTTTCAGGTAAGTCTGCTCAAGGTTTTTCTGGCCCAGACTAGTGGCAGATGTCGAGTTTTATTGCCAGCATTGTGTCAGGTGTGTCAACAGGAAGACTGCTGCTCGTCCTGCAGCCTATCTTCATCACCTGCAGAGTTCCGGGCCCATGTCCTTGTCTCCATCGACTTCCTCAAGTTGGAGATAGACAGACAAGGTGTAAAGAACATCCTGCTGGTGACATCGCACATTACTCAGTACGCCCAGCCGTTTACCGCCAAAGATCAATGTGCTGCCACTGTTTCCCATGTGTTGTGGGAAAAATACTTTGTGCACTACGGAGGGGGAGCATGTAACCCCCTTGCAGGGGTAAAAGAAAAAAAATAAGGACCGGATCCCCGGTGCGAGAGCCATGCAGGGATCCAAAACAAATAACAATTATTGTAAAGGATCACAGGTGAGAGCGGAGTGCCGAGGACAATGGTTTAAACCCTGTAAGGGTTTAGAGGCCCTGTTACCACTACTGCCCAGGCCTGCATTGAGGGGCTCCCTGACAAGCAGCGGAGCGCCCGTGAGCACTGCCACACCCCAGGTGGCCCACAGTCTCCGTCGCTGGGCCCAGGCAGACTAATTACTGGCGCTTCCCACAGCAATGAGCACCCAATGTTTTCAGCCATCCTGGGCTTCATATAATTAAAGGGGCTTCCCCTGACAGGTCACTCACTAGGACTCCCTGGGACACACCTGGCAGATGTGATCCAGGTAGAGGAGAGTTGCGTGGGGCTCCCCACACTGCATCTGATTGCTGGGCTGCACCTTGCATGCTTAGCCCAGCCCAAGTAAAGACTCTGGGGCCTGTTGCTGTCTGCCTGCCACAACAAGAGAACCATCACAAGAGAGCTGAATACATCAAGAAAAAGCAGCAGCAAGGACCCTGAGAAAGCCCTGGCCAGGCTGTCTCCTAAGTGAAGTGTTTATATATATATTATAAAATACTTTTTACATTTTTAATATGTATAAGGACTCTTTTTATATCTGCTGCTTAGGTAACGTTACTTGTCCATAGTGTCTTGTGAGATTTCCCTTTCTTTGCAAAACCCTTAAACAAACTCTGCTGGGGTACCAGAATAGGACATTATATATGAGCATATAACAACTAAAATGACCATGCACCAGCATTTCCTTGTCCGCCTTTCCTTTTGTGTTGCCAGTTACTTTATCCCACTGTCTTCTTTCTTTAGGGCTATTTGGGGAAAATCTTGCCCTAATCTTTGACTTTACCTCCCTTCCCCACATCACAGCAGGACTCACCGGGGTGATGTTAGACCCAGGTAAGCAGGATTGGAGACAGGTAAAAGGCGGGTCAAGTATTCAGTAGAGGCATATAATAAGTATATTGTGTGCCCTCCTACACCTGTCCCCCTATAAGGTGCTTGGTACGATCCCCCCACTCCTTTTTACACAGAACAAATGAGAAATGGTATTCATAAAATGAAATCAATACATGAAACACATTTATGAATACGTTTTTTAAAAATAACTTAAAAGACATATCATATCTGTTGGAACAAATTTACATTTTAGAATAAGAGGCTGTGAGGTCACATATTACATATGTTATTTGACACGGTGTTTTTTCACTTCAAAATGTTGGGTAAATCAAAACAGCCTCGGCTTGCTACTGGAAAGCTTGAGATGACACTGCTTGTGACTTGAACCCAATCACCATTATAGGTAAAGGATTCTCTCGGGAGGATAGCTCAGGCGCAACGTGCTCGCCTTGGAAGCAAGATGACAAGGAACAACACAGGTCCCCGGATCAGTGCTTAAGCGCGTTATCAATAACCTATCATATCAGAGGTGACCTAGCCGTGTGGTGCATTGATCAGGAAATAGAATATGGGGCCCATTCCGAGTTTTGTGGTAATTCAATAGTCAATCTGCAGAATTACTGTATGGGAAATTCACTGATTTTTGCCAGTAAAGTGGTCGATTCAACTCTAGTTTTTTGCTGACGTAAAATTCTCCACTTCACCTCCAAAGCTATAATTCGGTGGCTCCGGAAAAACTGTGGTAATTCTCTCGACGACCAAAAACGGAATTACCACCTGTTTTACCTGAACCGCTGAACTTGTAACAAGGCCCTAGATGTTTCTGGATGCAACTTGCATTGGAGGATTTACTGTGGTTTTGCAATTGGGATACCTGAAAGCAGGGCGAAGCAGGTCTGTGATTATCCCCTGTTGAGTTGAACAAAATAGCACTACTCTGTTGGACAATGACGGTTTTCACATTGGGGTCCATGAAGCAAGCTGTTCCACTAATTTGCATAACAATGGTGCATTACTGTCTGGCTCTGATCTGGAAGTGAACCCCAGTCCTGTATAATAGGCGGAGTTGTGAATGCACAGCATTGTAGCTGAAATGACCTACTCTGCTATCAACAGAACAGAGAAAGGCGGCCAGAGCTGGAACAGAAACCCTAAAGAACCACTTACTAAAAGATTTTAAGAATTCTTTCTGTAAAGCAAGGGTGCGGGTAGGATGGCAAGTGCTCCGGTACAGTTGAAAGTCCTTGACACCATCTTTACTGTTGTCCCTGCTGCAGCCGTCGACGCGCGCTGCACCATCGGATCCATTTGCGAGTCCAAAGCAATGTAGCCATGATATGTTCCAGCTCCGGGCCCCCCCACCCTGGGCCCCCCCACCCCCCTGTGATTTGGGATCCTGGATGGATGCCCAGGTCGCCTCTGCCTAGACCAGCCCTGTGTAGATCAAATATAATACTACACAGGGACACTGGGGCTCATTATGGGTCCGGCGGTAGCCGTGCTGGTAAAAATGGCTGACACGGCTGTCGTCTGAGTAATTTCTTTTCCTGTGCCAGGCAATGGGGAATTACAGCCCTCGCAGACCCAGTAATTCCCTATTCCGGGTGCCGGTAAAAATGATTCCCCATTCCCTTTTGAGTCCCATTGGACTCAATGGGAATGGGGAGGTCGGATGCACCGGCACCATTCATAAATGGTGCCGGTGCATCCGTCAAGGTATGCGAGCGGGTGCCGTTCCGCCCGCCAGGTCAGACCTGGCGGGCTGACAGGCACCCGCTTGCAGACTCGTAGTTTGCCGCTCCGGTAACAATGGTGCCAGTAGCTTACCGGCACCGTTGTTACCAGACCGGCAAACTTGTAATGAGGCCCTCTGTCTTCAGAATAGGAAGCTATTGGCAGGTGGGAGCAACATAGACATCGTTGTAATGTGTTGCCTCAAGGAATCTTTTTGACCTCTCAGACGGTCCATGTTTTGGGATCTGCTTCCAGGGCCTTTATGCCTCGACTGAGGTAATCTGGTGCGCTCCACAAGACGTCTGCCTGCCTCTCCACCCCCATCCCCAGTACATGCAAAGCCTTTGCTGTTTGTAGTCTTTAGTGCTTCTCATGGAAGCATCTTCAGTGACTGCCTTGTCTTGCTTATTGCATGCTCTGGATTGGCTGTTCAGTTTGGCACTCTCAGACTCCTCACTCACTTCTTCTTCTCCCATCACCAGCCCCCATGTCCTCCTTTGCTCTATTGTGCTGCTTCTTTACTGAGGATTTACAAATCTCAATTTTGCACCTTCTCCGGCGCTTGTGTCTGCTGTTGATTCACAAAGGTCTGTCTAAACAAACTACCACATGCAAAAGATCACTCGCAAACGCCAGTTCCTCCTGGTTCTGAATCTATCCTCTCACCCTTTTCCCACTAATCCCCCCCCCATTCCCCCTCTCTTGCAGAGCCACGTGAGCGACCTGGAAATTGACCCTGGGTGGTAGCGGTGCGCGGTACAAATCAACATAACAATGCATAAACACTCCATCGCCATGCAACTAAAACCAACAGTCTTCATTTCTTCCTGCACCCTCTACTCATGCATGTATTTTGCCATGTTGTATTTTCCTTTTTTAAATATCTCCCTGCATTAGAACCAACCAAGGTTTTTTTTTTCAGCTGGTGCCTTTCCTAATCCAGACTCCCTTCCACAGACATGTCGTTGGAATTACTCATTGTCTTTGCAATAGTTTGCAGCCCGTCTCCTGCCCACACTCACCAGTAAAGGGTCTTCTTCTTCTTCTTCTTCTCACCGCGACCACCCTTTCACCTGTAGGACCCAAAAACTTACTCCTGGACCAGGATTTTGTTTATGAAAATTCCCCCCAGGAGATCCATCAGCCCCATCTTTGATGATTCCTTTTTGGTTTAAGAGACATCTTTTTACTGTATCCTGTGATTTCAACGATGGAAATGATTTCAAAGTAATTTACTTCGAAATTACTTGAAATATATATGTAGTTGTGGGTTAAGGGTTGAAAGGGGGTGGGGGTTAGAGGTAGAAGTGAAGGGGGACGTGGGGGGAAACCCCAAATATATATATATTTTTTAAATGAAAGTAACATTTCGCAGTAATCACTTAGAACTAAATTACCTCGAAGTAATTTTTTCGGCTAAATGGCATGGAACTTTCTTGCAGGACCCAGATATGGCTGCTTAAACAAAAAAAAAACCTTTATTTGTAATAATTTTTTAGGCATTTGGGGAGCTGCGCAGTGGAGATCCTTATTCCAGAAACTTCTAGATGATTCGATGAAGCTGCCTTGCTGGAGCGGAGCCCATTCCTCAGGTAATTCTTTGTTTTATTTTGAGGTATCATATTTATTTTCCCTGTAGCAATCTCATGGCAGGCTGGTTTGAAGGGTTGCCCAGAGCAATGCCAGTGGTTATGATTCATTCAAAACTATCCACACATCATTCTTCAGTTCCTGAACGGTGTTATACCTCTCAGTTGGATATGTGACCCTTTTTGTACTGCACCAATTGAACCGCTCTCGATATAAAAGCAGTCGTACAGCGGTGTCCTGATCACGCGGCCAGGGCTCAGTTGATCCTGGCGGTCACCTGGACGCCCCACGCCTGTGTGATGGGTACCAACGATATACCCCTGCTTCTAGTAGGCAAGGAGGGTAGGCACAGCCATCTCCACAACCTAATTACGATTTTGGATGGCAATTATTTACAAGATCTGAAAACCTATCTGGACTTGGTACATGTATAGCGCCTCAATAGGAGACCCGAGAATGGGTGCCTTTTACTGACTTCTCTTCGATGATAAACCTGCCTAATTCCTGCTTGCAGGCAGGGAGGGAGGGAAGTTGGAACCGATTCAAATGCTGGGAAAGAGGAGCTGCATTCATCGCAAATAGTCATGGGCTGTGCCCAGTCTGTACTGTCCGCCTTCAGTCAACACAGACTATTCCCACCAAGCATCATCAGCTCTGCCGCCATTTCCATTGTCTAAAAATGGAACCAACCCTCCATTTTATATCAAACCTGTGATAACATTGCATTTAACGCATGGCGGCTGAGTCACCGCTGCACATTCCAGGGTGCTGCGCTCCAAGAAAGGTTTGGAATATTTTGCAAAGTTCTTCAGAATATGTGAAAGCTTTATTCATGCAGTTTCTCTTATTGGCTCTCTGGGAGTTCACTAGTAATAGTTTGTTGGTCCTTTTATCATTTTAGTTCAGATAGGAGGAGTAAACTTTGAATTCTTCTCTTAAGTTTAACCTTCTAAATCATGGGTCTACATCCTTTGGCTCGCCAGATGTTTTGGACTACAACTACCATCAGCCCAGGCCAGCATATTGAATGGTGGTTAACTGTTGTTTAAGTGCTTGATTGACTTTGCTGTGTGTTGCTTGAACAGGACCCACACATGCGCTTGTTAATATCTACCGACCTCTAATTTGTTGTTCGGTTTTTAACTTGATTCTTGTTTTTTCTGTTGGTGCTTAAGGGTTTGGATCTTCTGAAATGGCTGTCTTGGTTTGTCTCCAAAACCCTGTTTGTTCAGTTTGATTTTATTCCTAGCAATAAAGAATTACAAATTTAATTTATGCAAGGAGTGAACTATGTCCGTGTGTGGCTGTAAATAATGGCAGGTGGTGGCAGTCAAAGAAAAAGAGGTGCAACTTGTGCACCCCACCTCTTGTCAGAAGGTAAGTATATGATTAGCAGGAAGTAATAAAAAGTGCACTTATGTCTACATTTGTGACCCCCCCATTTTACTTGGATCGGTACCCTGCAGGAGGGGCATACACCAATCACATCTCTGGACTCAAACTCTCCAGCTGTTCTCATTCTACTTGCTCTCTACTCTGCCTTTGGCACCGTCAACCATTCCATCCTCATAAAATGGTGCCACAATACCTTGGGCATCTCAGAGCAGGCACTGGACTGACTGACCTTCCTACATGACTGTCCATCCCAGGTTATTCTGGGCACCTTCTCCTCCCCTATCTCTTTCTCCACTTGTGGTGTCCCCCAGGGATCCAGCCTCTCCCTGTGGCTCTTTAACACGTAACTTGCTCCACTTGCACTCCTCATCTCTACCTTCTCTCCTAACCTCCAGTGCTACGCAGATGACACCCAACTCTTCTTCAAACTTCCTGATGACCCTTTTACTTCTTCCATCATCCCGGACTGCCTATCTGCCATCCAGTCCTGATGCACTTCCAACGATCTCTGCCTCAATGCCACCAAGACCGAGACCCTTCCTATTGGGACCCCTGCTCCCTCTTTCTTCCCCTCACTCTGGCCATCATCTATGGGCCCTCCCCCTTCTCCTTCATCTGAAGCCAGAACCTTTGGAGTCATCTTTAATTCCTCTCTCTCTCTGCTCTCACATTCAGGACAGTGCCAAAAAGTCTCACTTTCAACTCTTCCTTCTCAAAGGAATTCTCCATGTTCTCACATCCCTCTGAAGCTTAATGTTACTGAAGCCTGGTTCTCTCTAGACTTCACTACTGCAATAGCTTTCTCCTGAATCTACCTTCTTCCTCTGTGTGACCCCTCCAGCTAATCCAGATTAGGGCAGCAAGACTTATCCTTGGCCTCAAACCCGGGGACCACATTTCTCCTACCCTAAAAACTCTTCACTGGCTACCGGTTGCTGCACGGATTAAATCAAATCCCTTTGCATCATCCTTAAGGCTGACTGGGGCCAGGAACCACGCTATCTGCAACTTGCTCTTACTGAACACTCACTCTCTAGACCCCTGCGTTCCTCTGGTACCAACTTTATGTGTGTAAAGCATTTCACTAAACAGAGGGCCGGAGGCCAATCTCTTTCTTCAGCTGGCTCCCTCTCATAGAACAGCGTCCCTGTTCCTCTTTGTCTTGAGCTGGACCTCCTCAAATTCCGGAAGCTCCTCAAGACTTTTGCTAATCTCACAGTCACTGTGATTGGTGACCAGGACCCTTATTTGTTCTTCGGGGCCCTGGCCTCCCACACACAATCCCCTCAGCCTCTGCCTAACACAGCACTTGCCTCGGCACCCACTGGCCTACGCTACTGTAGGCCTGCACTTATCTATTTATTGCAGCTCAACGCTCCCTAGCACTTACTATACTGTGCACTTACATCTGCTGCTCACCCACAAGCACGGACACTCCAGCACTTACCCACCGCTCCCTCTTCCCTTCTTCAGTCTCTGCACTTGCAAGGCCTAGTAGGTTAGTCTTTTTTTTGTCCAGTGTATAATTGCTTTAAATCCCATGTTCCTTCCCTGCTGACCTGTGGGCACTTTGAAACACAATTTACTTGTTATATAAGCGGCAAACAAATGCACAATAAACAAATAAATAATTAAATATGAATACGGGCGCATCCTGACAATATTTGCATATGTTCTCTTCCTGGGTTCCGTGGAGGGCCAATTGTATGCGACCTCATTGATGGTCGAGTAAATGCATAAAAAAGGGTCTAACGTGCACTATAAAATATGTAATGGAAAATACATTTATAATGCACCACTGCCCATTCCCTGCAACCCGTTATCCAGGTACTGAACACTGGGGAAAGAGCACAGGCTGTCAGAAAACTAAAGCTGAGCCACATCGAGTTTTAGTAGTTTATTCAGTAAGTTACTCCATTTTTATTTTCTTTGCTTTCCATACGTTACTCATTAGGCCATTATAAACTGCAAGCTCAAGGCTGAAAAGACACAAAGTTGGACTGGATGATGTGGAGAGAGAGCCATTCTTAATAGACAAATACCCAGCTCCACAAACTAGGATGCATCCTTTCAGACTGGGAGGATGCCACTGTAAAAACACCCTCCCCATCTAGGGCGGGTCTTACTTAGATCCAACAACATTCCAACTAGGAAGGGGTTCAAAACTTACCTCCTCAGATTAGGAGCCGCTTAGTGAAAGTGGCACTCACACTAAGTGGCATCAACGTAGCTCATGTCAGCCTAAGAGGTTGCCTGAGAGACACTCTGAGAGCCACTCACACTAACAAAAATAACACATTGACAACATCCTGACAAATAGTCACAGAAGAAAATGGAAGCAGAAATGTGTCAACCCATTACCGCTGTGAGTGAGCAGAATAATACATTCTGAGCACCCTCTCAATAGTCAAAAGAGCTGCAAAGTATTCAATCACAACATTTTTTTCTCAATTCCTACAGAATGTTACTCATATTTTTAAAGTGCCATCTTGTGTTCCTAAAATGCCTTTCATAAGAGTTATTTACATAGCATCCTACCGTCCGAAGGAATACAAAATGGCCTCATTATTTGCCTGTAAATTTCACATAATCCTTCAGTTTCTCACTGTTTGGTGATGATCACAGGCAGGTCCATCCGTCCTTGTAGTCAGCGCATGTTTCACACTCTTAGGTAACTTCATCAGGACTGGGCAGAGGAATTGAAATAAGTGAAAAGGGAAATACATATGTAAAGGATTTGAAAGAATACTACTACTAATAATACAAAAGTGACCAAGTGAGTGATAACGTGGAGGCTTCTTGTGTCTCAACATAAGCTAATCCGTGGAAATAAAGCCAGTGTGCGCTATAGAGAGAATGCCGGGAAGGAGCAAGAGAGTTGTCATGTTGAAAAATGTAGGAGAAAGATAACAAGAACACTCAAAGTTTAAGATTCTGTGAAAAAAGAAGGAGGAAGGTGAGGCGCGCACACACCAGTTCCCAGTCAAATATATCAAATGCAAGTAGTAGCTGGGTTAAATCCCAAAATTCAGCAAGTATTAACAGGGTTGAATCCCTTCTGCTGCAGTTCAGTTGCTCTGTTGTTCTTCTCCTCATAGTGCTTTTTTGTCACAATCATCAGGGAGGCTGTATTTCTTTTACAGGTGTTACTAATTAGTTGCACTTTCAGTCTCAAATGATTCTGGTAGATGTAGTGATCACATTCTTACAATTCAGGTGACCAGGACTATGCTATGTTTCGTGCTATGTTTCTTATAGATTAGTAGATGGTTGGTTCTTGCATGCTCCTTATGTGACCCTGTAGTTTTGTATGCTATTTGCAGAAAGCGTTTGCAAACCTGCTCTGCATCTCTTTGTATCCTTGCATTTTGCGTTTCTGCATCTAGCTAATGAGAAAAATAATAAAGTGTTGGAAAATATGTATATGCATCTTGCCTCTATCTACATAACTGTGTAAGCATGTTCTTTGTGTGTATGAATGTGTGTGTCCGTGTAACTTCGTGAATGGGTGAGAGTTCTCTTCATGACTATTGTTGCTATGTCGTGGTGTCACTAATTACATCAGAACAATGGATGTTCAGTATTTAGTCAATCTGAATCAGTGAAGTGTTTGGATCTATGATCAGTGCTGTGGGACCTGTATCCATAAAGACCTTGTCTGAATAAGGTTTGAATGGTTGTCTGAGTGGATATGTGTTCATATATGTGGATGTCACTGGCCCTCCTGGGGGCTGTCCAAACAGTGAGTTCCATCTTGCTGTCATGTTCATGGGGTGAGGAGGGGCATTCCAGGACCCTCTCTTCAGTCCCCCTCTAGTTGACTTGTCCACCAAACCACTATGCTTAGTCACCATCACTTTTGGCAGCCATATCTTCATCAGTCCCCCAAGATGTCCGTAGTATTTTGCATGGTCATCGAAACTCCATGTCATGTAACTGCAGTCTCCTTCTGGGCTGAACCAGACCCATTTCACCCAATTCTTGTTGTCAAAGGGATCGTCAAATGTTATCATCTCAGCCGGAAACAGTGGGCACTACTTTATCTTTGCCCTCAGGTTATTTCTCTCTTCTACTATCCTGTCCGTGTTCTGTTCAACATTTATATCTATCACCACTTTCATCCCTATTGTTTTCGCAGTTGTTTTGCGACATTGTGTAATGCTGATCTTGATTACACACAGTCCTACTATTACTAGGATCAGTGCTCCTAGGAGTACTTTCAGTCCAACTTCCAGCCATGTTGGCATCCAGGAAAATATATATACCACAGCCAGCTCTGATCTTTTACTGTTCCTTTGGCCTACTCCTCCATTTTGACATGCATTTTTGAAAATCTGGTTGCCGCTTCTGTCAGGGAGTCATTTTCTACAACATTCGTGGGCATGAACGTGCAACAGGAACTCCTGATCTTGGGGCAAACTCCTCCTTCAATTGCTGTGAGAAGGTCTAGAACATATCTGTTCTGGAGACTCATCAACATTACTGCTCGGAGCTCTTCTTTTATCATGTTGTAGCCATTTACTGTTGAGTTTATTGTCTGCGTCAGCTCCCAACTCATTATCTGCAGCCATTTCACATTTGTGTATGTCTTTACAGCTGGAACTACTGATGCGAAAAACATTTCTGTCCTGCTGGTGCTCAGGTAGCACATCATCCAGTGATGCTTCTGATGCTGATGAGAAATAGTTATCTCTTTTCACTCTACTCACTTCTACTGACCCCTTCTTTCTTTTTGTAGTGTCCATTTTAGGGAAGTCGTCTATCTTGATGTCCTTCTCACTAGCGTAATGGCCCCCCCCCCCGCAGCACCGCTCCAAGTCCAAACGGGCTGGCGTTCACCACTATCTCCGACTGGAGGGCCGGGGTCAAAAAGGCTATAATGTCCTCTACCGTGAGAGCTCCTTTGCCAGGTCACATCTTTCTTGGTGAGGGGCCGCAGGGGCTCAGATCGGGAGGCCAGGTTCTTAATGAAGCGGCCACAATGTTATGCTTGATCTAAAATGGCGCTGGTGCGCAATGCATTCTGGGAGCGCTCTGAGCCATGATGGATATTTACTTCATGCCGCAGTGAAAAGATGCACACATTTTGCTGAGTGTTAGATTCACAGTGCTGATAAAAACATGCTTTTCAGACCTGGTATGCGGTCAAGGACATTTCTGCTGGGAAAGCTAACTTTGTTATGGTATGCTACTGTTCTCCGTGGAGCGTGTTTTTAGAGAAGGGAGGCACTGCGCTTCTTGGGGGGAGCTCTCGATTGACCCAGCTGGCAACCGACGGCTGTTCCTCAACTGTGCAAGTGCAATTTCCATAAGGTTCGAGAATTGACTCCCCTTTGTGGAGTGTGTATGTATGCGGAAGCCCGGAGGTGGTCAGGTGAGACTTCAGCCGGAGAAGGACGCTTACGTCCGGCCCTCCTTTGAGCTGTGGTGCTCTCGGCCTGGCTGTTCCCGGGGTCTTCCAGCCGCTTCTGGACGAGATGAGGAATCCTGTTACGCTCACGGTGATGTATTTCCTTTTGACTTCTTTAATTCTTCTGTGATCTATGTCCATATTATTTTTGTGAGTTATTTCTATGTACTTTTAAGATTTGAATAAATAGCCGTATAAGAGCTGATTATCTTCTAAGAGTGCGTGGCTGTGAGTTATTGTGTCTGTCTACGTTCAAAGTATTTGCTCTATAATTGCATTGATGATTTATGGTTGTTCCGCGCACTTTTGGGGAGAGCAATACACACAATATGTGACAATCCCCAGGAAACTCCTAACCTCCAAGACATTCTCATGGGGCCGGGCTTCGATGATATCTTTCACTTTGCGCGGGTCTGGTGACACACCTCCCTCTCTGAAGACAAAACCAAAGAATTCATTAGTAGTCTTCAGGAACTCACACTTGCCGCGGTGTAGTGTAAGACCCAATGACTGGAGGCGCTCAAATGTCTTTGCCAATTTGACCAGGTGCTTTGCTTCAGACTTGGCAAACACCAAGATATCATCACTTATGTTTAGCACTCCCTCCAGATCAGCCAGCGCCCCTCGGATAATGTTCTGAACACCTCTGCCGCCGAAGACACTCCGAAGCTTAGTCGCTTGTATCGGTATAAGCCACGATGAGTGGTAAAGGTGGTGATATACCTCAATTCAGGATGCAGCACCACCTGATGATATCCGGCACGTAGGTCAAGTTTTGAGAAAAACCGGGCACCCTGGCGCTCTGTAATGATATCGTCTATGGTGGGCATCAGGTGTCGCTCCCTCTTGATGTGTGAAAACATAAAAATAATATGAGGCCGGGAAGCCCAAAAGAAACACACCAACACAGGTTACAAAGAACATACAAGTGCTTTATTTAAAAGCTACAACAGTTACCAAAGTCAATTGACAAACGGATAGCTATTCGGCTCTCAGAGTAATGTAACAAACTTCAACGAAGGTTCGATGCATTAGTAAGAGAGACCGTACATTGGAATACTTGGGTCTTTTATATGATTTGTCCAGCCCTTGGCCAACCCTCTCGCGGGTTAACCATTCTTGGGATCGGGCCTAAGGGTTTCTAGCCAGGTCAATCCTATAATTTATGCATTTTGATCAGTTTCGCTGATATAGTTGTACATTTACACATAGGTCAGCAATAGGACAAGGTCTCAGTTCGCGACCCCAACAAGTGGCCTGCAGGCATATTAATTATTCGTGTGGACGGAGGTCACTACGGCCAGAATCTTACTCAGAATGTCATTCGGCCTCCATTTTGATGATCAGGGTGACTTCCATATTACAAGAGAACCTAAAATGGCGGCTTAATCCAAGATGGTGACTTACATTACTTTCTCTAAGGTCAAGACCTTGCCGCAGAGTTTATTCGCATGATGTTTTAGACAACTTGGCGTAGGCCAATACACATACAATTGCTGCGATAGGAGGCATAATATTATTTCAATTCCGACAGACCCTCCTTTTGGCCTATGCCAAGTGCTAATATCATTTCTAATACTTTTGCAAATAACTCCATGCATTGTCGTCCATACATCCTGAATCATTATCTGCAATGTCTATAGACATTAGGTCGTTCATCAGAACCTCTTGTAACACAAACTCTTTAGATGCTGTATCTGGGGCATACATTCAGTGCCCTACTGTGCTCACTGCTTGAGCACAACATCCCCCTAGCATTACACATATACTAGGTAAACATTGAAAACAGCAACAAAGAAATAGCAGGATCCCTAAAATAACCAGAATGACAGAAAGCACCTTCCAACCCCAAGATCGTAAAGTATCCCAAAACCAGGCGCTAATATTCCAATCTCCTACAGGGACATGCACTTCAGAACTAAGGATGTGCAAGTTCTGTATTGCTTTGAAAATTGTCGGTGAGGAATCTGGTACGAAAACACAACAAGCGGACCCCACTAATTTGCATACTCCACCACGTTCTGCCAGAATGACATCTAATGCCATCCGATTTTGGAGTGCTACCAATCTTATTGCCTTTTGTACTAGTGTCATATTGTAGGGTATGTCCGTGGTCCGGTTGATGGTTCTCTCCAGTACTGTTTCTAGTCCCCTAATGTTTTCAGAGTTCGCTATCTGTCCCCAAAAGGGCACAATTGATTTTGCTATATCTCCCAATACTTGCCCAGGGGTATCTCCGTTCTCGTCCCGCCGTGGGCGAGCCTTAGAAACCTCCGATGTACTAGCTACAAATACCCCAGGTAGCAGGATTCCTAAATAACAGGTTCCCTGCCAATCCTTGGGCAACCAGGGAAATGCTAAACTACCACAAACAAAATAAACAGGCCCCCCTACATACAGAGGCCTGTTCTCTCCAGTCAAATTTACAATGTTCATACAACCTTCAAAATCTCCCATTGGTCGAGTGCCATTTGTTTGTACACAAAAGGGGACTGAATCAGGGCTATGATTTATAGAATAAGAAGGAGGCACAGCGTCCTTATTGCCTATCGGAGCCATTTTAAAGGAAATTAGAGTTTGAAAGGGAAGAGATAGTTTATCAGACGGCCTAATAGAAGCAACATTAGGTTTACTCCTATTTGCAAAAAGCGAGCATCCCAGGGAAGTTAATTCACGTTTCTCAAAATCATTTAAATTAGTTCCATCAAAGTTCCCCGAGATGCTATCATTCCAACGGCCAAAGAATAGTGCTCTAAGAGAGGCATAGCAAGCAGTCAAAGGTAAAGGGTGAATATACCATCCTAGCCCCTTGTTCCCATGTTGCAGTAAATGGGTACAAATCCAACAATTACTCTTATTAAAAATGGCATGCGTTGCATTCATTACTATCATTAAAGTGTTATTATGATACTTTCGTCTATGCTGGGAGTCTCTAGGTGACAGAGTGTGAAGGTGTACAGAGGGAGTCAAAGCAGTAGGTACAATCTCAATTGGCAGTAGAGGTTTTAGAGGGTAAATTTCTTCGAAGTACCAAAGTCCCACAGCAGTAGACACACAAATACCAATTATTATTAACACAACACAGCAATACGTTTTCGGGGCCCAGGCACATTGTTCGTTGTCCGAGTTGGTCACCCCCCTATTTACAAGTCCAGTGCGGGGCGCAGCGGTGGAAGTGACAGGCATTGCAGTTTCTCAATCAACGACCCCAATGTTCGTTGCTGGCGACACTACGGTCGCACGACTTCTTAGTCCTTCCCAACCCTAGCCAGCAGAATCCCTTTTTGCTCCTTTTGTTCGAAAGGAACTTTCTTTTACAAGGGAAAACTTTCAATCACTTCTCCTTTCCAAATGCACGGAAATACCCGTGCCGTAGTTCTATTTTCTTCGTCGAAAGTCGTACCTGGTGGTACCCAAAACTGTTTGATCCGAAAACAAGGCGTCGTCACTTCCTGAGGGAAGCGACGTATCAGAGGCGACGGAAGACGCAGAACTTGAAACAGTGTTTTCCGGAAGTGACTTTTCAAAAGAGTGCGGAGACAAAATGGACTGTTCCCCCAAGCTCCACGGGCTCAGAGAAATTCTCTGACGCACTCACAGCGCTGTTTGCTACTCCAAGATCAGAGATTGTAGCATCAGCGAGGGGTTCTGCTTCTTCTGTAACGTGTGGCGTCGGGTGAGGAAGTTTCTTGACATGCGTCGCGTGGATCCAGTGTTTTTTCCCAGCCACCCGCACTGCTGTCCGGGTGACCAACAGCACCTGGTAGGGTCCCCTCCAGCGAGGAGCGAGACAGGAAGACCTTTCGTAGGCCTTCACTAGGACCCAACTTCCAGGCTGAATATCGTGTCCTGGGCCCGTGAACCGTACAGGTAAAGCTGAGTGAAATGAAATACAGGTTTTTAGTCAACTGGTTGCAGTAGTCTACAAGCAATACATTTTCCACCTCCCTCAGGGCTTTAGGCTTTGGAAGACCTCAAATGTTAGCAGGTCTCCCCATCACTACCTCGAATGGAGAAAGCCCAGTCTTGGTTTGAGGTGTGGTACGCATGGCTAATAATACAATAGGTAAGGCATCTGGCCATTTCACTTTGGTATCGGCACATGTTTTTGCAAGCTTATTCTTTAAGATACCGTTATGTCTCTCTACCAACCCAGCACTTTGAGGATGTCTAGCTGAGTGAAATCGCTTTTCAATATGCAACGCTGTGCATATCTGCAAAATTACTGCTGCAACAAAATGGGGACCATTGTCCGACCAAATTACCCTTGGGAGCCCAAATCGTGGAAAGAATTCTTTTTCAATAGTCTTTGCAGTGGTCATGGCAGTATCATCTTTAACGGGGAAAGCCTCGACCCATTTACTAAAGGCACAAATAATCACAAGAACATATTTTAGATTGTTACACCGTTCCATCTCAATAAAATCAAAGTGGATGACCTCGAAGGGAACAGAAGGGGGCCCAAAGCTTCCCCTTAGAGTTACTGTCCCCTTCCCCACATTGTGCTGTAAGCAAATCATACAATTCTGTATGGTTGTGCAGTCTTCAGAATTTTGTCATTCACCCAAACTTGTTCTAACATTTTCGTGATCTGCTGAGCACACACATGCGTAGGACCGTGTGCCATCGTAACCATTGCCAGTACATATGAATCAGGGAGGAACCATTTTCCTTCAGATGTATCCACCCAACACCCATCATCATCCAGTTTCCCCATTCCTTCGGCCCACCTTTTAGACTCTTCTATTGTGGCATCAGTTTGAATATCTCGCACAGACCCAATACCCTCATCCATTACATAGGCATCTTTTGTTTCTCTTAGAGCATACATGTCTGCGCCAAGGTCTGTGGCCGTTTGCCTGGCTATCTGGTCAGCGAAAGCGTTCCCTTTTCCCACATCATCTATGACCTTACGATGTGCTGCACATTTCATGATCGCTAACTGCCTAGGGAGCGAGAGTGCCGAGAGAAATTGCACTATCAGGGGACCATGCTGGATCTTGGTCCCATGTGAGGTTAGGAACCCTCTTTCTGACCAGAGCCTCCCAAAGTTGTGAGCCACCCCAAAGGCGTACTGGCTATCAGTATATATGTTTACTATACGCCCTTCGGAGAGTTCACAAGCTCGGGTCAATGCTATAATCTCTGCGGCCTGCGCAGAGTTATACGAAATTCTCTTAGTTTCAACAACCGTACTCAACGTAGTAACTGCATAAGCAGCTGTAGATGTACCATCTGGAAGTTTGAAGCAGGAGCCATCACAAAACAGCTCCCCTTCTGCATTGTCCAAAGGAGTATCTATAAGATCTATCCTGCCCTTCGTTTCCTGCTCAGTGGTATACAGGCAGTCATGTAATTCTTCATCACCGCAAACAGTATTTTGTGGGAAAGGTAAGAGTTCAACCGGATTAAGAACACAACACCTCTTAATTTGAATGTGAGGGGCAAACAGAATTAATTCATACCTTGTTAGCCGTGCAGAGGTGAGGTGTTGTGTTTGGGTTTTGTTCAATAGGATATCTACAGAGTGAGGTACCATCAAAATCAAATCATGGCCTAGGACCATTCACTCACTCTGTTTTACAGACGCGGCAGCAGCAGCGACAGCTCGCAAACATCTTGGCAAAGCCCATGCGACAGGATCAAGGGCGGAGCAGTAGTAGCCGCACGGCCTATTCTTCCCTCCGTGTTCCTGTGCTAACACAGCCAAAGCACATCCATCACATTCATGCACAAACAACACAAAGGCCTTGTCATAATTTGGAGTACCCGGAAACGGTGCAGAGCATAACGCGGTTTTGAGAAGCTCAAATGATCGTTGATGTTCCGATTTCCATGGCAGTGGCAGAGAAATGCCCTTCTTCATCAAAGCCAACATCGGTTTTATCACTAGTGAAAAGTTCGGGATCCACAACCTACAGTAAGAAGCCATACCTATTAAGGCTCTGACTTCCTTCTGTGTTTTTGGAACAGACATGCCAGAAATGTGTTTTATTCTTTCAGGTGTCAATCTTCTCCCCTCCTTTGACAGGAGGTAGCCTAAATAGGCGACCTCCTGACAACAATATTGACATTTTTTGAGCGAAGCTTTATGACCATTTTTAGCTAGATGAACAAGCAACAGCACAGTGCCTTCTTTACAAGCACTTTCAGAATCTGCAGCCAAAAGAAAATCATCGACATACTGAAGCAGTGTACAAGTAGGTGGAAATTCAAGGGTGTCGAGCTGCTCTTTCAAAGCTCTACTATAAATACTTGGACTTTCAGTATACCCTTGAGGTGCCATAGTAAATGTAAATGAACGTTCCCCCAAGGTGAACGCAAACAAATATCTACTCTCTTTGTGTATAGGAATGCTAAAGAAAGCATTTTTTAATTCCACAACGCTGAAATGCGTAGCCGTAGCAGGGATCATTGTCAGTATCATTGTTACATCAGGCACAATTGGAAATTGTGGGGCGACAACTCTGTTAATAGCACGAAGATCAATTATGAACCGGTATGGGATTGCATTGTCGCCTTTCTTATATACAGGCAAAATCGGGCTGTTACATAAACTACCTGCAATCTCCTCGATCACCCCAAGATGCACAAAATCGGAGACGATGCACTTCAAAGCACGCTCGCCCTCAACTGATATTTTATACTGCGGAATGCGTGGTAATTTATCTCCATCTTTCAAAACTATTTTAACGGGCTCAATCTGTAGTACCCCGACATCATTGTCGTCAACCGCCCATAAACATTCCGGAACAACGCTAAACTCAGGAGGCAATGGTCGGTCAAAAACTGAGAATTGGGAAGTTGCTGTGGTGAAACCGTCAGTCGTACTCCATCAGAGGAACAATGAATTACTGCATTCAGTTTCTTTAACAAATTTAACCCCAGCAAATTCTCTCTACAGTTCGAAGTCAGAAGGAAAGGGCAATGGTCGGTAAAGGGACCCAAAGAAACAGACACCGGCGAAGAAACCGGACAGACAATTGGTATACCAGAAAACCCTACAGAAACATTTGTTTGCCCTGACAGTGGAATGTTTGGAACCCGGGAATGATCAATGGAGCACTTCTGTGCTCCAGTGTCTATCAAAAACTGGTGTTTCCTATTCCCCACTAACAATTCAACGTGGGGGCCTTTCTCATTAACGGGAATAGGTGAAGGTTCCAAACCCTGCTTCGGGCAGTCCTAACGAAATAAAATGTCGTCGGAAGGAAGCTCTTCAGAAAGGTAGGCAGCAGAAGGGTGATCAAATATGTTTCTCGAGTCCACACTCGAAGTCTGATTTTCCCGTGAAAAAGGTTGCTGAGGATCTTGTAAAAACTGACCTCTATCAGGGCCCCCTGCTCCAGGGCGACTTCTAGGTCATCTACACATACTCCCAAACGCATTGTTTGACCTTTGTCGAAGGACGGGGCATTGTGCTCGCCAATGATCTTCCTGGCTGCAATAGGCGCATTGATTAATATTCACAGAACCCAAACAAGCGTTTCCTTTTGGGACATACTGACCTCTGGTCTGTGTCGTACCTCCTCTGGGGTTTCTAACAATTTGTTGTAATAATACTTTAGTCTTCAGATCTCCTTTCCTCTTCTCTATTTTCTCCTTTTCATTATTAACACGGTTCTCATAATACTGAGCCATGTGCAAAACTTCAGATTGAGATTTTGCCTGCCAAGCGCTCTCAGAGGACATAATCTGTGACTGGATGTCGGGCAACAATCCACGTACAAATTTGTCCACGAACAACCTTTTCCCAGACTCTGTACCCAAGTCCTGTCCACTGAAGTCAGAAAATACCTGTTCGAATCTATTAAAGAATTCGGTGGCGCCTTCAGTTTTTCCTTGAACACAGGTCGTAAGCTTGTCCCAAATAATTATTTTCTCTGGAATTATAGTTTTTAATTTTGCGATAATTCTATCAGGCAAAGTAAGTATTACCTGAGGTGGTTTCTCACCAGCTGGTCTTTCCCCATCAAACCTGGTCATGTTAGCCCACGTATCTCCCAACCCTGGCACATCGTCTATGGTCTGAACCTGCTTCCATACATCTACGGGTAGGAGTACAGGGACTAGCAAGTCAATATCACTTAAGGTGAACACAGAGGACTGCAAGACGGACTTTATCTCTTTGTAAAACCCTGTCGGGTTTTTCCTGATATCGGGAACTGATTGTTTAATAGTGTTCACTTCCTGTCGTGAAAACGGGACGTGAACAAATTGCGATACATAATGCGCAGGGATATCCACATCGGGTGCACCAGTCCCAGCGTTAGCAGGGATCTCAACCTTTGGGACAAATGTCGGAGGAACCTCTTACTAAGCAACAGAGCCAGGTCGAGTGCTAAGGCAGTCGAAGAAGTGTCGGGCGAAAAAGCCCTTTTACAAATTCCCAACAACTCTATAGGACAACTAACCTTCTTCCTTACACATTCTTCCTGCAGGTACTGTACCATTACCTGAATCACCTTCCTTTGCATTTCTAATGTATACTGACTATACGTGTCATACACTTCATCTGGCGATATCGATGAATCCGAGATTGGTACAAATTCGTACTTCCTCAGGTGCCGATCTACGACACAGAAGGAACCGTTTCTGTACATACATACTGTCATCTTCATCATCCTCATCTCTTGATTTTTCAAAGTCCCTCCTATACTCAAACAATCTTTCAACATGACCATGTACTTTCTTCTCTGTGTCCCTCGAAAGTGCTAAAGCATTTAGATCCCTCATCCCTTGTGGGAGATCCGAATTTTGTAATCTACCCCACATCACACATAAATGAGTCCCCAAACCTTCGATAAAAACATTTTTCTCGGGAAAACTATTCAAATTTGATAATGTGGAAAAAACATTAACTTGATCACCTTTCTCCATACAGTGCTTAGCCCATGCAAACAATTCCCGTTTCTTATCTGCAGAAACAGTATTACGAATGACAATCTTTGACCCCGCACCTTGATCAACTTCAGTCAATACGGAACCACTCGGGAGCGGAGGTGCGGGTAAATTTAATAAGGATGCAACTATCGGCGCAGGAGGAAGGGGTGGTGCGATAGGTGGAGGAACAACAGCTAGAGGAATAGGAACAATAGGTTGTACAGGGGGAACAGGAAAACAGCAGGGACAACAGCAGGAATGGGCAGAGCACCCAGGAGAGGATCATACGGAGGTGGCCCAGAGGCACCAGGCCTGCGTTCGTTTAACAATTTTTCAATAAATTCTTCAGAAACATGGAAATCTTTAGAGGGATACATTTTCTGGATTCCGAGTGAAAAAGCCCTATCCATATTTTTAACTGACTCTGAATGTTTTTCCTTATCAAATAACGCCTTTTCGGCATTTGTTTTATGACGGCGTGCATGTTTATCCCTACTTTTAAGCTGCTGGAATGCTTCTTTTTTCCAATTCTGTAAAACATCAAAGGCTGCAGGTCTGGCCTTCTTTTTTAGCAAGACCGATTCTAGGTATTCAATACGGGGGATCTCAAAACTACCATTGATTGGCCACTGAAATTCGGAGTCATGTCTGGTCTGGCTGTGCCAAATATCATTAAATACTATACTTCCAATGCCATACTTACAGTACATAGTACATGCCGGCGACCCCTCCTGTGGTGCCGGGCGGCTAAATTCCAAAGATTGTCGATCGCTGCAGAACAGAGCCCTAAAGCAGCTAGACAATTTCCCTGGCATCTCACAAAAAATTGGTGTTACCTGGTCAATAATTGTGTCTGCAGATACAATACGCCAAATTCAAATTGTCAGGGTTAAATTAAGAGCCGGGTCACGACTGCACCTGACCAAACCTAAGGAGGACCGTACGGTTTACCAAAGAACTTACCTAACAAATTTTACCTTGTGTTTGGTGGTTTCGACAAATCTGCCCGCCTCAAAAATGGACCCTCGTCAAGATGCCGTGTCAGACCACACGACTATCGTCCAAGGATCGGATCGTGCAGCACTGCCGAGGTCTCGCGTCTCGTTCGGTCGGGCCCGCAGTATCACACCGTCCGATCCCGGTTCGATAGTCTGCGTCAACCTTCAATGATCCGGCATCAATCTTGAGGGTCCCTGTTCGGGCGCCAACTGTGAAAACATAAAAATAATATGAGGCCGGGAAGCCCAAAAGAAACACACCAACACAGGTTACAAAGAACATACAAGTGCTTTATTTAAAAGCTACAACAGTTACCAAAGTCAATTGACAAACGGATAGCTATTCGGCTCTCAGAGTAACGTAACGAACTTCAACGAAGGTTTGATGCATTAGTAAGAGAGACCGTACATTGGAATACTTGGGTCTTTCATATGATTTGTCCAGCCCTTGGCCAACCCTCTCGCGGGTTAACCATTCTTGGGATCTGGCCTAAGGGTTTCTAGCCAGGTCAATCCTATAATTTATGCATTTTGATCAATTTCGCTGATATAGTTGTACATTTACACATAGGTCAGCAATAGGACAAGGTCTCAGTTCGCGACCCCAACAAGTGGCCTGCAGGCATATTAATTATTCGTGTGGACGGAGGTCACTACGGCCAGATTCTTACTCAGAATGTCATTCGGCCTCTATTTTGATGATCAGGGTGACTTCCATATCACAAGAGAACCTAAAATGGCGGCTTTATCCAAGATGGCGACTTACATTATTTTCTCTAAGGTCAAGACCTTGCCGCGGAGTTTATTCGCATGATGTTTTAGACAACTTGGCTTAGGCCAATACGCATACAATTGCTGCGATAGGAGTTATAATATTATTTCAATTCCGACAGATGGCTTTATTGGGTAAGCGCATGTTGAAATATATCCAGACAGAGTCTGGTTGCTTCGGTTTTCTGGCAACAATGGCTGAAACCCCTGGGGTCGGGCCCCCCACCTTCTCAATTATGTCCAGCTTGACTAGGTTGTCCAACTCCTGGTCCACCAGGTCCCAAAGTTGAAATGGGACCCGTCTATGTTTGAGGACAATGGGCTGAACAGAGTCATCAATATGCAACTTCACCGGCTCACCAGTCATGCACCAGATTTCTTCAAATAGAGCTGCATACTTTCCTAACAGTACCTGGATGTCTTCTACATAGACTGAATAGGCGAAGCTCACAATGCCCAATTCTCCTGCCGCTGTACAGCTCAGCAAGGTGTTGCTGCTGACCGGCTTGACGTAGAACCGGGCTCTTATCGCTGACCCGCCATGTTTCACTTCTGCAAGGAATGCACCGTCCAGTGGAATTGGCTCAGTGCCCCCAAAGGTAAATCTGCGCGCCTTTGGTTTAGTCAGGCTGGGCGGACATACCATGTTGTCAGAGTGTTCTTGGGCTATGACATTCACTGATGCACCAGTGTCCACCAAGACCGGAACAGATGACTCATTTACTTGCATTTGACATCTAGGTTGTCGCCTTTTCTTTGATCTCAAGACGCGCACACTGGAGACAAAGAAAACGTTCTCTTCTTCTTCTTCCTCTTCATCATCCAGAGCCGAATTTTCCTCGGCTTGATCGATCTGGGCGACATTTCAATGGGCGCTGCAGCCTGAAGAAACCCACCCTCACTGGGCCTCTTGGGACCACCAGTGGAAGTGGGGCCCTGCACATCCAGACATAATGGTCCGCACCACCACACCTGCCGCAGGACTTTCCCACAGCTGGGCACTCCACAGGGTGAGGCAGGTCATACCCACACTTCGGGCATGAGTTGACTGGAGCCGACCCTCTCACCCATGGACCGTTCCCCAGGCATCTGGCTCCTTTGCCACGGCCCACCACACAGAAGTCCTCTGTTTTACCACGGCGTACCCCTGCCTCCATGCAGGATGCACGTAGTTCAGAAACCTCTTGGCATCGTCCCAGCTCCAAGATGCGAGCGAGGGTGATGCCTGGTTCCCTCAAGCTCTGCCTGCACAGTTTTCCAGATGCGCACCCGTGGATCAGTTGTTTCCTAATCATTGTCTCTGGATTGTCCCACACACAGGGCACCGCCAACCTGCGCAGCCTCCCATAAAAAGTGTCAAGCGTCTCATCGTCTTTCTGGTGAGCTGCGCTCATGATTAACCTCTCATAGTCTGCATTCGCCAGAGGAAGGAAGTAGTCACGGAGGGCATCCGTCGCCGCAGCATAGGAGTTGTCCTGAGGTTGGAGAGACAGAAACACCTCATGCACCGCGGGCCCAGCACAGTACAACAAAGTAGCCACCTTACTGTCATCATTTGTCTCCATTGTGGCCCTGAAGTTCAAGTCTGTCCATCCACATCTTCCAGCGGGGCCCTAGACTGGACGGTGCACCTGAGATCTCAAACTCAGGCATTGGTTGAAGAGCACATGGAGGTCTCATCCAAGGCGGTTGTTGTGCAGCCATTGCAGTGGGCTGCACCGGAGGCTGAGCAGCCAGTGCCGGGGGCTGTTCTTGAGGTTGAGCAGCCAATGCAGGAGGCTGTGCTTAAGGTTGAGCAGCCAATGCAGGGGCTGTGCCTGAGGCTGAGCTGGTAATGCAGGGGGCTGCGCATGAGGCTGAATTGGCGCAGGAGGTTGTTGGGGGGGCCGCTTGTCCATCACCATCCATGGCAGTGAGCACACAACCACCCTTCTTAGATCACACAAGGGCCGCAACTCACACCACCTTCACTGCAGCGTTGATGTACCTTCACTTCCTACAGAAAACACACTGCTGAAAGCTCCACCAATGCCAGGAAACTGATGACCCAGTAGAAAAATTAGTAGTCCAGGGAGCACCCACCAGGAGATGCCACCCACTATGTGCAGTTCACCCACCAAGGAGGGTGGAAGTCCCAATAATTGAGCCAGGTGGGCCCAGGGATCACCTCAGTATCACAGCAGGCTTCCCCCAGATCCTCACCTTACACTCAATGAAATATGATGAAAATGGATGAAATTCCCATCAAAAACCACTTCATGTGGTGTTAGCAGCTCTGTGCTGCTAGAGGTTCCAAAAAGTGTCCCTGGATGGCCCACCGTCACTTCAGGATGAAGCCGTGACCTTCCTAGGCCCGGTTCACAAAATGACCACCGGCCGTGTGGTCTGCATCCTTCCCTTTGGCATTATCGAACGGTGAAACTTTCATCAAAGAAATAAAAATCAACGCCGATGTCACCGCCCGGCCCAGGATGCATTCCCGCTTCATCACCACTGTTGTGTGTTGCCCCGCGCCCTCGCGGGTGACTGTGAGCCCCACCCCTGTCATAGACTGCACATGGACACGTCCTGCTAGTTCGGGCTCCCCGGTCGCTTTGCGCAGCCGGGAATGCCCCCTTTATTTGTACTGCACGCGGCAGAGTGCAGCGTCACTCTGCCACGTGCGTGCAGCCCTTAAAGGGACAGCATCACACCGAGGATGTGGCAAGGGGGCGTCTTCTCTGGCAATATTGTGCATGATGTTGGCTAGAGACGTGCGCTGATCAGGGTGCCTCTTGGCTCCTAGGATGCACAGGAACTTCTAATGCTTAACACGTATTGTGCATGTTCCCCAGCTTTCCAGCTGGAGGTCTGATCGTTCATGAATGGAGCATTGCCCCTGTTGCAATCCCTGTAGGATCAGTCCATGCTTGGTGGCTCCAGTTCCATTGTCGTGTGCTATGTTTTTTGGTATTTGTATAACGCCTACTGCCATTGTTACGTCTTTGTTGTGCTGCAGTGAATGAACACTCTTTGGAAGACCGTCGTCTGTAACATGTAAATAAAAGGCGCTCTACAATACGTGCAAACTGAAATTAGAATTCAGCGATAGTAGAGATGGCTAGGTTAAAACATGTTAAATCATAAAGCACATTTTGCTCAGGTGCAGGGAAGAAGTTATGTCAGTGACTTTGTGACAGATGGACCGAAATTGTCATGGGACTCAGATGTATTCTATGGGTTACAGTGCAAGAGGAGAGGCATGGGTATTATAAATATTCTATCAATCCCTAGGGCAACGGTCTGCAGTTGAAGGCACTGCTCTACTTTACATGCAGAGCCCATGCACAATGACTAACATGCAAATTACATGTACAATTCTCAGGTAAGACCAACACAATTGGTGCATGTCATCTTGTCTGTATCGTTTTATTGCAATAAAAGTGTATTATATTGGATTCAAATGTGATGGTGATAATACATAATCGCCTATAGAGAATATCACACTCACCTGTGCTATGATTGCCACACTTCCTAGACTTACAATACCATAGTGATTCAATGGGAATGCTGACAAGCATTTATTTAATTTATTTTTTTGCATTTATTTCAGTGCACAAAGCCCTGGGGCATCTAAGCACTAGTTACAGAAAGTGCATAGTACATTGGTGAAGTGCAAGAATTCGCATATGATATGGCATTTATAACGCGCCTATACACAAATGTTTCAAGGCGCGACGAGGCAAGGGAGGGGAACAGAGGGAAGACAGAGACAACTCTTACTAGGCCAGGTGACATTGAAATCGCGCAAGTGCAGGGGAGGGGAAGTGCAGTACATAGGATAACAGTAAATAGATAAAAACAATAAACAAAGACAAAATAAAAAGTGCGGCCAGCTGGTGGCATGTGAAGTGCAGACATCAAGTGTCAAGTGCTGGTAGGGGGCTGAAGGGATACAGAAACAGCCCCAAGTGTAAGGGTTGTCAGGGGGGCAGTGCAGGTGTGCAACTGGTAGGGAGGGGACCTGGGCCCGAGAACATAGGGTAGCCAGATGACCAGTGCAGTTTCAGCCAGGACATCAGCAGGGGAGAGGAGGAGAGAAAGCAGAAGCAAAGAGGAAGGTCTTGAGGTGCTTCCGGTACCGGAGATGATACTCATCAAGTTTCAGAGAGACAGGGAGGCTGTTCCAGAGGGAGGCCCCAGCCGAAGAAAGAGATTTACCACCAACGCGACTGACTTTGAGGGAGTTGGAAGCGGATGAGCGGAGAGAGGGTCGGATTGGACCGCCGGCTTTTTGGCCCGTGGCTGGGCCGAAATCGCCCCTGGGAAGTGGGGGCTGGTTTCTGCCCACGGCTGGGCAAGTTTTGAAGAATAAAAAACAAATGTGAAGAAAAACATTTTGAAAAATGCAACGGCATCATTCATCAAAGCAAGGTAACACATGTTACCTTGCTTTGATTGCTAGGCAGAATCTTGTGCAGTACCCTTTGGGAACACTACACACAATTAAGACTACAAGTGTAAGTACAATTTCACCTTTGTTACAAGCCTGTACTCCAGAGTAAAATGGTAATAATAGCTGAGCAGCCAGACTTACCTCAAGAGTAAAGTGAGCAGTACAAGAGATTACACAAAGGACAACAATCACTATGATTCAAACAAACACTGATTCAAGGTTTCTGAGTAAAAGAATATACATTTATTTACATCATCATTTATAAAACAGTTCACTATCATAAAGCAGGAGAAAATCACAGTCTTAATATACTACAATAACACCCAATCAATTCTAGACTGAATTCGCACAGTACTTTTAAAGAAGAATGCTGTAGCCGAGGCAGTTGTTCCTGATAGTTCCTGCAGGCTCGGGGTTCCTGAAGCTTCCGTTGTGGTGACAAGAAGGAGGACAGCTGGAGGGTTCTGCGCTGCCCAGGGAAGAAGCCAACAGCGGAGCAAAACGACAAATAAAAGGTGCACTCCTTAAAACCCAAACTGATTCTCTTCCACCAAGCTATCCGATCTACTGCAACGATGCACAGTAAATTCGACCAGGATGAGGACCTGGGTCTGGTGTTTGGCGAGCTGGTTGTTCCCACCAAGCTCAAGGGAAGAATATTCCTTGCAGATCTCCTCTGTCGTCGAAGTTTCAAGTGGTTTGGACCTGCATCAGGTCTTCACCACGTGTCCAGTAGTTGCAGCAGTCGTCTTCCTTCAGTTTCTCTTTGGTTCTCTCGTTTCAGTGGCGACTCTGCCTTCCAGTCCCAGAGACGGGCTTTTTATGCACCAAATCCCCCATTCACACAGCCTGGCTGTCAATCACACAGCAGGGTGGCTGTCCTGTCAGGGCAGCCACCTAGCCAATCAAACAAGAATGTGACTTGGGTCTCCAGGAGACCCTGTGCAGGGGGCCTCAAACCCCTCCCTCACATCCTGCCCACCCAGACACTAAGGCGCCTAAGGAGGGCTTCTGTGCAGAAGCCCACCAAAGGACTGCGAACAAAGGAACCAAACCTGGTTTGGCAAGCAGAGTAAAATACTAGAAAGACCTTTTGATATGGCAAACAAACTCGACCGGAACTAAATTAAAATAAAAGTGGATTAACGGGTTTGAGTTCGAGGCTACCACCATAGCCTCAAATGGTAGCAAAGGCTATTTTCTTAGTCTGCGGTAGAATAAAAATGGTAGATACCACTGCCACCAGCCAAATCTTAGAGAAAGGGGAACATACTAATGTTCCATGAGAATCAGACAAAAGGGGATAACTGTTAACCCCTCCAGTACTCTATTGGAAGAAAGCATGTACTGAGTCTGTAAATTTTAAAAGACTAGTAAAGTCAAGGGTAACTTTACATGTTCTGGGAGACAGTAGTCAGTCCCAGAAAATGGAGTTTAAAGGTGACACACAGTAAACAAATTATGCCTATGGGGTGGGTGAGACTCCATAGTCCATGAGCATAAAAATTTACAACACACAGCAAAACACATGTAAGAGTGGGAAAAAAGGCTCACACTCTTACCAAGTGAAAATAATTAAACCCTAGAAATCCAGCAAAGCTGCTGATGGACTCAAAAGGTAAGGGAAATCATCCATTCTGGAGAATTCTCCCTAACATTGAGGATTTATTTGCATGCATGATGTGTGCATCATCAATTATGATGAATGCATCATTCACATGCTGCTACAGCAGCATGCAAAGCTAAGGGGCCGGTGCCGGTGCCGCCACCGGTCTGGCGGCTGTCAGTGTGCCGCCACTCCAGGGGGCACGGTGCCCCCTGGAGTTGCTGTGCTGTTTTTTAGTGATAAATATGTATTGTGATAAACACCAATTTTAGAGTAGAATACACATCAATTTTGGGCTATGTATTTTGCTTTTCGCAAGTTGCAGAAATAGCATTTTATTTTTCTGCCGTTGTCTCTCTTACGATCGACACAAGATATTCCATCGCGGTGTCCTCGGTCACTTGACAAAATCCTTGTGCCTAAAAGCTTCCGTACAGTGTAGAAATATTTGACCATAGCACATCAAGTGGCCATTGACTTCATTGTGCTACAATGAATGCTTTGTTGTAATGGAGCTCATTACAAGTTTGCTGGTGCCATACCGGCAAACTTGCGCTGACAGGCACCAGCGAGCAGAGCATGTCTGATGAGCCGGCACCATTTACGAATAGTGCCGGTGCATCCGGTCTCCCCATTCCCATTGAGCCCCAAATGGGAATGGGGAAGAATATTTTCTGGTGCCCAGGAATGGGCAATTACTGGGTCCGCTGGGGTTGGAATAACCGGGTAATTGCCCATTGCCGGGTGCAGGAATAATGTGCAAAATCGGCGGCAGCCTGCCGGTTTTACCGGCATGGCTACTGCCTACTTATAATGAGACCCAATGTGTCTCTCTTTCCCATCTCCCTGGCATGCTGTTCAGGATGTTTGTTGCATGTATGAGGTAACGAGGGCTCAGAGTATGGGATGTCCTGTGAGTGTGCTGCTTTCCCTATTTTGCCAACCTCTGAAGCCTGGAAGTAGATGCATGCAGGCTTGACTTGCGGCCAACTTTGCACCAGACCTGCAGATGAACATAACTGGTCTGCTGTTAAATCTCAGTTACCAGTTTAATGGTATCCACTACAGAATAATTGCTCATTTTATTATAGCCGATATGATAGCTCAGTGGGTTGAGTGCTCACTGCTGTGATGTGTGTGTGATCTGCAGGTTTGAATCCCAGCAAGGCCATCTGAGCCTTTCATCCTTCTTAGGTCGATAAATGAGTACCAACACAGGTTGGGTGATATTGTGTGCATATTTGTTCTATAAAAAAGAGCTTAAGCGTAATTGCTATACAATAACATATTATCATTTGGCCTTGCACGTCTTCTTGCATTCACAGTAATTTGACAATATGGATCTATACACAGATATTAATGATACATATGGGGATCCATTCTTGTATGAAATGTATATCACATTAGTGAAATCATAACCATATTTTTCGTAGTGTACTTAGGAACAAGGCTATTTGATGCCACTTCCTGTTTTGTCAAGGGATGAAAAGTCATGTTTCATCGCTTCCCGGAATGTCACATTGCGGTGGCGTCAAATGACATCACTTCCGGTGATGTCATCAGAAGTCAAGGATCATGAGGCAAGGGGTGGGTCACTTTTTTGAGGCAAGGGGTGGGCCTCTTTTTTTGGGTGTCCGGTTCTATTTCTTGTCCCTGTCTGACCCTGAGCAGAGACCTTGAGAAGGAAGATATTTAGGAAGAGAGAGTTGAGGCCCCAGGCCCCAGAAGGCCTTGTGGACAATGCAGAGGCTTTTGTACTTAATCCTCGCAGCCACTGGGAGCCAGTGCAGAGATTTCAGTTCTGGAGAGATACGATCCCTGGGCTTGAGGCCAAGGACAAGTCTTGCAGCCCTGTTTTGGATAAGTTGCAGGGGGAGGAGAGTACAGGCAGGCAGATTTAGAAAGCAGCTGTTGCAGTAGTCCAGCCTAGAGAGAACCAGAGCTCTGGAGAAAGTGAGCTTCTGGGGGAAGGAGAGGAAAGGAAGAATACCTCTGAGGAGGTGCAGCTGGTAGTGTGACTTCATAGAGACGTCAGAGATGTGCGGAGAGAAGGAGAGTGTGGAGTCGAAGATGACCCTGAGGTTTTTAGCCTCACAGGTGGGAGCAGGGAGAGGGCCAGGAGAGGCCGGCCAGAGAGTGACAGGAAAGGAGGGGGCAGGTGTGCTGATGAGGAGAATCTCAGTCTTACTGGCATTAAGTCAGAGATCATTGGTGGTACACCACTCCTGGATAGCAGACAGTCAGAGATGAGAGGAGAAGAGGTGGCTGAATGGAGCCTGAAAATGAGCTCAGTTCCATCTACATAGCATTGAAAGTTGGGGCAAAGAGCAGCAATCCGGTGGGCAAGAAGTGCCAGGTATTGGTTGAACAGCCAGGAAGAGGCTAGGCCCCTGTGGAACACCACAGGTAGAGATAGGGGAGAGGAAGGACCCAAGTTGGACCTGGAAGGGTTGATCGGAGATGAAAGAAGTCAGCCAAGCCAGGGCCTAATCAGTGATACCCAGGTTATTACGGAGACAGTTGCGCAAGATGGCATGGTTGACCATGTCAAAGGCAGAGGAGAGATCAAGTAAGACGAGGACACAGGTGGTGTTGGAATCCAGTTTGGAGAGCAGGTCTTCAAGGATGTTCAGGAAAGCAGTTTCCGTGCTTCTGGCAGATCTGAAGCCAGACTGATGGTCATGAAGACAACCAACAGATTCAGTGTGAAGGTTAAGCTGGGAGATGGACAGTTTTTCCAGGAGTTTGCCCAGGAAAGGAGTGATGGAGATTGGGCGATAGTTAGCCAGGCAGGAGGGGTCAGCAGAGGGTTTCTTAAGAAGGGGGTGCACAAGGGAGTGCTTTAGGGGGAAGGGAAGACTACAGTGGCGAAGGAGTGGTTGCAGAAGTCGGCCAGAGCAGGAGCCAGGGTGTGAATGTGGTCCTTGATGGGTTTGGAGGAACAGGGGTGAACCGGTTGTGACGAAACTTTCATAGATTGGACTTGTCTAGAAACCTCGTCTGGGGAGAACAGGGGAAAGGCAGAGAGGAGGGAGGAGGGGTGGCAGTAGAAGGACCAGAGGAAGAACAGGGAGTAGAGGGGGGAGGAGGAGAGGAAGAGAGAGAGGACAGGATGTCCTGAATTTTAGAGATTTAATGAGAGGCAAGAGCTGTGCAGAGGGCCTGGGAGGAACAGGAGAGGTAGAGACTGCAACAGGATTGGCCAGTTCCTTGCAGATTTTAAAGAGTTCAGCTGAGTTGTTAGATGCCGCAGAGACACAGGCATCTGAGCTCTCTTCTTGGTGCGGACAGAGAGCCGGTATTGCTTTTGGAGCAGGCGGCAGGCCAGTTTGTCAGAGGATGTACCAAAGGCACGCCATTTCCTCTCAGCCACCCTGCACATGCGTTTGAGGGCGACGAGGTCTGAGTCGTACCATGAGTTGCTCTTGGCTTTGAGCTTCAGGCTGATTCTCATGACAGGGGCAAGAACATCAAGAGTATCAGATATCGCAGAGTGGAGCATGGAAAGGGCTGTGTCAGGGTGCGAGTCAGCCAAAGGGGGAGGAGTGGGGGTGAGAAAGTGGTCACAAAAGCCTCAACTGACGCACGCTTCATTGGTCAGATAACCGCAAAGGAAGGTGGCAGTGCTGGAGGTGGCTTGGCCTGAGGAGTAGAGAGGATGAGTTGGGAGGAAAGGAGAAAGTGATCACTCCAGGAGAGAGAAGTGGTGAGATGGATAGAAAGGGCAAGGTATGAAGAGATCAGAACATCCAAAGTGTGCCCTGCATACATTATTGGTGTGATTACACAGACTGGCAAAGCTTCACCTCAAGGTACGGGGGACTACATTCGGGTACACAATTTGAAAAGCCTTACCTCCTGGTGCAAGGGGCTACATCAACTATGTGGTTACAGGTAGGTAATGTGCAACATCAGGTATGGAGTTACAGACATGCAGTATAAACTGGCAGTGCCTCACCTCTGGGTCCAGGGGGATATTTCAGGTGAGCAGAAGTGCACACAGACTGGCAAAGCCTCACCTCATAGAGGAAGGGGCTACTTCGGGTGTGCAGGTGAACAAGGCAGGCATTAGTAAAGCCTCACCCCATGGTCAGGGAAGCTGAGTAGATATTATACGGCAACAAATTGCACTGTACAGAGAAATGATGAAAGCAAGTGAATCGCAGACAGTATGATAAGTGGAAGATTGAGATTAAGTCAGAAGATGAGTGAGTTCCATGGCAAGCTCTTCTGGTTGGGTCTATATCGAATAGTCACAGGGTGCAGCGCAACAGTGGTGAGCCCTGTGCAGTAATGTAGGTATAGATTGTCATGGGGATGAGGCAGAGTTGACCGTAACAGAAGTAGAGCAGGCAACAGTAGGGCGTGTTAGAAACAGTAGTTGCCAGCAGCTATATGCGGTTGATGGGACATTGTAGGAAAGGGCGGCCATCCCCTGAACGAAACCTTAGGCACCAAACCATTAAGTAGCTCCTCCCACATTCTTCCCGCTCTTTCCTGAGCTTGCTTAATTAACATTTTGAAAGCAAAACTGGGATGGTTTTCCGTCTACCATTCATCACCATGGAAACACAACCTGTATCCACCCCTCCACCCCCCAAAAGAAGTACTTTATGGTGCACCATTACACTTCTGCCATCTATTGGCAGAGTTCGGATGGAGAGTGTTCTGGAGATGTGTCTAGTGTCCGATGCCCCTCCCCTCTTAACTGTGAGGTTTGTGATCAGAACTCCATTACCCGGTGGGCCAGTATCACTTATGTTCTGAAGCTTTGATTGGGCTTGCACTTTGCTCTCGGTCACTAGTGGATATGCACCACGCTCTCCTATCAGATGAGCTCTCTAGCACACTCAGCTCTCACAAGGGACAATGTAGCGGTGTAATTCACAATTCAAACCATAAACCAGGACAGCGATACCAAACCACCTGCTGGTCACCATATATATAATGTTGCCACTACCTTTTCCCGGGGACATTATGTGTGGCGACCATATATATGGGGGACAATATTACTGGATACCCTTTCTTGTTCCTTTACTATGCACAATTTAAAACATTTTGGTACATTTGCCCACAAATATTTTGAGCAGTGATGAGCGCATTTGTGAGGTATGCATGTTCTCATATCCATCACTACATCACATTTTTGGGAGAGTACCAAGGGTATTTTTATTCGACACATATTTGGGGGGAAAAACTAGGGGTGTACTGATCATCTGCTTCGAGTAAGTATTCGGCTGAATTAAAAAAATGCTGTTCTGCTGTAGCCGAATAACTTGTCTTCTCTTTTGAATGCAATTTAAACTCGAGAGGAATATATTTGGAGGATGGGATTAAACATTATCGGAGAGTATTACTGATTAAATATAAGACAGGTGCAGAGAGGAGGATTGGTGAGGATTAGTGAGCGATAAACATGGTTGATTCTGATAGAGAAAATGGCAATCATATGAGGTAGTGGAGACTGGTTGGACTGAGGAGGTTAGTTATATGTCAGGTAGAGTGATAGAATGTACAAGTACAGAGCTGTGGGGTCCTCTTTTTTTATAGGGGGCTGTGTGGGAGAGGACCAAAAAATACAATAGTGTAAAAAGAGGATTCCCCAATACAGCTACCCTCCTTCACAAGCACCAGGTGTGAAAGTCCACCCTTAACACCGATTCAGAACTGTCATTTTCAATTTAGACAGACCCAGGCTCTACAATTAACATATTTTAAAATTCATATATCAAATGTATATAACAACATTAACATAAAAAAGTCTTAAAAATGCATGACATGACATTTCCAGCGGACATCACTTGTTTGATAAAGCGAAAACACAACCAATGTCTCAATTTAATCTTGACATTTTTAACCGATGTCTGAGGTTATTAAGGGAACGTGAGCTACATATTTAATGAAAAAACCCTCAGTAATGTTTCTCCTTAAATTGGTCGACACATATTTGTGTTTCAAGGTCTCAAACTAAACGTGATCAACTTAAACAGAGTCTCCTGGTCTGTTGGGCCCGTCTTCAGGACGCTTTGTACAGGCCCAGGCTAGTCATAGATCAGCCTCATGCATAATAATCATTCGCCAATTTAAATTGGCGAATGAATATTATGCATGGGGCTGATCTATGATGTTGGTGAAACTAGCAGATGGGGATGATGTTTGGAAATCAGAAGACTCCCCAACATACGTACTACCGCTTCTAGGCCAATAGGGCTTGGGAAGGGACAGTTACATGCCAGGCAGTGCACTTCGTGGCTGACATTCCCAACCAATATTACCTTTTGGGAGAACATGCTTATTGGACAATCTCTCGAATTATAGGCAGTCTCAATAGGTCGATGCCCGCTCAAATAGGAACCGTGGAAGCGCTGAAGTGAACTCAAGTGAAGCATAGCCAGCGGGCCCACTTACGGGCGATATTTTCAAAAAAGGTAGCCGGCGCCCCTCTCCAGAAAGAGCATGGCACGATAACCAGTTCTGTGTTTTTTTTTTCCCCACTTTGAGAGTTTGCAGCCATCACTTTTTGCTCACTGTACCTTTCACAGATGTGAAATAGCCATTTGCATGTCAGTCTTTGTCCCGCCCACATGGGCAGTCCCGCGCCCGACATGCTATGGCAATTCCCTACCAACAGCAACCCCATACACGTGTTTCAGCCTTGTTGGGCCTCATCAGTGAGGTGGAGCTGTGCTTCTCTGCGCACAGTGAGCAGGGAGTCCACGTCTGGTTGCCCCCAGGTAACTCAGGGTCAATAGAATCTGTACCCCAAGTTCCTTGCAAAATATTTTCAAAAAAGGTAGCATGCACCCCTCTCCAGAAAGAACATGGCATATATGGGCGATACCTGGGGAATATGTAGGCAAAGGTATGTGCACAAGAACAGAGGAGGGCGGTAAACCTGCTCATATTTTCTGAATCCATGTAATTAGCAATGCATAGTTGTTGAATCTGTAATCGTATGTATATGATCTGGATAGTCAGGCTAGCGTAGGCAGCCCATGATATCGCCTTCTAGTCCGAGGGAGGGGTCATTATCGCATGATAATGACTCACCCCAAGTTATGGCCCGAGGCAAACCAGAAGGCCATAGTTTAGGGGAAGCGTCATTATCCTAAGTGATGATGCCCCCCAGTGTGGTCGAGGAGGCTATTAGTAGCACATAGTGACAGAAGCAATACATGTTTTGGTGGTTGAGGACAGATATTTCGTTTAATAGTGTAAATTGGCAATTTGACTCAGTAAATTAAATGTTTTATTTTGAAGTATTTAAATAGCATGGTTGTCGTCAAAAGTTAAACATTTTAATTGAAAACCACAGCGTACTGAAACAGCTTTGACATAAGCATGCATAAGGTATCATGACAAAAGTGAACAGTTTCTCTGTAAGAAAGTGAAAGCACTTGGGCGTTTTTTTAAACTTCTCTTATATGTGTTAAATTACTTAAATAGCATGCTGAAGCAAGAAACAATGGTCCTCCCGCAGAGGACGTGTCTTGTTCAAAGAAATTGTGCCTGGTACCGTGATTGTTGTTTCCCTGTGTGCTTCTGAAGAGCGAATGTTCAGAATGCAGTCAATACCAGTAATTATTGACTGTACTCTGAGCATTCTGATTGGCTGAGAGGTGGTCAATATCAATCACCATGTGCTAATATAATATTTACATGGGGTGTTAAGTTGTGAATCCTTGTAGGACCCTAATGTGCATTTTCCTGTAGTTCTCATGTCAGTAATACTGATAACGAAGCTTTTTATTTTCGAAACTCCAGCATCGAATTCTATAGGTATTATTGGCAGACAGTTGGTGCTATGGGGCCATTAGCTTTTAAATATTTTGTGCACATTTTGGTGATTCACAAGCACCTATGTTTCGGCACTTTATATGTATATTTGTGGGGCAGAAGAGCACACAATTGCAGACATTTATTCACATTTAATAAAGCACTTTTCTGGGCAACATAATATCCATATCTTTCAATAACTGCAATCCATACACGTGCATGAAATATCATGGGCACATCTTCTGCAAAGCCCTTTATGGGACATCCCTGTGTGCATGCTTTGGATTCCATAGCGCCTGGAAGCTGTACCTCATCATGAGGATGCTGCGCGCCTGCCAACAAGACTGCGCGACATGCAATTGAAAACCTGCCCTGGTTGGTAAACGCGACCTTCCAACCTTCCACAAATGGACATCAATACTGACCATGTCATATTATAGTGCTTAGAAGTGGATCTGCATGAACAACTGTTTAAATTCAGAGTATCATATCTATGGAATGACCAATAGGGGGATACTCAAACTCTTGCAAATGAAAACAAGGGCAGAGGATAGACTGGTTTTCATTGGCAGGAGTGTAAGAAGGCCCATTCCTCTCCTCCTCTTCCTCCCTCAACTCATTCTTCAACCCCACCCCCTCCATCAACCGTCTATGTAACTGCACCGCCTGCTGCACCCTCAGCTCTGGTGGTTCCCCGCTCCCTGCTCCACCTTCCTTCCCCCACTGCTTCCTTCTGCCTGTGACCTCCTGAATCCATCCCAGGGGATGGGTCTTCCCCGAGGGTCTGCACCTGGGTGTCGTGATTATTGCTTCTCTGTGATTGGCGGGCACCTCATGGATTACCCTGTTCGGGTGTTTTTGACTTAATTGCATGTGTTTGGCTGTGGATGGCGACCACGCCTCTAAAAGCCTGGTCTACCATCGAAGAGGCTCTTTGCTACTACTGCATCTTCTGCCGCTTTCAAAGCAGCTATGTATTTATTTATTTATTTATTGATTGGTCACTTATACTATCCCCTGCAGGCTCATCCCCTTCTTGAACTCTGATGTCGTTCCAGTTCTTTTTAGATTGTGGGGGAGGGCATTCCAGATTACAGGCACTAGGGCATCAAAGCAGGTTCCTCCAAATTTGGCAAGTCTGTATCTGGGCTGCGCCAATCTGGATTGATCCTTAGATCTGAGATTGCACGTAGGCACATAGGCCTTCAGACGGTCACTTAGGTATTTGGGGGACTCGAGACTTAGACACTTATGGGTCGGTGTGAGGATTTTGTGGGTGATGGGATGCTTTACAGGGAGACCGTGCAGTTCTCTCCTGGCGGAGGTGGTGTGGGCATGCCTGGCTAAGCCACAGGTTGCTCATACTGCTCCATTTTGGATAACCTGCAATACAGAGATATTAACGCAGGAGGAGCCACTCAGGAGACTATTACAGTAGTTCGGGTGGGAATTTACAAGGGCAGAGGCCAGGAGGGAGGCGTGCTTATGTGACAGAAATGGGCAGATGTGGTGTAGTAGTTTATTGATAAAGACACAAGAGGCCCGAACCTGGGCAACATGAGCATCTTCGCCTTCTTAGCCGCTGGGATGATGCTGTTGGCGATGGCCAAGCTTTTATATTTGGGATGCTGTTTTTTAAGCTTGGGGCCAGAAGCAACAATTATCAGCTCTGTTTTATCGGTGTTGAGGGCCAGAGAGTTGGCTACCATCCAGATCTGGATGGCAGAATAGATGGTGTTGATGGCCATGGAATCCTGTGAGTGGGTGGGTAGCTGAGAGTTTCATGACAACCTGGGTGTCATAAGCATATTTGGTATAAAGGACACCCAGGCCGTCAAGAAGCTTCAGAAGTGGGGGGGATGTAAATATTGAATAAGGATGTTGAAATACAAGATCCCTGTGGTACTCCACAGGTGATGAGTGCCAACGTGGAACTGGCATCGTCGGTGGCCACTCTGCCATTTCAGGGGCAGAGAAAGGAGCCTACCCACTGTGCGGCTAGCCTGGGGCAGCCCACCAGAGATTGTAACCTGTCCACCAATAAGGCACGATCGACTAGGTCGAATGCATCGGACAGGTCGAGTAACATTAGGAGGGCCGGCTGACCGTGGTGGACAATATCGTCAGGCTGGATTTAAGGTCCAGCATGGCGGTTTTGGTGCCATGTCTGGCTCTGAAGCCGGATTGACTTGCCCGAGAATGTTATCTGCGATACATTTCTGGAATTGGAGATGTGCCACCCTGTCCAGAATTCCGAGAACAAATGGCACGTTGGAATGGGATGATAGTTTGTTTATGGACATGGGGTCAAGATTATCCTCTTCCAGCAAGGGGGGGGGGGCGATCCATACCTCCTTGAGGAGGGAAGGACCCCTCGGAGAAGGAGAGGTTAACCAGCTTTGTTATCCATGGACTACGGACGTCTGGGCAACCTACCAGTAGTCTTGATGGCCAGACATCACTCAGGCATGAGGTGGGTTTCAGGCTGGCAATGATCTGGGAGATTTCGGTCTCATTGCTCTGGGTGAATTGGAAGACGGGTCTGCCCCATGCCGATGGTGGAGTGGGCTGGGGTGGCCTTGCAATTATGCCCTCCACGTGGTTGGAGGAGTTTCTGATGTCATCAATGGCCAGTTGATGAGGGGCCACTTTGGCCATAAAGGAGTTATCAATTTCTTGGCACCAATTAAGAGTCCTTTGTGGGGGCAGCAGAGTGCTGGGCTTCCCCCTGAATTCCTTCAAGGTGGAGATCAGCTCCTTGGAGCTAGAGTTAGCCTGCGCAACCATGATCTGATAAGAGGTGGATTTGGCCTGTATGATGGTGGCCTTGAATTCTCTAACAAGGAGTTTGTAGGAGGCTAGTGTGGCAGGCGAAGGGTTCTAACACCATTGTCTCTTGGCAGGCCTCTTCTGATGCCTAAGGATAAGAATGATGTCGTTAAACGAATTATTGTCATGTCTCTCTGGCTTCATGCACCTGTGATTGGGGGGGGCTAAGGAGTTACTCACTCCTTCAAGGGTATCTGTGAGATGTTGAGCTACGTCAGGGGCATCTCTACAGTCGCAGAGATGGCCGAGCTTCAATCTGAGCAAATCTGACAGCTATCGAGGGGTGATATTGTTCAGATTTCTAGTTATTTTGATTTGTCTCTGGTTTACATCAAATCTGGGAAGGGAAGCAGGGATGCCGTCACAGAACGACAGCAAGAAATAGTCGGACCAGGCACACGGGTCTACGACCAAATTGAGAACTCACGTCCTCTGCACTCTATTGGTGGCTCAATGATGAGTCCTATTAATTTTTTCTATTGAATAGAAGATCGGGTAATATATTCGATTGAGATTAACAGTAGAATGATCAATAATAATTGTTCAATTGCATATGTACAAATATACACAATGACAGAACGTATATTAGTTTAAATCCAATGATTTATTTAGGAGCCCAACGCGTTTCGTGAATTGGTTCACTTCTTCAGGGCCAATTTTCAAAATATCTCTGAAAAACATAACATTCAAATAAATCCACATTAGAACAAATCATCTCAATGCAGAGTATCTTATATATTATTACAAAGGTAATCAAATCAGTAATTTCATAACGACTAAATTTGTGGATAAAGATCCAAAAAGAAACCCATATCACGCGCATTCATTTGTTCCTTACTAATAGTCATAGACACACCGTGTCCTATCTGTACAAAAAAGTTCATCACTAAGTGAATCACATAATGGCTATTTAGTATGTTGTGTTAAACTCAATAGTCAATAAAGTAATTGCTGTCAAAAATAGGGCATGTCAATATTACGAGAGAACATTTACCTATGGTTTAGACTATATCAGTCATCAAAAAGATAGCTTTACATCATAGAGAAGGTGGGAAGTAGAACATCTGTCTATTTGCGTCAGAATATGCTATGATTGGGAACTCGACTTTTGTTTTATGTCTTTGCAGCCCATATGCCAGGGCTGTCATCTTGCTCCTCTGCACCTTAAAATGCATTATTCCCTTGTATAAAATCCACTTACTATATACACACAAAAATCAGGTGTGTCGATTGATCTACTCATATTGTTTGTACGACCAATTTGAGGACAAGGAGTTGATGTGATAAGACCCAGTCAAGTGTATGCCCCCTATATGAGTAGGTTCTTTCTCCCACTGAGAGAACCTTATGGGGTGTCCATGGCAGCCAACAGAGACAAGGCAGCACTGTCCGAAGGTTCATCTACCTAGTGGTTAAAATCTCCCAGTACTATGATGGAGGATTTAGTCTTAGTGATTTTATTCAGGCAATTCAAGAGCTGTTCTTCAAAAGAGAGGTAGGGCTCTTGGAGGTCTATATATGATAACAATAGTCAGTGAGACAATGGGCTGCATTATGGGTCCGGCGGTAACCCTGCCGGTGCTACCCGTGGGTTGCCATCAGACTCGTAAAAGTTACCGGGACTTAGCTTCCCGGTGCCACTGGGACATAACAAGTCCCGGCAGACTGGGAGCTAGTTGCCGGTAGAATGTTATTCGCCCTTCCCGTGGAGTCCCATAGGACTCCATGGGGTGGGTACACGGAAGCACTGGAACCGTTGTTCTGTGCCTACCACGGCCAGACCTGTCAGGCACGGCGGCTCCGGCAAGCAGACTTGTAATATGCCGTCCTGAAACAACGGTGCCGGTAAGCTTTCTGGTACCCTTGTTTCTGGACAGGCAGGGTCACAATGAGGCCCAATGTCTGTGATTTTAAGTTTGACAACTAGGCTCTCGCAGTCATCAGGAGACTTGTGTTTAGAGAGATGATGGTGTAGCTGGCTTTTGAACAGAAGCGCTACTCCCCCCTGCCCCACCACGATGACAACCGCGGTCAGCTCGGAGGATTTGATAGTTTGAAGGAATTGCAAGCGTAGTAATAATTTATTTATTTATTTGCATTTGTATCGCGTAGCTTGCAGCCCGGAGGCATCGAGGCGCTTTTACAAGAATATCAAAGAGGTTTGTCATACAGGTTCATGCGCACAAGGCTTCTTAGTCATACAGGTTCATGTGCACAAGGCTTCTTCGTTGGTTACACATTACAGGAAACACATTTCATGAAATACAGAGTGATCAACGTGATGGGCAAAGAAAGAGTAACAGTGTGATGGTGGTACCTCAGAGGAGTGGTACTAAGTTTTAGCTTTTAGTTGAATAGCTTAGTTTTGATGGCATTGCGGAAACCTTGGTGGGATTCGATCTGTCTTAGGTGAGAAGGGAGTGCGTTCCAGTGAGTGGCGGCCAATGTAGGAAAGCTGGAGCCGCCTGCATGGGCTCTACGGATTCTTGGCGTGAGGATCGTGTTAGAGTAGCCTTCTCTGAGCGGCCTCGTGGCAGTATGCCTGGTGATTCTTTGGGAGAGGTATGCGGGTGCGAGCTCATGGAGGCATTTGTGGGTGATGGCAAGGGTTTTAAAGACAATTCTTTCTTTGACCGGGAGCCAGTGAACCTGTCTTCTTGGAATGGAATATGGCAAAGTCAAATGGCCAGCATGTTTAGAGATTGTGGGGCAGTTTTGTGGGCTAATGTGAGCCACTTGATGTGCTGTGCAGTCATTAGTTCTGATAAATGTGCTTTTGCACTGTCACAATTTGCACCAAAATGTGCCCCCATTTAGTGCTCATTTTACCATGTAAAGTAAAGGTTTGTAAATAGCAATTGCAATCCATTTTTTCTGATTGTTGCATTTGCCCATTTTATGTTCTGGCCTGAGTCCACTAGTTCGAGCCACAGACTCTTCTTAACAAAGCTGCCAAGCGGACTGGCATGCTTCTGCAGACTGGCCAGGCAAATGCTCACACGGAGGATGGTCCAGGTAGAAAGCGCACCTGGACTAAATAATTAGCCTTTTGGTAATAATATAATGAGATTGTTTTCTGCCACTGAAGCATCAAAATGAAAAATGTCACCCCAAACATGTGCAGGGACAGAAGCTAGAAAGGCCAAATGTTTGCACATGTTATTCTCTGGAACATTCTGTCCTGGTGCAGTCTGCACTCCCTTAAGCATTTCATGCTAGCGATCAGCGCGCTTCATCACCGGAATCATGTCGAGGCCATGGGATTGGCTCGAGCGAGCGGCAGCTTAATAGGTTATAGATGATGCAGGATTTTCCCCCTTGGCCATAGTTAAGTCATAAGAAATAGCACAGGTGCCGTTTTCTCGCTGTCTCGACGCAGTGATTCAGGAGCGGGCATTCTGTGGTTGGCATTTTATTGCTTAAGGTTGATAGCCTGGCATTAAATGTGAGGTACTGAAGCTGGCATGGAGGAGAAGAGTCACTAGCACCAGTAAAAAAATAAAACACACGCCCACAAAATGAGGCATTATAGTCAAAATAGACAGCTTACACCTATACACTCTCCTTCTCCATGAGACTGTCTTTTTGCTCAATGCTCTCAATTTTGAGGACTCCTGCTTCTAAGTCCTTCTTCTCTTTTAGGAGGGAGAATGCTGCTTAAGTCCGTCTTCTCTTTTTAGGTAGGAGGATGCTGCTACCGCAGGTGCCTGGAATGCAATGACCTTCACAGGGTGGGCCCTTCCAATGGAAATATGAGATCACTACTGGATCATGACTCACACTTTCCAAAAACAAATTATATAAACAGCAGCTACTGTGGTGGGTGGGGATTATGTCCACTTGGCAAAAGTGGGACTACAAAACGTTATGCCACTTTCCTAGGGTGACCAGATTTAAAAAGTAAAAAACCGGGACAGGGCAACTAACAAAGGTAGGACTAACTCTTAAAAAAGTGGCGGTCAAGGCACTACACTTCAGTAACGAAAGGGGGAGAAGGGAATGTAAGTGTTACTGTTCAAATAAACATATATAACTAATTTATCACAAACTAACACGATTTTAAATTGTAAAATACAGCATTTCTTCCTTGCGACGTGCATTCCTGCCTGCCACCTATGCAGACCCACTACCAAAAACCAGGACCACTGCAGTTTCCAATGGAAACATAATCTTGAGAAAGGAGGACAGAGCACCAAATTCCGGGACAGTCCCAACAAAAGCAGGATGTCTGGTCAATTTACACTTTGCCGAAGGCAGTAAAGGACTGCTTGGAGAAAGGACCCCACCAGAGGATGGTGGATGGGGAGGTGCTGGAGGGAGAAAGCCAGTGTAGAACACCCATGGCTTGATGGTGTCCTTGTTTGCCCATGCACAGCCGCTTTTGCGATGCTGCAGTACTCGGATGGGTAGTGGCTAGAGCAGCTACTCAAACCCACAGCATTATTAAACCAGCAGTCAACCCAATCAGGGTGAAACAGGACCAGCCCAACAGGTGTTCATTCTTTGCCTCTTGTGGTAAGGTGGGGGGGGGGGGGTGCCAGGCTAGACTCTTCAAGAGGGCTGTGAGTTGGTACAGAAGCAATCTAAGCAAACAGTACCTTGGTACCAAAATAAAGAAATGGCCAACCTTATCCAAATCGAAAAAAAAAAGAAATAGGATCTTTAAATCAAACTAACAACATTTGAAACTAAAAAAAACACTAATACTCCATTCCTGTAAGAGAAAAAGAGAAAGCAGACTTTGTAATTGGTTATTTATAATGCACTTAATACCCAGAGGTTTCTAAGCGCGGACCCGGGGATCACACTTGTGCTGCTCCGCGTCGTCTTGCTTCCAAGGAGAGCGCGTTGCCCCCGAGCTAAATTTAAAATGAAGAGGTACTTGGGTTTCGAGACAGGGATGCATAGGCAAGGATTCCAGCAGCGAAATGTCAAAGTTTATTAAAATATCTTTCAAAAGGTCAAGAAGTTTGGCTCACCTGGCACGATGGTCCATAAAAGGTGGGCCTGCGGGACAGGGCATCTTCAAATACCTTAGGTTTGTGTATTTCACAGCTTCAAGCCAGGTTTTTCGGCATGAAAGGGGGAATCTGAGTAATTTCAGTAAAAAGCCGGGGTAGAGTTGGGGAGTGGCAGCAATGGATTCCAACGATGCTGTGGCCTTGGTGCAGAGATGAAGAGACTAGCCTTCGGTGGAAAGTGGGCTCGGCATGTACAACACGGCATCAGAGTTCTGCAAGAGCTTTAAGAAGCTGAAGAGCTGGTAACCATGCAGGTGATGTTGGGTTGGTGAAGCTAGACGACTAGGTGGGTCTCAGATGTGGAGGCGGTTAGGTAATGGGCGAAACTCGAAAATGCTGAGGCTGTCGTGCATCAAGAGGACTCTGACACCATGCAAGCTGCTGCCAGGGAATTGTCTAAGGGGCTACAACGGGCATTGAGGTGGTTCAGAGATGCAAGGTCATTCCCTTGCTTCTGTGGTTGCTGGGAGTCCCAGTCAAGGTGAATCCTTTCTTCTGCCCTTCTCAAACAGAACGTTTTATAGAGAGCACAGGTCACCTTCAGTGAGCAGGGTCCTGGGTGCTAGTGTCTCAGTTGCAGTCAGCCTTGTTCAGCCAGCTGGTCATCATACCTAGGCTCTTGTGATGGCTAGCGAGAAGAGCATTCCTCTTCCTGGACACTCCTGACTTCACCTCTCTGGCAGAGGACCGTGGAGTCATCTGTACTCCCAACAAGGTTCCGGAACAAAGACGAATGATGCAAGGTGAGTATAGGCAAAATGCTGCCATAGATTGAACTAGGTCACGCCTGTTAGTACGGGCCCAATCCAGAGTGCTGCAACAACTGTCCTTTGCCTGCTGATGACCTACCCAGACTGCATTGCATGCGGGCAGGGGGCAGAAATTTTGCGAGCCCTTAATGAATCCAAAGTGGCTAAATCCCTCTGCGGACTGAACCTCTCCTCTGGGATACTCAAATTCTGGCCCGTTCCTCTGCCCGCCTCCTTTAAAAGGCCTCTGTAATCATCACGAGAGTGTGAGGTGAGATGGCCATGACGAATCTGCCTTTGAAGCCCTGGTTCTCAGGGGATCTCCCGGAAGGAAGTTGTTGATCGTCAAGGGATCAAAGAGAAGCTTCCGGGCTGCCCAAACATGGCCACTGCAGGTATATCCGGGCAGACAGCTAATACACACTAGTTCCTGTCATAAATGAGTAACTGCTCGCCAAGCTGATATTAAATCCAATGCCTCTGGCTGTAAGGTTACTGCGGTACATATCATATTTTGAACCAGATGTGCAGACAGTTAAAAAGCAACCTCTGCATGTTGAAAATGCGATTTTGTGTTTAGCGTTTCACATGCGCTTTGCTGCCAATGCGAGGCAGCTGCTCGGGATGTCAGGGGACAGTTGCAGCAAGGTACATGTTGGCATTAGGTTTTTTGGAGCATAATGAACGTGCTATCTGATTAGCAGATTTAGTTTCCAGTAACACTTACCTGCATCATTTTATTATATGGTCAGGCTACCCCCACCCTCACCCTCACCAGTTGGAATTCTGTCACAATAGGTTTCCTGTGTATGCCAGGGATCTCTGCAAGACCAGCAGAGATCTCACAGAAAAATCAGTGGCAGCTGATCTGAAACCTGGTATCGATTGATCCATATTAATGAGTTGGCATTGTGGAGCATGGCCACACAAGCACCTGGCACATGCTATCGCTTCCTACCTGCATGCAGTCCACCAGCGGTTTGGAACAGAAGACCACCTCCCCCCGCCCCCTCGCAACACACTCAACGGAGAGGGGATTTTCCCCTCCATCTTTAGTCTTGCCCAATACAGACAGGCCTATATAGTGATAGGAAGCTATGGCTCCTGCTATGTTGACGGACACCATTTATGATATTAGCCCAACTGAATGCTACTGGCTGGAAGGTGTTTAATGCATCACAACTTCTGGGATAGCTCTGGGCACCCTAAAGACTCCATAAGCAAATCATGTGTTGTCCCATCCCAATTTAGGAAATCAGGCCTACATTGTTAGGCCAAACCAAATCCCTACGGATTAGCAAAACAGACGATTAATGACTAGAAGGTTTTGAATTGATGTCACACAGCGTGGAACATACACCCAGACATGGGTAGAGACTAAAGCTACAACTCACTGACGATGTTCAGTAAGGCAGAAACATGTGTCACACAGTGTCTTGTGTAGAAGGGATGTGACATATTTCTAGTTTAAGCTGCGCAGCTGCACATGGGGTGGAACCAAGCCTGCTTTGCATATCTGGCTTCCTCTTTTGTCGTGGCAGGTTAAAATCTGATGATCTGGAGGGTTGCCCAAAGCAAAGCCAGTGGTTATGATTAAGGCAAAGCCTTCCAGCCATCAACCTTGTATTTTGGAGATGCAGTTTATGATCAGGTGCAGCAAATTCGGCAATGATGACGTCACACAGCATGCTTGATTGTTACTTTTTGGAATGTTTTAGGTTTGAGTTGTTGTAACATTAAGATCATGCAAGTCAAGGTGAGTTTCTGGGATACCAGCAGATGATATGATAGGTTATTTATAACGTGCTTAATACCCAGAGGTTTCTAAGCGCGGACCAGGGGATCGAACCGTGTTGTTCCGTGTCGTCTTGCTTCCAAGGCAGGCACATTGCAGCTGAGCTATCCTCCCGAGACAATCAGGCCCTTCTCTCATAGAGCAGAACCTTAATGCAAACAGAGGACTGTACAGTTCACGATTGCAGAATAATTTCCCTATGCGTGATGCCATAAAACTCAATCGGAGGGCTGCCCCCAAACATATAGGGCATATTAAACATTTGTTGAAAAACTTGGCACCACCCATATTGGCGGGAAATCCATCATATTACGAGACGTGGAGAGGTTAATTCATTCCCCTTTTAGAGTCCGATTGGAATTCATTGGGCTTTGGGGAGGATTTGGAACTGCTGCAATTCTGCCAGGGTGGGGATTTGGAACTGCTAGAATTCCACCCGGGAGGGGATTTGCAACTGCTATAATTCCACCAGGGAGGGGATTTGGAACTGCTATAATTCCACCAGGGAGGCGATTTGGAACTGCTATAATTCCACCAGGGAGGGGATTTGGAACTGCTATAATTCCACCCGGGAGGGGATTGGAACTGCTATAATTCCACCAGGGAGGGGGATTTGGAACTGCTATAATTCCACCAGGGAGGGGATTGGAACTGCTATAATTCCACCAGGGAGGGTATTTGGAACTGCTATAATTCCACCCGGGAGGGGATTGGAACTGCTATAATTCCACCAGGGAGGGGATTTGGAACTGCTATAATTCCACCCGGGAGGGGATTGGAACTGCTATAATTCCACCAGGGAGGGGATTTGGAACTGCTGTAATTCTGCCTGGGATAAACCCTTAATGTGCCAGCCAGGTGCATAAGGTATTTCCTTGAAATTACCTCTAAACTTGGAATTTGGTGTTGTGGTAAAACGGCAGTAAAAACAGTTACCAGGACATTCGTAACGAACACACTGTCCCAAGTAGCGGCTACCTGGTCCGACACTACTCTGCAAGCAAGACACAGCTCATGGTCCCCAGGCCAGAGTGCTTCTTTCTGAGCATCACGCCACTCCATTGTGCTAGCCTGCGATTTATCGCCATGCCCGGCCGATTAGGATGCAGGCACGGTAGCATCATCGACTTATAGCCCTTTATTTCAATGCCGACATGTTTATGTCCACCATGTCTGGCCTTATTCCGCAGGCTGGTCGGGCACCCTTACATTCAATATATGAGCTCAGTAACAGATGTGAGCGGGAGTTGCTCAAGCCGGCCATTCGGGGAGACTCAAAGGCAGTAAACTGCCGGAACCACTGCTATGTGTCTTTTTTATGGGTTCCTCAGATGCAAACATTGCTTTCTACCAGTCTGCTCCCTATTTTTCCTATTAGTTTGCTGATGTAAAGCGTTAATGCCAAGGAAAGGGAAGACGGGCCTAATCTGTAATAAAGCACGGAGGGATTTTATGAAATGTATTTATTTATTGCGTTTGTTACACGCCGAAAGCCAAGGGTATCACGGCGTTGGTTGCTTGAGACATCACTTGTTACAGACCTAGGATACTGGTTAGATACAAATGATCAGTTACATGATGTTAAAAGCATTGACAGAGTTGGTTAAAGCTTTAGTCGAATTTGTCAAAGAGCCAGGTTTTGATCATTGATTTGAAACGCTGGTGGGATTGCTCATTTCTAATGTGTGCCGGAAGAGTGTCCCAAAGCGTAGCTGCGGCTACTGGGGATGAGAGCAATGGCGTCTCTCTAGAGGGGGGTTGAGCTTCAGCCTACGATACAGAGGTTTCTCTGCTATTTCAAGCAATAGAATTGTCTGCAATTCACCTAAACCGCACTACATGATTATCTGATGTTACATCAAGATGTAGACTATAGTGGATTTTTTTGATTCAGGAATTACTAAGTTTAACTTTAGCATTATACTTGTTAGTATACTCCTATTCAGGATAAGATTGTGCATCCAGATTGACATTATTATTGTGGATGTGCACCTCCGTTAACTTGATGGATCTTATTCATTTGCCTTCACTACTGTTTTTGACGACATATCATTTCGCCTTTTTCCTAGCTACATCGTTTACTTACTTGTGTTAGACGCCTTGAGACATCTTCCCTTCTCTGAAATGCTACCATTTCTTTTACCAATTTGGCTATCCTAGTAACTCGGTTACTCATTTTTACATTCCGACTCCATTATCTATTTAATGGATAGCCTTCCTTGTTAGAAGCCTTTGCTTCATTGCTAGAAATCAACGCATGCGCTGTTTGACGTCATTTTGTTTTGACGCATACCGCGCATGCACTGTGTTCCGTCACGAGTATGACGTTAGCCATTAAGGGCTCCTCTCAGTGATAGACGCGTACGCGGTTGGTCTTTTGCTGCCGCTCACGCACACTGACTGATCATGACGCAGACATTATTTAAGAAGGGTTCCTATGGTGTGGTGGAGCCGCATCCTCTTTCGGCAGATGCGATTCACCATGGCGCCCTTGAGTATCCAGATCTCCTTTTGAAAGTAAGCTATTTGGCCACTCTCTTCACCCACATGACGTCGCTTTTTCCTTCGGGGTACCTCATTTACTTTTTTTTGTTTATCCTACTTTTTTTGTCAACCTCTCTACTTTCATTGAACATCATTCTAACATAGCCTGGAAGTCGGATCCCTCGACTGTGGAATATATCAACTTGCTGAATTGCTCATTATCAGTCCTCAGTGATTTAGGACTAACTCATGCTGTTTAGGGTGACTCCCCCTCTAATAATGGTTGATTTCTTCCTTAGGACTCTTTCTCAAACGATTACAACCTCTATCACTGGTTGATGTAGGTTTCAATTGCCATCTTGTTTCAAGGGTTTTGCTAGGTTTCAATCTTAAATTCAGATTACTAAATGAGTCATTTGACCATTTTTGGATTGACTGTACTACCAATATCTCTGGTTGATTCAGGGTTCCATGATTGCCTTTTTTCAAAGGACTAATTAGATTTCAAACTTGAATAGTAGATGGCTAAATGAGTCATCTTGTTTTGACTGTATCACTCATTTCCACAAAATGTCTAAATGAATAACTGATCTAAAAATGCATTTGAGGACTTGATCCAATATGCTATTCTAATATGTTCATATTTCATTTTTTTTTCTGTGTAAATTGTCTATTACCTTGTTAAGTTATTGATCTGTATGCACAGATAGCAGATAGTGTGCAGGGGACAGGAGTTCCCGATTGTTTGGGAACAACCACTCTCCCTCTTTATGTATCCAACCTAGATGCCAAGGTTGAGTTTATTTTCCCCCCCGCACCTCAAAAAACTTTAAAATACTCATTATCCTTGTCGGATTTTATTATCAAATTGCCTCCATCTAATATTGATGTGCCCCTGTGTCCTATACACTGTTCTTACTGCTTGAGACATCACTTGTTAGACACTTAGGATACTGGTTACATACATATGATCATTTGCATCATGTTAAAAGCATTGACAGATTTAGTTAAAGCTTTAGTTGAATTTGTCAAAGAGCCAGGTTATTATCATTGATTTGAAACGCTTGTGGGATTGCTCATTTCTAATGTGTGCCGGAAGTGTGTTCCAAAGCATAGCTGCGGCTACTGGGAATGTTGATAGCAATGACGTCTCTCTAGAGGGGGTTGAGCTTCAGCCTACGACACAGAGTTTTTTCTTAAGCTCTGCAGTAGGAAGTTACATTTCCAATGTACCACAAGCTGCATTGTTTGTTTATTTATTGTACGCGCCGGATCCGAGGGTATCGGGGCTCAAGCGATAAGAATACATGCAGCTTAGTTACAAAGGTTGAGGAACAAATTAAACAATTTTTCCTCAGAGTTACAGTAGTTGAGGATCAGAGCAAGTAATAGTGGACATACACGTGTGTAGTGTCTTCATAGTTCAGTGCACAGCACGTGAAAACCATACAGCACGTGAGGACCCATTGTACTGCTATGGGAAATATTGGAGCGAGCTTGAAGGAGAGGAGATTCCATGTGGAACGTGGAGAAGGAGACAGTTGGAAGGATGAAGGAGAGTTAAGACGCCGACTACTCATGTCCCCTTAGTTATACGTTATAACTATGTAAACAGTCAATATACAGGTAGATATAAGATAATAAATACGTATTATTAACCTCTAAGTGTCACCATCACTTCAACGTGTCAACATCAAATCATAGATAGCAAACATACTAGGTAACTATCGTGACTGTTGTCTAGCATACAGTAGAGGATGCAAAGATACATGTGAACAAAACAGACATTTATGCAAGAGGAGGCAGTGTAGGAAGGACATATTACTTGTCCTACTCTATGAGCCATTTGATTAGGTTCTGCCTGAATTTGGTGAAAGAAATTTTGGTCTGATCTTAGTGTATGTGGTGGGGAGTTGCACAGTTGTGCTGACCTAACTGGGAAGCTGGAACCTCCAATGGTAGATAATTTGAAACATGGAACATGAACACAATTGGAGTTAACTGTTCTTGAAGGTCTGATTGAGGTTTTTCTGACGAATCGTTCTGTTAGGTAGCGAGGAGCTTTCTTGTTTAAACATTTGTGGAGGAAGGAAGCAGTTTTAAGATTGATTTTTTTCTTGGGTAGACTTCTTATTTCGGATATGGGTTCTCTTCTTGGAATGCTTAGGGCAGCTCTAAGCACATTATTTTGAAGTACCTGTATTTTATTAATAAAGTGTTTATTTGCTCCTATATAAAAGGTATTACAATAATCAAGTTTTGATAAGATGAGGGCTCTAGATAAGATCAGGCAGCTGTCAGCTGATATGAATTGTTTTCCAGCTCTTATTAATTTGCATGTGTAAGCTGTAGAGGAGGCCAGGGAATGTACCTGTTTGGTGAATGATAGGGTTGAGTCTAAATAAAAGCCTATGGTTTTTACTTCTTTTGCAACATTAATAATGTTCCCATCGATGATGAAAGATGAGTAGTCGGGGCTGAGTTTGGTAATGTGAGATGTGGTGCCCAGGATGATGAGCTCTGTTTTGTCATCGTTCAGGCATAAGCCGTGATTGGCCATCCATCCCTGAACGTTGCTGTAGACTGTTCACCATAGCCAGATCCTCCTCCTAATACCCAGTGAGTGGTAAGAGGATCTGGGTATCATCTGCATAATTAGTGTAGGTGATACCCAGATGGTCAAGATGATCAAAAAGTGGCTTGGTGAAGATGTTGTAGAGTGTTGGAGAGACATGATCCCTGTGGCACTCCGCGAATAATGGGTATAGGGTCTGCTGCTGCCGATGGAGAGAAGACCCCTCATGGTCATGTCACTGAGGAATGACTGTATCCATACTATAGCTTCTTTCGAGAAGTGGGCTGCTGAGTCCAGGTGGCTGCATAAGACTTTGTGGTCCATCAAGTCAAATGCAGCTGAGAGGTCAATTAGGAGGAGAAGTGCTAGTTTTGCCTTATCTCTGAGTGTGTCTATTTGGGCCTTCAAATCGATGAGTGCTGTTTCTGTGCCATGTTGTGGCCGGAAACCAGATTGGCACAAGCCTAGAAGCAGATTAAGCTCTAGCAAGTTTTGAATTTGAGCGTATGCTACCTTGTCTAAGATTTTTAATAGGAATGGCACAGTGGCGATAGGCCTGTAGTTGGTGGGTTTATTGGGGTCTAATGTTTGTTTTTTTCAGAAGTGGGAGTACCCATGATTCTTTTAGATTGCAAGGGGGCGTTGATGAGTTTAGTGATGAAGGGAGCTAGATCTCTGGCAGTGTCCTTTATCAGTTGAGCTGGGCATTGGTCACCTTTGCAGTTTGATGGTTTGAAAGCAAGAATCGTTTTCCCAACCTCAATAATTGTGACTTTGGAGAAGTTAAAATGAGTATAGTCTTTAGTCTTGGGCGGAGATATTTTATTGGGGGGGGATGGGGAGTCTGAGCAGTTAGTAAGGCTTTCTTTTGATCCATTTTGTTTTGGAGGTTGGTGACTTTGTTGACTAATGCATGATGGATATCCGAGTACCATGTTTTATCTTCGATAGAATCATCGTGTGCTATGATGGGAGTTTCTAGTTCTTTTAGAATGATGAAGAGCTCCTTCATGCTAGAGTTGGCATGTGGGATTCTGTCATTATAGGTTTCTTGTTTGGCCATGAGGATATCCTTGTTGTATTGAGTTGAGATATTAATTAGATTAGTTTTATTTTCTGCTGTGGGATGTAGTTTCCAAGCCGTTTCACATCTTCTTTTCTCTAATCTTAGATTTTTTAGGTGAGGTGTAAACCAGGAGTCGAGATGATTTTTAGGTTTGCTATTCCTAAGTTTTAGAAGGGCGATACCATCAAGAGCAATAGTCATAGCGTCATTATATTCTTCTACTAATAGACTTGGATCTGAGTAGTACGGTATAGAATTAAGACTGGGTAAAATATGGGATAGGAGGTTGTCTGCTGTAATCTTTTTCTTATTTCTGGTTAATGTAGGGGGGGAGTGGTGGTGTTTGACCAGTTGGTCTTTAGTATCTAGGGTAAAGGTTATAAGGTGGTGGTCAGTCCAGATTTGTGGAGAGATGGAGGAGATCGAGACGTTACAATTGTGGTTGGCTACCCAATCGAGAGTTCTCCCTTTAATATGCGCAGGTGCGTTCACTCTCTGTGTGAAGCCAAGTTCAGTCAAGATATTAGCTACAGATTTAGCATGGTGGTAATTGCTATCATCAAATCCTAGGTTAAAGTCTCTTAGCAGTAAGGTTTGTGAAGTGTTTTTTAGATTCTCCAAGATGATAGTGGAAATGTCTTCATTAAAAGGTGCTGATAGGGCCTGGTGGTCTACATAGGAGATGAATGTTTAAAGTTTGGGAATTGGCAGTGGGTACTTACTTAGTGACTCACAAGATTTAAGATTAGGCATGGATGTTATTCTTATGGAGAGGTTGGTTTTGGCAATGATCGCTATTCCTCCGTCGCGTGATTACGGTCTGTCCACTTTAAGGGTGGTATCATTGTCAGGTACTGCTAGGGTCAGTGCAGGCCCTGCTGCTTCATGTAGCCAGGATTCTGCGATGGCAATGAAGTCATAGTCATTTGCTAAGATAACCTCTGCTAGTTCTGTTGGGTGGGCAACTAGGGATCTAGCATTTATTAGGGCACTTTTAACGTCTGGTCCCGACTGTGGTAGTCAGAGTGATTTGAGGGGGGCATGTGCATTAGTAGTGGTCTTACTTCTTTTAGAATGAGTCTTGGAGTTAGGTGGTGCGGTGGTCTTTGTTAGGTGATTTAATTTAGGGCGAATATGATCTAGATCGATACCATATCTGATGAGGGGTTCAAATATTTTAGGCAATTCTGCACGGAGTCTAAGGTTTCTCTGTGCTGTGTTGCAATGGGATTTTATAATGGATATCTCCATAGGTGTGCCTGCATTGTCGAGGGATAATTTGGAGGACATGGTGATATGGGCGACGGCAGCGTTTACTATATTAGTGGACCATGCAATAATAAGTAATATTATTAAGTTAATTAATATGCCCAAGTAGGCTCAGCTCAACAAGGTGAGGTACATAATGTATTAAAGCAAATTGGGCAATGTGGCAAGAGGGCAGATCAAACAATAAAGTAATGACAGTACAGTAGCATGAAAATCATGGAGCAGTTGGTAGTGAGAATTGGGCAGCATGTATAAGTATATACCAATAGAAGCTGGAGGTCCAGAATAACTAGTTGACCAAAATGCGGCAGACATCTATGTAATGAATAGGCATCAGAGTAAAGCACGATGGGTTAATACTCAAATTTGCAACAATTATGCACAAGGAGGAGGTGAATAATACAGGCCACCAGCAGTTATGTCAGTACGCATATGAACGTATCTGGCAATATCAAGTGACAAGAGTGCAGACAGCAGTACAGTTAGACTTGTGAACAAACCGGTGAGTGGTTTAAGGACCGGGAGAGCAATGCCTACAACAACAGTCAATAGTGGAAGACAGGGTGGTGCTAGATGTCATACAGCCTAGATCTCTGCTGCCGCATGTGCAAGGTACAAAGTCATGTTACTCCCTCTGTGGTACAAGTTCATTTAGACAACACTGTTGCGGCGCAGCATAAGGGGGCATGTACAGTGCTGATGCGTAATCATAAGTTCAGGAGGACGGGTTCAAAACAGTTTAGTATACGCACAGCATTTTGGGTAGTGGTACTGGTTGACGGACCGAGCTGCAGAGTTGTAGATCAAGAAAGTATGAGCCGGGCGCAGTGGTAGCACGTTACTGAGTTTGCTCATGGTACTCGACCATAGTTCAGTTGGAGACTGGAGACGGCACAGTGCGGCAAAACGGAGGCAAAACAGGGCCTTCGCCTAGGTCTTTGCTGCGGGACGGCTGCCGCCTTATGGTCGCGGCAATTGGCTAATAAGCCAATGGTAACCTAGCAGCTGAGAAGCACAACAGCCTCAGTTTCATGCCACGTTGTGCCAGCCATGTTGGAATGGGCTGAGGCTGCCTAACACCAGTTTATGGGGCTGCTAGGAACCATTTACCTGCAATTTCTTTTATTGCAGGAGTGAAAATGTTACATGTGAATGGACAAGGAACCCAAAAGTTGTTTTATGCCTAACTGAATTTCAGAATAGGCTGTACCAGTGGTTTTGAATTGATTGCACTACACTTTCCACATAATCCTTTCATCTCCTTAGATCGGGGCGGTCCAACTCCAAGCTTCGAGGGCCGAAACATTTCAGATTTTCAGGATGCCACTCAATATTCATGAGATTAATTTGCATACACCAATTCTAAATGTATGCAAATCTGTTCTCATGAATGACAATGAAGGGTATCCTGGAAACTGGTCAGGATTCCAGACCTCGAGGCATGGAGTTGGACAATCCCACCTTAGATTGTGAGTGACTATAATTCACAGTATCTTGTAACCAGTGCACTTGTGTGCAATCAGGAATGCTTTGCTAGGATAATGCTCTGAGAGTAAGCACCATTTCTAGACAGGAGCCCTTGTGCAGCACTCTAGAATGCGACGCTAGGATAATGCTTTGAGAGCAAGCACCATTTCTAGACAGGAGCACTTGTGCAGCAATCTAGAATACAAGGCTAGGATAATGCTTTGAGAGCAGGTGCACTTTCTAGACCGAACACCCGTGCAGCAATCTAGAATACAAGGCTGGGATAATGCTTTGAGAGCAGGTGCACTTTCTAGACCGAAACACCCGTGCAGCACTGTAGAATGCAATGCTGGGATAATGCTTTGAGAGCAAGCACCATTTCTAGACAGGAGCACTTGTGCAGCAATCTAGAATACAAGGCTAGGATAATGCTTTGAGAGCAGGTGCACTTTCTAGACCGAAACACCCGTGCAGCACTGTAGAATGCAATGCTGGGATAATGCTTTGAGAGCAAGCACCATTTCTAGACAGCAGCACTTGTGCAGCAATCTAGAATACAAGGCTAGGATAATGCTTTGAGAGCAGGTGCACTTTCTAGACCGAACACCCGTGCAGCACTGTAGAATGCAATGCTGGGATAATGCTTTGAGAGCAAGCACCATTTCTAGACAGGAGCACTTGTGCAGCAATCTAGAATACAAGGCTAGGATAATGCTTTGAGAACAGGTGCACTTTCTAGACCGAACACCCGTGCAGCACTGTAGAATGCAATGCTGGGATAATGCTTTGAGAGCAAGCACCATTTCTAGACAGGAGCACTTGTGCAGCAATCTAGAATACAAGGCTAGGATAATGCTTTGAGAGCAGGTGCACTTTCTAGACCGAACACCCGTGCAGCACTGTAGAATGCAATGCTGGGATAATGCTTTGAGAGCGGGCTGCAATACCACCATGCCAAGACTGACACAGGCACCCTCCTGTTGCAAGGGAACCAACGGCATAGCTGCTAGACTTGCACTACGAATGACTGAATCACACTCATCCAGGCCTTGCAGTTTGAGTCGCAAATGAATAATAAATGGGGCAGGATTTTTCGGATTTATTTTTTATTTACTTTTTTGAAAAAAAGAAAGACATCCTTACCAGAGATAAAAGTACCCTCTATAACTTTGCGTGGGAGCCAGGGGGTGATCTAACCCATTAATCCCACCCTTTGACTAACCTCTTTTTCAATTATCTATTACATTAGCCTGGCAGCTTGCTGCCAACCAATGACAAACTCGCTTGGGGGCAATACCCAGGCATGTCCCTAGGTGTTCACCCTGTTGGAAGGGTTCTGCGTTTTCAGCAAGCTATACAAGGCACAGGGATTACCCATCTGTATTCCTATGTTGGGGGCCGTCTCCCCCAGCTAAGGGAAGGGAGCACAAGGAGTGTTAAAATAAAAAGGACTACTCGAAGGGCCCAATTCATGCTCTCTTTCCCAGACCCTCCAATCACAGCTGTGCTAGTCACCAACTTTGCCTTCCTCTGGACAGAAAAATCCTATTGAATCAACTTCCATAGCACAGATATGACTGGTTCCCATACCGGAAGTACAACGGCCATCCGCTTCGAGTTTCATAAGCTTCACTGACACCTACTGCTACCTGCAGACAACAATACGTCATCACCGGTCCAGCAGCCGGCCAATGGAATGCAAATGCAAAAGAAGGGAAAGAAAATTAACTCTCTGCTGTCCAGCCCACTGGAACTTGGGAGTCCTTCACTCAAAAACACACGACACAGACTGCTACTAACCCCAATTTGAGTAGGAGGATATCGATTGATCTTGATTATTTCAAAAAAATCTTGAGCACTATTCCACAATACTCTTTGTATAATTTCTACAATGATGGACAACAAACATCAAACAAACTTGCAAATCTGGGTTCAGAGCAGTTTTCCACTTTATGGAAGACACTGACACCGTGTTGAATTTCTAACCATTCACTTACGGGTTTTTCCTACCATGCTAATCTAAATTGAGATACTGTGAACGGAAGTACCCTCAAAGGGTGTGGGGATATGATTTGTGTGGAAATATTTCGTTTGACAGTTCATGATGACATAGAATGGGAAATGAGGCTATGGGAGGAATATGCATATATCCAATGTGTCATCTGTACACGGATAAGCCCAAGCGTTTATTTTTTATCTTTCAATTTTAGGGGACATTGGTTTAGGAGTATACACCTATTGGCTTTGGTAATACTTGCACGAGGAGCTCCAGAGTTCGTGCATGCTCTGTAGGACTGCTGAGACAGTGCTTTGAGAGCTCTTGGATTCACTGGGTGAAGACCACTTGGGCCTCCATCTTGGATCGAGCTAGTCTGGACTGGATATGACAATGGGATCTTGTTCAAGGCCGTTAATACGTCAGGGTTTGGGGGCTCAACGCCCATCGCTGGCGAAGGTGGATGCTGGAAATTGTCAGACCAGAGCAAAGGACCCGGAAGGGAACAATCACGTGGGAAGGAGCATCCAGAGGGTAACAGAGGATCGACTACCATCAGGAACAATCAAGGGTATTTTAAATCCTATTAAATTTAAATTACAAATGTGACAGTAAATGGAAACCAATTGAAATAAACAAAATGGGAAAAATGAAGAAATGAGAAAATCAAGTTAGCAATTCTTAATCAATTTATACATGATATTTTCATGATTAAGTTTGATTGATATTTGTGTAATTGTGTAATTTCGTGGATATTTTCTAGGTTGCTAAATTTAAAACAGCTGCGTTCTAATGTACAAGTAAGTTAATGGATCCATTTTCCAATAGATTATATGCTCTCAGTTCACTTTCTTAACTTCAATTGACTTGAGGGAAATTGGAAGGGGTTTTTCGGAACACACACACACACACACACACAAACACACACCTCCCCTCCCTCCACTGATAATTATTCAGTGTTGGACAATTAGTCTGTTGACTCAAACACCTCCTGCTCTGGCGTCACTTCTCTACTAATGGAGACAGCCAATCATCATTATCGGCGATAGCCACCAAAATTATAAAAGGATCAATTGGTCTCTCGTCACTCAAACATCCTCTGTGTCGTGGACTCCTTAGAAATGTACTTTCATAAAATAGTGCTCACCCGGTTCTTGTTGTAGGATTTCTTTTTTCATCACAATAGTAGTAATGAGCACATTCCTTATGGTGGCCTCCTAAGAAATTTGCCAATTGGAATATTTGCTAATTAAGCTCGTACTCTGGTTCACCCATTTGAGGGTTTTGCTGGTGTACTGCTCTTCCATTTGCATGCAAATCGGCTGCTTTCTACTCAATCGGTTTCTAGTGGCTTCCCATTTGAAGATGCTCCACCTGCCGCCACTAGCATAACTCCAAGTTAATTTCCACTCCTTGCGGTCCCGGCCCCTCTCCTTCTGGTGGGTGGCCATCTCCTTTAACCCTTGCAAAGCTGGATCTCCATCCAAGCAATGGTAAATATTTGAGGGGGGGAAGACTCCAATGACGTCACTATTGGCTGTACGGGCAAAGGATATTACTGAAGAGAAATGTGTCTCCTAGGGAACAAATGCCGGACGTAAGAATTCATGAAAAAAAAAAATATGTAGTACGATTTTCGTCTTAAGATCCAAAATGACAAAGCCAACTGAGGTTGGCCATATGATGAAATTGCAACAAGCCAGTACATTATAGAAGTAGTAAGAATACATCAAGTTCTTAAACAAAGACTTCCCTTATAACAATGTATTGTCTTTCCTAACTCAACTTGCATAGTTCATTATGTTACAATGAATTAAGGAGGAACAAATAACCTATGCCTTTATTTACACTAGATTCGACCAATACATGAAGCACATCTCTCATCAGAATTCAGCGATGACCCAAGACAAAAATTGGTCTAGCTGGACACATGAGTCTTGTGCACTCTCTTGACCACCCCCAGCACCTATCCACATACATACCCGACCACAGGGGTAGCTTACTGGGACAGGGCCAGCCCATCTAACACCCTATCTCGGATTAATGCCCAGCACAAGATATCCCTTTTGAGAAATGTCATACATTGTACTTCGGCCCACCGAGGGCTTTCCCCCCCGCCCCACAAGCACATTGAGGCCATACTAATGGGATAAAGGCGCTATACAAATGACAAACTACTAGAAGCATATCTGTAATTTCTATCTGATAGACACTAAAAATTCATATGAACAGCCTGTTGCATCCTTTATGGCCAAGGGACATTTTGAGTGTTCGGTAGTCTTTGCTCCCCTAGTTTACTGGAAAGGGGTAACCCCCTTTGTTTTGTATGATCATTAACCATTTGACAGGACACATAATGGCAGAGTAGGGGCCGCCAATGTTATCAGAGACAAGGGTTAGCAGCGTTAGGTTATGAGAGAGGGGAAGATTGGTGGATAGATGCAGGAAAGAATAACTTGCGCACTGCTGACATCACGCAGGGTCGTTTCTAGACGACATTGTGCCCAGTGTGAAATACCATAAAATGTGCCGCGCACCAGGTTGCTCCACTACTTCTAGCCTGTTCTGCCCTCATCCCGTCCAAAATCATTGCAATTTAAATAACATTTCATTGACTTGTTATTGAAATGAACAAGGAGACAACGCCTATCCAATATTACAAACAGGAAGCCATTGGCATTATCGCAGGTTTATGGTCTAAATGATATTGTAAAGAATTGTCAACTGATATCATGCAAATGTTTTTAAGTAACCATGTAATATGCAATGCTCCCAGATACCTCAGGAATCAGTTCGCTATATAAATAAATAAATGTGGGAAGGACCCTCCACTGGATGTTTTTGCTGAGTAATCAATTTTCTCTCAGTTGAAAGCGGTGGTGAACATATCCTTGCAAAACCTGCTAAATTAAGGTAACTTGGATGTGCGAGTGGAACTCTAGGAAGATCGTGGTTGTGTGATCTCGACACATGCAGTAGGAACAAAGAACACGTCGATTATACACGAGCCAAAACTGTTGGCTTGTTCATGCTGGTTCTTGATCTTTACAGGTCTAATTCGTCATAGACACGAAATTGCTGCTGGACACACAACACCAAAGAAAGGGAGGGATCCATCTCTTCAGCGCATTACCCTTCACCTTCAATCCCTTTCGCTAAAACAGCAACAGACATAATTGATAACAATATTGTTCCCCCCACCCCTCCCGTATTTAAACCAACTTTTTGTTTTTGCCTCCCAGTACACAACTTAGTTTAGCAAGCTGACGGAGCAATGGATTCTGGGAGTTCTACTCTTGTATGTTTCAACTGAATAGTAGCCTAGTCACGTGCTACAAGACCATGAACGCATGCCAACCAGAGGATTGGGGGGACTGGTGTATTTTCAGAGGCTCTTATATCGCAACAGTATAGCACAGTATGGTGCGTACTTTTAGGAGGCACGCTCTTCATGGATTCAACAGACCAGATTCCTAAGCTTCCGGTGAACATTAGAAAGATGGTGATCTTTTATGCCACTTGGGATTGGAAGTCAATAGTAGATAGGCATAATATGGTTGTTTTAACTGCAGGCAAGTAGCAATACCAATCCACAATGGTGGCCCATTCTGTTGACTTCCATTTCCAGGATACATATGGCAAAGCCAGCATAGGAGGCTGTATGAGCCCCCCCTCAGTGCCTGGCAATGTTGGTTACACCATGCCTTTGCAAACGTTCACACAGGACCGCCTTTTGACGCACTTGCCATTACACCCGTAGGGTTCATGACATCTGTCCAACATGCCCATCCATTCAGTAGATGCTAGTCGAATCCAGTTGCTTTCTTTGCATTCTGGGACGTGTAGTCCAGGGATGATCAGGAAATCCCAGTTGCAACGCACAGAATAGAAAATTAAAAACGACGACTGGACTAGCTTCTCCAGAATGGAATGGAATGGAGCATGCCAGTCATGACGGATGGCCTCACCGTTTGTTTTCGGTACTTTTGCTCTCGTCTTTGAAGGCACTCCCCTGCATGCTCACGCCAGAAAAAAAAGAACAGCCCGCTAGGGGGAAAAAGGCCCAAGACACTCTTGCAAGTATAACAAGTAGTTATTTTATTCTGAGGTCCTTCGGCATGTGCAGTACATTAGAAGCACACAAAAGCATCACTAATGATGCAATCGTATATAGTACAATTCTACAATACAGATTGGTGGAGGCCCATAGATGTAGGGTCTACTCCATATGGGATGCCAGGTCATTGGTCCATCTTTTCTCACTAGGGTGCCACTGGGCTCGTCATCTGTAGTGAGCGGACACAACAATGTTACACATATGATTGTAGCAATTCACCTGGCAGTTACAGGGATGGGCTTAGAGGAGAACCGAGGGCACGCTAACTCACACACACACACTTCACTCGCTCCCAGACAGATCAGCTACCCCCAAGGTCCTCCACCTTAGTTTTGAGCTATAATTCTGATGACACCCTGCACCTCGCTGCACAAATCACGCAACCCATTCCTGAAGGAACGATAGCCTTGCCTTCTGATCTTAGTGATCGAACAAGGGGTGTAAAGGTTTTATGGTCAGTGCTTTGGGTCTGGATGGTGCTGTGGCAGGTTAGGTCACTGGATGAAATCATGGCCATGCTGTATTTCTCATTTAGGGATCGTTGGGGCAGGCGGGCCTTGCTATCTATTCCGTGGTATAGTACTGCCAAGAGGCACTCTGCTTCCTTCCTTATTACCTTGCAGGGTGCATTCTTCCCAGGGCATGAGGGCCTGTAACTTTCTGAACAATGGAGAAGGTTGCAGATCTGTGAGCCTGGCAAGGGTCTGGGTGGTGGGCACACTCATGCAAGGGGCCTAATACCAACACACAAAATCCTGTTCGCAGCGTTTGGGCCCAACTTCCAAAATGGCTGCCACTTACCAAGATGGCGTTCACACCTGCATCTACCATATAGCTTGTAATGCATGCACTAAGGTGCTCGCGCACCTCCCTTTGTGTGGACTCCTCTCCCCCTGGATGCACTCACTTGGTGTTTATTTCGCATTCCATATTGCCTACGGGTGTGGGAAGACACTGTCTCTTTTCCAACATCCTTCAAGAGTGCGCAGAGACTGCTCCTGCCTTGACTGGCTTCTTAACATTATTCAGCCATTCCAACAACTGGCTTAAGATTTCCCACATTTGGAGAATAATGGTAGGCTTACCCATTTTATTCAACACAACCCCGAATACGGTTTTCTTTTCTTCCCGACAGGGTTGGCGTCTTTCTTTCTTCCCTGCCCAAAATCGAGGTCAATCTACCCTATGAAACAATTGTAGAGGCGGACCAGTTAGTAATTGGCTGAGCAGGACACAGTCTAAATATTGCTGCACCCATTCAAACAGTTGGCAGGCAGCCAATATTTAAATAAATAAATCTTACCTGGGCTACTCATGAGCAAACACACAAGAAGTAGGTTCTGCTCAGGAACAGCGTAGGCCATTCATGTATCCGGCCAGATGTGGTCTTGACTGCTCCTTCCGGGTATTTCTTTAGGGTACCATAGTCGTGAGAGGCACCAGGGCACGATAGAAGACGTGTTCCAGGAGAGGTTGCAGGTTCAAAAGCCAGCCACAAAAAGTAGGAGGCCCATTCTAGGGCATTTGCCCCATTCAACTTTTTCTGCATGACATAATCTGCTGCTCACAAGAACATTTATAGACCCCGCCCAAAGGACGTACCAGGAGTTATGGGCGTGAAGACAGAGTTAAAGGCCTGAGAGCAGTGATGAAGTTTAAAAAGGGTTTATGGGTCCATAACACTCAGTACGGCACAAAGCCAATTGAACACAATCAATCTTTAGGGTATAAAATATACAAGAACCATTAGTCAATTCCCTGCAAGCTCCCAGGCAGATTCTGTTAATTAATCACCGTGGGGGGAATGGCCAGAAATTGGCTGAAGGAACGCCTGGACTGCCAGTAACCTTGGAATGTAGTTTTCTGAACAATTGCTGGGTATATGAACAAGTCTACAAGTGGTCTTGGCTCATAGTCCGCCTACTGTCCAACAACCGTTCAATTGAACATTTAAAGGGTTAGAATGGTGTATTCAAATAGAACCACTGCGCCTAAATC